>NC_035443.2:158950832-159628079 GCF_002127325.2 Helianthus annuus
GTGAAAATTAAACCATACTTAACCCTAATCTATTTCACTAATCATTCACTAATCATCACAAGAATCAAAACACGTACCCTCACATTCTCTAATCCTCTCTACAACCATCTTCTCATCACTCTTGGATTCACAAGTCTCTTGCAACAAGTTTAATCTTCCCATCCATTCAGAATCAATCAAGGTAATTGTTTAATCATTGTTTGATGTTAAATGTTGATTGATTGTTTGATTGTCCTTAATTCATGAAGTTTGTAATTCTTGAAAACCCTAGTTCATCATATGATAGTTCTGTGTTTTCAATGGATGTTGATCATTGTGTAATCATTGCTTGATGGTTAGGATACTTGATTTGTAGAATGTTTGATACAGAAATTGGATTTATCGCTATTCAGATGCATAAAAAAATTAGGGTTTTGGATTGTATGAATACTAGAACGTAACTGATGGAATAATAGAACGTAACTGTTTCAATTGTGATTGCTTGTTTGTCTGAGTTTTAAGTGTTGATATATGTCCGACTTTTAAAACAAGTTAAGGGATCCGAGTTTTATAAGTTTAGCAAGGGTCCGAGTTTGTTATCAAACATATTGTCCGATGTTTATGTCTATAACATGCTATCCGAGTTTCTTAATGATGCCTTTGTGGTCCGATGTTTAACCCTAGCAAAGGGGGGAGTCCGAGTTTTTGCTTGTCATTGTCTGAGTTTCTTAATCATGGGAGGTCCGAATTTTTGTTAACAAGATTTGATGTGGTCCGAATTTTATGTGGGACATGGGGTCCGACTTTTAAACATAGGAGAGTGGTCCGAGTTTGGCATAAGAACAAGGTGGGGATCCGACTTTTAAAGGCCACCTTGGTCCGAGTTTTGTATGCATGACATGAAGTCGACCTTGTGACCCTTTGCCTCCCTATCCGAGTTTCTTGGCCCCTAACCCCCCCCCCCCCACCTGTCCGAGTTCTTTGTCACCTTGTATTGTCCGAGTTTATGGCCCCCAAACCCCCACCCCTAGTCCGAATTTTTGTAAAGAAAAGACACTAAGTCCGAGTTTGTAGGGGGGGAGGTATGTCAGGGATTTGTTGTGCTTAGGGTCCAAGTTTTATGATTAATAGACATGATCTGATCTTTTTGCTGATAACACATATGTTCAAGGTTTGATTGAATTAGTGTTGTCTGAGTTATAAGTGAAGGATGACGGTTTACCTGTAAATACATGTGTTAGAGCTTACCGTGTGTTCTGTTTATGACTGCATGCTATTGAATGTTACCGCATGATTCTATATGTGAGAATAATTCTTATTATACCATTCTGTACACAACTCGCACACGGATCACAACTGTTTAGACTTCAGCGACTTGTAAACCCTAATTATTTGGAACACTTACATTGTATCATGTGCAACATATCCTAGGTCGTGTGTAACGGACTTAGACATTTGATAAACCCTAGAGCATAGCATACCGAGCAAACCAAGGTGAGTTCACACAGCCAAGGCATGGGGTTCCCGGGTGGGAATGGGATTTGATGAACTATTGTACATACTCCGCTGATAGAACTACGACTAGACTAGTAACACTTATTGAACTGATCTTCGCACACCTGCCAAGGGTTGGCCGCGATATTATGACTGACTTCGCACACCTGCCTTTGGAAGGCCGCGAACTGAAATTTACTAATCTTCGCACACCTGCCTGGTAGGCCGCGATACAGATAAACCTAGTCTAGAATACTCGGGATGAACATCCCCTAATATCTTCGCATACCTGCCTGGGAGGCCGCGATGGAAACTAATACGATACATGACATAACGAACGAACATACTACTATACTATTACTGAACTGTTAACTGTGAACTCGCTCAACTAGTTGTTGACTCGTTGTTGCATGCCTTGCAGGACCTTAGGTACTTATGGAGCTTGCACTGGAGGCGCGGTCGTTGTGGACAAGGATCGTGATTACTATGTTGAACTGTTATGACATTTAAAACTATTAACTATGTTGGGTTACTTACATGCTTCCGCTACTTAAACTATGTTTGGTTTTGAACATCAATCATGTCGTGTTGAATTACATTATCTACTTTTATTATTAAATGATGTGTTCGATATGATTGGTGGCTTGATCCTGGTCATGTCACGCTCCCTAGCGGTGGTACTCCGCGTGTGGATTTTGGGGGTGTGATAACGGAAGCGGGTTGGGGGTGGCGGCGATGGCGTCGGTGGTGGGTGGTGATGGTGGTGGTGGTGGTGGGTGGTGGCGAAGGTGGTGGGTTGTGGTGTTGTTGATGAATGATGTAAGAGATGATGGAATGAAAAAAAAAACATGAGGGGTGGATGGAATGATTTTGAAGGAATGAAATGACTTATGGAATGGGTGATTCCATTCCATTGATCAACCAAACACCCTTTTCTTTATTCCCTTATAATGATCCATTCTATTCCGCCTCTCATTCCAGCATACCAAACACTACCTAAGGGTATTTTTGTCATTTCACATTCACTTAACTGAGAAAACTAACCCTCATCCACGCCAGGGACCATTCGAGAACGAATTTGACAAAGTTGGGAACTATAACTGTAATTTTGAAAATTTAGGGACTAAAGGTGAAATCGGAGCAAACCACAGGGACTACCCGGACATTTTTCTCTTTTTAAAATTTTATAATAATATTAAAAATAAAATTATATTATTATCTTAAATAAAAACTAGTTAATTAGTTATTTTTTTAATGATTGAAAAAAATAAGTCTAAGGTCATAATAGTCTACTTATCCAATTTCACACCACACCTTCCATCTTGGGTCCACGAACCTGCTCCCGAAGCTCACTTTCATACTCTTGCATTCCATATATAAACCCTTCCACTCTTTCTTTACTCTCATCTTCAAATCTCACAACTTATCTTCGACCTTTCTTATCAATGTCAACTTTTGATGAACTAGCAGCTCTTGATTTCATTAGACAACACCTTCTCAGTGAATACGAAACCCCTAATAACCTTCTTTCTGAATCTGATCTATCAGTTTCTGATTATTCTGAGGAACAACACATATCTGATTTCCCAATAAACCTTACGGTACATGAATCCGTTAACAAGAGAACCGAAAACTCTCACTCGAATAACAATTCGGAGAAATCAGAGTCCGCTGAGGAGGTGAAGGTACACTACAGAGGAGTAAGACGAAGGCCTTGGGGAAAGTACGCAGCCGAGATTCGAGATCCGAAGCGTAGCGGTGCGAGAGTGTGGTTGGGGACGTTTGATACTGGTGTTGATGCCGCTAAGGCGTATGATAGAGCCGCATTTCAGATGCGCGGTTCGAAAGCGATTTTGAATTTTCCTCTAGAGGTTGAGAATTTAAAGGAGGAGTTAACTGGAGGAAATGAAGCTTTAATCATAACTTCCGGCAGTGGGTGCAGGAAAAGAATGAGGGATGAGAGTGAGATGGAGGTAGTTGTGAAGAAGGAAAAGTTGTTAGAGACGGTTAGTTTGCCGTTAACGCCGTCAAGTTGTATGGCGGGTTGGGATTTTAATTGGGGGAACATGATGTTGTCGCCGTTATCTCAGTTTATGGTGATTTGAGAGTTTGAATTTGGTTGCTTGTATATTTGATTTTCAACGCACAATTATTTGTTAATTCTTTTATTGGTCTTAATTCTTAAAGTCAATACCGGCATTGTAGTTTGATTTAGGGTGAAGGGGGTGCTCACCTAATAGGTGAGTCCCCTCTCTTACGCCAAACCAATCCCCGTGTGCCACGTCAACTCCCCTCTTAAACTCCCCTAACACCCCAATTTGATGGCGCCACTCCCCTCTTAGGTTAATTGGTTTTTTTTTTTTTTTAAAAAAAAAAAAAAAAAAAAAAAAAGAAAAGATGTGATTGGACCTGCGCCTTCTCTCTCCTCCCTCTCTCTCGGTGAGCCGCCACCGGTTTCATCCCCCTCTCTCACTCACCGATTGAACGGCGGCACATTGCCTATCGGCAAAATCACTCCCCGCGGCACTCCCCGATTTACGCCCCGTATACCCTTATTCCTTGTATTAACTACTTTATATATAATACTAGATTATAACCCCGTGTATCACACGGGGTGAATAGATGATACATTGTAAAATAAAAAAAATAAAAAAGATGATTCTAATATCATATAACAGTAAAAGATTATTCTGTGTGTCAGAAAATCTAAAAATTTCCCACTACAAATTTTCTTTAGGTTCATTCTTTTTTTTTAATTATTTTTGAGCTTTCATGGTTGTCATCTCTAACTTATAACATCAGACAACATAACCAATGATGCCTAAAACGAATAGAAAACCAAACTGAACCGAAACGAAAAAACATATATTTTTTATGTTTAAGTTTAAGTGTGTTTAACCCATGCTATTAGATATTATTAATTTTATTCTTGAATATTAAGTACTTATAATAAAAACATTAAGATGTTTATTTATAATTGAGATGATTTATTTATTGTCTATAACAAATAACAAAATTTAATGTAAAAATTAAACAATCTTCAAAGTATTATAAAAGAAAAAGTCCTAATAAAAAACTTTGAAGAAACATAAAAATAGATTAGAAGGTTAGGTTTATGTAAATATTTTTAGTTATAACCTCGTGTATTACACGAGTTGAATAAATAAATTTTATATACAAAATAATAAAATAATAGAATGATTTTTGGTTTTTCAAAACCGTTCGGTTTCAGTTTTTTCGGTTTTGGTATTTTCGGTTTTTACACCGGTTCAGTTCAGTTTTTCGGTTATTACGGGTTTTGAAACAAAAGTAAGTAAAATTCAAAAATAAAAAATCATAATTCAAATTTAAGAATATTTCTTATATGGTTACATTTAAGTTATTATACTTAATCTTTTTAACTAAAAATATTTACATAAACCTAACCTTCTAATCTATTTTTATGTTTCTTCAAAGTTTTTTATTAGGACCTTTTCTTTTATAATATTTGAACATCGTTTAATTTTTATATTAAATTTTGTTATAGACAATAAATAAATCATCTCAATTATAAATAAACATCTTAATGTTTTTATTATAAGTACTTAATATTCAAGAATAAAATTAATAATATAATAGCATGGGTTAAACACACTTAAACTTAAACATAAAAATATATGTTTTTTCGTTTCGGTTCAGTTTGGTTTTCTATTCGTTTTAGGCATCATTGGTTATGTTGTCTGATGTTATAACTTATAAGTTAGAGATGACAACCATGAAAGCTCAAAAATAATTAAAAAAACGATGAACCTAAATAAGATTTGTAGTGAGAAATTTTTAGATTTTCTGACACACAGAATAATCTTTTATTGTTATATGATATTAGAATCATCTTTTTTATTTTTAAAGATAAGTTAAATTAGGTAGTAACTTACAACTTTAAATGACTTTAATAATTTATAAATATTATAAACAATCTTTAATTATGGTAGTTCCTGAAAATCGGATTTAATAATTATATAAACATTTATACACAATTTTTAATTCCGGTAGTTCCTAAAAAATTGGAAACTATTTGTAAGTTATTTCGAAAACAATTAATCTAAGTTAATTTTTTTTAAGATTAAAAAAAACTTGGTTTTAGATGCTCTCCCTGATTAACATGTGTCCCAAATCTAGTTTCTTTTATTATATAGTATAGATTGTATAAAGCCTATTTGATTAGTATTAATAACAAGAAGGGTTCAATCTATTTTATGTAAACCATTATATATAGAAAGTTCTCGTTTAAAGGGAGTTATGTCATTTGTTAGGCCCTTCATAACAATTAAGAAAGTTACAAAGGTCACACATGGTTTATAGGGCTGTAAACGAACCGAATAAACACGAACAAGCCCTTGTTCGTGTTCATTCGTTTGTTCACGAACGTTCATGAACATTTACCGAACGAGATTTTATGTTCGTGTTCGTTCATTAAGGAAATGAACGTGTTCACGAACGGTTCACGAACAAAACACAAATAAAATCGACAAAAGCGACGTAGTCTAGCAGGTGGATGGCGGAGGAATAAACGCTGGAACTTGAAGCAATAATAGTTGAACAGAAGTTGATAGTGTTTGTTAATGTGAATATTGAGAAAGGATAGGGGAACGATGCATAAGCACGGTGGGAATCACGTTTTCTATTTTAATTTTTAGGATGATAAAATAAATAAAAGTTAAAAAATATAAAAATTTTAGATAAAATTAGTAAAGTATAAAAAAACTCATGAACGGCATAAACAAACGAACTTGAACGAATGTTCACGAAAACATTACCGAACGTTCACGAACACAATTGAACGAACGTGACCTTTGTTCATGTTCGTTCATTTAACTAATTGAAAGAAATTTCTTGTTCGTGTTCGTTCATTTATTAAACAAACGAACGTAAACGAACTTCCCGCCGAACGGTTCCCGAACTGTTCGCTGAACGTTCGGTTCGTTTACAGCCCTAATGGTTTAGATTTGCCATAAGAATGGATTTATAAAAATATTTTATTCCAATCATCCGAGCAAATTACATAAGAATAGCAGGTAGACGGGCAAAAAACTGCGCCGCCATCCCCTTCTGAATAGAAAACCCTAATCTACTAAAAACAAAGCCTCGCCCCTGAGGGGCTGAAAAGTTGTTGTGGACCACACGCTGAACTCTAGCCAAGAACCGAACCGCCTCCGGCGCCAAGGAGCCGAACGTGTCAAATGCCAAAGGGACAAAGGCATGTTGATTATCCTCACAAGCCTTCGCGTGCATAAGGTAGCATGTGGCGGTAGAAATGGTAGTTGCCTTGATAATGGATATATTGTTACAATCAGGGGGTGGACCTAGGTAGGACACGAACTCTTGAAAAAAAAAAATAGTGTATTTTATAAGGTAAAATTTCGTCACACCCCTTAAGAATTTAATTAAACCCTCGATCGCAACCCTTGAAAATATTTTCTAGGTCCGTCGCTGCTTACAATTGAGAAACAATGAGATTGAACACGTACATTAAGGATTAAGGACCAACAAAATAACCATAAGGGCTCTAACGCAACATGAGAGCCCGAAAGTTAGAGAAAGCAATCTTACTTGTAGTTGTTTCAAGGGTAGATTCCTTGACGAAATCGAACAATTAGGAGATACGTAACACCTTAAAATGATAAGTGGAAGATATTTGGGTTAGGATATATAACAGCGTTCTCATCCAAACCATCAAAATATGTGAGGGGTAGTTTTTATATTACAAAGGGTATAAAAAATGGTTGTGAGTGGAGGAGAGAGAAAATATTACTGTTTATCTGTATATTTGGGGGGACACTGTTCACCCAATATAATTTTTTAATATATATTGAAAGTGATTGTGAGTGAATGAGAGAGAAAAATGTAATGATAATATTATTTAATTGAAAAGTAGAGAGAAAAAGTATTTGTTTTTAATGAAAATATATTGATATAGGAGTTGTTTTTTAGTGAAATTTATGTATAATTTGATAGATTGGATGAGAATGCTCTAATACAGTAAACTTATATTGCATATAACTATTTTAATACCAATATGGGGAAAACTGCTAAAATAGGCAAGTGGATCCAAGTTTTTATCAAAATAAAGGTAAAATTTATGCACTTAGAGCATTCACATCCAATCCATCAAATTATACATACATTCCACTAAAAAACAACTCCTATATTAATATATTTTCACTAAAAACAAATACTTTTTCTCTCTCCCTTTCAATTAAATAATATTATCATTACATTTTTCTCTCCCCTTCACTCACAACCACTTTCAATATATATTAAAAAAATTATAGTGGGTGAACAGTGTCCCCTCAAATATACAGATGAACAGTAACATTTTCTCTCTTCTCCACTCACAACCACTTTTTATACCCTTTATAATATAAAAACTCCAACTCACATATTTTGATGGATAGAATGTGAATGCTCTTAAAAAATAGAAAACTCCAAAAAGAGCTAATTAGAAAAAGCCATATAAGCAGAGCCGACTAACATTTAGCCGGAACATAAAAAAACCTTGAAAATTTTGACGTGTCCACAAAAACATCCAATCAAAACAATACACATGTAACAAAACAGCTAAATTATAAGGCTATAGGGTGTGGTCATGACCCTCATATGTCACCATAATCCTCCACATCAGCGCCATGTCACTTACTTCTAATCTATCATCCAAAACCACTACCCTAAGGGTGTGGTCATGACCCAAACCACCATTTTCTTATTTTAGTTTACTTTTGTGGAAAAGGAAAATGAAATATTGAAAAAGGAAAGTAGGCTCATGGTTGTCATGGTTTAATCCATGCCAATCATGGTGGATGAAGCAAGGGGATGGTGTAGCAATCCATTGATGATCCTATGTGGCATTAATGACCCAACTCATGCTCCCCATACCCTTTAGACCCTTTAGCCTAATAGAATCATAAAAGAGTTGGCTAAATTTTAAGTAGCATGTTATATAACCAGCTAAAATTTAGTCTGCTCTTTTTTAGTGCCGGGTAAAATTCGGTGGCTTTTTTATGATCGAGCTAAAATTTAGCCAGTTCATTTGATCCAGTTAAAATTAAGACCTCTTTTTTGATTAGTTGTTTTTGAATTTGTCTAGTACTTTTAGTGAAAAACTTTAAGCCTATTTTGATAAAAACTTGGTCCACTTACCTGTTTAGATGATTAGCCATTTTGGCGTAAGTTGGATAAAAGTCAAAGATGGTCAAAGAACAAGTTGAAACTTGGTCAAATAAGGTGAACTAACCTTGTCAAGTTTTGGGATTTTAGACATTTCAAAATAAGGTTGTTTCAAATGGATACAACTTGCAACATTGAACCAAATGTGGATTGCAATGAGCTAATTTGCACCTTCAAATCCTTAAATTTTATGTTCTTATCAAAACATTACAAAAGGAGAACGTAAAAGTGCATAGCACATATCAATAAACAAACACAAAACCGAAAAGCAAAAGTTTATTTTGCTATTTTTTAGCTCTTTTACTCAATATATAACCTAAAAGTTCAATACACAATAGACATACTATCATCTCATAATTTACAAGCCGTCAAAATGTAAATGTCATAGTGATCACATACTAATCTCGCTAAGTTGCAGCCTCAAATAATATCCATCTCTCAATGATCATGGCGCCACAGAATGATCCGAATATGGAGCCTGTTCACGGAGAAAATGTATACACTTATTTCCTCTGTTGCAGCCTAGTTTGAATGTCTCTGATTTTGTGTCCACTTGTATGCATGAGTTCCTTGATAAGAGAAAGAAAAGGCTACAAGGAATGAAATGTATCTGTCGCATTATGAGTTGTATTGGTGACCCGCTATTGTTTAGAGATACAAGTGAAAGATGCGATAAACAAGATTGTAAGGGCGGATTAGCAAGAGTAATTAGTTGGAGTCAAAGCTGAAACTGAATGCCTAGTGTTGTGAATATTGTGAATAAAACTAAAAAATTGAATGGTCCAGGGGGTATAAAAATTGAGTCTAAAGAGCTAAAAAAAGAAAATAAACTTAATGAAGTTTTGGTGTGAATATTGTGAATGAATCTGGTGTGGTTACTCAAAAATCAATATAATGAAGTTTTGGGTTATGTCTCTCATTAAGACTAATCCTTCTAATAAGGTTATGAGAACTTTGAATTAAACGAAATTGTGTTTAACCGGTCAAAATAAGAATGATGAGAACTAGAAATCATTATATATGAGATGTGAAAAAAATAATACTTGAGTTTTCTCAGCGATTTGATTCACCTAAATTCGAGTTTGGATGATCTGATTATCAGAATCCCAAAACTGTGAAAAAAAAATGTTGATTTTAGCTTAGTTAGGTTTAAATTTGAAAACATGGAAGATTCATACAGGGCCAGCCCAGAGGGTGTGCAGGGTGTGCCACCGCTCTGGGCCCAAAACTTTTAGGGGCCCAAAAAAAATATTCTCATTTTATATGTATAAATAAAATATATAGAGGCCAAAAAAATAAAAAATGTTGGTGCAGCTCAGATGATTTAGCACTCCTAATAGCATATGTGAGATACTAGGATCGAAACCTGGTATCCCCTAACCTTTTTTTGTTCCCTTTGGGGCCCCATGTTCTGTTTTTGAGCTAAGTTAAAAGATGAATTAACAAAGTTTGCTTCATTCTGTCTACTCCAAATTAGGTAATTTTATTGCATCAAAGTAAAAAAGTATTGTTTTTTCCATGTTATGGTTGTATTGTATGTGGGCTATGCAAAATTTCTTTGAATAGATTCTAATACAACTTTTGAAATTGAGTTGTTAACCATCCCGAAGTGATGAGACTTTGTGTTGTATGCCACCGCAACCGCAAGTTAGTGAGTTCTTTTTAATAGAGATCGAACACAATTAATGTATTGGAGAGATATTTGATGAAAACATTTCTCCTTTCCACGTTGTCAGGTTGGATATACTTGTAGGTCCCTCTTCGGAGGATGACGAACCTCAAACCTTGTTATACAAACCCACTAGCGAGTGCGGAATCCAAGCTAGCAAGCAAACCGGGTTGAGACAAGTATAAACACAAACACACAAGGGTTCACCGATTAACACCACTGTATTAATACGAATGAAGGTTCCGGTTACAAGCACAATGTTTACAAATCTAACTTGCAAACTCTCTAGTGTGTGTGTGTGTGTTTTGATAGAATGCTCTCAAACTCTCTCTATGTGTGCATCTATCTCACAAGTCTCTCAAGTCTCTCAAGTCTCCCAAGTCTCCTTTTAAAACAACACACTACATGGGTATTTATATACCCAGCACAACATGTCTGACCGAAGGATCAAACAGAGTGATCGAAAGATCATCTGTCGATTACAATTGCCTCGAAGGATCTATATTTACCTCGAAGGATGGTATATCCTTCGAGGTTCAACAATATCCTTCGTGGACATCTTTCGAGCTCATCTTAGGATATACATTATCCTTCGATGTCCCACCTTTCGACTCAGACACTTTACAAACATATTTCTAACTGTTGGTCCAAGTCAAACCAGGAGGACGGTTGACTTGGTCAACTTACAGGACTGACAAGGACATCGTTTACATATAGACCGAATACAGACAAAGTACAGACACAAGTGCATCAACAAACTCCCCCTTGGCTGTAGCTTTGTCTTTATCTTCTATAGTTGTAAACTCATCTCGAACTTCGATGGTCTTTGGTCTTCGAGTTCTCGTTCCGTGAGTCGTGTCCACAAATATGTATCAACAAACTCCCCCTTGGACACTACTCACAAGATTCGCCTTTGATGTCTTCAATGTCGGAGGATCTTGAAAGTCTTCACATCTTGAGAGCAGAGAGTGTATCAACAAGCTACCCGTATCATATAGGAAGTGTGTTGACAAACTCCCCCTTAACATAAGCTCCCACTTGAGTTAGGCTCGTGAAATACTTTATCTTTATGAAGTGAGATCCTTGTGGTGTTGACGATGGTCAGCGGCAACTCGATCATCTTCATCATTTGAGTGCCTTCACGTCGTGTCTTCATTCCGAAGCTTGTCATCGACCATGTTCTCCTTGCCTTTAGAATCTGCACATGCAAGAAATCTAAACGCGTAATGAGAACAACTGCTTGGAATATAGTTAATCATAAACAATTGACACACGGATGACCATGTCACAATCAAACACCGTCCGACAGTTTGAAAGTTTAATAAATTTATCAATTTCAGATTTCAACTTTCAAAACATGCAAATTTCGACCGTTTATGAAGATTTAGTCATTTCGGTTTTCGTTCAGGTTTCAGGCAACGAAGACTCGAGTTCCAACATCGTACGATCGAAAATAAAATAGAAATAAAATCTTTTTGGCTTTTATAAAGTTTAAATTAAAACACACCTAAAATCTTTTTAGAATTTTTGACTTTTCTAAATGTAAATACTGAAAGCAGTAAATAAATATATACATACATTCTTTTTGCGAGTTTCGAGGGAAAGAGAATCATATCAGTGTACGGTCATGCCAAAACACTCTTGTTGTTCAGTTAGTTAACATTAAAATAAGCATCCTATAACAATTATCGGTATTGTTGTCCACTTAAGCTCAACTTATCAGATGTAATTATGGCAAGGGGATACGTTAAGGTATGATTTATACTTACCGACCGGTTTTCATCCATATCACGACACATTCCCGTATCAAGGTATGCACGAGGGTTCATCTTACCGGTGAGTATACCGATTATCATCTGTTTGACCGTATAAATTGTGAGATACTCACTTATTTTGATTTGAAAAACAAGCCCTTTGTGATATAATCACTTATTGATGAGGAACTTGATTTTCATATGCATGAGGGCACAGGTGCAAGTCCGTGAACAGGTCAGTACTTCCGTACAGCAGAGAGACGAACTTGACACCCGGATAAATGTGATATTTTATCACTTATTTGATTTGGACATGTGATTGTTGATCACTTATTGAGGTCGAATGCAATATGTATTATGTACACGTAAGTATAGTATCATGGAAGATCTAGACTTGCGTCCCCGTTATTTTTCGGTAAAAGATGCAACCATGATACCCAGATGATAAGCAGCATAAAGACCGAATATCTCAGAACCTCGGCAATCTATCAAACGAAATTTCAGTACTAAGACCATATGCCAATGAATGGTTCCCACCTGGTCTTCAGTCGATTAAGATTTATATCACCCTGCACACTTTAAAATGATTGTGAGCCTACCGATACATCTTATATAGAGCTGCTTATCGTTTTTCATTTAAGGTTTACGGAGGTTTGGATAGACCACTGATGTACTATCATTTTCTCTTTTGCTCGCCAGGAAACTCATTTTTGATTTTCTATTGTTTTTGTGTTTTAGAAATTTTTCAATGTTTTTGGATTTTCAGATTTTTTGGATTTACTCCCCCTAAAATCAATAAACTAAGATAAATTTAAAACACAAAGATATTTACAAAAATGATTTTCCGATGTTGGTTTTCTCTTGCTTGACCTTAATGCCGGTTACCCAAATTAAGTTTTTTATCAGAAAAGATTTATCGAATTTTGGGAAAATCAGTTGGCACGTCGGTAAGCGGTGCGGACCATAACAACATTGACGAGTTTCATAAAGAAACAATCACGTGTGAGGTGATATTCGAGATCAACGTGTCAGGCCAAAGAGTGCTGTACAAGACGATAGAATTCATATAGCAACTTAAAAATCAACAAGTATAGGAGAGATTAGAAATTTAAAAACCGTATCCTGCAACTGCTTCGTGCATTGCAAGGAATCTGAGCACTCTCTCAAACTGGATATCCACCCGGTGTGGACTTCAAAGTCGATTTTGTAGCTACTAAGAAATCTCTTGACAGCAACAAGATCATAAACCTCCCGGTCCGGCTGGTCTTCAACATTGCACCAGCGAAGGTCTCTGTCTTTCTCTTTCAGAATTGTTGTGCGGATGTTCAATCCATGCCAAGGCATTCGCACACATTTCATTGGAGTCTTTCCTGATCAAAAACCATAACGACCAAAATTTTGGCGCGTTCTTCATCTGGTCGAATTTTGCAACTTCATTCAACCACATTCTTTCATCTTTTTCTTTCCTCTCTCTCTCCATCAATAGCAACAACATTCTCCTAGATATAACAATATTTCGGAGTAGTATGTCGCCAATCTTGTGCATGGACGCTCCACTATCAACAATCCTAAAACTATTAATAGTTCCTCCTGGAACATCCTGCACACTCATTCAGAGATTAGTTGGAGAGGGGGACCCAAGCCTTCACAGACTTGGGTCGTCCGTCATCATCAAGAATTGTAACATCCATTTCCCGATGATTCGGAATTGATGCAGCTCCCCCTGAAACAGTTACCGGTTTTGGTATCCAAATCTGTTTCTGTTTTTCATGTTTAACATCTGATTTAACAGATTTTGTTTGGATGACCTCCGGTTTTAAAACTTTTTCAACTTCTTTTCTTTGTTTCTTTTTCTGTTTCTTTTCTCGTTGTTTAACAAAACGAGGGTCCTGTTTTGGTGAAACAGGTCTTTTATGGTAATTGTTACCATGGGGGGAATCAACTTTTGACTTTCTCTTGGTGAGATATGGACAATTCTTAATGATGTGTCCATACTCACAGCATTCAAAGCATGATCTCCGCTCAACAAACCTCGGAGTATCATAACTGTAACAGCCGGATGATGAACTTCGTGATCTTGAGGTACTTGGTCCTACATCACAACCGTTTGTTTGTTGTGTATAGTTGTTTTGACTGTTTCTTTTCAAAATTTTACTTTGTTTAACAGAATCCTTGTTGGATTTGTTTTTGAAAGTATCAATTTTATCAGTCCCTCTTGATTTCACGAAGTTTATCTTCCGATCCTTTTTCTTGTTTTCGCCCTGTTTGCCTTTTCTATTCTCTTGGGCGGCATGATGTTGTTCATGGGGATCATCAACCTTTGCTTTCAACTTATGAAGATATGGACAATTTCGAATTATATGTCCAATTGTACCACATTCAAAACACATTCTCCGCTCTACAAGCCTCGGAGAAACATGTTGATAACCAGACGGAGAACCAGACACTGAACTTTGTGATCTAGATGTGCTTGGACCTAAGTCACATCCATTTGTGTGTTGGGTATAATTGTTCTGATCATTTCGTTTTAAAATTCTAACTTGTTTTACAAAATCAATGTTAGATTTATTTTGAAATGTTTCAAGTTTGTCCGTACCCTTTGATCCAACAAAGTTCACTTTCTGTTCTCTTTTCTTAGCTGGAGCTCTTTTGTTTTGCACCCTTTGAACCTTAGGTTGCCCAACCTTAGATTGTTGAATTTTAGGTTGTGCAGCCTTAGGTTGAGGAGCCTTAGACTGCTCAACTTTAGGTTGTTGAACCCTTGGTTGTTCAGTCTTAGGCTGCTGAGCCTTTGGTGCTTGAGCGTTCTTGTTTTGAGCCCTCTTTTCTTGTACCTGGCCCTTACCCTTTCCAGAATTCACTTGTTGTTTTCGCTCAACTGTTAGTTTTTGGTTTCCGTATTGTTTTCTAATTATCTCACACGGAATTGGTTCACATTGAGTGACCGTCACTTTGTTACCTTTGTTTCCCAAAAACTTATCAGTTCGTCCTTCAAAAATTTTCTCAATTAAATCTTGATTTACATTTTTGATTGAAAAATCTTTGTCAGAGTAAATCTTGCTATCTCCTTTGAGCGTATACAACAAGTTATTCCCTTCAGGGCTAACTACAAGGGATTCCATTGCCTTTGACTTTTCAGTCTTACTCGGTTTCACTGGTGGATCACACAGAATGTGATTCTCGATAGGAATATCTGTTGTAACCGAGTTAGGCTGTGGTTTCTCATTCTCTTCAGATTCATCGTCTGAAGAGTCAGCATCCTCGATGATGGGAGGACCCTGTTCCTTTTCACACGATGAATTTTCCACATTCTCAGAAGCTGATTGTTCCGAGGAAGATGTACCAGTTTTGAACCCGAGGCCTGCAGCAAAGTCATCTCGCGCAAGTGGCACAGTAGGTTCAAAACGGGGCATATCCTCGTCATCAGGCAGTTTTGAATAATTGTGGCTCATTGGGGGAGGACATTTTTTGTATCCAATACACTTGACGTCCCCCTTTTTCTTTTGAACACTGATGATGTGATCCAAAACAAAGCGGGAATTGGAATAACTGTCCAATTTCTGCTTGATTGCATCACATTCGCATCGAGCTGTAGCTAACTCCACCATTTGTTTCTCAATTGTGTCAATTAAGTTATTATTAGCATGTTGTTTTCTCAAAACAGCCTTTTGTAATTCAGAAACATCATGTTTTAATGACTTAATTGTTTCTTTAAACTCCTTTTCATTTTTGGCTAAAAAGAAGTTAGCTTCAGATGCTTTAGCAAGATCAACAATCAATTTTTGATTGTGTTGCAGTGTAATTTCAAGCTCACTTTCCTTTTCTGCATAATCTAAACATTTCGCACATTCAACAACAGCAGAAATAGAATCAGGTTTAGAATCACATACCTGACTGGGATTACTCTCAGGTGTTGGCCTTTCTGCATCAGAATTAATAACCTCCCTTGATGATTCACATTTAGATCCATCCTCGCTCGAACTTGAACTTGAAGTTGTATCATCCTCAACTGAAGTTGCGACATCTTCATCTGAACTTCTGTCATGTTCAGAACTGTCATCACTTCCCGAGGATTCACCATTGCTTGCATCTTTGACAATTTCAGCATACAACGCCGATTTTGTCTGACTACTGTTCTTTGGATCAAGAGATGGTGGTTCTACAGTAGAACGATGGTGTTGTAAACCAACTGGGGGTAATGGATTTCCATACAAGTCTGTGATTGAAGACGGCTTTACAGGAGCTTGTATTGGATTGCCAAACCAATCTGTTGTTATTTTCGGTTCACTTTGCCTTTGATTGGAAACTGATGCCCACTGATCTGCAGATATCATGGCAGCTGAAGGTGGGGCAATAGCCTGCATCCAAGCAGTCTTGAAATCTATTGCAGATTGAGACGCAGATGATTGCGTATCAGATGATTGCGGAGCCAAGGATGTTGTAGTCCACGCGGATGGATCCCATTGACCGTTTGTTCCCATTTCTGCAGTAATTCGAGATGGTGTGGTAGATTCGGCCCTTGATGGAGATAAAATTTGTACACGTGTATTTTCCACTGTCGAAGGATTAACCGAAAAATCACACGAAAGACAAACACCAAACCGGTCTCGAAGGATGATATTTCGTAAGTTGATACAAACGAAAATAAAAATGATTCGCAGCTCTTGGGCTTTGGTGATTTTCTAAACGTGGGCCGTGCACAACAAATAACAGAAAGTGGGCTTTTGAAAATTATTTAGTTTCTTGTGGGAGGCGGTGCCTTGGGCCGGAATACTAACAGCACACAAACAAGGTTTGTTTGTTACTTGGGTGGTGTACCACTAACAATAATCAAACAATTATTAGTGGTCTATTTGGGCGGCAATCCCTGAAACAATAATCAACAATTTAAATTTAAGCACATGGGCCGAATCTTGGGCCGTGATCACGAACAACAAATAATCAAGTATTGGTTACTTGGGGTGGTGCACCACAAACAATAATCAACAAAATCAACTAGTCACTTGTCTTGGGCGGTGCACTACAACCAATAAGTAAGTCTTTTGAGTTGTTTATCTTTATTCTCTTAGTGGGCGGTGCACTACAACAAACAACAAATATTAGTGGCCTATTTGGACGGTGACCACTAACAATAACCAACAAAGTCTTTGTTTTCTTGTGGGGTTCCTTGTGCCGAGAACAAAGTCAACAATTAACCAAGTTTATTGGTCTATTGTGGCGGTGAAAACAAGAGCCAACAAAAATAATTAGTCACTTGGGCGGCATGCAATAATCAACAAAATGATTATTGCCTTGTCTTGGGCCGTGAACCTTTGTGCCGAGAACCAGACAACAAACAACCACCAACCAAACGTTATTGGTCACTTTGGGCGGTCACTATAATGTAAGTGGGTGATCAACAACAATAACCAGCAACCACCAATCAACCCAGTTCAGCCGACATAAACAGGCTTTCCACCTAAGCCAAACAACAGACCTTTTAACTCTTCTTCTTCTGCCAATTTACGAAAGATATATCTTTCGAATGAGGATAATTAATATCCTTCAAAGATATCCTTCGAATAAAGATAATCCTTCGAAAGCTTCTGATCTTTCGATAATTTTGATGATCTTTCGAATATCCTTCGAAATTTAGATGATAAATATCTGATCTTTCGAGTTATGAAGATCTGTCACGAACTTCAAGAACACATCAAGAACACGGCGACTGGGTTTTCCAGATCTGACGAAAAAACAACCCAAGACTTGAACAAAAACCCGATTTTAAACAAGGTAAAGAGCCTTAGCTCTGATACCACTTGTAGGTCCCTCTTCGGAGGATGACGAACCTCAAACCTTGTTATACAAACCCACTAGCGAGTGCGGAATCCAAGCTAGCAAGCAAACCGGGTTGAGACAAGTATAAACACAAACACACAAGGGTTCACCGATTAACACCACTGTATTAATACGAATGAAGGTTCCGGTTACAAGCACAATGTTTACAAATCTAACTTGCAAACTCTCTAGTGTGTGTGTGTGTGTTTTGATAGAATGCTCTCAAACTCTCTCTATGTGTGCATCTATCTCACAAGTCTCTCAAGTCTCTCAAGTCTCCCAAGTCTCCTTTTAAAACAACACACTACATGGGTATTTATATACCCAGCACAACATGTCTGACCGAAGGATCAAACAGAGTGATCGAAAGATCATCTGTCGATTACAATTGCCTCGAAGGATCTATATTTACCTCGAAGGATGGTATATCCTTCGAGGTTCAACAATATCCTTCGTGGACATCTTTCGAGCTCATCTTAGGATATACATTATCCTTCGATGTCCCACCTTTCGACTCAGACACTTTACAAACATATTTCTAACTGTTGGTCCAAGTCAAACCAGGAGGACGGTTGACTTGGTCAACTTACAGGACTGACAAGGACATCGTTTACATATAGACCGAATACAGACAAAGTACAGACACAAGTGCATCAACAATACTCAAATGAAATTTTTGTGTTAAAAACTATATTTATAGTGAACTTCTTGTTACGCTATTTTTGTTAATTTGTTTTATCTATTTCATAACAATTATCGTTGTATTATGGGTTTTTAGTTTTTATATATATGTGATTGAATCATTGATGAGTTTATATTACATGGAGATTTACGAATAGGGCCCATATTTTTTTATCTCGCACAAGGCCAAAATTATTTTTGTGATTTTCGGAGACGGTCCTGGAATCATTCATATGTATGTGTTAGCTAACTTCATTAGTCAGATAACTTAGATTCATATATTTTTTTCATCATAGTATGTTTTTAAATACAGTTTCATAGAGATAAACGTGAAGAAAATCCACTCCAAATTTGACTTGTTTAAGCGCACCAAAGGGCCTTTGGCCTAGGTGTTGGATAAGACCATGCACGTATTCTTTGAAACAAAAGTAACTCCATTGGAATAAACTCTTGGATCCGGCAAAGAATGTTTGTTTTTTCATACTAATTCAATTTTCTTCGAACGAAACCAAGCTCTCAACTTTAAACTCGATTCCATCTTTTTCGTGTGTAAGACTATAGGGTATGGTTTCACTTTCACTGACGTCACCTCAGCGTTACATCGGATTTCAATCTCCCCCCATTTTTTCCATTAATTGTATCGGGTGTGATTCCATTTTCCATTGCCACGTAATTTATCTTTCTTAAATCTAAGAAATTAGTTTTATTTTTGGGGAAATGAATTTTATCACCCCAAACTAATCATTTTTTGCCGCTGTCACTCTCAACTTTTACTTTGCCTCCCACCACCCCCAGCTTAACACTTGGGTTGATGTGTCCCTCGTCGTTAACCAACTACTAACTTGGTTAGTTTCTTTTGCTGACGTGGCTTGTTTTTAATGACTTGGCTTGTTTTTTATGAAGTGGCAAGGTGATATGGATATGGAGAAAAATAAAACAAATAATATATGAATCTACTTTTCTCTATCTATAGAAACACCCTCCCCCTCTCTCTCTACCTTCTATTGTTTCTCTCTCAAATCACTAGTCAACAATGGCGAATTCCGGCGAAGGCGACAAATTCCGTTCACCGACCATCCCTAATTGCCGTCGTACCGCCTCACAAGAGGCGAATTTACAGTCTTCCCCTTTCGCAACCAAATCAAAAGTATCCTTAAACGAAAATCAGTCATCTTCATCAACAACCACCGGAATCACTCTACCGAAAAGCTCCAGTGAGTACCATACTCCTCCAGAACACCATTCTTCCTCTCAAAACTCCACCAACGACGCCCACCCACCACCACCAAACACGTCAGCTGTCGATCAGGATTCGATCCCGGTGGAAAACGATGGTGTTGAGACAGAATTAACGAGCACACACCAAGTGTTTGATAAAATGTCGCAAAGAGAACAACAGACCAGTAACAGAGAGAAACGTAGATTGCCGGTTTCAATGAAGATAAAAAAGCAGAACATGTGGTGTGGTTCTCCCTTCTTCCCCTTTCGATTGTTTTATATTTTTTATTTAATGTATTTATTTTATAAATAATGTTTTTTTATTTGATTAATTTGTTAAGATAAAAATCAGTAAATATAATTTTGAATTAACTTAGAATTTAAAACATTAACATATATAACTAAAAAATATGGGTTCTTTTAAAATTATATTATAAAACCTATAAATAAGCAACAATTTTTGGCTTTGAGTGGTTGTACAATGGGCTTTGGGTGTTTTTAAAAAAAAAAAAAAAAAGTCATGTGGTTTGCTTCATACCGATCGGTTTCTCTTTCTCTGGCCTAAAATTGAAGAACCCTAGACAACCTCAAAAGAGTGAAAATAGTGTTTTTATACCAGCAAAATCAGGTCCCATCGAAGCAGATGAAGAAGGTTAGCGACGAGCGGATGACAATTTGCTAGACCAGGTCTTCTAACGGTGAGTTGGGCCTAAATCGGAACCGATTTGAGACAACAGTCGGCAAGGCGGTGATGGTGATGAAGCCGGCGGCAGGCGGCTGCGATAGATGCCGATCTCCTGCAAGCAGTGGCTTTGTAGGATGGTGGGTGGTGATACTGCGACAGTACGTCATTCACCGGTTCCATCGTCGTAAGAACCACCGCTACGACCACCAAAAGCCTGATGTTGATGAGTAGTTCGTGCATCAAAACTTATACGAATCTTCAAATTTGTTCGTAGTTGGTAAATTAGGTTTAGATGTTATCTAATATTGCTTTTTTTTATTTCAGTTCTTAGTTTCTAAACGTTAATTTAGTGTTTGCTGATGGGGATTTTGTATGCACAGGTGATGAACATCTATATGTTTTTCTGATTAATGGTATGAGCACACTTTTCAAAGCAAGTTATTTTCTTAACATTTACTCTTTGTGTATAAGCTATTTGGACTGTCACAAGGAGGTGATGAACATCTATATGTTTTTCTAATCCAGTGTGTGTGTCGTGTTATCTTTGTGTATAAGCTATTTGGACTGTCACAAGGAGGTCCAAAGCAGGTTATTTTCTTAATATTTACTCTTTTTTCCTTGTGTTGTTTAACATTGTCGTTAATGATTAAATGCAGGCTATTAATTAACAATTAGTATTTGTCAGTATCATTGATCATCTCCTTCAAAATACATATTTCGAAAGACATTTAGATGTTGGGATTGTTGATATGAAAGCTAACACTATTGAGTTACAAATAACTCGAACGTTTACAGTTCAGATATTCCTAGGGCATCCACTATTTAGTTTGGTTTTATCATGGATCCACCTGGGAGGTATGCATTTTATTTACTAACTTTCATTGTTAGTTATCTGTGTCCATTTTTTAACCTTGCGTAATTCTCATATAGGTTGCATCCGGGTTGATTAATGAGAAACAAAAAGATGTATTTGCTTCTTCCGCAATGGATATTAATAATATAAGAGGTTGGCTTGGAAACTTTCTTTTGGCTATCAAAGAGTATCAAATTTTCACTAATTATCTTCATGATTTATATTGACGTTTGGCTTTAGAGTTGAACTTTTATATACTCGGCTTATTATGTTTTTCAGTTCTTTTGGTATGTTTTTCAATTCCTGAAACTCATGTTACTTATTCTTTTTTGCATGTGTAATTTGCTTTTGATGGTTTTGTTTCAACTTGTAGGGAGATATATCATTAGAAAAAATGAATAGGAGATAGAAGGATGAGTACAAAGTTCCGTCCAAACAGGTATAATATATGTTAAATGTAAAATTATCCCAACTATTCTTGAATAAACCATCCTTGGAACTTTTTTGTATTGACAACTGAATGGTAGTCTACAGTGTATGCAAGGTCAAGTTGTAGGCTTGAAAGCTTTTGTGCTATTGTCATTCTCCCACTTTGGGAGCACCTCCCCCTTTTCTAAACCAAGACCCCTATCACATTGGAGCGAAAGATTTTCCAGTTGCAGTTCAATTTGTGGTTAAAGCCAAAGAGTCTTATAATTGTAAGTTCTATGTTAGAATTCTTACAAGTTTCATGGGATTTTGCCAGCAACTACACAATGAAGATTACCAAGAATCCAAAAATGGTTATATATATATTTTGATCCGTTCATTCTATTGAAGCTAGGACTACATAGAACAAGATGTAACTTTAGGATATATTTTGTTTACTTGGCGGTGTAGATTTGTTATACGAGCCTTTGATAGTTTAACAAAGTTTATACTCAATTTGTTGCATTTTTTTAACCATGTTTGTTAATTCCTATCTAACAAAGTTCATAGAACGGTTTGGTTTAGCGCGCCGTAACGCGCGCGGGTTAAAACCAAATTCTAAGGGTTCTTTTTAAAATTAAAACTAAATTTGAAGAGTTTTTTTTTTAAATTAAAACTAGAGTAAATTGCCAAAATCGTCTCAGAGGTTTGGTTATGGTTGTCAGTTTCATCCAAAACAAGTTTTTTGTACCATATTGCCCTTCACTTTATGAATTATTTTTTTCCATTTTCATCCAAACGTCTAACTTTTTGCTAAAATTGTCCCTAAGGTTTGTGATTTTTTGTCATTTTCATCCAAATATATGACAGAAAAAATAACCTAAATTAGACACTTAGATGAAAATGACAAAAAATCTTAAAAGTGAAGGAAAATGTGGTACAAAAAGTTGTTTTTAGATGAAAATGATAAACATGCTCAAACGTCAGGGACGATTTTCACAATTTACCCTTAAAACTAGGGTGTTGCTAAATGCACTCTCCTTTTCTCAATTTTTACAGGTTGCATTCCCCACGTAAAGTTTCTAAATAAGTATAATCAAACCTTTTCATTTGTATTTTTTAATTGCATCTAATTTAAGTTTTTAAACATTTCAAAAAAGATAATTAAATCAGATAGCTAAAACTTATCTAAAATTTTATACGGATTGAATCTGTATCAATTATTGATCCCCAAAAAATTCAAAAAGTGCATTAACATAGTTTGTTTTGTTTTCGGTTAAACTTTAACTGTTATTTGTTTTGGTTAAACACTTAAAACTTCATCTATTTATTTCTCATATAATAATGATAATCTTGATGATGTAGTGGCTTAAAACGATTGATCAATCCATCACAACTGAATCTACTCATGCTTTTTTCACGTGAATAACCATTTTAGTTTAGTTAAACTTCATAATTTCTTTTTAAAAAAATTCACAAACTTTTGGGCTTATGTTTCTTTTTTAAATTTAGTTCTCAAACACATCCTATTTTTATATAAATTATACTAGGTTATAACCCTGTGTATTACACGGGTTGAATAAATGTAATTTTATATACTAAATAAAAGAACATTATATTTTTAAAAATCTCATTTATTACACGTGTTGAGTAAATATAATTTTTTATATTAAATAATAAAAAAGTTATACCTTTAAGAACCTCGTTTATTGTGCGGGTTATAAATATAATTATATATACCACACAATACAAAAGTTATATTTAAAAAAAAAACCCTGTGTATTCACGGGTGGAAGAAACATAACTTTATATACTAAATAATAAAAAAATATTTTAAAAAACTCCATGTATTGTATAGGTCGAATAAATCTAATTTTATATAGCAAATAATAATGTTATATCTTTAAAAACTCTGTGTATTACACGGATTTATCTATTGTTAAAAAAATCTTTAAAGTTATATCTTTAAGAACCCCTTTTGTTGTGCGGGTTGAATAAATGTAAATTTATATACCAAACAATAAAAAAGTTATATTTAAAAAAAACTTGTGTATTCACGGGTTGAAGAAATGTAATTATATACTAAATAATAAAAAATTATATTTAAAAAAACTTTGTGTATTATACGGGTTGAATAAATCAAATTTTATATAGCAAATAATAAAAAAATGTTATATCTTTAAAAACCTTGTGTATTACACGGGTTTATCTATTGTTAAAAAAATCTTTCTAAATCAAAATAGAATTTTTTATTATTTTTTAAATTAGGTTAATACTATTTTAATTTTTTGGTTTGATTAATAACTTGTTTATTATAATTTCTCATAGTTAACAATAAATAATATCCATATTTATCTACTGTTAAGTGAAACAATGCTTTTTAGTTTAGATAATATTTTACGATTTGAAGTTAATTTTATGCCAATAATTTAGGGTTGATAAGATTTATATTAATTTAATTGATATTTAATAATTTAAATTAAATAATAATTATCTATAATTAAGGATGGTCTAGAATAATGACAAGTGTCCCAAAGTTTGTTTTTTTATTATATAGTATAGATATAGATACAACAACATGTAATATAAAAAATCTTTCATGTCAAATCAAATTGTTAAAAAGTATCAAAATCATCTGTGTAAAAAAAATTTAAACAAAACAGTCAACAAATAATACAAAACAAAATCATCCGGGTGAAAAAGAGAAGGAAACTTAACAAAACAATCAAGAATTAATAAAAAACAAACAGGGAATGAACAAAAAAAAGAAACCATAAATAATTGAACAAAACAATAATATATAAAATGTAAAGGGTGGAATTTAAAAATTATAAAAATAATATTTTTGAAAAGGAGGGTATAAACAGTAAAAATGGAGGTATAGTGACACCCTTAAAACTAACATGTGAAGGATCTTTTTAAAATTAGAAATAAATTTGAGGTCTTTAAATTCCATTCTTATCTTCCTCTTACATTTAACTTAACTTCTTGTTTCCTCTTTAATCTGCAAAAACAACATAAACAACAAAAAAATAAAAAAAAGAAAAAAAAACACCCAATAAAATACCCATACAAAATCAAGAATCAACATCGAGTAGATCGGGGAAAATTTCCTGTAGGCACCGAAGATTGAACGAGAGGGGTGGTGTTTCCGTCGGAGATGGCTGCCACCTAAGCACCCCAAGCCTCTCCCATAAGAATGGAAGGTATGGTGACGGAGGATGGACCGCCACGTGACCCGCCATGTAACTAGAAGTGAGGATGGGCCTAAAGGGAATGGGATGGACCAAGGGGTGGAGGATGGAGCCATATATATATATATATATATATATATATATATATATATATATAGGGGAGGGCTATATAGAAAACCCTATATATATAGAAAACCGTAGAAAACCCAACCTTCCGACATTTTTTTTTTTTGAAAAAAATAACACATGTAATATACATGTTTTTAAGAGTTTTGGGCCAAAAAAATCAAAAAAGCGCCGAAGGAATGATTTAAAAAAAAAAATCAGCAAGTTTCTGTCTTTTGTGCCTAACACATGTTAGGCAACGGGACATTGCTGAAATTTGTTTATTTTTTTTTAAAAACATTCCTTCGGCGCTTTTTTGTTTTTTTTGGCTCAAAACACTTTAAAACATGTATATTACATGTGTTATTTAAAAAAAAAAATGTCGGGAGTTTGGGTAAAAATGGGGAGAGATTTAAGTTTCCAGAGTTTTCTAAAAACTTAAGGGTTTTCTGTCTAGCCTTCCCTTATATATATATATATATATATATATATATATATATATAGTTATGTGTGGAGGAGAGGCACGTCAAAAGCGTCGTGGGGAGGACGGAAGGGACGAGGGCCATAGGGGGGCGGTGTTCCGGGCCGCCGCCGAGCCTTGCCGTGCCATATACCCACCGGTCTAACACACCCCCACGGTCTAAATACTATGTTTTCAATGCAGTAGTTATATTAATTTTATATATTTTGTTAGAAATAAAATATGATATTAATTCAAACAATAAATAGTATTCCACTTATACACCACCACACTTTCCATCTAGGGTCCACGAACCTGCTACTGAAGCTCCCTTTTCCACTTTCTTTTCCATATATAAACCCTTTCACTCTTTCTTCCACTCTCATCTTCAATTCTCTATACTTTTTCCTATTCTGAACTCACTTCCATTAGCTACCAATGGCTACTTTTGATGAAGCATCAGCTCTCGATTTCATTAGACAACACCTTCTCAGTGACTACGAAACATCAAATTCCGAATCTGATCTATCAGTTTCTGATTACCTTACCTTCGAGGAACAACCTGTAACTGATTTCTCAATAAACCATACGGTGCCGGAATCCATTAACAATGAAACCGGAAAATCTCACTCGAAGATCAATTCGGAGAAATCAGAGTCCGCTGAGGAGGTGAAGGTACACTACAGAGGCGTACGACGAAGGCCGTGGGGAAAGTACGCTGCGGAGATTCGAGATCCGAAGCGTAACGGGGCGAGAGTGTGGTTGGGGACGTTTGATACTGGTGTTGAAGCGGCTAAGGCGTATGACAGAGCCGCATTTCAGATGCGTGGCTCTAGAGCGATTTTGAATTTTCCTCTACAGGTTGAGAGTTTAAAGGAGGAGATAACAGAAGAAAATAAAGCTTTAATCATAGCTTCCAGCGATGGGTGCAGGAAAAGAATGAGAGATGAGAATGAGATGGAGGTGGTTGTGAAGAAGGAGAGGTTGTTAGAGACGGTTAGTTTGCCGTTAACGACGTCAAGTTGTGTGACTGATTGGGGTGAGAATTGGGGGAACATGATGTTGTCCCCGTTATCTCAGTTTATGGTGATTTAGAATTTAGAAGTTAAAACTTTGAGTTTGTTGGTTCTACATTTGATTTTGAACATTTATTTATTTATTTTTTATTTGGTTCAACAAACATTCAGTAATTCTATATTTTTTTAGCTCAACATACATTTAGGTGATGTTTATTTTTTAAGAGGTAAAATTTTTGCAGTCTGCGGACTATATCTGTAGTCATCAAACATCTGTAGAAAAAGAGGTGGACCAATCCTCTGCGGTCTACAACAAGATTGTTTATTTTTAACGTGCGTAGACTTTTAAAATAAATTAGTAGTGATGTACGGACGGTGTTGGTGGTGGTGGTGGACGTGAACGATGGGTGGTGGTTGTGGACGGTGGTGGTGAATGGTGGACGGCGGTGGTGGTGATGGACGATGGTGGTGTTTAACCCTCTGAAGATCTTAGACGATCTTGTAAGTGGTTGAGCCAAGTCTGCACCAAGAAAAGCTCGTGCAGACGTATTTTTAATTTAACGTCTTCGGAAAAAACAAACAGTCTGTAGATGGCAATGTCTGCACGTGGTCTGCACGGAGCAGACAGAAGAGGTTGTGCAGATATTTTTTTGAAAAACAAACACCACTAGTAATTTTATATCTTTATCAGAAAACAAATCTTTTCGAGCTGTGGCGGATCCAAGAATTTTTTCCATCAGGTTCCTTTTAATAGATTTTCACTATCGCTATTTTTTTTTTAAATCATACAAAATTTCCACTATTTTTTTTTCATTTTTTTCCAAACTAAGGGGGTTCATGGGAACCCTTAAAGCACCCCTGGATCCGTCACTGTTTTCAAGGTCTTGAAGTCAACGTCGGCATTGTAGTTTGATTTATTTTTTAGACTAAAGTACAATTTTCGTCCATGTGGTTTACACCCATTCTCACATAGATGATTTTATTTGAAAAAGAAAACGATCATTCTAAGTCCCTGTGATTGTCAATTGAAATCAATAACAGATTAACATTCTTATTGGAAACGTCCATTAGTTGTACATTAGTACTATGGTTAACACCCTTAAGGGACGGAAATCACAATAGATAATGTTCTATATTCTTTTCAAGACTGCACAACACAAACGCATTCCCCAACATCTCTGTTTTCATCATGTATTCAATACAAAAGCCTAACTCGAACTAAACGTTCAAGAAACATGATATGTTTTTGTGCATAAATATTTGTGCATATTACAATGGAGACGGGTCAATACTGCAGTAGCTCTAAAATGACATCTTCCATTGTAATCATATCAACTGTTGCTTCTTCTTTTGAAATGACCTTTTTTGACTTTCAAATACTCAAACAATAAACACAGTGCACCTTAAATCATCACAATAAACTTCTCAATCATCACCATCAGAGCTTCAAACTAACTTCAAACTGCACATAACTCTTTACATAACAAATCTACCGACTACCGGCATTTTGTTAACAAAAACTTGTCGAAATCACAACCGACAGCATATCTTAATTCTATTGAGAACACACACGAGTCACGTAGCAGAAATTGACTTCAAAAAGAGGATTCAAAACGAACGAATCTCATGTGGCAATTGAATAGCGTTAAATTATACGCAATCTCATGTGGCAAATCGATTTAGGCAAGCTGAAGCCATAACAACTTAACAAACTTGTTTATTTAGTGAGAGATGATGATACGGTGGAATATTCATTATCATAATACTCAGTAAATACCACCAATAGCAAAGCAAAGATAGGGTCTGAGGAGGGTAAGATGTAGACAGCCTTACCTCTATCCCGTAGGAATAGAGAGGCTGCTTCCAGTGAAACCCTCGGCTCGATAGTAGTTTTGCATAAAGGTTTGGACATAAGACACATAACACTCAGCAATCGGGACAAAGACCGATTAGTGCATGTACCCTTTTAGCTTTCAGCTATCAACGTCACCACATGATGCATAATTAACCGTCCACATCTTTTAACGTTATTTTCATGAAATTAGTAAAAAAACGTTAAAATTAGTGCACTTTCACTTTTGCCCCCCGATGGCCCACACATATATATATATATTATATGCGCATACCGCAAGCGGGGCGTATGATATGGTGGAATATTGAAAGGGGAAATTGGTGGTGTGTTTGGAATTAGGTTTATAGAGAGGATGAATACTGCATTTGGGGTTATAAAAGCGTGATGACCAAATTACCCTTGAAATTATAAGGTAAAAGACACTTTTGCCCCGATCAATTAACAGTTGACTAACAACAAATGTTATTAACGATGTTATTAATTGCAATTCGCAACCATAGGGACTGGAATGGTCCTTTTTAGGGCCTGTATGAATGGAATGTGATAGCAATGAGAATGGAAACGTAGAAGCATCATGGTTTCACCATGAACCATGATGAACCTCGTGAATGTGTATAAAATAGTAATCACTGTTAACCAAACAAAACTTAGCATATCATGAGTCATAAAATCTTGAGACAGCTGGATTGCCTAATCTAAGGGTACTAGGGGCGCCCTTCGGGTAGTGAGATCGGATAGTCGGGTAATGCAATAAAACTGCTGCAAGGCGTTCGGGTATGGGATAGGCTTTCAGCATTGGGTAGAGCTAGCCGATGAAACCTATGGTGAATAGGCCGTTCAACGGTCATGAGACCGTTTGATATTTTTCCACATGTAAAAAATATTAATTTGAATTTTAACACTATAAATACATCAACTTTTTTTTTTCTTTACAAAAAAATACATTCTTTCTACTAGATTTCTACACCAAAAAAATACTCTTTCTACTCTCCACTGATTCCAAAAAATCAAAGGTTGGTTCAAGCAAAAAACATCTATAAATCAAGAGGCGGTTCTAGCTAAAATCAACAAAGACAACAAACGATAAAACAATAGACATTTCAACAACAGTACGGATGCCTAGTGATTTCTAGATTTTAGATGTCTTTTATCTTAAAATATTTTTCATTAATTTTTTTATTACTTTTATGTAAATTTTTATTATTATTTTGAATTAATAAAATTAGTTTTAATATAGTTCGAAATTTACAATTTAGTAATAACTTAAAAACTGGAAAAATAAAGAATTTGAGTACTTTAGGTTGGATTTGTTTAAAAATGAGGTAACTCTTCCCCATTGATTTATGTTATTTGGATACTTTGATTTGTGCCCCTAAGAGCAAGGGGTATGGGGTCGGCTTAGGCCTGACGAAGGCCGGCGCTGGTCCTCCACACCGCCCCCCTCGGCCCATCATGTTAAAACCGGCTGCAGCAAGACGAAGATGACGGGCCTCCATCTCTCTCTCTCTCTTCTTTCTCTGTCCCGTCTATCTCTCTTTCTCTCTCTAAAAAAACAAATAACTTCTATTTTTTAATTGTTTTTATAATAGTGTGGGGCTCCATCCTCCACCCCCTAGGTTCATCCTCTGCAAGCCCCTCCTACGTGGCGCTGACGTGACGACTCATCCTCATGGGGATGAGCCTCCCCATACCCACTATTCTAATACCCTAACCAAATTTGACAGAAATAACAACAAACAAACGTCATTTCTTATTCATCCTGGGACCCACGTACGAGTCAAGGATGGATTAGACAACTTAGCCCTCGTGCACTCCATCCTAAAAATTTTATGCATTTATATAAGGGTGTAAGGGGCAGTCCTCTAAGGCCATGTGTAGTCATAAAGCCCCTTGTGGGGCGTTATGCGACACGTGTCGTGCCACGTCACACGGGGGCTTTATGGGGCGTTATATCACTAGAGCCCGTAGTCATAAAGCCCCTACCCATCATTACCTATTTAATAATTTTCAATATTATTAATTAATTATAAAAACAATACCCTTTTTTTGATTGGTCCAAGTTTCAAACCCTCCCTCCACAACGCCGCTATGGATATCGCGCTCTCCCAAATTTTTTGGGGCATAGCGCCCCTCGTTTCGGTGTTCCGGCGCTATGGGGGGGTTATACCGCCTCACTACGTATGCTCTAAGTGGGGAGTGACCTCTCTTACCCACAGCCAATCAGCACGCGCCACGTCAACTCCCCACTTAACTCCCCCCACACACTCAATTTGATGGCGGCACTCCTCTCTTGGGGGACTTGTTTTTTTATTTTTTTAATTAAGAAAATATTTTTATAAAAAGTAAAACGTAATTTACATAAAATAAAAAATTACATTTCATTTAATAAAATAAAAATTACATCGCAGTACTACATAAAAATTTTAGAAATTGCACGGCCTCCCGTACTTGTTAGCGATCTCGCGCTTTCGGGCGAGGATGAACGGCAACATTTCCCGCGGAGCATCGTCGTGCGGCTTGAGGAATGTTTTCATATCTTGATCGTGCGCGTAGTTTCTCATCGTCTCGCGTTGTTCCGTTATGAGATCGCAAGCCTCCGACTCTCTTTTCTTCCTCAATTCAATCGCCTCCATAGAGCTAACGTGCTTCGCTTCTTTCATGGCGGTGTACTCTTTGAATTGTGCCGCCAACTCAGCCGAGCCCTCGGACGATGTCGCTTGACGCTTGTCTCGCCGTTGTGTTCTTTGTGGCGAGGGGTCTTCGTTCATATTGGGTATGGAAGGGTCCGTGTCAACGGACTTTCTTTTTTGTGCCGAACCTTCCCCTTCCTCACCCAACAATGGGACTTGGGCCCATTTGTCGTGTTTTCGAACGACCTCCCATGCCTCGACATATTATAAAATAACAAGTGTTAAAAACATATGAACTTAGTAAACAAATTTAAAAAATATACAACGTTGAGAATATAATTTTTACCGCTTGTTGGTATAGGCCGTTGAAATGGTTTATTTTCGTCATCATCGGTAGCCATTTAGACCGTACTTGATGCACGGTCCGGTTACTTCCACCAACGGTGGCTTTATAATGATCTAAAATCCTACGCAAAAAACCCTCGCGGGTTTGTTGATTGCCCTTCTTTTTGTCAGTAGAGCAATGTACCCACGCCTTCGCCAACGCCTCTTCGTTGTCGGCGTCTTCATTCACATTATCTTGATCGTCGCCGGTGTCATCTTCATAGTCGCCCAAATTTTGAGTTTCGGGCACTACTTCCTCGTCTTCGTCCTCGTAAATAGGTAGAGGACGTACAACATTTTCTCGTAGAGATGGAACTTGTTGGGAACGAAAACCAAACGGGTCGAAGGCGGGGCCTTGAGGATCCATTGATAACAAATTTTGGAAATAGCCGAAAGGGGATTGTGCTTGGGTGTTGTAAAAGGAGGGGTGTGAAGGTTGTGGGTAAAAAAACGGGGGTTGTGTAGTATATCCGAAAGGTGGTTGTGGTTGTGCACTTGCACCGCTCGAACCACCACGAGACGGTTGCGAGCCGCGTCCCTTAGTGTTAGAGCCGACGGACTTTTTCTTGGCTTCGCGGGGTTGGTTCTCCATTGCTTGGTTTGGCTTTGTGTTGTATTTGAAAGAATTTTAGAGGAATAAGATTTAAAATTTGTGTGGTAAAAAATTAGATTTAATGGGGGTATTTATAGGTTAAAAATGAATTTTTATTTTTATTTTTTAAGGAATAGCCGTTGCCAAACGTTCAAAAAATTAAAAAGTTTGAAAAGTTGTGCGGTGAATCAATCCCGCAGACCTGTCCCCGCTTAGCCTCCCGAGGGGTCGGCGGCGGTGTTCCCGAGCGGGGAACTCACTCACCGCACGCCACCCCGAGGACGCCCCGTTCACCCTAATCATTTTCAATCACGAACCATTGGGAATGTTGACTATTATGATCTGTCAACAGTATTCAACGACCATTAACCTACATATACAAAAAACAAGTGACGGAATAGTGCCAGGCAGCTTGCCTGGCACTTCCCTATTGGACCACTCATTTTTAATTTACTTTTATTCCCAGTCTAAAATTACGGTTTCGTCCTTTGTTTAAAATTACGTTTTTGCCTCTAATTCAAAATAAAATTATATTTTTGCCCTGGCTAAAAATTTACGTTTTTGCCCTCAGTTCAAAAACTCATTTATAGTTCTATTCCCAGTTTAAATTTACGGTTTCGCCCTCCGTCTAAAATTACGCTTTTGCCCCCTTCAAAATAAAAATATGTCTTTGCCCCTAGCTCGAAATTACGATTTTTCCCCCAACTCAAAATTACATTTTTGCCCACAGTTCAAAATAAAATTATGTTTTCCCCCATAGCTAAAAAATATGATTTTTGCCCTTAGTTCGCCCCCAGTTCAAAATATTTTTACGATTTTGCCCTCTATTCAAAATTATGATTTTGCTCCCATTTCAAAATTTACGATTACTCCCCATGTTAAAAATTATTATCTTGCCATCGTTTTACTTTTTTTTTTTTTTTGCAAAGCTATATTACTGTTTTATTTTGCTTGGTTGACTCAATGTAACTTTATTGTGTCAAACAGTTATCTAACACTCGCTCATTGGTCCTGACAAATTAGTATTTTACCACCAGCTCAAAATTATAGACCTGTTATTGTTTTAATTTTTTTTAGCAAAATTATGGTAGTGTTTTCGTTTAATTGGTTGTCTCGATGTATTTTTTTAGATCGTGTTATAAGTAGTATGTACAAGTAACCTAAATACATGCATACATGTTATGAAACTAGGAAATATTTGATTTAACGCCCTGCAACGCAGGCGGGCATAGGTGTAATTTTTATTCGTTCAGGCATGCCTGGTACATGCTCATTTGTCCTGAAAAATTTCAATTTTGCTCCCAATTTAAAATTATTGTCTTTCCATCGTTTTAGGCTTTTTTTTAGTAAAGTATGGTAGTGTTTTTGTTTTAATTTGTTGACTCGATGTAATTTTTTTGAGATCGTGTTATAAGTAGTATGTACAGGTAACCGAAACACATACATATATGTTGTGAGAGAGAAATATTCGGATTATTGTCCCGCAACGCGGGCGGGGCAAAAACTAGTTAAAATACAGTTGGAAGAGTTTTACTGTCCAAGGGTATAATAGTCATTACACAGGAAAAAGTTTTAATAAGATTTGGCAAGTAATTCACAGCTTGTGAAAGTAGGAGGACTGAAAGTGTACATTTAGAAAGATGGTTGTTAAAGACGGTCAGTGAACGTTATAAAGCTAGTCAAGCTTGTAGATTAGGGCATCACAATTCTCTCGAATTACAGAATCATTTTCTTATATTTTCCTTTCCTTTAGATTTCATTTCTTTTTCTTAATAAAATCCCTATGAAGATTTGGTGATTATTGCTCCAATTTCGTATAATTTCATTATGATTCGTTAGTGTTAGTGTTCTTCAAGTTATTGTTGAATACAGTGAAATTTATGTGTAAGACCCTTACTTAATTTAACTATATTTCATATAAGTTTCGCAATTAAATGTGTGTATACGATTACACATACATTGAAAAATACGAGTTTCTTAAAACTTCTGGAAAATTTAAAACGTTTTGAATATAATATCATCGTTTATGCGCAACGACGAAACATAATGCGGAAGCTTAAATCGTAATCGTGTTCGGTTCTTCATTGAGCTTGATCGTCATCCGACACTTCAAGATTTACCTACATTTCATAAAATCATGAAATGAGTTAGTCATACCAAGTTTATAACGTGTCTAATCACGTCCGAATGCCCAAAACGAACAAGAAAACAATTTTTGCCAGTTAATAAGCCCCTCGCGGGGCGCGACTGGTTTCACTTCATTTTTTCGCGGGGCGCGACAGCCATCGCGTTGCGCGACCATGTTAAACCCTTCTTGCCGAGGGGCGCGAAGCCTCCATTTTGATAGAAAGTTGTTTACTTGGTGCTGCATATTCCCAACAACCCCATTTTTCGCCTAAACATTCATAACTCGCTCAATTTTTATCCATTTTATGACCCGTTTCTTCCTACGTGATCGTAATTTATTCCTCCATCATATGAAGTTAAATTCAACATCTGAACTAAACAACTTCTTAAGTTTTTAAGCCCTCGGCTTTATATTTATTACAAGTTTTTGACCCGTTCATGATTTATCAAACAAACTTGTTCGTTTGCATTCAAATTCTCATAAACATCATACTATAATTGTTTCCTATTAAGCAAGGTTCTATTCACAGAGTTTCTATACATCTGTAACCCGTTTTGCGTGTATGCTTATTTTGACCCATTAAGGATTAAAGCATTTCAAACTCATATCACGCTCTCCCTTTTAGTTATATCTTATTCTCACATTAAGATATCTACTTAACTTTCACCACAACTATATTTGTGGTGCAATAGACAAAAAACACAAAAGAAATGTGTTATTTCTAAAACGCAATGGCTGAAAAACACAAACAAATGACTTTTTTGCAAAACGCAATGGCCTAAAAACACAAAGAAATGTCTTTTAGCTAAAACGCAATGGCCAGAAAACACAAAAAAAATATCTTTTACCTAAAACACAATTGACTAAAAACACATAAAATGTGTTTCTACCTAAAATGCAATGGACTAAAAACACAATAAAATGTGTTGTTTCTAAAACGCAATGGCTGAAAAACACAAAGAAATGTTTTTCACCTAAAACGCAATAGACTAAAAACACATAAAATATGTTTTATCTAAAATGCAATGGACTAAAAACACAATAAAATGTGTTGTTTCTAAAACGCAATAGCTGAAAAACACAAAGAAATGTCTTTTTTTTTTTTGTAAAACGCAATGGCCTAAAAACACAAAGAAATGTGTTATTTCTAAACCGCAATGGCTAGAAAACACAAAGAAATGTCTTTTTTTAAAATGCAATGGCCAGAAAACAGAAAAAAATGTGTTTTACCTAAAACGCAATGGACTAAAAGCACATAAAATTTGTTTTACCTAAAACGCAATGGACTAAAAACACAATAAAATGTGTTGTTTCTAAAACCCAGTGGACTGAAAATAAAAATAAAAAAAAGTGTTTTTTCATTACTTTGTAAAACGCAATGACTTAATTCAAAAACCAAGATTGTAAAAATGCAATTCAAAATTTTCTTACATAGATCGAAGCCGATTTCTTCAGATTTCTTCTACGACTGACGGAATTTGAATGCTAGAAACACTTATCAGCGATCGAATCGAACGAATCGAGTGATTCGCTTCAAAATCACAGGAAAAAAATGAGATATTGTATGAAATTAACCTGGGTTTGTTCAAAAAAGTTGAAGAACACGTTGATTGGGTGTTTGAATCATTGATTGGTGACGAAAATCACATTATAATGTTGTGATTATTGATATAGAAAGTGAAGAAAATGTTGAAGATGGTAGGTTTTGAGGTTACGGAAAGAGAAGAAAGAAAAAGATTGGATAAAATTGAGTAAAATACCCTTTCCTTCTATTTTTTAATTTTGTCACATGATCCTATTACTTTCTATGCTTAGTAGCCAAATTAAACTTGTTATTTCATCCTCTCCCAAGATAATATAATCATCTTTTTAAGTAGAGAAAAAAGGATCTTTAACATAAATATAGAATATGAATGTGTTTGTATGTTTAAATTTATTCATATGTTTAAAATAAAAATACAATAAAGAATAAACAGATTTCTTTGAAACAGTAATAATATTTTGTTAATTTTAGTAACTGTAACATCATCAACACACCCATGAAGACTGAAATCACAGAGAACAAAACGCCACTAATGACACATCATCACCATCCCCGTTTACCCGCTCCTATCATCTTTCAAAACCCACGTAACTCTCATTCTCTTCAAACCCATGCCATGCGTATATATAACCAACCACACTCTGTTGTTGTGTGTTTTCTTGATTCAACCAGAGCCTCTCAGACCATATCCCAACACCCATTAGATAACAACCCCACATTTCACCAATCACTTTCACTCTTTTTGTCTCAATTTGAATATACTACTTGTATACATATACATATACATATATATTTTTAATTGTGTTGTTGGATAAATGGAGGACGGTTTTGAGAATCCGGCTGCCGGAAAGTTCAACGATACCGACGAAGACGGAGTCGGCGAAGAAATGGAAGAAGTTGGAGAGGAGAGGGAGATTGGAAAAGATGGGTTGATGAAGAAGATTATTAAGGAAGGTGATGGGTATGAAGGACCCATTAATGGGGATGAGGTTGAAGGTAATTTTATATATAAAAAACTTGGGTTGTTCGCGAGCCGAGCTCGAGCCAGGTGAGCTCAAGCTCGGCTCGAATTTTGAACCAAGCAGCTCGGTTTGAGTTTTAAACTGTGTGAACTATTTGAGCGGGGTCAGCTCCTTTACAAATCGAGCCAACTCGGCTCGGCCAGGCTCGCTTTGGCTTGATTGCTGAGGTTCACTTATGCATTTTGTTTAAAATTCTACCATTAATTTATTTGAGAGCCAGGATCGGTTCGAGCTCGACTCGAATTTTAAACTTCCTGGCCCGGCTCGCTTTAGCTTGATTGTTCATGTCCATTTATGCATTTTGTTCCAAATTCAACCATTAGACATTTGCTTGAGCCAAGGTCGAGCTCGGCTTGAATTTTAACCCAAGATGACTCAGCTTGGCTCGAATTTTGAACCAAGCTGAGTGTTTGAGCTGGGGCTCGGCTAATTTACTAACAGAGCCAACTCGGCTCGGCTTGCTTTAGCTCGATGCTCATACATTTTCTTTCAAATTTAACCATTTTTTTTGCTCAAGCCAGCGTAAAGCAACTTGAATTTTAAACTAAGCTGGCTCAGCTGGAATTCTGAACCAAGCTGAATATTTGAGCTGGGGTAGGCTCCCTTACAAACCTTGCCAACACGGCTCGGTTCACTTTAGCTTGATTGCTCAGGTTCATTTATGCATTTTCTTCTAAATTTAACCATTAATCATTTTCATAAAATTTGAATGGGGGTTCAGTTATATGTGGTGTTCTGATCAGTGCTTTTGATTTTGTAGTTCACTATGTGGGAAGTTTGCTCGATGGAACTCGGTTTGATTCAAGCTACGATCGGGAGATGCCGTTTAAGTTCAAGCTCGGGCTTGGTAAGGGTGATTACGAACTATTTAATTAGATAAAAAAATTTCAGATTGTGTTTCGAATCACTTGTGGATTTTGTTCTTGATTTTGTGTGAAATTCTGCATAGTTTTGTTTGGACATTGAAGAAAGTTTTGTTATAGATTCTTATCTTCACAATAATCAAAAGATCAGTTTTGGTTGTTTATGACATGTACCGTACCTACCACGAAATTCACGGGTTTAAGTTTAGTCTAAATGGATTCGGGTCGAACTTGCGAACATATATAACTAAACGGGTCGGGTTTGGGTCAACATGATGGGCTCACAAGGTCGTCCATTTATTTTTATAATTTGTTTAATATGTGTTCTGTGACACGACTCAATGCCAAAATTTTAAAGTTAACAGAGAAATAAGCATCATATTTTATAGTTTAAACGTACTTGTTGCGTACACATTTGAATTTTGGTTGTAAATTTGTAGTTTTGGAGATTTATGTGCAAAAAAAATATATATGTATATTTTGTCTGGTTAAGCGGGTTGCGTTCATGTCAATCAACGGATACTTATGTCGTGTTGCGATTCATGTGGCGTGACACAATTTTCGGGTTCGACTTATCAACCCGTTTACCATCCAAATCGCAGGTCCTCTTTATACATATATCCAGATGGGATCCACATAAATGTGATGTTTTTAAGAACAATATTCCAAACTCGGTTGATCCAAGCGATTAAATCATGAAAACACAATGTTGATAATCTTGAATGACTTTCTAAGTTTGAAATCTTATTTAGAACCTTAATTTAAGTCAATTTATGTTGCTCTAGTGTTGTTCTATTGATATTCATGTATGCAACTACAGGACATGTGATCCAAGGATGGGATGATGGTATCAAGACGATGAAAAAAGGCGAAAAGGCCCTTTTCACAATACCTCCTGCACTCGCGTATGGTGAATCCGGATCGCCACCAACCATCCCCCCTAACGCAACACTTCAGTTTGAAATCGAGTTGATATCATGGACCAAAGTGAAAGATATATGCAAAGATGGAGGTATTTTGAAAACAATATTGTCTGAAGGAGAGAATTGGCAGACTCCTAAAGATTCAGATGAAGTTCTAGGTACATTTTTGGTCCTTCACTTGTCCTTTATTTTCAAAAAAAAAAAAAATCTATAATATTTCGTTACACGGATTCCTAATATGCAGTCAAGTATGAGGCCCGGCTTGATGATGGAACCTTAGTTTCAAAATCTGAGGAAGTTGAGTTCATTGTGAAGGATGGTATGTCATTTCGAGCTTTAAAAGTTACTTTTCTTTTCTTATCGGGTAGCAAGATTGGCGAAGAGGGGGGGGGGGGTGGATAAGAGGGGTTAAACACATCATTGAAGCGTGGGTCTAAACGGGTCGGGTCGCGTTTGCCTCAAGCATCTGTTTTAAAAAAGAGTGCATATAATAAATATTAAAATGATCTTGATATTTACAATAATAATCTAAATCGTTGAATAAAATGATTTTAACATAGATACAACTTTAGTTTACACAAGTGTTTATTCTTTATATATCTGTTGTATGTATGTACTCGGGTTTCTAGATTCGTTTAAATGTTTAATCCCGACATGTGTGCTCATATACGAGATTTGTGCAGGGTGTTTCTGTCCTGCTTTGTCAAAGGCTGTGAAAACTATGAAGAAAGGAGAAAAAACTCTCCTTACTGTGAAGCCACAATGTGAGATATTTGATCTTTAATAAACAAAAAAATTTCAACTTTGTATGCACCAAAACTAAATCTTGTTATCATATTTCAACTTTTTTTCGTCACAGATGCATTCGGGGAGAAAGGCAGGGAACCCGCTGGTGGCAATGAATGTGTTGTGCCACCAAACACTGCCCTTCAAATAACACTCGAGTTAGTTTCATGGAAAACTGTTTCTGAGGTTACAACGGATAATAAGGTTTTAAAGAAAATCTTGAAAGAGGGAGAAGGTTATGACCGTCCAAATGATGGTGCAGTCGTTCAAGGTTTTCTTCTTCTTTAATGTCATAGCGGGTTGTGTAGGGTCAAAAGGGGCCTGGGTAGAAGCATGTCGTTTTTTGGTTGGGTCGGGTTGGGTTGGGTTTCCCTGCATTTACATATTTTTATGGTACATTTTCAGTTAATAAATAAGTAATGGGTTAGTTATAAATACAAGATCAACATTAATGAAATATTAATTTAAATCTAAATGTTTGAATAAAACAACAGCATGCATTAAGCTAGACTTTGAGCGAGTTTGTGATCTGGATAAAGTTCTTGTACAGAATCGGTCTGATTTTTTGGTATTATTATATTATCAAAATAACATATGGATGCTTTCATTGTTTCGTTTAGTGAAACTGATCGGGAAACTCCAAGATGGAACTGTGATTTTGAAGAAAGGGTATGATGAGGTACCATTTGAATTCAAAATAGATGAAGGTGAGTGCCATTTTGGTGCCAACTGTTAAAAATGATTTATTTTATTGTAAAATGTGGGATCAAGAAAACTAAAACCGAGTTGGGATTGATTTGTTATGACAGAACAAGTCATTGATGGGCTTGATAGAGGTGTAAAGACCATGAAGAAGGGTGAAGTTTCATTACTAACTATTCATCCGGAATATGCATTTGGTTCAACCGAATCACATCAAGAATTTGCTACCGTTCCTGCAAATTCTACCGTCTGTTATGATGTTGAGTTGATTTCATTTGAAAAGGTATATGAAGCTATTTATGGTATCTCTATGCTATTTTTTAAATTATTTATTTATTTATTATTTTTTTTTTTTTTGAAGAATCTGAGAGAATAAACAGTTGAATTAACATAAATAGTTGCTGATTATAGGAAAAAGACTTGTGGGAACTAACTACACAAGAAAAGATTGAAGCTTCTGGGAGAAAGAAAGAAGAAGGCAATACCCTTTTCAAGAAGCAAAAATACGAGAGGGCTTCCAAGAGATACGAGAAGGTAAACGCGTGTTGCTTCATATTTGGATTTATGTTATAAAACCGATTATCTGATTAATGCGATTTAAAGTAGTAATAATATGTGACTAATCAGTATATACAATACTAGACTTTTTTTTAAATAATAAATGAATTATAATATTTTTATATATAGTTTGATTAAAAGAAAACTTTTTATCTATTATGTCCCTAAATGATGAGAATTTGTTAAATTCTCATAAATAAACTTAGCAAAACCGAGCTAATAATACACCCTTTTCTATGACACAGGCTCTTAGTTTCATCGAATACGATTCTGCATTCACTGACGACGAAAAACAGCAGGCCAAACTGCTGAAAGTCAGCTGCAATCTGAACAATGCGGCCTGCAAACTGAAACTAAGAGACTACAAACAAGCGGTAAAGCTCTGCACCAAGGTATTAGATGCTGACAGCAAGAATGTTAAAGCACTTTACAGGCGAGCCCAAGCATGCATTCAGCTAGTGGATTTGGATCTTGCAGAAATGGATATCAAGAAAGCGCTCGAAATTGATCCCGATAATAGGTAATCTTTGTCTTCTAGATACTTAAGTTTTACTCATAAACTTGCAAGTTTGACCAGTTTACTTTTGACTTTTGACTTTGAAATGAGTCAAAAATCTTTTGGTGAATTTGCTTTTTGGTACCTTGACTTGGTTATTTGATCAGGGATGTGAAGTTGGAGTACAAACTATTGAGGGAAAAGGTGAAGGAGTATAACAAGAAAGACGCGCAATTTTATGGCAATATATTCGCGAAAATGAACAGAGTGGAGCACCTTAATTCTGCTGTAAGTCGCTATGTAGATGTTCATGTTATATCTTTCTTCGTGGTTGCCCTAAACACGACATGAAGATAGTCTTCAGACTGACATTTATAACACGTTGACATGTCGATCCATTTAAAATTAGAATAAAAAACAAGTTATAAGGGCAACCTGCTAACCCGTTTAACTCATTTATTACAACCCAACACTTTTATGGCCCATTTAACCCGTTTACAACCCCAACCCTTTTGGATTGTTTAGATAAATGGCTTACCCTAGAATGTTCAGGTTATGTAATTTTAATGGTTTCCGGATGAGGCTGATGCCTTTGACACGAATAAATATATAGGTCGTGTTCGAGTTCATCAGTCAACCCACTAACCTGACATTATGGACACCCATATTTGATCTAAAAAGTTACATGTTGAGTGTTTTCTTTTTATTGCAGAATGGAGTGAGAAAGCAGGACGTTGGGCCCATGACGATTGATAGCAAGGCGTGATAACTAAATTTTGTGTCGCGTTTTTTTTTTAATCTCTAATCATGGTGGATAACTAATAACCCGTATATCTATTAATACAATTACAAGTGCTTAGCTAGGTGAGGTTTCCTGATGAGATTTTGTAGTGTAGTTGAGAAACTTATGGAAGTTGATTAGAAATAATAACTTGCCATTTTATATGAATCTTCCAATAAGAATTGTGTTAACTGTCCTATGCTCTATATGTTTTGGAAATTATGACTGTTCAAGAAAGAGGTTTTCATTTTTGAGGGATACTCCCATCAGTTTTAAGTCAAAAGCGTTTCAAATATTATTGTATAATTAGGTGATATAAAAATACGAGTCATTAAAAGTATTTGAAACCTTAAGAAAATTCGATTTGGGGGCTCCCAAACCCCTCACCCCACCTCTTCTCTCCCTCAAGTTAGACTACCCTACCCGGTGTGATGCGCAAAGGCAAAACAACAAATTTCACCACATGTCCACCACTTAGGCGGTGGGTAAAACCATGGGGTGGTGGGCAAGGGCAAGCGGCATGTTTTTTTATTAAATCATTTTAAAAAATATAAAACAATTAAACCCCCCCCCCCTCCACGCCACCACACCCTGCAGCATTAGCGTTATCCGTGATAAACTTTACTTCCTCACTCTCTTCTCTCACGGGCCACACGCCTTTTCCCTCTAATCTCCCGCTTACATTAATGACAACTGCTTGCCTAATACGGTTTGTAGCCAAGAAACATGTGGGCGCGCCCTCTCTCTCTCTTCCACGTTTTCAAGTGGCCCTCTTTCTCTCATCTTTCACTTCCATATTGACATCCATGGGGTGACGGACTCCTTAGAGATGATCTTATTAACATAAAAGGCCCGACAAGTCTCATATCTCAAGGTTCTAGACTAAATATGTGGAAGATTTTATGAAAAAGAAAGGAATTAAAGTGACAAAAATGAAGGTGTTCATTTAAACGATTATTGTAGGTTCATATACGCGTGTCATGCACATTTTTTTTTAAATAGCGCAACAATCATATTTCGGTGATCACAAGGTATGTGATCTTGATGAATACGTGGACCTAAAGTGACCTTTTACAGTGTCTTTCTCACTCATAGTCGTCTAGATACCTGATTTCATTATACTCGTGACGATTTTTGAGAGTTTTTTCATAAAAGGGTGTAGTTGCAAAATTATTTACCTAAATGGGTACTTTGAAAAGTATTTACCAAAATAAGTGTTTTTTTAAAAACTTACCTTTTCTAACTCCTAATCTTATCGGGTAAAATAATTTCTATTTGAAAACAATGTACTTTAATAAGAGTTAAAAAATAAGTTTCTAACAAAACTAAAAACATACTATTGGATTATGAAATTTTACGAAAAAGGTTTTTAATTTCTTTTTAATTTAAACGTTTTCTTTTTCTTTTATTAAAGCGTTTTTAATATAAAAGTCTATATTAATATTAATATTAATATCTGTTAATAAACATAGTGAAATGAACAGTGATCACTTGCGTGTCATCTTGGAGTTCTACTTTTGTGATCTAGGGTGTATGCTTGGTTTGATTCTTTATTAAACACGTGTCCCCCATCTGTACAAATTGTCCCTTTTTATCTGTCCACAATTTATACCTGCTTTGATGGGGTTTTTTTGAGGGTTTCTTTGCAGACCTCTCTCTTCATCGGCCCTCCTATGGTCGGCCGGAACCTGGTCGTGACAATGAGCACAAATATGTCGCCGCCTCCCTCCTTTCGTTCCGTACGTCGGCCATTGGCGATGGTTTATGCCATCTTTCGTGTCTTGGCCTCTGTTTTGGGCGATGATGACAGTGGGTGATAGGGTGTGGATTGTGGCGATAGTGAATGATCTGTGTAACGTTAGGGTTACGTTGCTTGCCTATGGTGAGTTCTGATTTTTTTCTTTTTTTGGCTGTGATGAGTTATGTTTTTTTGGGTTGTGATGAGTTCAAAACACTTTACGGCAATTGATGAGGATGGCGTGGCAAGGATGGTGGAGGGTAGTTTTTGACCTACAACTCGTCTTGCAGCCATGGTTTTTGTAAACTCTGAGCCATAGAAAGGTCTGCTTTTCGGTGTGGGTTTTTGCTTCATTTTGCTGTTATTTTTTTAGATGGTTTCATGCTCCCAACAATTGTGTACTGTTTGTAAACGTTTAACACTGTGGATTTCCTTGAATTTGTGGACCAGCTTTGTTTGTTATGTGGTTGTGATGAAAAAATCTGAGCCAATGTATGCTAACTTCACCTGCGTGATGGATTCTTAGACAAAAAAGAACAAGGTTTGCTCATCGGCGATTAATCATCACCGGAGAAGTTGTGGGCACCTCTTCTTCCTCGGGTTTGAAACCCGTTTTGAATAGTTGAAAATTGGTTTTGCTTTTAAAAAAATTAAAAGGAGATTTATTTCTAAAAACCGAACATAAAACAACGACCTGATCAGACAAATTGTTGTATAATATATGGTCCAAGGTGTTTAAATTTGGTGTTGAAGAAAGATCGTTAACCTGATGAGGAAAAGATGATGAACAGATGTGTAATAAACATGCAAAACTCAATGCAGCAGTGGTTATCACCAAAGAAATTTGAGAGAGTTGCAGTAAATTAAAATAGTGGTTGATTTGTTTCTTTTGATAAAGTTTGGCAGTACGTGCGACGCACATGGTTTATGAAACCATCTTGAAAAGAGGTGTATTTTTCAAAACCATTATTAAATTATAAAGCTGCATACCTATAAATTAATAATCTAGAGAAAGGTTATTTTTATTTTTGGGTTCTATTCTATATTTCTATTTCTTTTAAAGTTAAATTTAAGACTTTCATTAATTTAGTTTCGTAATTATTAATTTGGTTTATTTTCAGAAAAGAAAAAGGTTATTAATTTGATTTGTGACAAAATAATATCAATTGTTCTATTGTAATATGATGACCTTGATAATTGGGTTTGTGTTTTTCGTCATCGCTATATCACATGTGTATGTGTTTAAGTAATACCTAAACTTTTACATCAAAACACTTTGCATCAAAGCAAGATATCCGGCACTGTTGGATGGAATTCGTGGAGGTATATGCCTTTGTATTAAAGGCTGATGAACCCGTCGCCATGAAATTTGTGGTGGTGCCTTTGCATTAAAGGCTGATTACCCCGCCGCGAAGCGCGGGCTGAAAAGATCCTAGTTTTTTATAAATATTCTATTAGTTTTCTTACAAATACTTTTTTAACAAATTAAAAAAATTATATCTAACTTTTAAATACATTTTTAAATAATTATTTGGTTGAGTTATTGATATGTCTTTTATTTCAAAAACTTATTTGGTTGAGTATGTTTCGCGTCGAAAACTTGACCCGCTTAAAACCCCTAAATTGAATGATATGCGTGACATTTTAAAACGACAACTAACAAACATTTATGAAAAATATTATTATGTAAATTAAAAAAATATATGAGAAAGAATAAAGACAACGTTCTTAAAAAATAGTTAAAGGAAATATAAATATTAATAAATAATTTAAATAACATTCAAATAATTTTTTCAAAGTCACATGACGTGTTTTTTAATTGAACTATAAATTTTCCTTTAACTCATGTTAATTAACATATTTTTGAAAAGAAATTATTTTATCCAATAAGATTAGGAGTGAGAAAAAATTAGTTAAAAAAACATTTTGGTAAATAATTTTCAAATTATCCATTTAGATAAATAATTTTTGCAACTACACCATTTTAGGAAAAAACTCGGATTTTTGATGCTTCATTTGTTGAGTTATCTAGAATTCTTGTTAGTAGGCATTTTCTCAATATAGGTTGGTGACATTTTAAATTTTTTTGTTTTAACGGAATTTAAAGTTTTATTAGTTGAACTTTAGTCTTGTTATGCATGAATTGGGCAGCAAAGAGAGTAAATAGTATAAACTAATAGTGTTAAAACCTCGTGTGTTACACGGGTTGAATAAATATAATTTTATACATTAAGTAATAAAAAGATATATCTTAAAAAACACATTTGTTGCATAGGTTGAATAAAACTGCGTATTACAAAGGTTGAATAAAACTGTGTATTATATAAGTTGAATAAAATGTAATTTAATCGGTTGACACATACAGTCATCAAAACATGTCTTTAAAAATGAATTTCGAAGTACTATTTATTAATTATAAGGGAAAACAAAAAATAGATAGCCTCGATAAATGATACGTGTTACTCATAGGTTTGTTTATTATATAGTATATATATAGATTCGTAGACTATACTCATATAAGTTATTTAGTTTAGAATTAATGGAGAGAAAAAAAAAAGCTTAGGCCGTTTAAAAAAAATAAGTTATTTTATTTATAATTTTTGTTTTATATAATGCATTCGTAGACTACAAAGAACCTAATTTAACGATCATTATTTTATATTTAAAATATAAATCAGATTATTATTTTCTAACATACCCGTTTATTCACCCAACAACAAATTATAACCCGTAATATGTTAAGCTATGAGTTATAATATAATAATATGTCGGTAAATGGGTAAATTCAAAATAATCGACTTTCAATAATGCATATTTTTAAATTTAATGTAATCAATAATTTTAGTATTATATAATAATGATTAGATTTGTTTTAATATTATCTTTTAATTGAGAATTGATGATCAACATTTATCCTCAAAATTGTAATTAATATCTTGATAATACTCGTCTGATATGTATCCATCGTTCGTCCAAGACATGATCTTTAAGGTTTGTAATTAGATTAAGATAAGTTAAGCAAAGAAAAGTGCATACGCGATAGTGTAAATTCAAAATAATCGAATTTTAATAATACATATTTTTAAATTTAATATAATCAATAATTTTAGTATTATATAATAATGATTAGATTTGATTTAATATTATCTTTTAATTGAGAATTGATCATCAACATTTATCTTCAAAATTGTAAATTATTTAATTTAATAAGAAAACAAAAAAATAGATAGTCTCAATGAATGACAAGTGTCTCATAAATGATTTCTTTTATTATATAGTATAGACTAGGTTATCACCCGCGAACTTCGCGGGTCGGAAAATTTAATATACACTATCACAAAGTTTACAAATAATATAAAACAAATAAAGTGACATTTATTACATAAATTACTTATTGACAGTGAAAATACAGTTAAAATGCATAGAAGTATAAAACATTATATTTTTTTACGATTATTAAGGATTAAGGTGTCCCCCGACAAACAACATTTACTGTTTCTCTAAGCCATCTAGAACTTCTGGCTACGACCATCACTATAGATCTGCAAAATAAAGGACAAACATTAAATAACATCACAAAGTAACTAACCTCCCAATGAAAGATATGTTCGTAATCCAATCTAAACCTTAGACCTAAATGATACAAAAGTTTAAAGATACTAACAACATTTAGTTAGTTGACTACACAACTCCATACACCACATAAGTCATCATTAGCCCTTACAATTAAAAAAATAAGATTTCTATATGTAAATATTATCACAATTTGATCTAAAATACAAATTTAAACAAAAACCATAAAAATACTAATTTCTTAAGTTAAACAAAAACCATAAGAACACATTAACAATTCAACCTGAATAAAACCAAAAGATTTTAGGATTTAGTTATATAGCAATTAATTAAAACTCTATGATCCAAACAAATGCCACTATATCCAACAAAAACTATACCAAACTCCATTTATAAATAAACTAAGTCCAACAATACCTCACTTATGGAGACTAACACTCCATTTATGCGGAACTGGCTGAGCGGCGCATCATTCGCCTCACGAGCAGCTCTCTTGGTTTGCATTATAATAACTTTAACCTCATTATTCAAATCAAAGCCAACCTCTACCCAGAAGTTACCACCTGCGCTCTGCAGCGGGGGTTCGAAACGTAGATAAAAATAAACAAATTGTGACGGGCCAGTCTACGTGAAGATAAAAAAAGTCATGTCGCGGCAAAATTCAAAAGTCACGGAAAAGTTATCGGTTAAGTTCGTTAGGGTATTGGCACTCGTTATAACCATAAAAGCAAATATCTGTGGTGGCTTCGAAATGTAACTGAAATAACCTACTTAGGACGGTACATATGAAAAATTTAGAAAAACATTACTTTGAGAAAAAAAACTAAAAAGAAACCACTGAATTAAGTAAAAACAAATAAAACTAAAAATTGAGGGTCTAAATAATAACAATAATAAAGTATAAGAGTAAATTAAAAAAAAAAACCTTATTAAAGTTGAGGAACTAAACATGTCATTATTAAAGTTGAAGGGCTAAGTGTGCCATTACCAAAATTGAGGGAACAAAGTCGGTTGATGTTGACAAAAGTTGAGGGGCTAAACATATAAGTATTAAAGTTGAGAGACTAAATATGCCATTACTAAAGTTAAGGGGCCAAATATGTCATTACCAATATGGAAGGACCAAAGTTGGTTGATGTTGACAAAAGTTGAGGGGCTAACCATATATCATTATTAAAGTTAAGGGGCTAAATATGTGATTTTACCAAAGTTGAGAGACTAAATATGTCATTATCAAAGTTGAGAGGCCAAAGTTGGTTGATACTAAAGTTGAGGGGCTAAAGTTGGTTGATATTGACATAATAGCCTGTATATATGTGTATAATAATATAATAATTTGCAAACCATCTTATATTACACACAAGCATAATTGTAATTTCATACCAACTTACCAGCAACTCAGTTCGCTTGAGCTCCAATTTCAAAAGTTCCATCTTTTCATTGGTTAACGCAAACTCTGTTTCCACATTTTGTCTAGTGTTTTCAACAATATCAAGAGCAACCTCCACTTGTTTTAAACGTGCAGTAACCTCCCCCATCTTCATCATGCCTTTAGAACCTCTCTATAATACACACCATCGATTTAGGAAGTAAGTGGTAACTGGTATGCTAATATTACTAAATAAAGATAATATAGTTTGCCATGATTGTTGGATTGAACTTTTATGAAGACTTTGTTACAATTAAATGTTCCAAAAGAAAGAATAGTGCCAATAACTACCATTTTAGTTGCCATTTTTTTTAAATTATGAATAAGGTGGTTGAATAAAGAAATATAAAAGTATAGAATGAAGTTGGTACAAACTTTTGTAAGGCTTCAAACTTAAGAGGGGTGTCAGCAGCAGATGTTACACCAAGAATATCTTTTATTATTGATTTCCAAGAAGATAATTCATCCTCCAACTTCTTTCCATTTATCTGTGCTTCTGATAATTTCAAAACCTCTGACTCGGCCCTCTCTCTGCGACCCTTTTCCTCCAACAATTTCTCCCTCAATAACTCGACGTCCTCATGAGAAGCCTTCCATTTTCTAGCTTCACGAACTTCTGATTCCTGATGCAAGATACAGAAAAACATTAATCAATGTTTCTGTTGCGTAGAAAGAACTAAAGATGTTAAGTAGTAATTAAAATCAATGTTAGGTATGTGAAGAAATAAACATGAACATTGAAGTACTTGCAATGAGGAAAACAAAACATACATAGTTTCTAAGCTCTTCTCTCAAGTGCTTCACCAAGATATTGTCATCTGAAAGAAATTCTTGATGTGTTAAAGTCGAAAGTTTTTTCTCTACTTCATTCTTCTCATGCAAGCACTGTGAACGGCTGAGCGGCGCATCATTCGCCTCGAATATCAAAAACCGTTATTAACGGTTTAGCTCACGGTTTGACATAAAAATCATCCAAACTGTACCATAAACACCCCTACCTCCAGCTACTACATTGAGAATAACCATTTGACCTGTCTTTAGCATCTAAAGTGGGAGAATTGATGTTTGTGAACCAAATAAAAATTGTTTCGATCGATATTAATCAAGGCTCTGCATTATTTTCAGTTTTTATTCTACAAAGTAACATAGTTCTACATGATGATAGTGATCAACCTAAAAATAACACTGACATTAAACCTAGGATTGACACCCAATATCGTAAAGTTAATGTGTATTCATCTATCTTACCAGCTTAAGTAATGAAGTCGCAGCCCCTTGTTCCAGTTTCACACTATCATTCTAAAACAAAAATAATGGGAAGGTAGATGAAGCAGCCCAAAAAGGGAAGGCATGCATTCATACATCCTCCTAAAAGAATAATAATTAATAAAGGAACGAACTGTTGTTTGGTATAGAGAATGATCTCTGACTAGGGTTTGAATTGTATTGAGAAAAACTGTATTGAAGTTGTACAAAGGTTCCTTATCTAGGGTTACAAAGAAATGGTGCTTATATAGAACACCAAGTTACATATTAGCCCCCTATACTATTTATTTTCTTCTTTCCGACACTCCCCCTCAAGTTGAGTAGTGGGGTTACCAATGCTCAACTTGCTCAAACAGCTATTAAACGCGTTTCCGTTGACTGCCTTTGTGAGGATATCTGCAAGTTGATCTTTTGATGCTACATACGGGAGCTCTATGATTCCTCCTTCCAACTTTTCTTTGATGAAATGTCGATCTACCTCCACGTGTTTTGTTCGATCATGTTGAACTGGGTTTTCTGATATTTGTATTGCAGCGGTATTGTCACACATAACTTTACTAGGAGCCTTTTGTGAAAAACCAATGTCTTCTAGCAGCTTCCTGATCCAAAGAACTTCGCTTAACCCTCGAGCTATACCTCTGAACTCTGCTTCTGCACTTGACAGAGCAACCACCTTCTGTTTCTTACTTCTCCAGGTAACTAGGTTTCCGCCAACCAAGGAGAAGTACCCTGATGTAGACCTTCGGTTTCCCTTATCTCCTGCCCAGTCTGCGTCAGTGTAGAGCTCAACAGTTAAATGCCCATTTGTTTTGAACAGCACACCATGGCCTGCAGTTCCCTTGAGATACCTTAGAATTCTCTGAGCAGCTTCCATGTGGGCAACTTGTGGTTGGTGCATAAACTGACTTACCACTCCAACGGCGTAAGCTATATCAGGGCGAGTATGGGAAAGATAAATTAACTTGCCCACTAGCCTTTGGTATCTTTCTCTGTCTGCGAGCTTTCCATCGAGTTCCATGTGAAGATTGTGGTTCACCACCATTGGCGTATCAGCTGGTTTACAATCAATCAACCCAGTTTCTGCCAGGAGGTCAAGAACATACTTCTTTTGGCAGATGAAAATCCCCCGTTTAGATCTGAGAACTTCAATTCCAAGGAAATACTTGAGATTCCCGAGGTCTTTCATTTCAAACTTTGAAAACAAATTCCTTTTCAGTTATGCTATTTCTTCTACATCATCTCCGGTGATAATCATGTCGTCCACATATATGATCAAGCAAGTTACGAGGTCGTTCCTCCTTTTGAGTAATAAGGTATGATCAGCGTTACTTTGGCGATACCCGTATTCTTTCATGGCCAATGTGAACTTTCCAAACCATGCCCGAGGAGACTGTTTTAGCCCGTATAGAGATTTCTTCAACCTACAAACTTCCCCATCTTTAAAACCCCCTGAAAAACCTGGAGGTGCTTCTATGTAAACTTCTTCAGTTAGGTCTCCATGAAGAAATGCATTTGTAACATCAAATTGATGAAGGGGCCAATCCTTATTAGCTGCAACGGAAAAGAGGACTCTGATGGTATCCATTTTTGCAACCGGAGAAAATGTCTCCGAGTAATCGATCCCATACGTCTGAGTGTACCCTTTGGCTACAAGTCGGGCTTTGTATCTTCCAATGGAACCATCTGGTTTATATTTAATCGAATACACCCACCGGCATCCAACAGTTTTCTTTCCTTTAGGAAGAATGCACTTCTCCCATGTATTGTTTTTCATAAGAGCACGCATCTCCACTTCCATTGCTTCTTCCCAGTTCTTCTTACCTTGAGCTTCCTTTACGGAAGTAGGTATCTGTTCAGTGTATAGAGAAGCAACAAATGCTTTTGCACTGTTAGATAAGTTCCCGTTGACCATATTAGCTACAGGATATCTTGAATTTCTGGTTTCCCTCTCTGGGGAGTACCGTTTTGGAGGAACTCCTCTATTGGCTCTAGGTGGAAGAGAGTATCTTCCGGTAGTCTCCGCTGCAACTGATTCAACATGTTCAACAACTGGTTCAACCTGTTCAACAACTGAATCAACATGTTCTGTAGTTGTCGGTTCTATATGTTCCCCTGTTGTCTCATAGTTATAAGACGTAGAACATTCAGGGTTCTCAGTATTTCTTACCTCAGGCATCACATTGGATGGACTTTCTTCAGTGGTACTGTGCTCCGTGGATTGTGTGTCTGTGTTTGAAGGACTCGCAGTACTGTGATAGTTTTCTGTTGTGACTTCTTCAGATGAGGGAATTTGGGTTAACCAGCTCAGAGTGTCTATTCTGTCATTCTCCCCCTGACCACTGAGTTGGGTGTTATAAAAGTACTTTGTTTCAAGAAAGTCAACATTCATTGTGGTGAACATTTGACGAGTTGTTGGATTATAACACCGGTAACCGATTTGATCGATCCCATAGCCGACAAATACACATTTCTCAGCACATGGGCCAAGTTTGTTTCGGTTGGTTTTGGGTATATGGACAAAAGCGGTACACCCAAAGATTCGAGGTTCAAGTGTAAGAGGATGGGGAATATTGGCAGATTTAGACAGACAATCTAGGGGAGTCTTGAATTTAAGAGCTTTTGTGGGAAGCCGATTCAGCAGATACACGGAGGTTGCAACTGCCTCCGGCCAGAAAGATTTAGGGACTTGAGATTCTATCAAAAGGGCTCGAGTCATTTCAAGGATAATACGGTTTTTCCGTTCGGAAACACCATTTTGTTCTGGGGTATGGGCACAAGAGGTTTGATGAATTAATCCTTTGGTTGTAAAGAATTGTTTCATAGATGTATTGACAAATTCCCCCCCATTGTCGGATCGAAGGATTTGGATTTGAGTTTGGAATTGAGTTTGAATCATAGCATAAAACATGACAAATTTTTCGAAAACTTCGGCTTTATTTTTTAAAAAATATACCCATGTCATGCGAGTGCAATCATCCACGAATAATATAAAGTACCGAAGACCCTGCCCCCCTATTACAGGAGCAGGACCCCACACATCAGAATGGATTAATGAGAAAGGTGAAGCAACTTTCGTATTGCTAGGTTTGAACGGGTGTCGATGGCTTTTGGCGCGAAGACAGGTTTCACAATCTATTTTCCCATTTGAAGGGAAGAGTTTTGGAAACAAAAGGTGCGAATAACCATGGGATGGATGTCCCAAACGTCGATGCCATAGCCAGGCGTCCCGGTTATCAGTTCCATGAGCCAACATCACAGTACCCTGGTGAGCCACTTCATCCACATAGTACAATCCTTGGCGCTCAGTACCACATCCAATAATCACACCCGTCCTGATATCCTGTAGGAGACAGAAAGTAGGGTGCATTAGTACCGTGCAATTTAATTCTTTGGTAATATGACTGATTGACAGTAATTTGTGTGATAAGGACGGAACATAGAGGCAATTTGACAGTTTCATAGTTGGTGAAATTTCAATTACTCCTCCTCCTTTCACTTGCATCGTTCCGTTGTTTGCTGTATGTATTTGAGATTTTTGAGGTTGGGTCATTGACCGTATGTCTAATGGTTCAAACGTCATGGTGTCAGTGGCACCAGAGTCGAAAATCCAAGCACTGTTCTTACCATGATTGATTTCCATTTCTTTTTCAATTTTTTTTTTAACTTCGCTGGAAGCCCGTAAGCTCGCGTTCAAGACTTATCAAATTCGCCGGTAACCGAACCGAGCGACTTAAATCCGCCAACAAAACGACGCCAGAGAATGACGTTCGCTTACCGGCGTATTTATTAAATACACCGGTAACTTGAACTCGCGTTCAAGATTTAAAGTAGCCCGCAAATAACAATTTCGCTAATAACTACGCTGCTACCGACAACGTATTTGTCAAAAAAGAACTTTCAATATTTTAAGGAAATATTGAAAAAAATGGTAATGCTCCGTAATCACAGCACAGCGAAAATATCACAAAAAAAAACTTCCAAGATTTAAGGAAATCTTTGAAAAAACCGGTATTCCTTCCGCTACCGACAACTCCCAAAAAAAAAACACGGCGACCGGAAGTTTGAACACGTTATTCGGTTTATGTATTTGATCTGATGAAGGTTGGATAAACCGCCCGGGACTTTGCCGGAAGGAAACCCCCTCCCTCCCTTTCTGTTTCGATAACAAATCGCCGGGAACTCAAGCAATCGTCGGAGCTTCGCCGAAAAAAAAAAACTATTGTTTTGAAGGTTTAAAAAACTTCAAGTTTCTGGCAGTTTATGATTTCAACTGGGATTTGGTTTACAAGATGGTTGTTTTGTAAGGGAAATTTTCCGATGGCCGGAGAGATGAAGACTCTTAGGCGGCGGTGTTTGCAATAGGCTGGAGTAGATCTGCTGTCGGAAGTGGATACGGCCGACTGAAAGTTCCTCCCTGGTTTCTTTAAATTTGTGGCTGAGTTTTTGCAAAGATCAATAGTTTGATTTTGGTTTTCCTGGTTTGAGATTGAATAGAATTGGATAAATTGTAGATTGATTTGATTTGATTTCCAGATAAAGGCGATGAGCAAATCGGTTTCAAGAATCAGAAACCTGCTCTGATACCATGTTGTTTGGTATAGATGTAACGCCCTGTGTTTTGTACTTTCTATTTATAGCTTGTCTTACTCGTGTTGCTAATTTTGGAAGCTTTGTATCATTGTACTCGTTCCTTCTAGTACTCGTTGTAAACTCGAAATTTTGATCATGAATGAAAACTTGCATTTCCTTGTTACATACTATACATACACCATAATACGATTAATCATGAGATCATTTGATACTTCTTTGTGATACTTACAAACATATGTTGAACTTGTAAATATGTGACATATACTTGTTACTTACAAACATGTTACATACTTGTACATTACACTTTTTGCCTAGTTAAATCATGTTTTATTTCATATTTCACCTTGTTACAAGTTAGGGGAAACATTGTTGCATATTATTACACAACTTAACTAATAAAATTACTCATTATAATGTTTTAAAAAAATAAAAAACTAAAGAAACATGGCAGCCCAAATTCAGCAAAATTCAGCCCCATATAGTTGGGTTTTGTGGGCTAGTTTCAAGGTGTAACCCCTTCTAAACACTTCCAAAGCCCAACCCATTGAAACCCTAATCCTTCCCCCTATAAATACCACTTATAACCAGCCTCCCTACCACTTTTGCAACACTAAAAACTCTCAAAACATCCTCCAAACCGTAGCTGAAAGCAAAGGTTCGAGTAGATTGACACCCCTTCACGAAAATGAGCATAACTCACTCAATTCTTATCCGATTCACTCGATTCTTTTTCCTACTTGCTTGTATAATCATGGGGTTCGATTCCTAGACTTCTCCTTGGAGAAATCAGACCTGGAAATGCCCCGAAATAGTCCATAAACTTTCTGTTTGTTTTTATGTTCATCAAAAACTTGTTTAAATCTATGCAACTTGTGTCCAACACATCTCATACCTATGTCCTAATGCTTACAACTTATCCCATGGTTGGTTAAGCTTAAAAACAAGGTTGAGACATCTAAATCAGAGGTTAAAACCTCATAAACTTTCTGTTTTTAATTAGGGTTTTACCCACAAGTAATGTTCAAGTGTGAAACTTGTTGAATGTGTGATGGTTGGATTAGCTTGGGCTATCCTTCATAAGAATCCACTCATTACTTGATGTTTTGCTATAGATTAGTTGTTGTTAATACCTTGATACTTGTATGTTCATGACCCTCCTTGTTGTTTATAACAACAAGTGTAGTGGTGAACAATAGAGGTGCCTAAATGGAAGCTTGTTCTTCCTACCTCATGTATGTATTCTATGACACAAAGAGGTACCTAAATGGAGACATTAATCTCCTACCTCATGCTTGAATCATAAGACTTGTAAACTATATAATATCTAAGTTATTCTATATGTATACATCTAAGTAACTAAGACTTGATGATGACTTAATAGTTATTTGTTAAGTGGACGTTACATCATCTATGACCATGCCCTTGTTACGACTCTAATGGATCTTAGAATCCATGAAATCATACCAACTCTTTTGAGTTTCAATAGTGTCAAGAACAAGAGTTATGCGTACAAGATGATTATTTTCACCTATGTTACTTTCTATATATTAAAAACTCCGAATCTATAATCTTCCGTTATACGCCAAACTCACACACCTACGTTTCCTTGTGTAGAAGGACAAGGTGCTCCGAACTAATTCATCTACAAACTTGCTCTCGGAATTTCAAGTCACCACTTGTAAACCGTGAGTATACTCGTATTTCCCCCTTTTTACTTTTACCACTTTTGGGGTGTAACATGTTTACCTATTAACTTACACATGAACACTTTGTTAAACACATGAACGTTCCTATAACATGCTTGTATACGTGATGACTTGATACTTTAAACTTGGGTTATTCTTATGTGTTGAACTTATCATTAACTTCGTACGAGCCAAACCTTGACATATGTAGCGCTATAGGATTAACGACCCGCCCGTAAACTTGAGGTTATGTCTTGAGCATATTGCGTTTTCTTGGTTTGATATGTTAGACACATGCCATATTTAAGGTTTATCTTGAATCATATGCTTGCCATGAGGAATTGATCACACTTTTTAACTTATGCTATGTACGTACCAAACTTGTATACTCGCCTTTGCTTTTGCATTGAATTGTATTTTTAAACGTGTTACAGGTTGATGATGATGAAATGAAAACGGATAGCAAAGATGCCTAAATACTCACTTAGACGTTTAGGTTTAAAGTGTTGTATCAATTTTGTTTATGTTATGTTGAACAATGTTGTTATTTGCTTTTCTTGTAATGTTTTGACATTTATTTTGGAAATGAAATTTGGATTATTAAATTATTGTCACAAATAGCGTTATGATGTCTCGAGCAATCTTCACACTTCGTCTCATCCCGATGTTTCCGCCATTGGTTGGGGTGTGACAGATTGGTATCAGAGCCATAACTATAGGGAATTAGGAAACTTTTGCCCTAGTCTATAGTTTTAGGAACTTTGTCTCTTATTTGTTGTTTAAAACATTTGTGCTCTATCTTACATGCTTCCTAGCTACACTTCTTGTTAATAAATTTATGTGCCTTTCCTAAGGCTAACACGAATACACTTTTGCTATTTTATACTCTTGTAACATCAACGAGACAACTTTACCAAAATAGGCGTGAAACCCACAATTTGGTAAACGACTCTCACTCTACCTTTAATCTATTTTTGCACGAAATTTCACCATTAAGCTAGGAGTGACATCCACAACTTAATGGTAATTTCCATTTCAACTCTAGTGGACCCTTGTCAAAGTGTCAAAATTTTATTTTGGCCGACAAGTACCAACCACATTTAGGGTACGAAATCGTCAAGTTAGGGGTGAAACCCGCATCTTGTCGATTAAGTCCCATTCCTTGATTTTTTTTATTCTCGCCAAAGTCCCGAATGTTCCAATCATTTAGAGATGTGTAGTAACCGGAAGGGTAAGATACCGTTAATCGCTTCTCGACGAGAGTATCTTACTTATAGGCCAAAGCACAATATCTCTAAATCGAAAGGACTTTCGACCCACTTTGGAATTGTCGACGTTTCTCTACCCGAAACATTCCTATGTTTTATTGAGCCTCTCTTTTATGTATCTCAATTTATATGTGATTTTATACTTGAACGTTCATTCATTTCGAAATGTCGTTTTAATCATGTCGCACATTATCGCAATCACAAACAATAATAATTCTCATGAACCAACTAAATTTATATTTTCCTATTCGCAACTTATGTGCTATACATGTTGAATGTGTGTTGGAAACTTATGCTTTATGTGAACTTTACTTGGTACTTGAACATCTACTTGCTTTGCATACACAAACCTTGTTTTCAATTAATGATCAAAGTCTCATCCTTTCCCTTCTCTTTCAAATCTTTTAGATGTCTTCTAGTTCATCCAAGAAACTCAAGTCAAAGAAGGGTTCGACCTCCTCCGCCATGTCCCAAAAGGATTGTATGAAGTTTATGGCTAAACAATTTGCAAAGGTCCTACCCGACATTGTTAGCAAGATCCAAACCGATTCACCCCATGGTTCGGTCGACTCAAAGGCCGACAAACCCAAATCGACCTTCCAATTTAAGCACTTCATGGCTTGTAAACCCTTAGAATTTACCGGCAAGAATGGCGCTACCGCCATGATGAACTGGTTTGATGCCATCGAGCTTACCTTCTTGCAAAGTGGTTGCCCTGACGAACTAAGAACCTTGAATGCAACCGGTGTGTTTCGTGAAAAGGCACTTGAGTGGTGGACAACTGAGCGTAACAAGAGAGGAAACGAGGTCGCACACGCTATGCCGTGGGACGATCTCAAACAACTTATGAAGGATCACTTTTGTCCCCCTCACGAACTCCAAAAGTTGGAAAATGAATTCTGGAACCTCACGCAAAAAGGGAGTGACATGGATGGTTTGATTACACGCTTCAAGCAGCTTAGTGTTCTATGCCCTGGTCAAGTAGAAACCGCCCCCAAAACCGTGGCCAAATTCATTCGTTGTGTTGCACCTTCTTTAACAAACCATCTTGCATCTGCCAACCCTCAAACCATTGAAGACGCGTACCGCATAGCTACCGAACTTAACAACAATTGTGTTCTTCATGGAACCTTTGACAAGGTTTCAACAAAGAATGCGCACCAAGCCACCATTGACTCCCCTAATGAGCCTAAACCCTCCCAGCAATCTAAGAGAAACCAAGGCAAGAAGCGGAAGGCTTCAAGCCAAAACTGCGCGGTCGTCACTCCGCCAAACCCACAACCCCTTCAAACTGTGCCTGCTTTCGATGGTGAACGCAAGGTTTATACTGGAACGCACCCAAAGTGCGACAAATGCCGATATCATCACCCCCCAAACGCTCATTGTCGAAAGTGTGACAAGTGTGGCCGGTATGGGCATCTCTCGCCATACTGTCGTATCCCCCCACAGGCCTACCAAAACCAAGCTCTTTTGGCTCCAAATCAAGTCGCCCCTGTGCGAGCATGCTTCACGTGTGGTGATACCAACCACATGGCCAATGTGTGTCCTCAACGATATCAACCACAACAACCTCGACAGCAACAACCACAGCCACAACCCCAACAACAACAACAGGTTCAAGAACCCGCTAGGGGTCGAGCTTTCCTTCTCACCACAGCTCAGGCTCAAAATGCAAACGACGTCATCACTGGTACGTTTCTCATTAACCATGTCTATGCTTCATGCCTATTTGATACTGGTGCCGATAAAAGTTTTGTGTCGTTAGAATTCGAGTCTTTGCTCAAGTGTAAACGCTCTAAGTTGCCAAAATCTTTCGCTGTCGAAGTTGCTAATGGTAAAACCGTCAAAGTCAATTCTGTTCTCTCCAATTGTTCACTAATCCTTAACGATCATACGTTCTCAATCGATCTCATACCTATGCAAATGGGTAGTTTCGACGTCATAGTAGGTATGGACTGGCTTAGGCGAGTTCGTGCTGAAGTTGTCTGTTCTGAGAAGTTTATTCGCTTGCCTCTTCCAAATGGTGATTCTCTACACGTCTATGGTGAAAAGCCTTCTCAAGGCCTTAAGCTTATGTCATGCATCAAGGCAAACAAGTGCTTACGCAAGGGTACCTTCGCCTTTCTCGCCCACATCGTGGAAAAGAAGGATAAAGGCCCAAGCATAAGTGACGTTCCTGTTGTACGTGACTTTCCGGATGTATTTCCCGAAGACCTTCCTGGTCCTCCTCCTGCTCGTTCTGTCGATTTTCGCATCGATTTAGTGCCTGGCGCTACGCCTGTCGCTAAGTCCCCCTATCGTTTAGCACCCTCTGAGATGCAAGAGCTCTCGAGTCAACTTCAAGAGCTTCTTAACAAAGGCTTCATACGCCCTAGTACTTCTCCTTGGGGCGCTCCCGTTTTATTCGTCAAGAAGAAAGATGGGTCCTTTCGTATGTGTATTGACTATCGTGAGCTCAACAAGCTTACTATCAAGAATCGATACCCTCTTCCTCGCATTGATGACCTCTTCGATCAATTGCAAGGCGCAACCTGCTTTTCAAAGATCGATCTTCGTTCTGGGTATCATCAACTTCGAGTACTCGAAGAAGATGTGCCTAAAACCGCCTTTCGTACGCGTTATGGTCATTATGAGTTCGTGGTCATGCCCTTTGGTTTGACCAACGCACCTGCTGTCTTTATGGACTTAATGAACCGCGTGTGCAAAGCATACTTGGACCGTTTTGTGATCGTCTTCATCGACGATATCCTCATCTATTCCAAGACGCAAGCAGAGCATGAGCAACACTTGCGCCTTATTCTTGAACTCCTTCGTACTGAACACCTATATGCCAAATTCTCCAAGTGTGAATTTTGGTTACAAGAAGTTCAATTCCTTGGTCACACTGTCAACAAACTTGGTATTCACGTTGATCCCGCAAAAATCGAAGCTGTGAAAAATTGGGTCGCACCTAAATCTCCGTCCGAAATCCGTTCGTTTCTTGGTCTTGCTGGTTACTACCGTCGTTTTATCTCCAACTTTTCGAAAATCGCTGTTCCTTTGACCTCCTTGACTCAAAAAGAGAGACCTTTTGTTTGGGGTCCCGAACAAGAAGAGTCTTTTCAAACGCTCAAGGACATGCTTTGCAATGCTCCTATCCTAACGCTTCCTGATGGTAACGATGATTTTGTCGTGTATTGCGACGCTTCAAACCTTGGTCTTGGTTGTGTCCTTATGCAACGTGACAAAGTTATCGCTTACGCATCGAGGCAACTCAAAATTCATGAGAAAAACTATACTACTCACGACCTTGAACTTGGTGCGGTCGTTTTTGCATTGAAGATTTGGCGACACTACCTTTATGGTACTAAATGTGTAGTCTTCACCGACCATAAGAGCCTTCAACACATCTTCAATCAAAAAGAACTAAACATGCGTCAACGTCGTTGGGTGGAATTGTTAAACGACTATGACTGCGAAATCAAATACCACCCGGGTAAGGCGAATGTAGTAGCCGACGCCCTGAGTCGTAAAACTCACGTCCAAAGTATCCGTTGTTTCCAACTCGTCCACGATCTTCAAAATCGCATACGTAACGCCCAGTATACATCCGTTAATGAGGGTAACCTCTACAACGAAATGCAATGTGGTGCTGAGAATAGTCTTGTGTCCAAACCCGATGGTATTCTATACTATCTCAATCGCATCTGGATTCCCAATCGTGACGATCTTCGCAATTTCCTGATGAAGGAGGCCCATAACACGAAATATTCTATTCACCCTGGTGCCGATAAGATGTACCATGATATGCGTACTTCCTATTGGTGGCCTGGAATGAAGAAGGATATAGCCACCTTCGTTTCTAAATGTCTTACGTGTTCCAAGTAAAAGCCGAACATCAACGTCCCTCTGGCTTGCTCGAACAACCAATAATTCCCGTTTGGAAGTGGGAGAGCATTGCCATGGATTTCATCACTAAGCTTCCTCGCACTACAGCTGGTCATGACAGCATATGGGTCGTCGTTGACCGATTGACCAAATCAGCTCACTTCCTCCCCATTCGTGAAGACTTCAAAGTCGAGAAATTGGCTAAGGTCTACATGAAGGAAATCATCTGTCGTCATGGGACGCCCATTGATATCATTTCTGACCGTGATGCTCGTTTTACGTCTCGTCTTTGGGAAACTTTTCAATCTGCTATGGGTACTAAGCTTAACCTTAGCACCGCCTTCCATCCTCAGACTGACGGTCAAACCGAGCGTACTATCCAAACCTTAGAGGATATGCTTCGTTCATGCGTAATAGATTTTGGTGGCAACTGGGATTCATACTTGCCCTTGGCTGAATTCTCGTACAATAACAGCTATCACACGAGTATCCAAATGGCTCCTTTCGAAGCATTGTATGGTCGCAAGTGCCGTTCGCCTATTTCTTGGCACGAGATTGGTCAAGCCCAAATCACCGGTCCCGAGCTTATACAAGAGGCTACGGACAAGATTTTACAGGTTCGAGACAACTTATTGAAAGCCAGGAACCGACAGAAGAGTTACGCTGACAAAGGACACAAACCTATGGAATTCGAGACAGGTGACAACGTGCTTCTCAAGGTATCCCCTTGGAAAGGCGTGGTTCGATTTGGCAAGAAAGGGAAACTCGCACCTCGCTACGTTGGTCCTTTCAAGATTCTCGAAAGGATTGGCAAGGTTGCGTATAGACTGGACCTGCCTGAAGGACTCAGCAATGTACACCCTGTCTTCCATGTGTCCAACTTAAAGAAATGCCTAGCTGACGAAGGACTCCACGTTCCTCTCGAAGACTTGCAAGTCAACGAAACACTTCACTTTGTAGAAAAACCGGTCGAAATCATGGACCAAGGAACCAAGCAATTGAGGCGCAGTCGAATTCCTATTGTCAAAGTTCGATGGGAAGGAAAACGTGGCGCTGAATTTACTTGGGAGCTCGAAAGCGAAATGAAATCGAAATATCCTCATCTTTTCCCTGAGTCTTCCTAAATTTCGGGACGAAATTTCCTAAAGGAGGGGAGACTGTAACGCCCTGTGTTTTGTACTTTCTATTTATAGCTTGTCTTACTCGTGTTGCTAATTTTGGAAGCTTTGTATCATTGTACTCGTTCCTTCTAGTACTCGTTGTAAACTCGAAATTTTGATCATGAATGAAAACTTGCATTTCCTTGTTACATACTATACATACACCATAATACGATTAATCATGAGATCATTTGATACTTCTTTGTGATACTTACAAACATATGTTGAACTTGTAAATATGTGACATATACTTGTTACTTACAAACATGTTACATACTTGTACATTACACTTTTTGCCTAGTTAAATCATGTTTTATTTCATATTTCACCTTGTTACAAGTTAGGGGAAACATTGTTGCATATTATTACACAACTTAACTAATAAAATTACTCATTATAATGTTTTAAAAAAATAAAAAACTAAAGAAACATGGCAGCCCAAATTCAGCAAAATTCAGCCCCATATAGTTGGGTTTTGTGGGCTAGTTTCAAGGTGTAACCCCTTCTAAACACTTCCAAAGCCCAACCCATTGAAACCCTAATCCTTCCCCCTATAAATACCACTTATAACCAGCCTCCCTACCACTTTTGCAACACTAAAAACTCTCAAAACATCCTCCAAACCGTAGCTGAAAGCAAAGGTTCGAGTAGATTGACACCCCTTCACGAAAATGAGCATAACTCACTCAATTCTTATCCGATTCACTCGATTCTTTTTCCTACTTGCTTGTATAATCATGGGGTTCGATTCCTAGACTTCTCCTTGGAGAAATCAGACCTGGAAATGCCCCGAAATAGTCCATAAACTTTCTGTTTGTTTTTATGTTCATCAAAAACTTGTTTAAATCTATGCAACTTGTGTCCAACACATCTCATACCTATGTCCTAATGCTTACAACTTATCCCATGGTTGGTTAAGCTTAAAAACAAGGTTGAGACATCTAAATCAGAGGTTAAAACCTCATAAACTTTCTGTTTTTAATTAGGGTTTTACCCACAAGTAATGTTCAAGTGTGAAACTTGTTGAATGTGTGATGGTTGGATTAGCTTGGGCTATCCTTCATAAGAATCCACTCATTACTTGATGTTTTGCTATAGATTAGTTGTTGTTAATACCTTGATACTTGTATGTTCATGACCCTCCTTGTTGTTTATAACAACAAGTGTAGTGGTGAACAATAGAGGTGCCTAAATGGAAGCTTGTTCTTCCTACCTCATGTATGTATTCTATGACACAAAGAGGTACCTAAATGGAGACATTAATCTCCTACCTCATGCTTGAATCATAAGACTTGTAAACTATATAATATCTAAGTTATTCTATATGTATACATCTAAGTAACTAAGACTTGATGATGACTTAATAGTTATTTGTTAAGTGGACGTTACATCATCTATGACCATGCCCTTGTTACGACTCTAATGGATCTTAGAATCCATGAAATCATACCAACTCTTTTGAGTTTCAATAGTGTCAAGAACAAGAGTTATGCGTACAAGATGATTATTTTCACCTATGTTACTTTCTATATATTAAAAACTCCGAATCTATAATCTTCCGTTATACGCCAAACTCACACACCTACGTTTCCTTGTGTAGAAGGACAAGGTGCTCCGAACTAATTCATCTACAAACTTGCTCTCGGAATTTCAAGTCACCACTTGTAAACCGTGAGTATACTCGTATTTCCCCCTTTTTACTTTTACCACTTTTGGGGTGTAACATGTTTACCTATTAACTTACACATGAACACTTTGTTAAACACATGAACGTTCCTATAACATGCTTGTATACGTGATGACTTGATACTTTAAACTTGGGTTATTCTTATGTGTTGAACTTATCATTAACTTCGTACGAGCCAAACCTTGACATATGTAGCGCTATAGGATTAACGACCCGCCCGTAAACTTGAGGTTATGTCTTGAGCATATTGCGTTTTCTTGGTTTGATATGTTAGACACATGCCATATTTAAGGTTTATCTTGAATCATATGCTTGCCATGAGGAATTGATCACACTTTTTAACTTATGCTATGTACGTACCAAACTTGTATACTCGCCTTTGCTTTTGCATTGAATTGTATTTTTAAACGTGTTACAGGTTGATGATGATGAAATGAAAACGGATAGCAAAGATGCCTAAATACTCACTTAGACGTTTAGGTTTAAAGTGTTGTATCAATTTTGTTTATGTTATGTTGAACAATGTTGTTATTTGCTTTTCTTGTAATGTTTTGACATTTATTTTGGAAATGAAATTTGGATTATTAAATTATTGTCACAAATAGCGTTATGATGTCTCGAGCAATCTTCACACTTCGTCTCATCCCGATGTTTCCGCCATTGGTTGGGGTGTGACAATAGAGAATGATCTCTGACTAGGGTTTGAATTGTATTGAGAAAAACTGTATTGAAGTTGTACAAAGGTTCCTTATCTAGGGTTACAAAGAAATGGTGCTTATATAGAACACCAAGTTACATATTAGCCCCCTATACTATTTATTTTCTTCTTTCCGACACGAACCACTAAAAATACAAATCTTATTTAAATTAAACCTTAAAAACTAAAAATATTAAAGTACAAAACTATCATGTTACCGTTTCTCAAGTAATGAAGTCGCAGCCCCTTGTTCCAGTTTCACACTATCATCAAAATTTTTCTTTTCTTTCCAAAAGCTCATCCATAATGTTTGGGCCGTTTTATTCATGAAACGTCAACAGTGCAGGTAGTGAGAATATAGTTTTGGCTGAAGAGAAATTCCAAAGGCCCGATGTTTGCCATAGCAGTTGCCATTGTTCTGTGCCATGAAGAGAAATTCCATGGCAGAGATTTGAGTAACTTGTTCACTACATACATTCTTCAAAATCGCACCAAACATTACCTAATCAAATTAAAAACAGTAAGTGATAATAATCTGTATAATGAAAAAAATACTTTAAATTTATAAACATAAAACCAAAAAGTTGCGTATAAACAAAACATTAAGAGCCAAACATGAACCTTTAATATATTGTAGAATTTGATCATAATATAATATAATATATCTGAATAACAACAAAAATATATAAATCACAATCAAAAGTAGCAGGCTTACCTTTCTTATCTTGTGGTCAACCAACTATAGAGCTGAACAGAGTTTTGCTACTTGTGCAGAGTCTTCTGTTGCCTCAGTTGCTAATTTACCTGCAATATCCTAATAACACACACATGAGGTTCCATTCCAACTCCTATTTATGATCACGTACATCTAAACACAAACTTTGTCATACTAACATTCATTATTGTATAGATTTCAACATTATTATTTATCTTATAATTCAAGTCAAATTTGAAATTCCAACTAAAAACATGAAAACCCAAATCATCAACCCGATATATGTAACAAAAACGAACAGAAGAATCTAATCATACGAAAATGAAGCCCTAATTGAAGAAATAAAAAAACGAACCTAATGCTTACCTTTGCAGAACATTCCGAATGATTTGAGTAGAGAGCGAAAAAGGAAAACAAAAATAGGATTAACACGAATCAAACAGATAACTGAAAAAATCAAATATCAAGAAGGAAGAACATACCTGTGATCAAATATCAAGACGAATCAAACAGATAACTCAAAATTCACGATACTCACAACAAAACCTGTAGAAATCAAACACCAAAATCCATAAATAGATACGATTGTATGACCCGAAAAAAAATGGCGATGAAGTTTTCAGTTAGGGTTTACAGGGAGAAAAGGAGAGAAAGTTAATCAAACACCAAAATCCATAAATAGATACGATTGCTAACCTGATCTTAAATCAGAATTAGGTTTTGAATCGGTGGGAGAAGAATAGAGCGATGAGCAAAAGCTGTATGTATGAAGCATTAGGGTTTGTTAAAAACAGAGAGATAAGAGAGAATGCAAGTAAAGGTTGTGTCTAGGATTTTGCAAAACCTGCTGCCGAATCGTTAATGAGATGAGAAAGAATGTAGATGAAGGCTGCTAGGGTTTTGCTAAATAATATATAACATCCATTTTAGGAGGTGGATGATCCAAAAAACCCGACCCACACCATTTCGGATCCCGCGTTCATTTTCTTAAAATCGTGATTGAGAAGGCATTTGAGATTCCCTCCTAAACTCAAAAAAAGTGAGTTGCCACATCAACAAAATTGTCCCAAATTCAATGCCACCTAGCCCAAATCACATCTCATTTATATATATATATATATATATATATATATATATAGATTAGAAGTTAAAATTTGATCTCATCTTCACTTCACTTATGTTGCATGTATTCCACTTTTAAGCCACCGTCACTTTCAACTTGAATTTATAGATATCTTTATGAATCATAAGACAATAACTTTTAGGATTAGATAGCGTTGGTAATGAGGTAGTGGTGAACTGGTTGGAAAAGAATTGGGTTTTTTTGTGATCGAGGTTCGATTCTCACTCTCCTTATTATTTTCTGCGGCATCCAGGTGAAGAGTGAATAGTGGTGGCGCCGGTTCAACTTGGATGAGAGGCGAGATTTTACCGATTATTCCACTGTCGTGCCTTCGGGCGGGTGGAGGTCGGGTTTCCGCGCATCTGGGGAAAGCCAAGGGGCTAGCCACAGCACCCGGTGTCACGGTGCTTGGCACGTCGTTCCTTGACGTTCAAAAAAAAGATAGTGTTCAAGATATCAAGATACACCAATGAGGTGGTGCTCCACTGGTAAATGCAAAGCCTTTAAACACCTTATGAAAGGGATGTCTTGGGTTTAAGTCCCATAGACGACATGGAATAAAAGAAATTTGCCGTTAAAAAAATAAGACATCAAGATACAAAGTTTGCTCACTTTTAAAAACCCTCATATTCGATTTCCTATATATATTCATAGTGAAGGGTTCAAATGAGAAGAAAAATTTTGTAAGAATAAAAAGAATAAGTTTTTAACTAATAGAAATGCTCTATTTTACTTCATTTAACATGTGTATTTAATGTTATTAATAAGGGCATATAGGTAAATTTCTAATTGTAATTAATTAGCTAACTAATTAAATTTGTAACTCACTTTTAAATATAATCTTTCAAGATAAAATAGTTTAGGGTGAAGGACAATTTTCGACATGTGTAGGATAAATTTTAGTATGTGTAGGATAAATTCTTAAATGTGTATAATAAATTTAGATATGTGTAGGGTAAATTTTGGTAAGTGTAAGATATATGTAAGATAAATTTTGAAATGTGTAGGATAAAATGTTTTTTGCTTTATTAATGAGAGATAATATAATTAATTGGAGGAGTTATAAAGTATTTAATGTTTTACCATTATGCACTTTCTTCTTTTTCTTCTCACATTAAATTTCTTCTCAAATGAACATTCCCATATATTCATAACTAATTAAATAATACTCTTTTTCCACTCATATTGTAAATTTTGGTAAGTGTAAGATATATGTAAGATAAATTTTGAAATGTGTAGGATAAAATGTTTTTTGCTTTATTAATGAGAGATAATATAATTAATTGGAGGAGTTATAAAGTATTTAATGTTTTACCATTATCCCCTTTCTTCTTTTTCTTCTCACGTTAAATTTCTTCTCAAATTAACCTTCCCTTATATTCATAATTAATTAAATAATACTCTTTTTCCACTCATATATTAAAATATTAGATAGGGAATTAAGTGAACCTTTAAATATGAAGGCTTACTTTTTTTTTCTTTTTTTTCTTTTTTTTTTGAACGGTAAATTTGGATTACTTACGGACCATTAGAGTATCATCGTGCCATCAACGAAATCACCCGATCATATCCATCTCCACTAGGTATAATGCATATACACCAATTCAGGAGGAAACCCACTAAATATAGGAAAAACCCCCTTGTGGTAATAGAACCTAGAACCTATTTGTTCCAAAGCCTTATCCCACTCAAAGATACCACTAGCCTATAAAGCCATGTGCGCTTAGTTTCTAATTATATAATTTTGGGGGTAGGGAGACTCGGAGTAAAGATTAACAAAATCGCATGTTTACTTTGTAGTATTGGTATGAGGTGAGAAAAAGAATGGAGACTCCATTGTGAGTGCTCTGAGTGCATTCACATCCTATCCATCAACCAGTCTCTTATGTTTAAAATTTTTCAAAACAAATATACTAAAAACTAACTAGATCCCATCCATCATTTCTTACCCCCTTGTATTTTGAAAAATTGCTATAAAAATGGTGGATTAGATATGAGAGGTTTTTTAAGTACAAAAAACGATAAATGTAATAAAATAAGTGTTTATGAGTAAGATAAAAATAAAAATGGTAGATGAGATATGGAAGGTTTTTTTTTTTTTTTTAAATTATAGGAACTTTTGAAAAGTATGCTTTGAATTAAATTATAGGTTAGAAAATGATGAAGAGGATGCTAATGCTCTAAACAAAGATGAATCAAATCCACCACGGTTTGTTTGCTTATCATCCATGAGTTCAATCTTTTGCTTTCGGGTCCTAGGGACATTGCATAGATTATGATCACGCATAGATAGAAAATGGTGCCCAAAACTTATTACAATTCTTTGGCATTTTTCCTCTAATATATCATATTCTCTAATATTAGTTGGATAAATCAACAAATACAGAAAGTGATGCAGAATGATCTTTTAGTTTGAATTCTAATAGTTTATTTTATATTTTCTATTTTATTTATTAGTTTATTAGTGTTTATCTTTAAAGCTAGGGTCTTGTATAAAAATTGTTTCTTGGTAAACTTTTATAGTAGTTTTTAGTTTGATAATTGTAAAAGGATAACCTTTATGATTTCTTGAAACCATTTAGTTTTTGAAACTTTTGATTTAATCATTGAGTTATTGGAGTCATTTGATTGCGTTTCAGCCTCCATTAATTATAAAGTTTCAACCTTCAAGTTTATTGAACATTCTATTTGCCCCTTCACATATTACATTACCGGAACTACAACAAACCAAAGCCAAAACCAAAACCAAAACCGCAAAATGCTCATCACACCATATAGGCATACACATCATCGCAAAATTTTATTACAATTCCGGCCACTCATCAAACCGGTCGCAAAACCCCCTGTGACGGCCCGAACTTCACCAACTGCTTCGAACGAAGCCACGGTTTCACCACCACAACCGACTCAAACACCTTCGGATCTCCACTCTTCGTTAACGCCTCGATCTTCATGTAATACTTCATCCCTGACACCACCTGCTGCTCCGCCTCCACCACTCGCGAAAACCTTAAACCTCCTTCGTCATTCGCGGTTGTGCTCCGCGGCAAGCGGTTGTACTCATCCACTGAATACCTATTAGAGAATATATTGTTAGCGTACGTTTATTATATTAGTCATATTTTTCAACAAATTTTTGCACCTAAAATGCTATATAACCATACACTTGCAACGATTTAAAACCACACTATTATAAACACATACATCGTACTAATAGACCATTTACGTACCATTTCGTCATGGATTTTCTAACAAGACCACTAGAGAATACATGGTTTTTATAAGGCAAAAGATCAAATACAAATACCTGTAACGTATAAAATGTACGGACTGGAGGTTTTGCTGAAAAACACTGTGTCATTTTCGTAATTATTTACTTCTAGAATAATTATCAAAATTACCCTACAAATGATCTTGTAAGGTAATTTTGATATTATATCATAATTTTTTAAAATGATCTTGTAGGGTAATTTTTTAGTGTATCATAATTACTCCACAAATAATCTTGTAAGTTAATTTTGATCTTGTAGGGTAATACTATAGAGTATCATAATTACTCTACAAATGATCTTGTAGGGTAACTTTGAATTGTATATTGTTTGATAAACTAATAAAGTAATTTTAATACACTTTTAGAGTAATTTTGATGTACCATACAAGATCAAAATTACTCTACATGATCATTTATAGGGTAATTTTGATAATTACTCTACGAGTAAATAATTACAAAAATGTCACCACGTTTTTTTTAACCTTTTCATGTTTTTCATACGTCGTTTTTGTATGATAAGGCTATTTATACGGGAACTTTTCCCGTTTTTATAATATGTTCTAACTACGATAATAATATACTTGTAAATCGTAACAATATATCCTCTAATAATAATACCACTAGAGAATTATCCTCTAATAATAAGACTACTAGAGACTACATAGTTTATTATAGTATCTTCTAACAACAATATATACACATAAACCAACAATATATACTCATAAACAGTAACAATATATTCTCTAATAATACCTCCCGATCTCCTGAATCATCTTGTTCGTTTTGACATGGTCAACCTTGGTCCTCGCTCCTAACATTCCATTAGCTACAAAGCACGAAATCACAATCACAATTGCAAAGGTAAGTGTTGAGAGATTTGCCATCGTAAAATCTGTAAATTAATTGATTGTGTTGTGGATATTTCATATTTGGGATGTGCGAGTGGATGGTTATGTAGACGAATAAATCGGTTGACACGTAGCTAAAACACCGGTGTGGCAGCACCAACGGTGTGCCGCGTTTCGAAGAGATATTGGGGAAGACGACAAGTAGGTTTTGTCCATATTTCTCGGCATGTTGTGACGGAATTTAGTTCGTGTTGGTTTAGTTTCTTGTAGTCTTTGCATGGTATTGATACTCGATATAGGAATCGAAAGTGAATATCCAGTAAATAAGGTTGCGATATGATCAAAACGATATCAACACATATTTTACATCGATTGAAGATCATATAAACGAATACCGGTACTAGTTATGATAATACTGATACCCCTCACCCCACCTCTTCTCTCCCTCACGTTAGACTATCCGGTGTGGTGGGCAAAGGCAATACGACAAATTTCACCACATGTCCGCCACTTAGGCGGTGGGTCTTTGCCCTCCAAAACCTCAAAACTATGGGGTGGTGGGCAAGGGCAAGTGGCATGTTTTTTTTATTAAATCATTTTAAAAAATACAAAACAATTAAATCCTCCCCCCCCCCCTCCACGCCACCACCCCCTGCAGCATTAGTGTTATTCGTGATAAACTTTACTTCCTCTCTCTCTTCTCTCACGGGCCACACGCCTTTTCCTTCTAATCTCCCGCTTACATTAATGGCAACGGCCTGCCTAATACGGTTTGTAGCCAAGAAACATGTGCGCACGCCCTCTCTCTCTCCCTTCCACGTTTTCAAGTGGCCCTCTTTCGCTCATCTTTCTCTTCCATATTGACATCGATGGGGTGACGGACTCCTTAGACTCTTAGAGATGATCTTATTAACATAATAGGCCCGACAAGTCTCGTGTCTCAAGGTTCTAGCCTAAATATGTGGAAGATTTTATGAAAAAGATGAGGAATTAAAGTGACAAAAATGAAGGTGTACATTTAAACGATTATTGTAGATTCATATACGCGTGTCATGCACATTTTTTTTAAATAGCGCAACAATCATATTTCAGTGATCACAAGGTATGTGATCTTGATGAATACTGGTGGACCTAAAGTGACTTTTTACACCGTCTTTCTCACTCATAGTCGCCTAGATACCTGGTTTCATTATACCAGTGACGATTTTTGAGAGTTTTTTCCTTAAAGGGCGTAGATGGAAAATTATTTACTTAAATGGGTACTTTGAAAAGTATTTACCAAAATGGGTGTTTTTTTTAAACTTACCTTTTCTAACTCCTAATCTTATTGGGTAAAATAATTTCTATTTGAAAACTATGTACTTTAATAAGAGTTAAAAAAATAAGTTTCTAACAAAACTAAAAACATATTGTTGGATTATGAAATTTTATGAAAAAGGTTTTTAATTTCTTTTTAATTTAAACGTTTTATTTTTCTTTTATTAAAGCGTTTTTTTAATAGGTTGCCAAAAGAGGAAAGTGGAGTGCAAGTGTCGGATGGCACATCGATCGGATGGCACTTCGATCGGACGGCAATCCGATCGGACGGCAATCCGATCGGAAGGCAATCCGATCGGACGGCAATCCGATCGGACGGCACTCCGATCGGACGGCACTCCGATCAGACGGCAATCCGATCGGACGGCCATCCGATCGGACGGCCGTTCGATCGGACGGCCGTTCGATCGAAGTGGTCCGCCGAGTTGAGTTTCGGTGTTTCCTTTTGCGTTTTGAGCGTTGCGATGCGTTTAAGCGAGTATCGATTAAGCGATGCGATAGTTTAATAATAATCACACATAAACTATATCTAACATACAATCATCCGAAATAACTTGTGTTTAACGTTTGCGATTAAGTTGCGATAGAGTTGCGATTGCGTTTCGATTAATCACCACCAAACAATAAGTAAACATGCACAACTAACACATAAATAGCACACACACGTAAAACAATATACAGAACCTGTCGATTCAAGGCTGCGAATGCGATTGCGATGCGGTCAGCGATAAAACATGCAATAAACATCGATTAATCCTCGATTATTAATAGATACTCCACATAATACAACTAAAGCAAATAAAATACAGGTTTTGATTACAAGTCAAGGAAGTCAAATCAATAGTTAAGCAATGAGTGACACATCGCAATTAGCAATCTTTTTTTCATTTGACTTTGACTTTAACTTGTGCTTTGACTTTCGTAACACGGGGTGTTACATAAAACCCCTAAATTGAATGATATGTGTGACATTTTAAAACGACAACTAACAGACATTTATGAAAAATATTGTTATGTAAATTCAAAAAATATATGAGAAAGAATAAAGACTAACGTTTTTTAAAAATAGTTAAAGGAAATATAAATATTAATAAATAATTTAAATAACATTCAAATAATTTTTTCAAAGTCACATGACGTGTTTTTTAATTGAACTATAAATTTTCCTTTAACTCATGTTAAATAACATATTTTTGAAAAGAAATTATTTTATCCAATAAGATTAGGAGTGAGAAAAAATTAGTTTAAAAAAAAACCATTTTAGTAAATAATTTTCAAATTACACATTTAGGTAAATAATTTTTGTAACTACACCATTTTAGGAAAAAACTGCGATTTTTGATGCTTCATTTGTTTAGTTATCTAGAATTCTTGTGTAGGCATTTTCTCAATATAGGTTGGTGACATTTTAAAGTTTTTGTTTTAACGGAATTTAAAGTTTTATTAGTTGAACTTTAGTCTTGTGATGCATGAATTGGGCAGCAAAGAGAGTAAATAGTATAAACTAATAGAGACAAATTAGAAGTTAAAATTTGATCTCATCTTCACTTCACTTATGTTGCATGTATTCCACTTTTAAGCCACCGTCACGTTCAACTTGAATTTATAGATATCTTTATGAATCATAAGACAATAACTTTTGGGATTAGATAGCGTTGGTAATGAGGTAGTGGTGAAGTGGTTGGGAAAAGAATTGGGTTTTTTTGTGACCCATGTTCGATTCCCACTTTCCTTATTATTTTCTGCAGCATCCAGGTGAAGAGCGAATACGGGTGGCGTCGGTTCGACTTGGGTGAGAGGTGAGATTTTACCGATTATTCCACTGTCGTGCATTCGGGCGGGTGGAGGTAGGGGTGTTCATCGGTTCGGTTTATGGTTTATTTGGTTTATTCGGTTCGGTTTATTCGGTTTTCAATTTTTTTTACCCCAAACCAAAAACCAATCCAAACCAAATAAGGAATATGCAAACCGATCCAAACCAAACCAAATTCAATTCGGTTTGGTTTCGGTTAAAAACCAAATAAACCGAATAAACCAAATCTAACCAAATTGTACCTAAGTACTTTTTGTTCCTAATTTATATTTATGTCTGTGTTCCAACTTCCGAACATCGCAACTAATTTATACCTAACAACATATGAATAGAAGAAAGTTTCATTGCGAAATAAAATAAACACATACATAAAGTAGTTGTAGATACAACCACAAACTTATGAATAGAAGAAAGTTTCATTGCGAAATAAAATAAACACATCCATAAAGTAGTTGTAGACACAACCACAAACTTAAGTTTCAAAACATAGATCATAGAAATTATAAATAGTTAACAAGTCTAATGACACAAAATATAAATAATCTCCAAACATGTAGTAACCCTAGTTTCTATACTAAAGGTCTGAAGAAGTTTTATTATTTTAGAAATGAGTGGTTTTGAGTTGGGCTTTTAGATTTACATTTGTTATTTTGGGCTGCATAAAAAAGTACCTATTTTGGGCTAATAAATTGTATATGATTTATAAAATATTATTATTTTTATTTAATAATTAATTAACTTAAATGGTTTATTCGGTTATCCAAATAAACCGAATAAACCAAATAAAATAAAATGTGGATTCATAAACCGAACTAAAAACCATATTCACAATTCGGTTTCGGTTAGAAACCAAACCAAAAACCGAATTCGTTATTCGGATCGGTTTATTTGGTTACGGTTACGGTTCGGCTTATGGTTTTTATTTGGTTACGGTTTTTTCTGAACACCCTACCGTGGAGGTCGGGTTTCCGCGCATCTGGGGAAAGCCAAGGGGCTAGCCACAGCACCCGGTGTCACGGTGCTTGGCACGTCGTTCCTTGCCGTTCAAAAAAAAGATAGTGTTCAAGATATCAAGATACACCAATGAGGTGGTGCTCCACTGGTAAATGCAAAGCCTTTAAAAACCTTGTGAGAGGGATGTCTTGAGTTCAAATGTCATAGACAACATGGAATAAAAGAAATTTACCGTTAAAAATAATAGATATCAAGATACAAAGTTTGCTCACTTTTAAACACCCTCATATTCTATTTCCTATATATATTCATAATCAATTAAATAATACTCTTTTTCCACTCATGTATTATTAAAATATTGAGTTAATTACACAAATGGGTCATGTGGTTTATAGCTAGTTTCGCCTTTAGGTACTAACTTTTTTTTGTAACAGGTTTAGGTTCTATGGTTTCAATTTTGTAACACCTTTGGGTATTAACACCAAAAAATGACTAAAATACCCCTGCATTTTTTTTTAAGTTTATCAATGTAACACATTTGGGTACTAACACCTAATTTTATTTAAGTTTAAATCAATTTTACAAAATCTACTTATTTTTTTTTTGTTTTCATCTTTTTATTATATCTCTTAATTAACATAAAATCTATTTATTTTTTTATTTTCATATTTTTATTAAATTTCTTATTTAACATAAAATCTACTAGTTACACCAGTATTTTTTTTAAATAGATTTTTTAAATAAAATTTACTAGCTATATAGTTTTATGTAAATTAAATTTCTTACCTGTTTTAATGCAATGACGTACCAAGGTTTCGAGCGATGATGTTGAATTAGTATTTGGTATGGAATAAGATTTCAATGATATCGAATTATTTCACAATTATGGTTAGGTATGTCGCTACATCGAATTATATATATTATTATTTCACAACTACTTTTAACATAAAAAATTAAAATCCATCATACACCGCACTGCACATACAAAATTCCGTCATTCAGATAAATTAAAAAAAATACCGATAAATTACTATAAAGGCAAGATGCCAAAAAATAATTATAAGGTCTCTTTGACTTTATTTACGAATAAAGTGGTAGTAATATGATAAAGTTATTTAGAATCAATGGATTCGCCCTAATTGATACAAAAATAATAATATATATAATTCGATGTAGCAACATACCCAACCATAATTGATCCAAAAATCAAACGTAACCTGGTTCGATACCATATACTAATTCAATGCATTGAAAATAGAGATACCATATAATAAAAACCATTGCATATACTAAAAATCGATACCATAGACTAAAAATCGTTGAATTAAAAAAATCAGAAATGTAAATTTGCATAATAATTGAAATAGAATTCGATATCATTGAAATCGAATCTGATATCATTGAAATCTTATTCCATACTAAATACTAATTCGACATCATCGCACGTAACCTTGGTACGTCATTGCATTAAAACGAGTAAGAAATTTAATTTACATAAAACTATATAGCTAGTAGATTTTATTTAAAAAATCTATTTAAAAAAATACTGGTGTAACTAGTAGATTTTATATTAAATAAGAAATTTAATAAAAATATGAAAATAAAAAATAAATAGATTTTACGTTAATTAAGAGATATAATAAAAAGATGAAAATAAAAAAATAAATAGATTTTGTAAAATTGATTTAAACTTAAATAAAATTAGGTGTTAGTACCCAAATGTATTACATTGATAAACTTAAAAAAAAATGCAGGGGTATTTTAGTCATTTTTTGGTGTTAATAGCCAAAGGTGTTACAAAATTGAAACAATGGAACCTAAACCTGTTACAAAAAAAAGTTAGTACCTAAAGGCGAAACTAACTATAAACCACAGGACCCATTTAAATATGAAGGCTTACTTTAGTTTTTTTTTTTTTTTTTTTTTTTTTGAACGGCAAATTTGGATTACTTACGGACCATTAGAGTATCATCGTGCCACCAACGGAACCACCCGATCGTATCCATCTCCACTAGGTATAATGTCTATACACCAATTCAGGAGAAAACCCACTAAATATGGGAAAAACCCCCTTGTAAGAAATCGAACCCAAAACCTATTGGTTGGAAAGCCTTATCCCACCCAAAGATGCCACTAGGCTATAAAGCCATGGACGCTTACTTTAGTTTCTAATTATATAATTTTGGGGGTAGGGAGACTCGGAGTAAAGATTAACAAAATCGCATGTTTTCTTTATAGTATTGGTATAAGGTGAGGAAAAGAATGGAGACTCCATTGTGACTGCTCTGAGTGCATTCACATCCTATTCATCAAAAACTCTCTTAGGGTGCACAAGGCGTTCAGCGGGGAGGGCTTCGGTGACCCTAGTCATCGATCGGGAACACCGCCGCCATCCAAGCGGGGACCCGAATCAGTGAAGGGGAGCGGTGTGGAGTCACCGCGTTGGTTTGGCACGATTTTCGAAAGTGGACCGTTTGACAACGGTCAAATTTAAAAAAAAATCAATTTTTTTAACAATATAAATATAAACCAACCTAAATCAATTTTTTTACCACACCCACCACTCTCAAACTCACACCACCACTCTCAAACTCACAAATCTTTCAAATACAACACAAAATGGATTCCAAGTTTCCGTTTCTTTCTACCCTACCCGACTTTCCCGACGATGGAGATGCATCGTCAAGCGATGGTAGCTTAATTTTCTTCCAAAATCTCATCCAACAAACGGAGCTACTAGACACGGCATCGTCTAGTAAAAAAAAAGTTGTCCGTCGAGATCGTGAGGGAGGCCATGAGATACTCATGGCCGATTATTTTGTTGAAAATCCAAAATTTAATGCCGATACTTTTCGTCACAGATTTCGTATGTCCAAGTCTTTGTTCCTAAAAATTGTTAGTGACGTGGAAGCGTATGACGAGTGGTTTAAGAGGGCTTAGACGGGAGAATGAAGAAAAGTTTCACGCCGTTGCAAAAGGTTACTTCGGCGATTAAACAACTTGCAACCGGTAACCCACCAGACGAAAACGACGAGTATTTAAATATGTCTGAAAGGACCTCTCGTGAGTGCCTTGAATATTTCTGCGAGACGGTCTGTAAAAGGTATGCCGGTGAATTCCTACGTAGACCAACGAGCCACGACGTTGCGCTATTGTATCAGGCTCATGAGGAGAGGCATCACCTACCTGGTATGTTGGGTAGTCTGGATTGTACACACTTCGTCTGGAGAATGTGCCCCACAGAATTGCGTGGACAATACATGAGAGGTGATCATCAATACCCGACGGTTATGTTAGAAGCGGTGGCGTCTCAAGATTTGTGGATTTGGCATGCTTTTTGTGGCCGCGGGTTCACAAAACGACATCAACGTGCTGCAACAATCTCCATTATTTCTTGCTCAACGAAACGGAACGGCGCCAAATTGTCCATTTCAAGTGAACAACCACTTATACAAACGCGGGTATTATCTTACTGATGGGATCTACCCTACCTGGTCCGTGTTTGTGAAGTCTTTTCCATATCCTCACGACCCGAATGAAAAAAAGTTCAAGAGGCAACACGAGGCCGCAAGAAAAGATGTGGAACGGGCGTTTGGTGTGTTAAAGGCGAAGTGGGGAATACTAAATCGTCCAATGCGTTCGAAAACGGTGAGAAAGATAAGGTTCATCGTGTATACGTGCCTTATTTTACACAACATGATTATAAAAGACGACGGAAGGGCGATAGCACCGGTACATATTCAAGATCCTCCAGTCGAACCCGTCTTCGATGATACAGCTTATAGCGAGCTCATTGACGAAGACACGCATTGGAGACTAAAACACGATCTCGTTGAGCATCTCGGAAGTTTGGATCTGCCTCACCTTGAAGTGAGTTCGGACGACGAGTAGTTTGTTTTTATATTTTTCTAGTTTGAATGTAATTTTTATTTTTCTAGTTTGAATGTATTTTTTATTTTTCTACTTTGAATGTAATTTTTATTTTCCAAGGTTGTTTTTTTTTAATTTAATGAAATGTCTTTTATTTATTTTTTATTTTTATTAATATTTTTTTAATTTATAAACATGCATAATTTTACAAAAAAAAAAAAAAAAAAACCCAAGTCCCCTAAGAGGGGAGTGCCGCCATCAAAATAGGGTGTTAGGGGAGTTTAAGAGGGGAGTTGACGTGGCACTAGCTGATTGGTGGTGCGTAAGAGAGGGGACTCCCCTCTTAGGGGAGTGCCCCTTACACCCTTATGTTTAAAATTTTTCAAAACAAATATACTAAAAACTAACTAGATCCCATCCATCATTTCTTACCCCCTTTTATTTTGAAAAATTGCTATAAAAATGGTGGATTAGATATGAGAGGTTTTTTAAGTACAAAAAACGATAAATGTAATAAAATAAGTGTTTATGAGTAAGATAAAAATAAAAATGGTGAATGAGATATGAAAGTTTTTTTTTTTTTTAAATTATAGGAACTTTTGAAAAGTATGCATTTGAATTAAATTATAGGTTAGAAAATGATGAAGAGGATGCGAGTGCTCTAAACAAAGATGAATCAAATCCACCACGGTTTGTTTGCTTATCATCCAAGAGTTCAATCTTTTGCTTTCGGGTCCTAGGGACATTGCATAGATTATGATCACGCATAGATAGAAAATGGTGCCCAAAACTTATTACAATTCTTTGGCATTTTTCCTCTAATATATCATATTCTCTAATATTAGTTGGATAAATCAACAAATACAGAAAGTGATGCAGAATGATCTTTTAGTTTGAATTCTAATAGTTTATTTTGTGTTTTATATTTGATTTATTAGTTTATTAGTGTTTATCTTTAAAGCTAGGGTCTTGTATAAAAATTGTTTCTTGGTAAACTTTTATAGTAGTTTTTAGTTTGATAATTGTAAAAGGAAAACCTTTATGATTTCTTGAAACCATTTAGTTTTTGAAACTTTTGATTTAATCATTGAGTTATTGGAGTCATTTGATTGCGTTTCAACCTCCATTAATTATAAAGTTTCAACCTTCAAGTTTATTGAACATTCTATTTGCCCCTTCACATATTACATTACCGGAACTACAACAAACCAAAGCCAAAACCAAAACCAAAACCGCAAAATGCTCATCACACCATATAGGCATACACATCATCGCAAAATTTTATTACAATTCCGGCCACTCATCAAACCGGTCGCAAAACCCCCTGTGACGGCCCGAACTTCACCAACTGCTTCGAACGAAGCCACGGTTTCACCACCACAACCGACTCAAACACCTTCGGATCTCCACTCTTCGTTAACGCCTCGATCTTCATGTAATACTTCATCCCTGACACCACCTGCTGCTCCGCCTCCACCACTCGCGAAAACCTTAAACCTCCTTCGTCATTCGCGGTTGTGCTCCGCGGCAAGCGGTTGTACTCATCCACTGAATACCTATTAGAGAATATATTGTTAGCGTACGTTTATTATATTAGTCATATTTTTCAACAAATTTTTGCACCTAAAATGCTATATAACCATACACTTGCAACGATTTAAAACCACACTATTATAAACACATACATCGTACTAATAGACCATTTACGTACCATTTCGTCATGGATTTTCTAACAAGACCACTAGAGAATACATGGTTTTTATAAGGCAAAAGATCAAATACAAATACCTGTAACGTATAAAATGTACGAACTGGAGGTTTTGCTGAAAAACACTGTGTCATTTTCGTAATTATTTACTTCTAGAATAATTATCAAAATTACCCTACAAATGATCTTGTAAGGTAATTTTGATATTATATCATAATTTTTTAAAATGATCTTGTAGGGTAATTTTTTAGTGTATCATAATTACTCCACAAATAATCTTGTAAGTTAATTTTGATCTTGTAGGGTAATACTATAGAGTATCATAATTACTCTACAAATGATCTTGTAGGGTAACTTTGAATTGTATATTGTTTGATAAACTAATAAAGTAATTTTAATACACTTTTAGAGTAATTTTGATGTACCATACAAGATCAAAATTACTCTACATGATCATTTATAGGGTAATTTTGATAATTACTCTACGAGTAAATAATTACAAAAATGTCACCACGTTTTTTTTAACCTTTTCATGTTTTTCATACGTCGTTTTTGTATGATAAGGCTATTTATACGGGAACTTTTCCCGTTTTTATAATATGTTCTAACTACGATAATAATATACTTGTAAATCGTAACAATATATCCTCTAATAATAATACCACTAGAGAATTATCCTCTAATAATAAGACTACTAGAGACTACATAGTTTATTATAGTATCTTCTAACAACAATATATACACATAAACCAACAATATATACTCATAAACCGTAACAATATATTCTCTAATAATACCTCCCGATCTCCTGAATCATCTTGTTCGTTTTGACATGGTCAACCTTGGTCCTCGCTCCTAACATTCCATTAGCTACAAAGCACGAAATCAAAATCACAATTGCAAAGGTAACTAGTGTTGAGAGATTTGCCATCGTAAAATCTGTAAATTAATTGTTTGTTGTGGATATTTCATATTTGGGATGTGCGAGTGGATGGTTATGTAGACGAATAAATCGGTTGACACGTAGCTAAAACACCGGTGTGGCAGCACCAACGGTGTGCCGCGTTTCGAAGAGATATTGGGGAAGACGACAAGTAGGTTTTGTCCATATTGCATGCATTAATTTCTATTTTTTAATTATTTGTTTTTTTTTGGATTTGTTGTGAGTTGGTTCAATAATTGGATTGATGTTTGTCGTAATTCATTTTTGAAAATCGTGTTATGGGTTTGGTTTTGAAGATATATTTGGCTACTTTAATTAATAATAATAATGAAAATTCTTGGCATGTTGTTACGGGGATTTAGTTGGTGTTGGTTTAGTTTCTTATTGTATCTGTATCATATTGATACTCGATATAGCAATCGAAAGTGAATATCCAGTAAATAAAGTTGTGATATGGCCAAAACGATATCAACACGTATTTTATATCGATCGAAGATCATATAAACGAATACCGTACTAGTTATGGTAATACCGATACCCAAGACCTACAAGTTCGGTTCTTATTACAGCTTACGATACAAAAAAAACATTATATTTTGAAAACAACTCTGTTTATTTAGGTCGAGAAAAGAAAATATAGCGCAACTGCATATTCAAGTATTTTAAAAAGTTAGCTTGTTCGTCATGGTAAAGAACAAAACAATCAATTTTATATGACCTTTCGGTTTTGAACAAAATTTGTCGAAATATAGATAAAAATAAATATGTCACAAGGGTATAGTCATAATTTTATAAAGCATTTTACATTATTCGAGTAATGGAAACTGTAATCGTCGTTACTTTATAAAAAAATTGAGGTAGCCTTGATAACATTTACTTTTGTGCTTTGATTACTTATATATTACTACTTATATTTTGAAAACAACTCTGTTTATATAGGCCGAGAAAAGAAAATATAGCGCAACGACATATTCAAGTATTTTAAAAAAAGTTAGCTTGTTTGTCATGGTAAAGAACAAAAAAAATCCATTTATTTGACCTTTCGGTTTTGAACAAAATTTGTCAAAATATAGATAAAATAAACATATCACAACGGTATAGTCATAATTTTATAAAGCATTACATTACATTATTCGAGTAATGGAAACTGTAATCGTCGTTACTTTATAAAAAATTTGAGGTAGCCTTGATAACATTTACTTTTGTGCTTTGATTACTTGTATATTACTACTTACAACCGACTATGAACTGTAATCTATACTATACTAGGTTCTCACCAGCAAATACTCACGAGTTAGGATATTTAAATTTTATTATACACAACCAGGGGCGAAGTATAGAAGGGGCGGGAGGGGGCGCCACTACTAGAAAATACACCTATCTTGACACGCGAACCATGACACACGCTCATTTCATGACATTAAGAAGCGTGTGTCAAGAAAAAAATGTCATGCTTTACAAAATTCAATAAATTTATGACACACTTTTTTGTGTGTTATCTTTTTAGTGTCATTAAAAAAAACAAGACTATTTTATGACATTCCAAAGCATGTGTCAAGAAAATAATGTCATTGTTTACAAAATTCAATAAATTTATGACACTTTTTTTTTGTGTCATCGTTTCAACGTCATAAAAAAGAAACAAGACCATTTTATGACATTTCAAAGCGTGTGTCAAGAAAAAATGACATGGTTCACAAAATTCAACAAATTGCGACACTTTTTTTATGTGTCATCTTTTTAGCATCATAAAAAACATTATATTTTCTAAACTAAAAGTACTTGTGAAATCCCTCGTGCGTTACGCCGAATATTCGATCCGTATTAATTCAGTTCGTTACAATACTCGTGTGATACTGACATTCAGTATAGCGACCACAATATATGACCAAAACGATATCGAAGCATATTTTACATCGAGCAAAAACCATATCGATAATACAAAAACCGAAACTGATGTTGAAATCGATTCGTCAATCACAAACATATAACTATTAAAATAATAGGTAACTTGAATAATGTGTCAATAAAAGGAGTAAGAGATTACTTTTAATAAAAAAAATATCTTATTTACATATATTAATATTAATATTAATATTAATATCTATTAATAATCCAAGCTAAAATAATAGTGACACACAAGAGGTGTCACCACTCAATTAGGCCACGTTTTGAGAAGCCAGATGTATGGCTTCTATCAACCCACTTGCCACGCATTCAAAAAAAACCCACCGCCTACTCCATTGTTTAAAAACTCATCGCACATGAAAAATAGGGTTTGATAACCAGAGACTAGAGAAACTGAAGAGATGGGAGACAAACCGTAGACTCTCCGGCGTCGATACAGGGGATCCGCCGCACATCGCTCACCGACGTCGACATGACAGAGGGGATCCGCCGTGCGTGGCGGCTCTCTGGCGTCCACAACAGGTTATTTATTCTTATATCTATTTCACTTACTGTTGGTTAACTGTTTGTTAATTAATATCTGTTAGTAACAGAATGGAAATGAACAGTTGTGCCTGCTGAATCACATGTCTACCACCGTTGTATGTTCGCCGGTCTTCACCAACAACAGCGACACCAGTTGACAGTTACCGAGTTTTCAGGTATGATGTCTCTGTTCTTCTTCGCTATGTGTTTGCTTTCTTAAACGGCCTATGATCTGAACAGGTATGGGTTCTCTGGTGACGGGGATGTCTCGCCGGAGAAGATCGTTTTGAATGTTTTCGTTCCCCGCGTTGTTTGATATCAAAGATAGATTCAAATGAATCTAATTTTAGTTTTTACATATAAAAATAGGCACATCAAGTATTTGTATAAATGTTCGTGAAACAAACAATGGTAAAACCCTATCAAACATTTGCACAAGCACACCAAAAATGATTTATTGTCAATATTGAAGGATATGTGAATAATCTCCAGTTCTTTGTGTGTTTTGCTGCTATTATTTATGTAGGCTAGGGTTTTTAGCAATTTTAAGATTTCCGGTTTTCGTTTTGATGTAAATCTTGTGGTTCAAATTTGCGGCAATTTTGACCTATATATGAAGTGTGTCAAATGAATGAAAGATGAATACCTAAAAGGGGAATCATTTGCCAGCCGAATAATATAGTGTTGTTAATTGTTAAAGGATTTGTTTTCATCATATTTTTCTTAATAATGTGCGTAGATTGCTCTTCATTTTGGGAGATATATCATTACCATAATGAGCACTAGAGTTGCTTTGTTAATTGGCTTCAGTTGTCAGGACTGATGATCTATTTTTTTACTTGCTAAAGATTTTGTTTTTAAGCAATATTGACTAATTAGCCCCTAAAAATGTTGACTGAAGGTGGAGATGGTCAAATGAATGATTTAGTTTACATTACAGTACAACCTTTGCAATGAACCTTGGTATACCCTTTTCTTTTCTCTTTCTTTTATTGACCCGTTACATATTTACAGATCTATATTCTTTCAGTATCTCACGATCTTGTCAACTAGGGGTGCGCATAAACCGTTAAATCCGACTAAATTGCCCTGACCACAGTAAATTTGCTGGTTCAGGCGATTTAAAGAACTGAGTTTTGACGGTTCAGCTACGGTTTGGAACTTGGAACCAGTCATTTAATCTATATTATTGTTACCTTTTCATTTTTGGAGTATGTAGTTATGTATATGTAATATGTATAATATTTATGAACACTCTTTATTGTTATAAAATAATTTAATACAAGCTAAAGGTCGTGGAAAAATGGAAAAACCATTCAAACCACTAAAACCGAGCCCTTTGCCTTTTTCGAAAACCGTAGTTTGCGGTTGGGCCCAGAATTTTCATCAAAATAGGCCAAATTAGAGTGCACAAATCGTTTTTTTAGAACCTACAACCGGGTAGGAACCGGGTCCGGGTTTAGTCAACAAAGTCAAGAACTGGGTAGGGTAGGTCTGAAGAAGCCTGTATTTACCTCTGCTCGATTGAAAAAGGGTGAAGTTTTGTACCTGGAAAGTCCTACACAAAGGTACCACGCCAGTATCATGTTGTACTGTAACGTGACTAACGTCTAACTGAACTGAATCAATAACAAGTTTTTTCGTGTGTGTTTTTGTGAAGGTTTGAGCTTTGTTTTAATGGAGAGAAGATGGTGAAGTCGGGAAATGAAACGAATACGAATGGCGTTGACAGTGATAATAACAACAATAACAATAACAGTAATAACAATATGATGGATGTATTCAGATGGTCTTTGTGTAAGAAGCCTCTTCCTCAGACGCTTATGTGCTCCATCGGCACCCCTTTGCCGCCTGAACATCTAAAGGTATAATCTTTCATTTCGTTCCATTTCCGTTTGATTCCATTCCGGGTTTGAATAGTCATATAGTTTTTTTGCTTGGTTTAAAAAAGTGTGCCTGGGGTGATCAGGAAAGCGCTCCAGGGCCTTGAGGCGATGCTTCATGCACACATGGGTCAAAATTGCTTCACGCACCGGTCGATGATGGCTGTGAATTAGTTGCCAGAGTTTTATACTTAACTGATGATGTTGAATATTTCTTTGGATGAGTGTAGCTTATTGGGTCGATTTGATGCATGACGGTGTTTGATGTGCTGTTATCCAGGGACGGTCAGGTGGTGTCAAAGTAACATAATTTAGAGTAATTTTGCAGGTTTGTTTTGAATGAGTTAACCTAGAATCAAATGTTGAGTTTTTTTTTTTTTTTTACTTTTTCTCGGCTTTGATTTTTTACAGCTCATTTCTCAATCCGGTTGGCATGCTTCAGTTATGCTTCATACTACACTTTATCTATGGTGTCGAGGCTTCTGTTTGTGGCGTTCTCACCGTTATCGCCGTTCAGATGTCATCGTCATCGGTCGTTTGGGTAATTTATATATGGTGTCTAGGCTTCTTTTGTAGCGTTCTTATTTATGATTTCATTACGTGCGATGTCGAGGATCAAGGCAAATATGAGATTGCTGATTCACATAAAGAAGCTGAAAAGGTTGATTTTATCATTTGGAAATAATGTCTATTTATATACACGTGCAGGTGGTGTCTATTTATATGAATTAAAATAATTAGATGATAAATAGTGTTAATTAAGCAACTTTAAAGTGTTTTAGAAAGGGGATGAGTACTTGTCATACAAAGAGACCTGGGATTGCAAGCTAGAGTTGTTGGTGAATTGCTCCAACCTGGTGGCCACATAAAATTGATGCAACTGGATTTAGAAGGTATGTAAGCTACCAACACATACATAAATGTGCATATGTAATAAGGTGGTGATTATAATTTAAGTGTTGGTTGTTTTTTTCCCAGATTGTGTAGAGAACATAGATGCTCAAAAGAAGATGTTTTTACAATGACGATTTGTCCAGCAGATTACAGTTGCATTCTGTAACGGAATATACAAAAACGAACTGCCACAAAATTTTATGCGATTCAACGCTTATTGTGTAGAATATAAGAGCAAATGATGTTTTTAATTAGATCACATAATGTAAACCACCACTACAAGAACAATCTTCAATGATGATTTAGCAATTCAATTGACTTGAATGGTTTTCCGAAGCAAAACTATTAGTTACATGTTATCAAACTGAAAACTATTCGGCTTAACGTGCCGCAACGCGCGCATGGCATAAAACTAGTTCATTTGAAAAAACTTTAGAATAAATAAGTTTAACAGACACGTCATCAATCCCGATTTCATATCATGTTTCCTATCTTGTCCATTCCATTCAAATATTAAATAGGGTTTGATTTTTTATTAGACAAAGTGTTGTGCAATGGTGTTAATTCCACATCATCATTGCCACCTCACCGTTTTCATTCTCCCCAACACCTTGTTAATGGAATGTCATTCATCCTTTATCCATTGTCATCGCCATTCCATTAACGGGTGAAGGGGTCTTGCATGTGGGCGAAGTGCTCTCCAACCAATCACACGTTTCTTTAATTATTTTAGTTATTCCATTGTATCCAGTTATTAAGTGTTTAGTTATTGTTCAAATTTTTATGTGATAGTGATCTGGCAGTGAAGGGGTATGGTCCCAAAAAGCCGCGCAGACCATTCAGATCGCGCGCTGGACCATACTCCTTATTCAACGAACTGATCAATCTTAGACTCGCGCGGGTTACTTAAACAAAGACTGACCTCGCGCGAGGTCCAAACAAGAGAGAACATCAGTTTCAGCACTTAGCATTCTGAATAAGAGCCTTCAGCACTTATAACCCTGCGCGGGCTAGTTACGTGCTCAGCAAGGGTCGCGCAGGAGTTAGAGTGCAAGGCCACTTCAGAGAGTACACAAGGTACAAGTGGCAGAAGAAAGAGCCAATCAGCGTCCACCAGGCTGTATTCTATCGTGCTCCACGATCGTCTGACGTGCAGGAGACAATAAGTACACAAGGACGCCTACGTGGCACCAATCAGGGGGCGGCGACACCTGCCCTATGATCTCCACTTACCTGCTGATGGCAGAGGGACAACAAGGCCGACAACAGGGACACGTGGCTCAAATCATGGTGTGCCAGCACCGGAGATCTTCTAGAAGGCACTAACGGTCGATACCAGTGAGACAAGAAGGATATTCTCTATTGTCGCCTTCCGACCCAAGGCCCATCAGCCCATCTCTTCTTACACCTCTCCTGCCAGAAATAGAGACCTTCATGCACAGGTTAATGAATTCTGCTCTCTTCACTCTCACTCTTAACATACTTATTGCCTCAAAACAGATACTTATTCTCACGCCGGAGTCTGGTTAAGAGGGAAACCCCCCATATTCCCTTCTTAACAAGCTAACGGTGTTCTGTTTTGCAGGGAGATCGGATCATTACGGAGCTCAAAAAAGCTAAAGAAGATTAACCCTCATGTTTAAAACATAAACCAAGCTAATTAATGTAGGTCCCTCGCGGATGAGGTTAAACCTTAACCTTGTTATGTTAACACACTAGCAAGTGCGGAATCCAAGCTAGAGTGCAAACCGAGATGAAACAAGCACAAACACAATACACACAATATTCACCGATTAACACCACTTGTATTAATACGAATGAAAGGTTCGGTTACAAGCTCAATGTTTACAAATCTGTTTTGCAAACTCTCTAAGTGTGTGTGTGTTCTTGACAGAATACTCTCTATCTCTCGAGTCTTTCTGTCTGTCTTGAGTGTCTGTCTCAATGAAATGAACACACTACACGGGTATAAATACCCAACACTGGTCGTCTGGTCGAAGGATCAGAATGTCTGGCCGAAAGATCATCTATCGACCAGAAACCCACCGAAGGATCCACATATCCCTCGAAGGATGGTATATCCTTCGAGGTCCATCTGTATCTATCGAAAGTTATCCTTCGAGCTCATCGAAGGATCTAAACTATCCTTCGATGAGACATCCTTCGACACAGACAAGTGTTACAAACCATGTGTTAACTGTTTGGCCAAGTCAAACCAAGAGGATGGTTGACTTGGTCAAACTTACATCCAAACACATAGTAACAAACCTAAGACGTAACCAGACTAACAAAAGACATCGTTTTGTATCATGACGAAATACAGACAAAGTACAGACATAAGTGCACCAACAAACTCCCCCTTGGCCGTAGCTTTGTCTTGATTTTCGTGTCTTCAAGTCTCTGACGTCCTTTCAAGTCTTCAATGTCGGAGGATCTTCAAAGTCTTCAAGTCTTGAAAGCAGAAAGTGTATCAACAAACTCCCCGTTTCATGTAGAAAGTATGTTGACAAACTCCCCCTTAACATAAGCTCCCCCTTGAGTTATGCTCGTGAAAAACTTGATCCTTATAGCTTGAGATCCTTGTGGTGTTGATGATGGTCAGCGGCAACTCGATCATTTTCATCTTTTGAGGGCCTTCACGTCGTGTCTTCATTCCGAAGCTTGTCATCGACTATGTTCTCCTAGCCTTTAGAATCTGCACATGCAAGAAATCTAAACGCGTAATGAGAACAACTGCTTGGAATATAGTTAGCATAAACAAATGACACACGAATGACCATGTTTCAATCAAACACCGTCCGACAGTTTGAAAGTTTAATAAATTTGTCAATTTTAGTTTCTAACTTTCAAAACTTGCAAATTTCGACCGTTTATGAAGATTTAGTCAATTCGGTTTTCGTTCAGGTTGCAGGTAACGAAGACTCGAGTTCCAACATCGTACGATCGAAAATAAAATAGAAATAAAATCTTTTTGGCTTTTATAAAGTTTATATTAAAACTCACTTAAAATCTTTTTGGTATTTTTAATATTTCGAAATGTAAAAACTGAAAGCAGTAAATAAATATATATACAGACATTCTTTTTGCGAGTTTCGAGGGTAAGAGAATCATATCAGTGTACGGTCAAGCCAAAACACTCTTGTTGTTCAGTTAGTTAACATTAAGATAAGCATCCTATAACAATTATCGGTATTGTTGTCCAGTTAAACCCAACTTATCAGATGTAATCATGGCGAGAGGATACGTTAAGGTATGATTTATACTTACCGACCGGTGTTCATCCACATCACGACACATTCCCGTATCAAGGTATGCACGAGGATTCATCTTACCGGTAAGTATACCGATTATCATCTGTTTGACCGTATATGATGTGAGATTCTCACTTATTTTGATTTGAAAACAAGCCCTATGTGATAGAATCACTTATTGATGAGGAACTTGATTTTCATATGCATGAGGGCACAGGAGCAAGTCCGTGAACAGGTCAGTACTTCCGTACAGCAGAGAGACGAACTTGACTCCCGGATAAATGTGATATTTTATCACTTATTTGTTTGGACATGTGATTGTTTATCACTTATTGAGGTCGAATGCAGTATGTATATGTACACGTATGTATAGTATCATGGAAGATCTAGACTTGCGTCCCCGTTATTTTTCGGTAAAAGATACAACCATGATACCCAGATGATAAGCAGCATAAAGACCGAATATCTCAGAACCTCGGCAATCTATCAAACGAAATTTCGGTACTAAGACCATATGCCAATGAATGGTTCCCACCTGATCTTCAGTCGATTTAAGTATATATCACCCTGCACACTTTAAAATGATTGTGAGCCTACCGATACATCTTATATAGAGCTGCTTATCGTTTTTCATTTAAGGTTTAAAGAGGTTTGGATAGACCACTGATGTACTATCATTTTCTCTTTTGCTCGCCAGGAAACTCATTTTTGTTTTTGTATTGTTTTTGTGTTTTTGAAGTTTTTCGATATTTTTGGATTTTCAGATTTTGGATTTACTCCCCCTAAAATCAATAAACTAAGACAAATTTAAAAGACACAAAAATATTTACAAAAATGATTTTCCGATGTTGGTTTACTCTAGCTTGACCTTAATGCCGTTTACCAAAATTAAGTTTTTATCAGAAAGATTTATCGAATTTTGGAAAAATCAGTTGGCACGTCGGTAAGCGGTGCGGACCATGACAACATTGACGAGTTTCATAAAGAAACAATCACGTGTGAGGTGATATTCGAGATCAACGTGTCAGGTCAAGGAGTGCTGTATGAGATGATAATAATTCATAAAGCAGCTTAAATATCGACAAACATAAGAGAGATTAGAAGTTCAAAACCGTATCCTGCAACTGCTTCGTGCATTGCAAGGATTCTGAGTGCTCTCCCAAACTGGATATCCATCCGGTGTGGATTTCAAGGTCGAATTTGCAGCTACTGAGAAATCTCTTGACAGCAACTAGATCATAAACCTCCGGGTCCGGCTGGTCTTCCATATTCCACCAGCGAAGGTCTTTGTCTTTCTCTTTCAGAAGTAGTGTGCGGATGTTCAATCCACGCCAAGGCACACATTTCCTTCAATCACACCGCGAAGAAATGTACACTACACGTCCATTTTGTTGATTTTAAACTTCAGACGTTGTGCAGGTGCGTACATTGCATTGGAATCTTTCCTGAGGACCCGATCAAAAACCATAACAACCAAATTTTGGCACTTTCTTCATCTGATCGAATTTTGCAACTTCATTCAACCGCATTCTTTTATCAGACATTTTTGTCTTCTTTTCTTTTTCCCTTTCTCCACCAATGGCAACAACATTCTCCTAGTTTGTAACAATATTTCGGAGCTTTATGTCGCCAATCTTGTGCATGGACGCTCCACTATCAACAATCCTAAGACTATCAATAGTTCCTCCTGGAACATCCTGCACACTCATTCAGAGATTAGTTGGAGAGGGGGACCCAAGCCTTTGTGGACTTGGGTCGTCCTTGATCATCAAGGAAGGTGATCTCAATCACTTGATGATTAGGAAAAAGAACTTGTGGTGCTCCCCCTGATTGAATTACCTGCTTTTGCCTCCAAGCTGTTTGTCGTTTACCAGTATTTGAATTTATTGTTTTAGCATTTACTGGTTTTACAGTTTCAGGTTTTGCTTATGCAGGTTTTTCTTCTTTGACCTCTGATTTTAAGGCCTTTTCAATTACCTTTTGATTCTTTTGTTTTAACTTCTTTTCCCTTTCTTTCAAGACACGTGGATCTTGTTTCGGGGAAACTGGTTGTTTTTGGTAATTGACTTCTTGGGGAGCACTCGTTTTTGCCTTCAACTTTTGCAGGTATGGGCAGTATCTTACAATGTGCCCAATTGTGCCACATTCAAAGCATGTTCTCCGCTCTACAAACCTCGGAGCAGCATGTTGATGACCAGACGGAGAACCAGACAATGAACTTTGTGATCTAGATGTGCTTGGACCTAAGTCACATCCATTGGTGTGTTGGGTATAATTGTTCTGATCATTTCGTTTTAAAATTCTAACTTGTTTTATAAAATCAATGTTAGATTTATCCTGAAATGTTTCAAGTTTATCTGTACCCTTGGATCCAACAAAGTTCACTTTCGGTTCTCGTTTCTTAACAGGAGCTCTTTTGTTTTGCACCTTTTGCTGTTGAACTTTAGGTTGCTCAACCTTAGATTGTTGAACTTTCGGTGCATGAACATTTTTGTTCTGAGCTTTCTTTCCCTGTACCTGATCCTTACCCTTTCCTGAATTGACTTGTTGTTTTCGCTCAACTGGTAGTTTTTGGTTTCCGTATTGTTTTCTAATTTGTTCACACGCAATTGGATCACATTGAGTGACTGTTACTTTGCCACTCTTGTTCCCCAAAAACTTATCAGTGCATCCTTCAAAAATTTGCTCAATTAAATCTTGATTTACATTTTTAATTGGAAAATCTTTGTTAGAATAGATTTTGTTATCTCCTTTGAGCGTAAACAACAAGTTATTCCCTTCAGGGCTAACTACAAGGGATTCCATTGCTTTTGACATTTCAGTCTTACTCGGTTTCACTGGTGGATCACACAGGATGTGATTCTCGATTGGAATATCTGTTGTAACCGAGTTAGACTGTTGTTTCACAATTTCTTCAGATTCATCGTCCGAAGAATCAACATCCTCAATAATGGGAGGACTCTGTTCCTTAACACACGATGAATCTGTCACATTCTCAGATTCTGATTGACCCGAGGATGATGTACCAGTTGTGAACCCGAGGCCTGCTGCAAAGTCATCTAGACCGAGTGGCACAGTAGGTTCAAAACGGGGCATATCCTCGTCATCAGGCAATTTGGAGTAATTGTGATTCATTGGGGGAGGACATGAGTTGAATCCAATACATTTTGTATCCCCCTTTTTCTTTTGAACATCAATGATGTGATCCAATACATAGCGGGAATTGGAATAGCTTTCCAATTTCTGCTTGATTGTCTCACATTCACATCGAGCTGTTGCTAACTCTACCATTTGCTTTTCAATTGTGTCAATAAGATTATTGTTAGCATGTTGTTTTCGCAAAACAGCCTTTTGTAATTCTGAAACATCATGTCTTAATGACGCAATTGTTTCTTTAAATTCCTTTTCATTTCTGGTTAAAAACAAGTTAGCTTCGGTTGCTTTAGAAAGATCTACAATCAATTCTTGATTGTGTTTCTGTGTGATTTCAAACTGACTTTCCTTTTCTGCATATTTTAAACACTTTGCACATTCAACAGCAACAGAAATAGAGTCAGAATTAGTATCACATACCTGAGAAGTTTGACCTTCTACGTGAGCCATAAAGGCTGTATGAAAAGAAAAAGATCCATCTTCAGAGAAAAACTTAGCAAGCTTCTCGGAAGTTCCAGCAGATTTCTGGCAGAGAATAGATCTCCTCTTGCATAATGCTTCAGCTTCAGCCAAAAGCTCATCAACTTCCAAATCTAAAGCATCACTTGATAAATTACCAGCATCACGTGATTCCCCATTCATGCTCCCACTATAACCCGAACTATCTTCATCTTCTGAAGATTCACCAGCAGACACGGGTTCTACTACCTTCTCAACCACTTTAGCATAGCATGCTGTTCCACCATTTCCTCCTTCTCCAAGCTGAAGGTTCCAGTTACAGATTTCATCAGCTTGAACAACCAATCCTCTGTGGGAATTAGTGTTTGTGGATCCAGATGCATTTCCTCCAACAGGAACTATTGATCTAACAGTATTGTTGTTCTGTTGCTGTTGTGGCTGTCCTTGATTCCTGAAGGGATTCTGATTTCCTTGCTTAGATGGCTTTTGACACTCCCGCTTGAAGTGGCCCTTTTCACCACAATTAAAGCAAGTGACAACATTCTTATCAAAACCATACTTGGTGTTGTTGTTGCTTTCCAAGTTGGTTCTCCCCGTCCTTTCCATAAACTCCTTTGCTCTTCGGATTGCACTAGCAAGAGCCCATTTGATATCCATCATTTCAAACTCTTCTTTATCCACTTGCTGATAATCTTTATTGGTTAGATTGATATTCCCAATCTGACCTGCAACTAATCCACAATAAGCACTAACCAAGGTATTCAACATCTCCATATGCTCCTTGGCTACTTCGACAGTGACTTTTGAAAAGTTGGAAGTGTCTAATCTGACTGTGTTCGGATTGGAAGTGGCTTGAAAGTTTGAAGAGCTTCCATAAAACCCTTGCTGTTGCGGTTGCACATACTGTTGTTGAGCAGAAGAATCTGGTCTTGAATACATCTTCGTGTATGCTGACGGATCAAACTGATTAGTTGTGGAAGGTCCGGTGTTTGAGATGAAAGCTGTTTGAAGCTTCGCGTGTTGAGAAGCTGGTTTTTCTCCACTGATACCTCCTGCAATCCCAAAGTACATCTCTGGATTTTGAGGAGTTAGTGTTCTTTTTGCCTTAAGCTTTTCTTCCACGTCCTTGTTCTCCAATTTTTGAATTAACTCATAAACGGTGATTGTGTCTAGAACACCATTTTCTTTGAGAATTTCAAGAAAACTGCTCCACTTTGCTGGTAAGCTATCAGCGAATCTCTGCACCATTTCTCGTGGAGTGGCAGTGACTTTAAAGGCAAACATCTCGCTCAACAAGTGATGGAACCTTGTAGATAACTCTGCCAAAGTCTCATTCTCCATACACGTGAATCCTTCAAACTCTTTCTTCAGTAATTCTTGCTTGATCTTTCTAGATTGAGCATTTCCTTCACATCTTAACGTGAGCATATCCCACAAGCTTTTAGTGGTCGTGCAGTAAACAAACTGGTGGTAAATGTCTCTGTGAAGAGCTTGTGTGAGAATCATGAATGCTTTCTTTTCTAACTCATATTTCTTCTTATCATCATTAGACATAGTGCTGTAAGTTTCTGGATTAGATCCTGCAACTTCCAACTCATTTTCAAATGGAGTGAAGAAGCACATCCATAGATCTTGACCTTGCCCCTGAACATAAGTTCTCAGCCTTTCTTTCCACCATCCCCAATCATTGATGTGATTTAGCTTTGGCGGTTTTGTGCTTGTACCAGTTTCAATGTCGTTCTGCATCATTGCTTGAATGCTGCTGCTTTGATTTGTGACCAATGCCCATTGATTTGCAGTTATCATTGCAGCTTGAGGTGGGGCAATACCTCGCATCCATGCAGTTTTGTCGAAATCTGATGTAGATTGCGTAGCTGATGATTGTGGAGTCAAAGTTGTTGTAGTCCACGCGGATGGATCCCACTGACCGTTTGTTCCCATTTTATAAAAATTAATATATTAAGTGAAAATTAATTTAAAATTTGAAAAATTAATTTTCACAAACTATGTTAAAAACTTGAATGATAACAAACAGCCGAAAGATCCTGGATCGAAAGACCTGAAAAACACAACTGTTAAACTTAAACAGATAAGGATCGAAAGATAACACTTGTTCGAAGGATCAACAGTGTTCGAAAGATCACTGTTGAATTTCGAACAATGACTTCGAAAGATTCTCCAAGACGAAGGATCCTTATCTTTCGAATAGTAACAGTAGCTCGAACGATATATCCTTCGAAAAGATTCCTTGGCTCGAAAGATAACTCACAGACTTCGAAAGATGTTCAAAGGATGGGTATCTGTCGAACCTCCTTGATCGAAAGATGATCTTTCGACTTCGAAGGATATCTTTCGAACACAACTGACACACTGACACAAAGTAGACAGGTTGGTGAAAAGGTGATGGGGTTGGTAGACAACTTTCGGCAGAAAGTATGTTCAGACCTCAACTTTCTACCAACTCAGATTTGACTTTTAAAATATTGCCCAAAAAGGAAGCTTCTTATCCAGAAACCGGTCACCGGAGTAAGCCGGAATTTTGGCCGGAAATTACCAAACCTTTTAGAACAAGATTTTAAGTTACCCAAACCTTCCCTTAACACACCCGGTTAGTTTAGAACACGTTTTTACGTCTAGAAATGCGAGAAAACACTAAAAACGGGTGCTAAACCAAGTGTTCAAACACTCCAAAGTCTTGTAAAAACTCGGTTTTAACAAGGAAAAGAGCCTTAGCTCTGATACCACTTGTAGGTCCCTCGCGGATGAGGTTAAACCTTAACCTTGTTATGTTAACACACTAGCAAGTGCGGAATCCAAGCTAGAGTGCAAAACGAGATGAAACAAGCACAAACACAATACACACAATATTCACCGATTAACACCACTTGTATTAATACGAATGAAAGGTTCGGTTACAAGCTCAATGTTTACAAATCTGTTTTGCAAACTCTCTAAGTGTGTGTGTGTTCTTGACAGAATACTCTCTATCTCTCGAGTCTTTCTGTCTGTCTTGAGTGTCTGTCTCAATGAAATGAACACACTACACGGGTATAAATACCCAACACTGGTCGTCTGGTCGAAGGATCAGAATGTCTGGCCGAAAGATCATCTATCGACCAGAAACCCACCGAAGGATCCACATATCCCTCGAAGGATGGTATATCCTTCGAGGTCCATCTGTATCTATCGAAAGTTATCCTTCGAGCTCATCGAAGGATCTAAACTATCCTTCGATGAGACATCCTTCGACACAGACAAGTGTTACAAACCATGTGTTAACTGTTTGGCCAAGTCAAACCAAGAGGATGGTTGACTTGGTCAAACTTACATCCAAACACATAGTAACAAACCTAAGACGTAACCAGACTAACAAAAGACATCGTTTTATATCATGACGAAATACAGACAAAGTACAGACATAAGTGCACCAACAATTAATCGTAAAATTAGCACCGTCTTTCTTCAAGCAATGATGCGACAATAATTTAATTAATGGAAGTTGTGATTTTGAGAATCAAAATTACATCAAAGACTTCTTATTGGAAAAGGCATTTAGTTACCATAACTATAATAATATATTAAAAGATATTATGACTTTAGTTACCATAACTATAATATATTAAAAAATATTATGACTTGACACATCATTAAAGTAACTCGGCACGTAAGTTGGTAAATGATAAATATGGTTCTTTAAGACATGTATGATCTATTTAGCATATTATAATCTACTATGATTCATCACATACAATTAAGACCCAACATGACTATTAAGACCCACTAAAACATATATGATCTATTAATTGCACATTATGATCTATTATGACTTACTACATCCTGTTATAACCCTTTAGATCCAATATGAAGTCAAACATGGTGCATTAGGAGGTGTTATGGTACGATTCACTAGGTTGTTTGCAAGAACTAGGGTTTGTGGGGAACCTTGTGTCGCCCCTGTGTTTAGTTCGACCAGACACACACACATAAGTGTGTGTTTGGGTTTTTGATTTTTGTTTTATAAAAACCAAGTTTCCAACTTAACACCTTTGGTCCCCCTGTGTTTGGTTATTTATTCCTAGTTAGTTTACCTTTGTTTATTTTAAATCTTTAAAATTTATTATAAAGTTTTATATTTTCGGGGTGTTACAGTATGACACCATTTTCACAATAAAGTATAGGGAGAGAAAATAAATAATAATGTTTTCAATAATTATAAATAATATTACTTTAGATAATTCTTATAATTTTATATATTTATTTATGACTGAACTATCTTTTTTAAAAACCTATAATATATTTATTTAGAGTAAATTGCTAAAATCGTTCCTGAGGTTTGGGCATGTTTGCGATTTTCATCAAAAACAACCTTATTGTATCATACAGTCCTTCATTTTTTGGATTTTTTACCATTTTCATCCAAACGTCTTACTCCTTTGTCAAAATCATCCCTGAGAAAAATAGGGATAAACAAATGATACCGAACAACATTTATCCCAACTTGTGATTAAAAAAATAATTAATGTTGAGAAAAATTATAAAGAAAATAATAATTATTATAATATTAAAATAATAAAAGTGCTAAAAAACTATATATTATTATAATAATAAAAGTAATATTTATTAGGTTGGTTTTTAAATATAAACAATAAACAATATACAATGCTAAAATTATTAGAAATTTTGATTTCCATATCAAAAGTTTTCTAATTTCCCTCCTATGCTCACTAATTAATTCAAAAATTTTATAGTTCCCTCCTATACGCACAAATTAATTCAAGTTTCTTCAAGAATCAAGACTTCACACCTGCTACTTCAATGTAAACTCATACCCGTCTACTGGTTCATCCGCTATTTCATCAAATTTTCTATTCGTTTTCTAAATTTTGGTGTTTATTAGCGTTTTAATTGCAGGAAGATATAAACTTGCTGAAGAAAGATGCTCGAAATACTTCGTTGGAATTAATCCCCACGGTTGTCTCATGAACGGAGACCTCCGACGTCTCTTGCTACTTTCAGTTTCAACCAGACGGCCTTCCTTTTGTCAGTGTTCTTTCCGTCGGTTAACTGTTCGACGAAATGACAATTAGAAACTTTTTTAAAAAATTAGGGTTTTTATTTTTTCAGTTTCGAAATACTCCGAGTTCATAAATCAAATGACAAAATTGTTTATATGATAAGAAATCACATACAGTTTTAATGGTTGTTCTTGATTTGCTATAACTGAATTAGTTGGGTGTTTTTTATTGTTTATTTATTTATTTTTTTTTAAGGTGAAGGTGCTAAATGATTCAAGTCCTATTATCGGACCATAATATTTCTGAGTCTTTTGTCAATACTTTGTCCTTTCTGCTTTTCCATACAGGGGAGTTCATATTTCCATACAGGGGAGTTCATAAAACATTGCTTTTCTATACAGGTGAGTTCATAAAACATAATTATATATGGTTTTCAACCACATTAATCTTTCATTTTTTTGTGTCAGATTTTATATAACTAAATCTAGTGCAGTGTTAATGAAGGATATCTAAGTAGGGGTGAGCAAAAGGAAAAACCCGACCCTACCCGACCATTACCCGACCCGACCCGAGAACCGATCAAACATAAAATATAGAACCGATTCACTACCCTAAATATAGGGTCGGTTCCGGTCCATAGGTCAAAGTCGGGTTTCACCATGAAAAGAACCGCGAACCGACCCGACCCTATTTTATATGAAAAATTGGAACCGATCTAAATACCTAGGTACTTAGGTTCGGGTCGGGTTGGGTATTTTTCGGTTCGATTCTCGGTTATTTTCAGTCCGGACCTAAACTTGCTCACCCCTATATCTAAGATGCACAATTTCGAGCGTTGCAACACCAATACTGTTCTAGTGCAACATTAGAGAATTTCTATGTTTGGGATCTTGGTTTACTTCAATGCCCCTCAGGTTAGTCTTGAAATTAAATATCCAAACAAATTCTTAAATTTATAGATTCCATTTGTGTTGTGATTTTCGTTTCTGGCTAATGATTCCATTTCATGTCAGTAATTGTTTGATACTGGACAAAATATGAGAAGGAGATCCTTAGCGGGTCAAGTAAACTTCTAACTGAAGATTTTTTTTTTTTTTAAGAAAGAACAAACAATTCTTATGTATTGAGGTATGTGTTTCTATTTTCTATTTTGCCAACTCTTGTTATACGTCAAGTTTTGGGATCCAAGGGACATGGTATACTTATTGAGTTCTAAATAGTTTTAGTCACAAAACTTGATATATGGACTTATGTGACATGATATGCATATTGAGTACGAAATAGTTTAGGGACATGAAATTATGCATGTTGTTATATATCCAAACAAATGCTTAAATTCATATATTAGGATTAAATTGTGATTTTTACGATTTACTTTATTTAATTGTTGTCTCAGGTTGGGAAAGAAGTAGAAGAATACTCGGCTGGATATGGATGGCATTCGCGAAGATTGGTCGACTTATGCACTTACCTCTATTTTTAAGTGACAAATCGTATTTTAGGTGTTGACGATGTATTGATAAATAATTCTTTTTTTTTGTTAACGTTGAAATATTTGTAGTATACTTGACAAATGATTATGTAATGGATTGTTTTGGTTTATATATATATGTGTGTGTGTATTTGTTTTATAAAAAAGATTTATTGTTTTTGTTATTATATATGTATCCAGGGCAAATTAGTAATTCTATAAAAATAAATTTGAACAATTAAAAGCATGACACGCGTAAATGAATGTCATACGTATGTGTCATAAATGCTTGTCATGAACGTGTGTCATTAAAAATTGTCATAAAATGAGTGTCATTAAATGTATGTCATAAATGTGTGTCATAAAAACATGACACACAAATGCATGTCATGTTAATTTTATGACCCCTCAATCAACGACATTGCGTGTCATAATTACCGTTTTATGACGCACAATGTGTGTCAAGAAATGTGTATTTTCTAGTAGTGCGCCCAACCCCTCGAACTTTTCGCTCAGTAGTGTTACATATGTAGATTTCGTATAGAAATTTTTGGGTATATACGTTTTCGACCCCCCCGGTTCTATAGAAATTTTTGGGTATATACGTTTTCAACCCCTCGTCATTCGGGTCAAGCTTCGCCACTGAACACAACGGTATATATATATATATATATTTAAAAAATAAATAATGTGCAACAAATAATTACACATACATTCGACTATAACTTCAAAATATTAGAAGGTTAACTTACTGTTGGTTCTAGACGAACCGCTTACAATCCATGTAAAACAGACAATAAAGTAAGATTCTATTTGGTTCATAGCACTATGGGTATTGTATGGATTTCTAAGCACAACTCTTTAGGTGGGTGTATACGATACACATGTTTTTAGATAACAACCACATTCCATCAAAGACCCATACTCCTAAAGTCCTGTTAAAAATATATAATGGGTGTACCTATTGGCACATCAATGTGTTTATTGGCACACTAAACCCTAATTGAATTAGGGTTTACCTACGGTGCGTATAGGGGTTTATACGCAGCGGATAGGGTTACACCTATATGCTGCGTATAGAGCTATACGCAACGTAGGTAAAGCATGGATCTCAGTGCCTGATCAGCAATCATTGCACAGAAAACAAGGGTTTATATATGCTGCGTATAGATCTATACACAGCGTATATAAACCATCTGAACTTTTGGGGTCATTTTGGTGGGTTTGAAGCATCAGTTTTTCACAAAGTTTATATACGCTGCGTATAGAGCTATACACACCGTATATAAAGGTCAGAAAATGTCCTTTATACCCTTGTGTTGTGTCATTTTTGTTTCACACGTTGCGTAGGGATATATACATAGCGTATATAAAGCTCCAGTTTTGTATTTTTTTTGGGTATTCCATTGTTTATTTATAAAAAAAATTAATTGTGTGTATTTTGGGGTATTTCCATATTTATTTAAAAAAAACAATATTATTGGTAAATAATACAAGTATAAATTATAAAAATTTAAAATAATACCAATATTACGAATTATAAAAATTAAAAATAATACAAATATAATGAATTACAAGACCTACAGGGAACCTATACGACACTTATACTATACACTATACGATACGATACGATACGATACGATACTATACGATATGATATAACACCCGTATAGGCCTATAGGTGTGGTTTAGGTCCCATATTAACCTTGTATAAGCCTATAAGTGCGATATCGTATCGTATAGGTGTGGTTTAGGTCCCGTATTGACCTCGTATAAGCCTATAAGTGTGATATCGTATCGTATCGCTGTAGTATAGACCACGTATTGACCTCGTATAAGCCTATAAGTGTGATATCATATCGTATAACGTAGTATATGTCACGTATTGACCTCGTATAAGCCTATAAGTGTGATATCGTATCGTATAGCGTAGTATATGTCCCGTATAGGCCTATAGGTGTGGCTTATGTCCCGTATAGGCCTATAGGTGTGATTTAGGTCCCGTATAGGCCTATATGCATATATAAGACCTATAGGAAACCTATACGAGACTTATACTACAATGTACGATACGATACTATACTATACGATACGATATAACACCCGTATAGGCCCATAAGTGTGGTTTAGGTCCCGTATAGGCCAATATGCATATACAAAGACCTATAGGAAACCTATACGAGACTTATACTACACTATACAATACGATACTATACAATACGATATAACACCCGTATAGGCCTATATGTGTGGTTTAGGTCCCGTATACGCCTATAGGTGTGGTTTAGGTCCCGTATAGGCCTATATGCATATACAAGACCTATAGGAAACCTATACGAGACTTATACTACACTATACGATACGATACGATATAACACCCGTATAGGCATATATGCATATACAAAGACCTATAGGAAACCTATACGAGACTTATACTACACTATACTATACGATACGATACGATACTATATCATACGATATAACACCCATATACGCCTATAGGTGTGGTTTAGGTCCCGTATAGGCCTATAGGTATGGTTTAGGTCCCGTATAGGCCTATAGGTGTGGTTTAGGTCCCGTATAAGCCTATAGGCATATACAAGACCTATAGGAAACCTATACGAGACTTATATTATACACTATACGATATGATACGATACGATATAAGACCCGTAAAAGCCTATATGCAGATACAAGACCTATATGAGACTTATACGAGGTTTATATGGGACTTATACTATACGATACGATACTTAAAAATCTTTTTTTAAATAAACCCTTTATATACGTTGCGTATAGGCCTATACACGACGTATATAAAGGGTTAAAAAGATAATTTTACCACAGGTTTGGGGTTAAAAATTAAAACTACCCTTTATATACGCTGTGTATAGAGCTATACGCAACGTATATAAAGGTCAGAAAATGTCCTTTATACCCTTGTGTTGAGGCTATACGAAGCCAAATACAAGGGTAGTTGTGTCATTTTTGTTTCATACGCTGCGTAGGGATCTATACGCAGCGTATATAAAGCTCCATTTTTGTGTATTCCTTTGTTTATTTATAAAAAAAATTAATTGTGTGTATTTTGGGGTATTTCCATGTTTATTTATAAAAAAACAATATTATTGGTAAATAATACAAATATAAATTATAAAATTAAAAATAATACAAATATTATGAATTATAAAAATTAAAAATAATACAAATATTATGAATTACAAGACCTACAGGGAACCTATACGAGACTTATACTATACACTATACGATACGATACTATACGATACGTTATAACACCCGTATAGGCCTATAGGTGTGGTTTAGGTCCCATATTGACCTCGTATAAGCCTATAAGTGTGATATCGTATCGTATAGGCGTGGTTTAGGTCCTGTATTGACCTCGTATAAGCATATAAGTGTGATATCATATCGTATAGGTGTAGTATAGGTCACGTATTGACCTCGTATAAGCAAACAAGTGTGATATCGTATCGTATAGCGTAGTATATGTCACGTATTGACCTCGTACAAGCCTATATGTGTGATATTGTATCGTATAGCGTAGTATATGTCCTGTATAGGCCTATAGGTGTGGTTTAGGTCCCGTATAGGCCTATAGGTGTGGCTTAGGTCCCGTATAGGCCTATATGCATATACAAGACCTATAGGAAACCTATACGAGACTTAAACTACACTATACGATATGATATGATACGATACGATACTATACGATACGATATAACAGCCGTATAGGCCTATAGGTGTGGTTTAGGTTCCGTATAGGCCTATATGCATATACAATGACCTATAGGAAACCTATACGAGACTTATACTACACTATACGATACGATACGATACGATACGATACGATACGATACGATACGATACGATACAATACGATATGATACGATACTATACTATACGATATAACACCCGTATAGGCCTATAGGTGTGGTTTAGGTCCCGTATTGACCTCATATAAGCCTATAAGTGAGATATTGTATCATATAGGTGTGGTTTAGGTCCCGTGTTGACCTCGTATAAGCCTATAAGTGTGATATCGTATCGTATAGGTGTAGTATAGGTCACGTATTGACCTCGTATAAGCCTATAAGTGTGATATCGTATCGTATAGCGTAGATGTAGTATTTAAAAATAATTAACGGTATGATATTTAAACCTATAAGCCTATAGATGTAGTATTTAAAAAAATTAACGGTATGATATTTAAACGTTTATAGCATTCGAACCGCACTAGACATGGTATAATAATTTAATTTAAACGCTAACAATATAATATATTCGAACCGCATATACGTTTTCCAAAACAATTTAACGGTATATAATATTATTGGTATAACATTAACGGTTATATATTTTAAGCGATTTAACGTTGGAGCCGGGTGAGAATTTATACCACAAATACATCAAAATAGCAAAAAAAAATTTTGATGGGTTATATACCCTGAGTATAGCTCTATACGCAGCGTATATAAACCCTTGTTTTCTGTGCAATGATTGCTGATAAAGCTCTGAAATCCATGGTTTATATACTCTGAGTATAGCTCAATACGCAGCGTATAGAGGTAACCCTATACGCTGCGTATAGGTCTATACGCAGCGTAGGTAAACCCTAAGTGTGCAGATAGCCAACCAAGGTGTACAGATAGTGTGAGCCTATATTATACAACCAGTTTTATATTTTATAAAATGTTTTCTAATATTTTTATTTGCTTAAATGAGGTATCGATGGTATGGACTTATGCAAGTGGGCTTTAAGTTGAAATGTGTTGGTTAAAGATAAAAGGCAGATGGGCTGTTACAGTTGGGCTGTTCGGGCTGCTATTGAACTCTATTGGGTTGCTGTTGAGGTCTATTGGGTTGCTGCTGTTGAAGACTGTAACAGAGTATGTTTTAACTAAGTCCGGGTTATCCGGACATCAAAGCGGATACTGGGTCAATATAAAAGGTGTCTTAGTGCATTATTGAGGGATAACAACTCAGATATTTTTTATCAGTATTCTCTCGTTTCTCTCTCTAAAGTGCTTAGGGTTTCTTGTTGATTATCGCTAAATCATCTTGTTTTAAGTGATTCGTATGTGAGATATGTTAAGTGTTTGATGATTATCGTGTTGATAATCATCTGTAGTTGAGAGTTGAGAGTTGGACATTCTTGTATCGATTGAGTCGTTCTTCAGTTGTAGTCTTCAGTTTGTTTGAGTAAATACTGTTTCATGTTTTGATATATCGATTGTTGTCTAGATATCATAGCTTTGTGACATGGAATCAGAGCCATTGTTATTGATCGATTATGGTTCTTCCGCTGATATTTGGAGGATCTCATATTCTAGGGTTTTCATATATGAAATCCTAGTAATCTGATTTACGACTTTGCATCTGTTGATGTTTTTGGGGCTAGATCTAGGAACTGATATCAATTGGTGTTTATTCAAGTCTACGCGAGTGTCATATTGAGTGAAGATTCTTCACAGTTAGGAAACCTTACATAATGGTTCTTGTGTTGTTTATTATGTGGAGGGAGAAATTTTATCCATTTGATGGGTTGCGCAACTTTAGGGCTTCTTTTCTGCTCGCAGATAGAAACCTGCTGGAGTTGTTTGAAGATCGTCGTTTTGATCTGGTGGAATAATCGGAGACCTAGGGTTTGTTCCTAGGGTTTGATATTAAAATCTTAGTTTTCTATAAGGCGAGCCAGGTCATTTGTTTAAGTGGTGACTCTGCTACACATCTCACTCTTCACTGCGATTATGGGTTCTAATCATTGAAATCCAATGGTGTAAAGGAGGTTGAAGATAGGTTTGTGGTCAACTAGCGTATCTTTTGTTGTTCTGAGAATTAGTCTCGGTCAACCACATTCCCTCAAGGACCCATACTTCTAAAGTCCTAATTCCGATTAAAAGTAGCAAACGCATCTACCAAGTAAAGTAGATGTATCTACTTGTTTAAACTTTGCAATGGAGTGGATGACAAGAGATGGATTCTCATGAATCGCTTACCGGAAAGCGTCGTAATAGCACCTACAAAATAGTGACGGATGTAAACAAATAATGTAAAAATTTATTAAAAATGAACCTGGAGGTAGATGGTCAAATTTGAAGTTGCGCCCGAACTTGCAATGCTCGTTTTGCATGTAGTAACTGCAAGGCTCCACCCCTTGTTCATTCACACAAGTGTATGTGACAAACTATTGACACATTAAGCACTACACATATGTGAGTAAAAAATAAAATTAACTAATTGGGAATTATATTTGTTCTTATCGAGTAGGGGATCTCATTAAGAACATCTTCTTTTTCTCCTGATACACAATTACAAAAACAACAAAAGAACAACTTGTTTGAACCCATACAATTTGAAACATAAATGTCCTTCCATTTCATTTAAATTTCAAAATGAATAAATAGTATTTTTCCTTACAAGATCTACATACCAAAAGGCCTTGATCGGATGTTACCCTGCTCCTTCACCAATAAGCACATAGCTGAAGGTCTAGATATTGATCTTGAACAATGTGATTTCTTGTTATGAATGCAATAACAAGTGCGGAATCCAAGTTATAACGCCAAACCAAGGATTAGAGAACAAAAACACCAAGATATACTCAATAAACTTCCATATATTGACTTTGACATACTTTTGTTATAGATTAAACAAAGGTGCAAACTCAAAGCTCCCTAAACTCTCAAAACCATTTTTGTTCTAAAAGACAACTGTTGTATTTACACTGAAATACAACATCTTAAAAAAATGGGTATAGGTCCGAACGATAACCTAATGCCGTTTGGGTATGTCACCAAACTATACCACATATCGTTTGGGATTCCAAACGACAACAACCATTCCAAACAACAACCAATGTTGTTTGGATATGTCCATCTCGTTTGTAACATAATGTCCAAGTCAAACGATAGGAGGATGTCGTTTGACTTTGTTCAATTTACACAAAATCAAACATAAACACAACTTTAACGTTAAACAAAGATCGAAGGCTATACATTAAGACTAATTACAAGCTACGAACAAAAAGTTCATCAACAAACTCCCCCTTGGATGTAGCTTGTGATTCTTCGGTCTTCAAATATCCGGGCCTTCCAAGTATTGTTGATGTGTAGTCGCCCATTTGCTTCCAGATTTGATCTCATAAAAGTAGCATATTCGAACAACCTTTTGAAACTTCAATGCTTGAACTACATCACGGTCTTCATAAAATATCTCATTGTTGAACAGCGTCTGGATATCCTTCTTCGACATGTTCATAATCCACATACAATCTAGGATCTGAACATTCGGTGTATCATCAGGAAACACAATCATTGCTTCACCCATCTCAGAATCTTAACACCATAATCCCATGTTCCCGCCAAAGTCTGAGGCATCTTCATCAACGGAATCTTCTTCATCTCTCTTGGAGCCTTGTACTTCAACTTGAAACGACTTGTATTTGTTTCAGGATCATGAGTAAACCGAATTCGGATCCTTTCATGGAACTGAGGTTTGTGTAGCTCGTTTTTCCATCCGTTCCATTTCTCAAACCTGGTCTTCTTCTCTAATAACTTCACACAAAAATAATTAGAACGATTGATGACACTAATTCTCACAAGAGCAGACACATCATAGAGTGGTAGTGAAAGGATGCTCATCAGAGAATTAAATATATGTTGGATTTTACACATATCATTCTCCCTCCCTCTACCTCATCTCCATTGCAATATCTCTTATTAACTTATGAGAGAACGGGAACAAAGTTTTTGGAGGCGGAGAAAGAAAATTTCTCATTGACTTCATCCTCGTTGTTGATCCTTGAAAGCAAAATTAATAGTAAATTTCGAGGGTAACTTATGGATGAGAGCTTACGAAATACGAAGATGATGATGATGATGATGATATTCCGACATTAAAGATGGAAATCTGAATTATGAAAGCAATGACCGACGGAATTCAACCATCAAATATGGACAGGAGTAGGTGGTGATGCGGCAGGAGGTTTCAACCTCTGATCTTGAAAGTTCAAACTAAACCAAATTCTTTTTTTCAGTTCGGTTCAACGGTATGTCCATTGATAATCTATTCGATATTTTGAAATTTGGTATCTTTAAGTCAAAAGGAAAATGAAAAGGCTTCAAATTCTATTCTTCTTCATTATCGGTGCTAAATCGGATTCAAATTGGTGTGAGTTCATCGAAAAGTAAAGTCGTTGAATCAAGAATTTAAAGGATCTATTGAAAATCAATAGGATTAAATTCATTTTTTTGTGAAATCAAAGTCGAGTTGAATATTTGCAATTGTTTTGTAATTTGCTCTAGAAGACTGTGTATCAAAAGTGCAAAACAAAATTGGTGCACATCAAACTTTAAAGAAATCAAAACCTATTCATTCAAATTGATCAGTGCACATCAAGCTTCAAAGTAATCAAGGTCAATTTCATTAGCAGTGTACATTCGACCCTACATTGCCTCCCCTGGAGGGAGATAGAAAAGAAGATTGATGTGTAGGTTATGGTGGTGGTGGTTTTACAGGGAGAGAGAGAAGGAAGGAGATAGGAATTAAATAATTATTGTTTGTGTCTTGTGGATTGAAAATAATAACTAGAGTAAAGTGCAATTTGCCTCCCTGTGGTTTGGTGACGGGAGCAGGTTGCAAAATATAAAACCATGCACCTCTGCCTCTAATGTAGTTAGAATATAATATTTAATATTTAATGGTAGATAGGCATTTTTTTTCATTTCAATCATTTAAAACCATAAGCCCCAATAAAACTCCACCTAACAACTTGACACCTTTAAAACCCTAAACCCCCAATAAAACTCCACCCACCACCAACCTCTGGCTCCCACCGCACCACTGCCCCACCAACCACCGGCGCCTATCGCTCCCATCACACTGAACACCACAACTAAAAAGAAACCAAAGATTCAAATTGGAAAAGATAGCACCATAATCTCTTTCGATTTCAATCTCATGCCAACAATTCGTAACCAATCACTTTGTTCATCACCGTCTTTGCTAAAAGTTTAGTTAATTCATCATCAACATCAAATTATCATCGATGATGATTTTGATTCAGTTACTAGATCAACACCTCTGTTTTCTCGCAAACTACAACGAATTCGTTATCATATTCTATTAGAAACTGCTCCTCTACGTCGAAAACAGTTAGTTCTAAACGGTTTGGTGGTTTTGCAACCTGATATACAAAATTTGATGTTTAGGTACTTAATCACGTACTTTCGGGTTTTCGGGTCTTAAAAGGCATGCCAAAGACAAAGTTGGAGAAAAAGAGAAATTTCCGGGCATTTTGAATGAAAACTGCATAATTTGCTAAAGATACAGGTCACGTACGGCCTTGCGATCCACTTGCACGATCGTGCAGACTCAAGACACCAGGAGCACTCGTAGCGCACGAGGCAGTGCAGTTGGTTTCTCAGACACGCACGATCGTGCGTCTCACACGCACCCCTGTGCGACTTCTGTTCCTCGGAAACACCCCTTATGCGATCAAGCGTGCAGTCATATTCTCGGATACGCATGACCGTGCACATGAAATGCACGGTCGTGCACGCGTTTTAACTTTGCCGCCAAATCAGCCACATGCTCGACCCATACCCTAGGCTGACGCCATGATTACACTTGCTCGACCCATACTCTGCAACAGACGCCCATTCCCTGCAACAGACGCATTCTGATGAAACTTTGGATATTTTTGCTACCGTCTGGGCGAATTCTGGGCTCCGAAAACCACCTGTTTTGGTCGAATTTAAGCCTCCAAGTTGCAAAGAAGCCTAATCATCATCCATTCCATCAAATCCTTGCTTGCTTATGGTTTGAATCCTTGTTTTTTCCATCATTTTTTGTCACTATTCATGCATTGATCCGATGTATTATGTTTTATTGTAGCCTTAGGACAAAAACACTAGTTTACTTGTTTTATGAACAAACATTGGTATGTTAATCTTGATTGTACCAAACTTTGGTGCTTTTCATGTTTAAATCTTGTTGATCATATGGCAAACATGTTTCATTGATGTTGGATTCTTGATTATAATTGGTTATCTTGGATGATTAATGAATGTTTACTTGAGATATGTTGAAAACCCTTAATTAAGCACTTATTAGTAAGCTATTAACTTGTTAATATGTTTACACTATGAAACTAGAACTGGGTATTGGTTTAATAAAAGGTAAATCTAATGTTAATCAAGAGTACTTTCTTGTACGTAAGGACCCTAATGGGTTAGATGGTGTTATTACAAGTTCTTGACACGGTCTAAGATCTTTGTTTAGTGATTTTGGTTGAAATTGCTATCTTAGTATATTTGTGTTCAAGGTTTGTGAAATGGGATAATTTGTGATATGATCTACTTTATGCTTGTCCCGGTGGTTGTATTGTGATTCACTATTGCTTTCCTTGATTAAGTGAGGTTAGAAAACTCTTAACGGATGACTAACTAATCTTTAGAAGATTTGCATGTAAATATATCAATAGCTCACTAATGAATGATTTTAAGTGGTTAAAGTGTGTTTATCTCGTTAACTTTCCAAATGATTGTCATGTTAGGATCCTCGAAAGGGATACTAATTGTCTATATAATCGAAAGATAGATCGAGTGCCTTTGTGAAATTTCCAACTTAGTTAACATGGTTATGTTGTTTGTAAAACAACATAATATATATTTTTGTATTTGGAGTCTTTTATGTTTTAAATATATTTTTAGATTAATTTAGTTAAAAAAACATCATTCGCCTATCTTTCTACCGATACATCAATGACAACGGTTTAGTACTCATGTATCCGCCCACGTCCATGGATCGACATCTGGTTCTTACCTATACATTACTACATAAATGATAGGGTACACTTGTCCTTTTGTGTGTGTTTTAATGTTAAGGTATAAATCATTTTTATAAATATTAAAACTGAGTTCGTGTGTAAAATTCATTGTAAAATTATGTATATATATGCACACGTCATAACCCGAAATTCAGCGGACTTAGTCGCCTCTGACGACTACGGACTCACCTCTGGATGATTTTGTTGTCGTCACTTCCGGTTTTTTACTTCGTAGTATCGAATCCTAGTCGATAGTTTGTTCTTGATTTCCTATTCACGTTCTCAGTTGCGTTGTTGTTGTATCTTAATCTTACCCTCCCTCACATGCCTTCGATTCCTTGTTTTTTGCTAGATCTTTCCTAATCAATTTGACGTTGTCAGAGAATGTTTTGTTCTCCAAATCAGCATTGTCGGTGCTCTAGTCAATTGGGTCGAGAACAATAGCAAAAGACAACCACGAATTTAATTCAAAGTGTTGGGTGCAGACATATAACAATAGGGATGGGTATGAGAGTGAGTTTCATAAGGGGAGGTGTTTTGGGTGTGAGATTTATTACAATTATACGAGTGGGAGGTATGTGGTTGATTGGGTCAACGGGAAGTATGATGGTTACAGCGTGGAAACGTGTGGGTGAGCGGGAGCAGGTGATCGATTTAAAAATGTAGGAGAAATAAATAATGATGGTGGTGGTGGGTGGGTGGCGGTGGGGATGATGATGATGACGGTGGTCGTGGGTGGTGGTGGTGGTGAGGATAATGATTGTGGTGGTGGGTGGTGGTTGTATAAATATAGAACCACAAGGACGCATACTGCAAGAAAAAAAAAGGTTATTTTGGTTTTTTCAACCAAAGTCAATTAGTTAACCTAATGTCCATTTAACAAAAGGTTGCATAGTGTTATATTTTGCAACCACAATGGCAACCTACTCCCGCCAAGGCAAATTGCACTTTATTCTAATAACTAATAAACGATTCAGGGGTAAAAAAAGTCATTTCACTCCCTGGTAAATCGTGTCTTATCGGGTTTAACAGGTCTCTAACGACGCGTGTAACACAAGTATTAAACATGAATACAACTCGTTTAACTACTTTATATCTCATGTTTATAATACAGTTGTACATTTTATGTACCAATAAGAAGAAATGATGGATCCTAACCACATAATTATATTTACTTTTAAAAAGTAAAAAAATCACGTTGTATACTTTTTCAGTAAACAGGTTGTCACACCCTGGCTTTGCGGAAACGTGGGTTTATTTGGTGTGACTTCTTAATACCATAGCTTAATCATAACATAGCTATATGAAAGTAAAACCATGCAGAATCATCCATTAAAGTCTTAAAAACAAAAGTAACAACATTGTCTCAAAGTGTTGACACATGCAACGGAAATTACAATCTACTAAAATAAAAACATTGTTCTTAAGACACAACCACAAACTTTAAAATAAACACCGTTTAAGACTTGCGACTCGTCCAGGTAAAAGTCGCAATCCCTAAACGAGGATGATCCCGTAACGCTAACGCAGCGTAGCATACCGTGTCAGAATCCTTAGTTCCCTGAAATACATGTAAGTTGGAAAAATCAACAAAAATGTTGAGCGAGTTCATGTGTAGTGAGTATGTAAAAACCTTTGTAAGTATAAAAACCCTGGTATGTAGCAAATAAGGAAAAAGATATCACCAATGGTTTGCAAGGCCATTGATATGTGTGATGTGCAGTAGGAAGACTCAAACCTAGCAGATTTTTGCGTCGGGTACAAAGTCACCCCGAGGTCCGTTCTGTTGGGCCTAGGGCTAGGCTCGCTACACCCAGATAGATCTACCGCTACTGTCCCTCGGTCCTACTCTGAGGATTAATGGCCTTCAGTTCACGCCTACCCACTCACATGATCTAAGTAGTAACCCTCCTTACGCTAATCATACCATGTGTAAAGTACTCGTAAACATAGTAACATGTATTTCACCCCCGCAGTTTAGAAAACTGAAAACAGTTAAGAGAAAAGGGGGACATGAACTCACCGAAGTGCGTCTCTAAAAAGTCACTCCCAGAAAATCTGCTGTGCGACGACCTACACGTACTAACTTCTATTAGACGGACGGTCGTGCTTTAGTTTAAGGTTTAATGTCTTTGGGAAATAGTTAGGCAACTATTTCGTGTTTACACTTCGTAGTTATTTGGTAATATATATTCCTTCCCAAGGATGAGGGTTTTAATACATGTGCGTTCGTAAAATTTCAAAATATATTACTAACTCTCACTTACAATATATTTTAATTCCAACTTCAAAATATAAATATTTTTTCCCAAAAGTATTATATTTTTTTCCATATAATTTTCCAAAATAATATCCTTGTCAAAATACACACTAATGAGTGTTTTCTGGAAATACGTAAGTTACGGTTTATGATTCGTGTGGCAATAATAATAATGCCGGTGTAACTTAAATATTTATTGTGAAGGTGTTCGTATTATTTTTGGAGCCGTTAATAATCAGTAATATTATTTTTACCCTAAGAATAATATTTGTATAGTTCACAAAATAATCATAAAAATCTCACAAGTGTTGTCATGGAAAATATATACTAAATATATATTTTTCAAGTTTTATTTTGTGAAAATCCCACCTCCGACTCTTGGAAGTTTTGTAATAAAAATCGTGGCGAAATTTATATTTTGAAAACAAGTTAAAATATAGTTATAGACACTTGTTACCAAAATATTTTCAAGTGTTTATATTTCTGGAAAAATTTCGCCAGAGTTTCCCTTGTAACTGGAGGTGGCCACGCTTTCAAGCGTATCATTTTCTTTTAAAATTCAAATCAACAATGTTCCCAACATTAACAAACAATATTCCATCATCAAACTAATCAAAATAGATATAAATCGCAAAACACATGAACTTGTGGGTTATGTAAAAGTGCGTAGTAACTTTTCAACACCTTTAGTGGATCTTTCCATTTCTAAAAAAACAATAATAGAATCATTTTCTTGAAAACCTTATTTTTAAAGAATATGAAGTTTTACAACTTCTAGTCCGTATTTACGAAAATATTTCTTGGTTGAATCCTTTCGTTACACAAGTGTCTACACACTTGTGTGTTCACAAAATCACCTTTAGTTTATGAAAGATCCGGCTTAAAAATATGATTTCATCTTACACTTGGAAAATACCACTTGTAGATCCTTAGATCTACTAGTTTAGAACTCTATTTCATAAGAAAAATTGTTTTTACACAAGTTCATGTTTATGTTTGAAAGGGTTCGTCATCTAATAACTTTACGACTTAACATAAGGCTAGTTCATGTTCCATGAACATGATCTAGCGTGGTTTGATGACGATCCATTCCAACACTAGCAATCAACAACAATAAATAATCATAACAAAACTAGTTTCACAAGTTTTACACTATTATTCATCTATTTAACCATCTTGTTCATCATTTAAGTAGACTTTTAGACTTTGATCTTGTATGTTCATGATTTTCAACCGACAAAATTCTTATTAACCACTTTAGAATAGATCAAGAAGGCGTTTAGAGTTACTTACTACTAGCTCGAGGCTAGGGAAGATACTAGGCGAAAAACGAGTGGTTAAAAGCGTCGTAGGGAGGTCTTTGGCAATCTGCAAGCACCAGGCTTCCTCGTATGAGATCCTTCACACTTGTATAAGCTTGAACTTGCAAGATCAAAATCGAGAAATGGATGGATGTGGGGCTTGGTTCTCGGTTGAGATATCTAGAGAGAGAGGGATGAGAGTGATTTTTGTTCAAGTGTTTGTGAAGGTTACAAGGGACTTATGCTTGTACTTATAGGCCAAACCTTTCTAATTAAGCAAAAGAAATTATGTCATCTAGATATATGGCATGGGGGATTAAAATAATCAAGGTTGTAAGATGGTGTCCCCTATGGGGAACTGAACTTGGTTAAGGGGGGGGGGGGGGGGGGTAATTGGTTCATTTTGAACTAAATGATTAGCATATACTTATGTTAAAATTAGGAGGTTAACTAGTTACTAGTGTGTTGTAAATTATAACGGGTGTTAGGGTATTCGGGGACCCTAACTGGCTCAGAAAAAGAAAAACAATTTTAATGACAATATTTTTATGTCCCGAGTTAAATCCGGTTGTTCGGTTGGATACTGATCCGTTAAAGTGTCAAACAAAGCTTTAAAGTGTCTTTATTATTATTTTTAGTGACACAAAGAATTCCCGACACTTTGGAAAGTGTCTAGTATTATTTTCCATGTTTTTGCACTTTACTAGTTAGCTTAAATGCTGAATTTTTATATTAAAGTGCAGAATTTTGTGTTTAAAATACGTTTTAGGCACATCCGGTCACTATAACTTATACCTAGTGACGCAGTTCTACAACCCTCATTTCCCTACACTCTCTACTAGTGTAGTAAACTATTCTCTGGCTCATACAGGCCTTAGAGGCAGTGTCTGCCTGATGCTGGCTATATCAGCATGTTTAATGGGTTATCCGTTCATTGTGCTACTGTGCTTTTGTGCATCAAGGTTGTCACTAAAGTTCTGTATGTAATTAATAGAGTGACAGTTAATAACGTATGATGCAGGCAAGCATATGTATTAGTATTCAAGTAGCAGTTTATCCACAATTGAAAGCAAGCACAGTAATTAAGCAGTAATTAAATAGTAATTAATTCTTACGGATACCTGATTTGGTGAGGGTTGTCACATTCTCCCCCCGTTAGAAAAATTTCGTCCCGAAATTTTAAGTTCTGCTTCTAGTTGCAGGGTTCTTGGGAAATAAGTGGGGGTATTTTTCTTTCATTCGGTCCTCACGCTCCCAGGTGTATTCTGGACCGTGTCTGGCATTCCATCGAACCTTGACGAGCTTGACACTGCTCCGGCGGGTTTTGTTCACTTTCAAATCCGTAACCTCAACAGGTTCTTCGACAAAATGGAGCGTGTCATCAATATGAATCTCGTCTGCGGGAATAACAACAGTATCTTGTGTTGGACTTTTCTTTAAATTTGATACATGAAATGTATCGTGAACACCGTTCAGTTCGGCAGGTAAGTCCAGCTTGTATGCTACTAATCCATTCCTTTCCAGAATCTTGAATGGACCAATATACCGCGGATTCAACTTTCCACGCTTTCCGAAGTGTGCCACACCCTTCCAGGGTGATACCTTCAACAATACCATATCGCCTACCTCAAATTCTAGAGGTTTCCTTCTTCGGTCCGCATAACATTTCTGACGATCGCGAGCCACCTTGATGCGATTTCGGATATGTGCAATCCTATCTGTGGTTTCCTGGACCACATCAGGACCAACCAGTTGTTTATCACCTGCATCAGACCAACAAAGCAGTGATCTGCACTTGCGGCCATATAAAGCTTCAAATGGCGCGGCACCAATACTGGTGTGGTAGCTGTTGTTATATGAAAATTCGACCAAAGGCAGATGTTTATCCCAGCTACCGCCCAAATCCATAACACATGCTCTCAGCATATCCTCCAATGTTTATATCGTTCGCTCGCTTTGCCCATCGGTCTGTGGGTGAAATGCAGTGCTCAGATTCAATTGCGAGCCAAAAGCTTCTTGGAAGGATTGCCAAATCCTTGATACGAACCTTCCGTCTCTATCAGAGATGATCGAGAGAGGCACTCCATGGCGTGTAACGATTTCTCTTATGTAAATTTCAGCTAATTTGCTCGTGTTATCTTTCTCTCTGATAGGTAAGAAGTGTGCTGATTTCGTTAATCGGTCCACTATTACCCAAATAGTGTCATGACCTCTTGGCGTTCTTGGCAACTTTGTAATAAAATCCATTGAAATTTGTTCCCATTTCCACTTGGGAATCTCATGTTGTTGCAGAAGCCCTGAAGGCTTCTGGTATTTAGCTTTAACCTTGGCACATGTTAAACACTTGCTCACATAAACAACAACGCCGCCCTTCGTCCTAGGCCACCAATAGTAATCTTTAAGATCCTGGTACATCTTATCCGCTCCTGGATGGATAGAGTACCGTGATTTGTGTGCCTCATCGAAAATAACTTTCCTCAAACCACCAAATTGAGGAACCCAAATCCTTTTCATAAAACATAACGTTCCTTCCTCGTTTGGCACTAATTGCTTCTCCATCCCACGGAGATATTCTTCTTCAAGGTTTCTTTCCTTAAGTGCTTCTTTCTGCGCGGCACGAATGCGCAAGGAAAGATCTGTTTGGATAATCATCTCTAGCCCTAACCCTTATGGGTTTGATCCTTTCTTTTCGACTTAGGGCATCGGCGACCACATTCGCCTTCCCTGGATGATACTTTATCTCGCAGTCGTAATTGTTCAGCAACTCGACCCAACGTCTTTGTCTCATATTCAGCTCTTTCTGGTCGAATATGTGCTGCAGGCTTTTATGATCTGTGAAAATTGTACATTTCGTACCGTATAAGTAGTGTCTCCAGATCTTTAATGCAAATATCATTGCGCCAAGTTCCAAATCATGTGTGGTATAATTCTTTTCATGTACCTTCAGCTGGCGTGATGCGTAAGCAATAACTTTCTGGCGTTGCATCAACACGCAACCCAATCCTTGACGCGAGGCGTCACAGTATACCACAAAATCGTCAGTACCTTCCGGTAGTGCTAAGATTGACGCATTACAAAGCTTATCTTTCAATAGCTGGAACGCTTCTTCCTGTTTGATTCCCCAATCAAACTTCTTATCTTTTTGTGTGAGGAGCGTCAATGGTTGAGCGATCTTCGAAAAATCCTCAATGAACCTTCGATAGTAGCCAGCCAAACCCAAGAATTGTCGAATCTCGGTTGGCGTCTTTGGGGTTTCCCAATTCTTGATCGCTTCGATCTTGGTGGGGTCCACATGAATCCCATCTCCATTTACCACGTGTCCAAGAAATTGGACTTCACGTAGCCAAAACTCGCACTTAGAGAATTTGGCGTACAGCTGTTCTTTCTTCAGCAACTCCAGAATAGCTCTTAGATGTTGTTCGTGCTCAGCCTTTGTCTTTGAATAAATCAAAATGTCGTCGATAAACACAATCACGAACTTATCCAAGTACGGCTTGCAAACTCTGTTCATTAGGTCCATAAAAACTGCAGGCGCGTTTGTCAACCCAAACGGCATAACTAGGAACTCGTAGTGTCCATAACGAGTCCTAAAGGCTGTCTTCGGGATACTTTCCTCTTGTATCCTTAGCTGATGGTACCCAGATCGTAAGTCAATCTTAGAGTAAAATCTTGAACCTTGGAGCTGATCGAATAAATCATCGATTCTTGGCAGAGGGTACCTATTCTTGACGGTCAACTTATTCAACTCCCCGTAGTCGATGCACATACGGAAACTACCGTCTTTCTTTTTGACAAACAGGACCGGAGCTCCCCAAGGTGAGAAGCTTGGTAGAATGAATCCCTTGTCAAGTAGCTCCTGGAGTTATGTCGACAACTCCTGCATTTCTGAAGGTGCAAGTCTGTAGGGCGCCTTAGCCACAGGCGCGGCGCCTAGAACTAAGTCAATACGGAACTCCACTTGCCTTTGGGGTGGCAATCCTGGCAAGTCTTCTGGGAAGACTTCCGGATATTCCCTCATGATAGGGATGTATTCGATTTTCGGCTCAGCAGCTTTCTTGTCCACGATGTGTGCCAGGAAGGCAGCACATCCCTTTTGTAAACACTTTCGCGCCTTCAGGCAGCTGATGATTCTTAAAGGCGTATCATGCTTTTCTCCATGAACCACAATTGTTTCACCATCTTCGGTTGGAATACGAACGACCTTTTCGTGACAAACAATTTCTGCCTTGTTGCTTGATAACCAATCCATTCCTACTACCACGTCGAAGCTCCCTAGTTGGACTGGTAGCAGATCCAAAGCAAACTCACGCTTTCCCAACTCGATTGCACCACCTCTGACCACTTCATTAGCTTCTACTAACTTCCCATTAGCCAATTCGATTGAGTAGGGAATATCTAATTTACTAGCGGCTAAGCCAAGCATATTCTTAAACTCTAACGATATGAAGCTGTAATCGGCACCAGTATCAAATGAAATGGATGCAAAGCGTTGGTTTATAGGAAACGTACCAGTAACAACATTGGGATCCTGGCGCGCTTCCCTCGCTTCGATATTGAAAACTCTTCCCCGGGCTTGGTTCAATTCTGGACAGTTTCTCTTATAGTGCCCAATGTCACCACAGTTAAAGCAACCTGGTCTTTGCCCGTTTCCACCTCCATTCCCAGCTTGATTGTTGTTTTGATTTCGATTCACATTACCAGCTTGATTCACATTGTTGCCTCGATTCCCATTTCCTCCATTGTTCCCATGTGGGCGATTCCCAATACCACCACGATTATTGTTTCTATTCCCAAATCCTCCTTGGCCTCCCCGGCCAACAGTGGCCCAGCAAGTATCCTTTGAGTGACCAGTTTTTCCACAAGCTTCGCATACTTTTGACCCACACCGGCCAGAATGGTGACGCTGGCAGGTGTTACACTTGGGATGTGTACCCATATATCCCTTTCCTTTCTTCCCAGTACCAGTTGTAGCTTGGACTGGTGCGCTTGGTTCTCCTTTCTTAACAACCCCGCTTGTTCCTTGTTTGAAATTTGAGAACTTCCTTTTATTACCCCCGGACGACTCTACATGAGTCTCCGGCTTCTTTTGCTCAACATCAGAAAACTTGTTTAGGCGGATAGCCTCCTCAGTGAGAGCCACGCTCAGATCAATTGCCTCAGTAATTGTTTCCGGCTTTGAAGAGGTCACCATACTTATGATTTGAGGAGCTAAACCCCAAATGAAGCGCTCGATTCGCTTGAATTCTGGTGTAACCATGTAAGGTACCACATGAGATAAGTCGTGAAACCTTTGAACATACTCTGCAATTTTCGGACCTTCCATCTTCAAATGCCAAAATTCAGTTTCCAACTTTTGTATCTCCGCACGTGAACAGTACTTTCTGTGCATGAGCTCTTTCAGCTCGTCCCATGTCATTGCATATGCAGCGGCTTCACCAAGGGTTTGGACTTGTAAATTCCACCATGATAGGGCTCCGTCCAAGAATAGCCCAGAAATGTAAGTAACTTGCTGGTCTGGAGCGCATTTGCTCATGCGGAGAACTGACTCTGTCTTCTCGGCCCATCGAACAAAAGCAACAGCACCTCCGATGCCATCAAAGTTGACAGGCTTGCAGTCTAGGAACTGCTTGTAGGTGCACCCTACACATACGTTACAATATATGAATGGCATTAGCAAACTTGCTAGAGATATCCAATGTATCATGGTATGCCTTAATGACTTAGTATTACCATGAGGCGGATTGTTGTTGCCAGTATTGCCAGAATTACTTCCGCTAGTTCCTCCTTGGGAGGCGGCGTATTGCGCGATGGCGGCCGCGATGACCTGCTAAAGTTCTGCCTCATTGGTAGGCATGCGTGTCTGACGTCTCGGTGGCATCTTCTAAAAGATGTGTTCACGTTGGTCAGGTCATAGTAAAGTGTACGTATATAACGATAGTAGTAATACATAACATCTCATGTTAAAACAAACCAATCACATAACATCCCATGTTATAAATAAATCAATCACACAACATCCCATGTTATAAATAAATCAACAACATAACATCTCATGTTATAGAACATAAATAATCAATCAAACATCACATGTGATGAGAATACTGCGATTGCATTGCCATAAATTGAGACCACAAAGTAAAGTTTACAAGTTCATATCGGTATCATACACATCAACGACTAAGGGCTACATCACCCCAGTCCAAAATATCAAATCAATGTCAACAATATCCCATATACATAACAACAAAAGTCATGATCAATATGCAGTCTCCAAAAAGCTGTGCAGTCTGTGCAATCGCCGTCTTCTCAACAAAAGTCCACCCGTGTCGTACAAAATAGCCCTACGCTGATGGCGGTGGAGGAGGGGGAAAATGAGAATAGAACAGTCGGCGCATGTGAAGCCAATCCTCCTCCATGGCTCGGTGAGAATGCAAAAGATACGCTAGCTGCTGCTCCTGAGTCCAAAAACGAGCAGCAGAGTCTAGAGATAACGAACGAGGGGGGTGTGATATCACAGGGTGAGTCTGGCCCTAGCACTGGCATGGTGGTCGCTGTGCTCTCTCGAGCACCTGCACGCGACGTGTCAGTGCCTCCTGCTGGATCATGAATGACCTGAGAACATCCTCTACAGAATAACCCATGTGATAAGGATGATAGGGATCAGATGGTGGCATGATGGGCGGTAGGTCCAGAGAAAAGGCTCGCTGGATGGAGTAAAAGATGGCACAGTAAACGGTGCAACAGGGGGAACAGCAGTATGATGAGGGATCTGCGGTGCAAACTGATCTCCTCCAGTCAGAAAAGGTGCATGGCCGAAAGGCTGACGAGAAGAGCCCTCTCCAGGACGTGGCGGAGGGATCTCCTGGAGAAATGTGATGGGCAGATCTGCGCGATTAGCATCAGCAGTGTGTGTGGGAAACAAGGGTGCATCAAAAGGAGCTGAAGCAGGTGCTGGAACAGGTGTAACTGGCACCACAAAAGGCGGGTACTCATCATCGTCATCTATCCACCCATTTCGCGTGTGCGCATAACTGGGGTCAACATGAGTCGCAAAGAGTGCATGGTCGGGCTCTAGAGGCACCGGGTCAGGAAAAGGAGGGGCAATAACAGGATCAGCAGGAATATCAGCAATGTGAAGGGCATCAACCTGAGCATCAACAGCATGCTCATCCTCCAACAGTGGAGCAACAATAGGATGATCATCGATAGGTACATCAGCAATCAGAGGATCAACAATGGGTACATCAGCATGAATAGGGTCATGCTCGAATACGGGGTCTGGAGCAACTACTGGCTCGGGGGCCACAGCAGGCTCCGGGTCGTCAAACTCCATCTCGAAATCTGCGAGGTCAGCAAACGCAGGGTCAACAGGATCAACTGGTCCTCCATGGGCTGATCTAGGTGTATAAACTCAATGTCCTGGTCTGGTCGAACCCAGGTGGGAAGACGGGGTCGGAATCCTCATCAATGTCATGATCAATAGCAAAACACAGGGCAGGGGCAGGTGCAGCAGATGACGCCCTATCGGGGTCTGAATCATGTGAGTAGTGTTGCGCGCCCTGCGCGTGTGATGGTGCCGATGCCACAGAGTCGAAAGAGTCTGGGACAGGTGAATGGGCAGGTGACTCCTCAGTAGGAGCATCTGCGAGAAGCAAGAGATCGTCGGCAGCTATAAGGGCCTCGCCCTCAACGTCATCCTCCAGTGGCTCCTCGTCAAACAAATCGACGTCGTCATCAGCGACTACGTCAAGAGGCATATCGATAACAGGGTACATGGCAAGGGGTATGGGAGCAGGGATCACCACAAGCGGCAAATCCCCAGCGATGGGGCCATCAGCGGGCTCAATCACGGCATCGGGTAGTGCAAACGGCTGGAAATCATCGTCGTCTGTACTGATGGTGTCCGAAGTATACACCTCTCGCTCCGATGACACTCTGTCGTCCGATACTACGGGTATAGGGTCAGTGGTGTCCGACTCTCCTGTGCCAGATGAAGCCATAGCGTCTGTAATACAAACACACATATGCACAAATAATCAATCACATAGTCAGGTAAACACATTAGTCATCAATAAGCAATCAAATAGTTCTCCTAGTCCCACTAGCCTCCCAGCCTCCCAGACTGATCTTCCTAGTCCCACTAGATTAACTTCCCAGCCTCCTAGACTGATTCCCTAGTCCCACTAGACAACTCTCCCAGCCTCCCAGACTGACTCCCTAGTCCCACTAGACAACTTTCCCAGCCTCCCAGACTGACTCCCTAGTCCCACTAGACAACTACCTCGGCCTCCCAGACCGAGCCTCAGCCTCCCAGATTGAGCCATAACGAATAAATAAAATGTGCTCAACTTTTATTTGTAAAAACGTTTTGGATCTTGACTTAAGTGGTATGCAGTGTAAAAATGTTTTCGCGAGAGCCCTAGTGATCATAGTCTAGACTCGAGAAGGAATCCTAGTTCGCTATGATCAGAGCTCTGATACCAAGCTGTCAAACCCTGGCTTTGTGGAAGCGTGGGTTTATTTGGTGTGACTTCTTAATACCATAGCTTAATCATAACATAGCTATATGAAAGTAAAACCATGCAGAATCATCCATTAAAGTCTTAAAAACAAAAGTAACAACATTGTCTCAAAGTGTTGACACATGCAACGGAAATTACAATCTACCAAAATGAAAACATTGTTCTTAAGACATAACCACAAACTTTAAAATAAACACCGTTTAAGACTTGCGACTCGTCCAGGTAAAAGTCGCAATCCCTAAACGAGGATGATCCCGTAACTCAAACGCAGCGTAGCATACCGTGCCAAAATCCTTAGTTCCCTGAAATACATGTAAGTTGGAAAAATCAACAAAAATGTTGAGAGAGTTCATGTGTAGTGAGTATGTAAAACCCTTTGTAAGTATAAAAACCCTGGTATGTAGCAAATAAGGAAAAATAGATCACCAATGGTTTGCAAGGCCATTGATATGTGTGATGTGCAGTAGGAAGACTCAAACCTAGCAGATTTTTGCGTCGGGTACAAAGTCACCCCGAGGTCCATTCTGTTGGGCCTGGGGCTGGGCTCGCTACACCCAGATAGATCTACCGCTACTGTCCCTCGGTCCTACTCTGAGGATTAATGGCCTTCAGTTCACGCCTACCCACTCACATGATCTAAGTGGCAACCCTCCTTACGCTAATCATACCATGTATGAAGTACTCGTAAACATAGTAACATGTATTTCACCCCCGCAGTTTAGCAAACTGAAAACAGTTAAGAGAAAAGGGGGACATGAACTCACCGAAGTGCGTCTCTAAAAAGTAACTCCCAGAAAATCTGCTGTGCGACGACCTACACGTACTAACTTCTATTAGACGGACGGTCGTGCTTTAGTTTAAGGTTTAATATCTTTGGGAAATAGTTGTTTACACTTCGTAGTTATTTGGTAATATATATATTCCTTCCCAAGGATGGGGGTTTTAATACATGTGCGTTCGTAAAATTTCGAAATATATTACTAAGTCTCATTTACAATATATTTTAATTCCAACTTCAAAATATAAATATTTTTTCCCAAAAATATTATTTTTTATTCCATATAATTTTCCAAAATAATATCCTTGTCAAAATACACACTTATGAGTATTTTCTGGAAATACGTAAGTTACAGTTTATGATTCGTGTGGCAATAATAATAATAATGCCGGTGTAACTTAAATATTTATTGTGAAGGCGTTCGTATTATTTTTTTGGAGCCGTTAATAATCAGTAATATTATTTTTACCCTAAGAATAATATTTGTATAGTTCACAAAATAATCATAAAAATCTCACAAGTGTTGTTATGGAAAATATATACTAAATATATATTTTTCAAGTTTTATTTTGTGAAAATCCCACCTCCGACTCTTGGAAGTTTTGTAATAAAAATCGTGGTAAAATTTATATTTTGAAAACAAGGTAAAATATAGTTATAGACACTTGTTACCAAAATATTTTCAAGTGTTTATATTTCTAGAAAAATTTCGCAAGAGTTTCCCCTGTAACTGGAGGTAGCCACGCTTTCAAGCGTATCATTTTCTTTTAAAATTCAAATCAACAATGTTCCCAACATTAACAAACAATATTCCATCATCAAACTAATCAAAATAGATATAAATCGCAAAACACATGAACTTGTGGGTTATGTAAAAGTGCGTAGTAACTCTTCAACACCTTTAGTGGATCTTTCCATTTCTAAAAAAAAAATAATAAAATCATTTTCTTGAAAACCTTATTTTTAAAGAATATGAAGTTTTACAACTTCTAGTCGGTATTTACGAAAATATTTCTTGGTTGAATCCTTTCGTTACACAAGTGTCTACACACTTGTGTGTTCACAAAATCACCTTTAGTTTATGAAAGATCCGGCTTAAAAATATGATTTCATCTTACACTTGGTTCTTCGAAAATACCACTTGTAGATCCTTAGATCTACTAGTTTAGAACTCCGTTTCATAAGAAAAATTGTTTTTACACAAGTTCATGTTTATGTTTGAAAGGGTCGTCATCTAATAACTTTACGACTTAACATAAGGCTAGTTCATGTTCCATGAACATGATCTAGCGTGGTTTGATGATGATCCATTCAAACACTAGCAATCAACAACAATAAATAATCATAACAAAACTAGTTTCACAAGTTTTGCACTATTATTCATCTATTAACCATCTTGTTCATCATTTAAGTAGACTTTTAGACTTTGATCTTGCATGTTCATGATTTTCAACCGACAAAATTCTTATTAACCACTTTAGAATAGACTTTAGTATAGATGAAGAAGGCGTTTAGAGTTACTTACTACTAGCTCAAGGCTAGGGAAGAAACTAGGCGAAAAACGAGTGGTTAAAAGCGTCGTAGAGAGGTCCTTGGCAATCCGCAAGCACCGGGCTTCCTCGTATGAGATCCTTCACACTTGTATAAGCTTGAACTTGCAAGATCAAAATCGAGAAATGGATGGATGTGGGGCTTGGTTGTCGGCCGAGATATCTAGAGAGGGAGAGGGATGAGAGTGATTTTTGTTCAAGTGTTTGTGAAGGTTACAAGAGATTTATGCTTGTACTTATAGGCCAAACCTTTCTAATTAACCAAAAGAAATTATGTCATCTAGATATATGGCATGGGGGATTAAAATAATCAAGGTTGTAAGATGGTGTCCCCTATGGGGAACCGAACTTGGTTAAGGGGGGGTGGTAATCGGTTCATTTTGAACTAAATGATTAGGATATAGTTATGTTAAAATTAGGAGGTTAACTAGTTACTAGTGTGTTCAGGGGCGTACCCACATTAAGGTTAGGGTGGGCGGGCGCACCCCATGAAAAAAAAAATTTTAGTGTTATTTTTCGTCGGAAATCCCGACCGCACCCATTGGAATTTTTTACCCACACCCCTTGAAATTTTCAACCGCCCCACTTAGAAAAAAAATAATTATTAACAATTTATTCCCTTAATTATTTAATCCAATCAAAGCCCAATCTGCAATCAATTTTTATTAACACAAGCCCAAACCCAACCTAAAGAAATTTGAACTAAATAAAATAACCCAAACCCGTCCACCCATTCCATTTCCAAATCCCACCCTCAAAAAAACTCCCAGCAACTTGACGCCACTGCTCACGACCTGGTGGCTTTTTTTTTTTACCAGAAAAACCAAAATTCCGGTTGTACAGACCCATATTACGTCAGAATTCCAATATAGAACTAGTATGGTTTATTTATTTATTTATTTATTTATTTTGTTTTATGTGATGATTAGAAGAAAATATAGATGTGTAAGGGGGATCTTTTTATATTTTTTTTTTGATTTTTTTGTTGTTCTAGATTTGTAGTTAAATGACTTTGTTGTTTTATTTATAGCTTTGTTTGTTTAAATGATTAGTTACAAGTAATCAACATTTAATATTAGGGCTTGAATGTTTAAAAATATAATTGAAAGTTATGGCTATGGTTGAACATGATTGTTTATTTTGTTTAAGTGTTTAGTGTTGTTGTATGAACTAATGGAGCAAATTATATGTGTTAGGAACAATGAGTAAGAGTATAATGAACTTATGACGTGTTTAGTATCCTTAGATGATATTTTGAATATATTTCAAAAAAAAAAACCTATAGGGCACAATTTTAAATACGTTTGTAATTTGTAATGACGTTTGACGTGTTTTTGATGATTTGTAAATTTTAGTTTGATATTCTTTTGTCTTACATGATCCGACCCGACCCGACCCGCTATGAACTGATATTTTTATACAGCTAAGGGTCTAAAATCTTTGAAAATATTCCGCACCCCCAGAAAAAAATTCCTGGGTCCGCCACTGAGTGTGTTGTAAATTATAACGGGTGTTAGGGTATTCGGGGACCCTAACTGGCTCAGAAAAAGAAAAAACAATGTTAATGACAATATTTTTATGTCCCGGGTTAAGTCCGGTTGTTCGGTTGGATACTGATCCGTTAAAGTGTCAAACAAAGCTTTAAAGTGTCTTTATTATTATTTTTTAGTGACAGAAAGAATTCCCGACACTTTGGAAAGTGTTTAGTATTATTTTCCATATTTTTGCACTTTACTAGTTAGCTTAAATGCTGAATTTTTATATTAAAGTGCAGAATTTTGTGTTTAAAATACGTTTTAGGCACATCCGGTCACTATAACTTATACCTAGTGACGCAGTTCTACAACCCTCATTTCCCTACACTCTCTACTAGTGTAGTAAACTATTCTCTGGCTCATACAGGCCTTAGAGGCAGTGTCTGCCTGATGCTGGCTATATCAGCATGTTTAATGGGTTATCCGTTCATTGTGCTACTGTGCTTTTGTGCATCAAGGTTGTCACTAAAGTTCTGTATGTAATTAATAGAGTGACAGTTAATAAAGTATGATGCAGGCAAGTATATGTATTAGTATTCAAGTAGCAGTTTATCCACAATTGAAAGCAAGCACAGTAATTAAGCAGTAATTAAATAGTAATTAATTCATACGGATACCTGATTTGGTGAGGGTTGTCACACAGGTCTAATCGTGTCTTATACAGATATCTATTGCCGGCCTTTGACAGAAGGACTCATAGTGTAGCAAAATGCAAACCATAGATACTTAGGTAGCGAGATTTTCAAATTAGGGAATCAAGTTGATCCTTCCACAACACCTTAGAGACACAAAATGCTCTTTACTCAAGTAATTGTTTAGAGAATATTTTCATAAATTGAAACAACAGAAACATCACACAAAGCACGTATGAAAACAAGTTGGGTTTCGATTTCGGTTCATCTTGTTAAGTTTTATCTTTTTTTTAACAGTTCCGGTTGGGTTTCGAGAACAACCTCTGGCTCAGCTTGTTAGGTTTGTGGAACAAACTCAAGTTCCTTGTGATTTTTGGAAAGTGTTTGAAATGTGTCCGGGTTTGGGTCAAACATGTGAAAGAAAATGGTGAGGGAAATAACAATAGATCGAATTGTGGGGCGTCCTAGGGTGATTGAATCGGATTGTTAAGAGCAATTGTGAGTATGTACTCGGGTGATTGAATCAGATTGTTTATTGTAAGAAATACTCGGGTGATTGAATCGAATCTCCCGAGTATTTGTGACTAAAATGCGTTCGTATAGAATAAATGAATTAATTCATTTTGATAGCCATTGGGTCTAATACAAGTAAGGTTTCGGGGATCCATTTTCGACAGATGTTACACCAACGATGATAACAACGATAACAAGGGGGTAACATTGACGTATTTATAAATTAATTAACTTATTTTTTATAGCCATTGTGGTCCAACGGTAACATAGGGGGCAACAGTCAAATTTTTGAGAGTAGGACGCGCGAGGTGGGGCTGCTCATCCTATAACCGTGCGGGGCCGAGGGGGGCGGTGTGGTGTTCCTCGTAATCCTACAAGCCACGCCATCCCGTTCTCATAACTATCATCTTCACTGTGATCATCTCCGCTGTAATCATACTCATGTAAATATCTTGCGAGAACTTTCATTATTTGTTTGTACTCCTTCCTCAATCGTTCTAACTCGGTGCGTTTGCTTTCTAGTGGTGTCACTGGTGTGGGAATATTGAGCCTACTTGTTGGCCCTGCGTAATTTTGCCTACATGGCACATTTCCTTTGCTCATAATTACCTGTACAAATTATTCGTGCTTACCAAATCTTTGTTTATCGAGATTGTTAATATATATAAAATTTAAATTACATAGTTTTGTTTTCAAGATCACAATGCATTTCATGAAATACACACACATTAAAACATGTAAATTTTTTAATAAAAACTTACCACTGACTTCTAAGACCTACACGGTCAATAATGAACTTACTATTAGATATTAGATTTATTATGTATCTAGGGTTTGGATTCCACTCATGGATTCGTAGGCATCCATGGACATATTAAAATTTAAGTAATACAACAATATTTGATTAAGTTAGAACACACTAATCGCTAATCCATATGTTAAAAACTTTTAAATGCAAATATACATTTTTGGCCCATCAATTTACTCAATTTTTTATTTACATAAAAATTAATTCCCCCCCCCCCCCCCCATTAATCAGTTATCCATATAATTTTTAAACAAATGATCATACCCTCTTATACATTAATGTTTTTTTTTTAAATACACCATAAAAATAGAAATTTTATTCTCTTTAATTTAGGTATTATATTACTATAGTTTCTTAACTTAATTTTTTTTAGAGTTAATTACATAGTTAGTCCCTGTGTTTTGCACAAAATAACATACTTAGGTACTAATAGTTTAAAATCACCTTCTGGGGTATTAACTTTTCATTTTGTAGCATTTGGAGGTATTAACTTCTAGGGTATTAACATAGTTAGTCCATGTGGTTTGCACAAAATAACATACTTAGGTACTAATAGAATGTGATCTTAAACCTACAAATAACGTTAATACATCCAAACGTTACAAAATGAAAAGTTAATACCCTAGAATGTGATTTTAAACTATTAGTACCTAAGTATGTTACTTTGTGCAAACCATAGGGACTAACTATGTAATTAACTCTTTTTTTATATGTTACGTGATTAACAGTATCTAGGGGTGAGCAATAACCGAAACGAAAACAAGCGAAAAAGAATTCGAAATCAACCGAATTAATCGAATTAACAAAGAATTGGTTATCAGATATTTTTTTTTTAATTTTTGTACCCTCGGTTAGCTAAAGTTAACTAAACCAAAATGAACCGAACCCAACTGTTTATATATCCACTTCATGTATTAAAACCTCCATTTCATGTTTTTATGTAGTTATTTATACATCTAATTTGTCGTAGACAAAAGTTATGTTGACCATGTGCTAGTAAATGGAGCTAGAATTGTTTCTATTCAACTGAATGACAAAGAATGACAACGATGTCATTTATGGTTCTTGTAAAGTGAATTCATCTAGTAAATTGAATTCATTCTTTGTAATCATCAAATTTGATTGCAATTTTGTCGTAGACAAAAAATGCCTTCCATTTGATAGTACTTTGTAATCATTAAATTTGATTACAAATTTTGTCGTAGAGCCTTTGCTAAAACAAGTATTGTTTATGGGTGTCATTTTTTTACTAAAGCCATTATTCTTTTTGGTTGTCATAAGTTGACTAAAGCAAATGTTTACAAAACTTGTAGTATCTTGTTGATTAAAGCAAACGATTTTAAAATCGTTTGTTTTGAATTGTGGAATCAATCCTTTGAATATAGAATTCATAATTTTGAATTTATGAAATTCATTCATTTGTAGTTATTACTACATTTTTTGATTGAGTAAATCATTTAATTTCGATAGTAGTTAATCGATTGTTGTTTGTATATGTTTATAAAACAGATATTTATAAAAATTCTTAAGGAGAGATTATTGTAAATATTTCGAAGTAATTTAGCAGTTAGAATAAAATATACCTTTCTTCTTATCCGGCTAAGTAAATCTTTAATTTGATTTTTTCAAGTGACCAACCCAACCAATTCTTCCCTACAGCCTTCTGCCTAAACGGTACTCTTGTGGCTCCAGGGCTCCAGGTTTTACAAAATTTTAAAGATGAACATAATGGATAAAGGAAACTGATATTTTTATTCATAATTGTTCTTCCATAAGGAAGAACTTCTTGATATTTACATAACACTCTCCTTTAGCAAGGAGTTTACTCGCTTACACACATTTAAGTTATAAAAGAAAAGTTGGAAAGGAAAGGATACGAGAGATGAGGGGGCCCTAAACTTAGAGAATTCAACTTCTTTATATAGTAGAAGTTAATTTTACAAAAGACCATTATAGCCCTTAATCAATCGTCATGGATGACGTTTATTTAGTCGACAAACCCATGTGTTGGGTCCAGTTCTCGAGTGTCTTTATCTGAAGAATAGCTGCTTTTTTCAGCAGATGCTTTGTTTTCTTCCGAAGAAGATGCTTTACAATATTCAAACTGATGTTCTTCAATTGTGCGTTGTAACTTTTGGCAAAGTTGTTCTTTAGTGGCGGCGCCTGCTTCTATTTTATTGAAAATAATGTGTTGCTCCATCCTTTCTAGAACTTCTTTTTCATGTAGTGGTAACGGAGTTCCACTATAGCTAGTAATTATGCAATTGGAGCTGCAATAATTTACTTTATTAAAGCTTCCTGCTTTAATTTTTTGTAGGTTATTTAGGATTTGTATAAATCCTTTTGTTCTAATATCTAACCATTTTTCATAGTCTTCATAATCTTCTTTCACAACCCTTGAAGGGTTGACTGTTCTTGTTTTGGCAATACCAATTTCTAAATGATGGTAACTTGGAAAGGTTTTTCCTTGATACCAGTCAGGGAGTGTAGAACTACACTTGAAGATATTTGCATCTCTTGCAGCGGCAATTTTCTTTCGAAGATGTTTAATAGCTTTCTTCACTCCTTCAGATAGATTACTTATTTCAAGTAAATTAGGAGAAGGGTAAATGAACTTTACTAATCCAGCAGAAAATGCTAGAGAAACTAGTTCTTGGCTTGCACCTGGACAAAAGATAATAAGACTTTTAGGAGCCTTATCTTCCGTGTAAATATGTTCGAACTTGAAATCGTTTTGGCTTAGGACTCTAGCCTTTGGCCAAATTGTTCTGAATTCGTCTAAAGATATAATATCTTTCTCTTCTTTCTCTTCTTTTATTGTTAGTTTTGAGAAAGTGTTTCTGAATTCAATGACCCTTTCTTTTTTCTTGGGCTTCAAAGATTCAGAAAAAATGTTACGTTTAAAGGTATTTCTTTTTTCCCGAAGTTTGCTGAATATCGGGTGGCTTCTTGTTGGGCTTGTAATAATGACCTCAATTTTTTGAACGGATAATCAGTTTTATCAACATAACTTTTTATTTTATTTTATTTTCAAGATACCATAATAAATTTCTTTTAAAAATATTACTAACTAGTCTGATTAAATACTGTTAAACGGATAAGAAAAAAAAATACTACGGGTCAACTAAAATCAATTTTGTTTAAGCAATTGACATTAATAATAAAATGGTTAAACATTAATAAAATGATTAAATTTAAAAAGTACCTAACACATGAAAATCGTCTCCGGATCTTTGAAATTCTTGCCGGAAAATCGTGACTTTTGGGTGTGAGAGGTTGAGAGTCTTTAACTGGTGACGGAGGTTAAAAACACATGAAAATCTTGGGCTATTAACGAAACACGTGTTACCAAGAGAGACATTCTGATGACACGTAGAAGATGATAGAAACGTGGCTGATTTAGTCGAACACCTGTATCAGTAGTGTCACTCTTCTTTTCTTGATCTTTGATAGTTTTATGTTATGGACTGAATCCAAGGGTAGTCTCATATCAATTCTATGGGCAATTAATGTGGGGCGTATAGCCCAAATGACATCCTTTCCTACTAGGCTAGTCTTTTGGAACAAGTTCTACTATTTGGGTGGTAACAATAGTATCAGAGCCAGACTCGTTTATTGCCCACAGAGGAAGCCGTCACAACCAACGAGAACGTTGACCTTCCCAACGAGGACGTTGGTCCTTAAGAAGGGTCGATTTTTATGGACTAAATCCATTGCAAGGTATGAGACTTGTCCCACATCGGTTGTATTGGCAACTAATGTAGGGTTTATAACCCAAATTGCACTCTTTTCCACTGGACTAAAGTCTTTTGGTACAAGTTCTACCATTTTGGTTGTAACATTTTATGATCTAAAAATGATTTGTTTTCGTATCATGTACAGACTTATGAGAAACAAATTACAGACTTGTTAAAATGCATTTAGTTATGAGCAAGTTATAGGATCATAACACACCTAACGTGTGCCCATGCATTTGTGTATTTCGTTAACCAAACCCACGCATTACGTCATGTAAAACCGGTTTAAAAAATTAATGTTTCAAGCGTAATTCGATAAAAATAAACTAACGTTAACTAGTTTAATACATGTTTGGTGGACGGGTTACGTTGATGTATTATAGTAACAACATGAATGAATCTATAAACAACAAAGCTAATCTGCATAAAGTGTACACAAAATTAAATTAAATACAGTCCATTCCCATACATCTGAGTTTGCGCAAAGATATACACTTGTTGGAGGAGCGAAAGACATGAGTCCCAAACTACAGAGTTAAATAATATTATGTTTAAAAATATTTTAGTTTTTTAAAATTTATATAAAGGAACAAAATGTTTGGTCTAGTATACCAGTGTGTAACCCGACCGTTTCAACCCGCCATTCAACCCAGCCACTGTCGCTCGTTTCCATATAACAAACATAGTTGTAATTATTATTTAGTTATTTGATAATTTTTTTAAACAACCCATTTCAACTATCCAATTTGACAAACCCATTCTTACACAAACCAAAATGATCATTTTTTTAAACGATCCACCCTGACCAGTACCCATTTTGACCAACCGTGACTCGTACCCATACCAGTTTTGACCTGAACCTACAAAGTTATTACTAATTGCTTTGAAAGAAATAAGAAACACTTGGCACATGTGCTCACAAGAGCATAATCGTATGCATAACTTAGTAGGGATGAGCACGGTGCCCGTACTGTACGGAATTGGTACAGGTACCGAAACTGAAATACGGGGAAAATTGGTACCGATGTTCGGTATCGGTACCGGTAAATACCGTACCAGTACCGGCACCGAAAAACGGGGAAAATGGGAACCGGTATCGTTCGGTTCAGTACCGGTACCAAATATAACTTAGTCATCACAGATCGTAAAAAGTGTCTTTTAAAAGTACAAGTATGAACTCAAACATAAGCAATGGAGGTTTAATGTATTAACATATAATCATATATAACAAATAAAATACGAAACCAAATATATATAAGCAAAAATATAACCTTTTAGTTGACGGGGCTGCAATATTCCATCATCCCTCTAGATTGGATGCTGCTCAAACATGCATCATTTAAAAGGTAGTGTATTAAGGTTTAATGTATTAACATGGATATCCATAATATATGCACACATAAATTATGAAAAAAGTAGATTCATTTATTTATCTTATTAAAACGAAAAGCAAGGGGGGCCATTTCAGTCACCCACCAAACGTTCTAACAAAATCTTCAAACGTGCAACCCATTATCTCATCAAAGAATCTTAAAGCTATGTCACAATCATTGGATTCTACCACAAGGTATTGCTTAAATTTTGTGCAAACAAATAATTAGCCACAAGTTGAACATTTTCAAAATGTGTTTACGCGAGTGGTATAGATGGGAAAACCATCTGCGTATAGTACTATAGTTTACGCAAGTGGTATACATAAAAAAACATCTACCATTCCTATATGGTTTAAACTATATGGTTTAAACTGTGGTTGCCAAAACCTACATACATAAACATATAATTATTAATGTCTAGATGAGGTTTTTGTTGCAATAGAGCGCTAATGGTTAGAAGACACCATCACTGTGTCGTGTCGGACATGTCAGGCAACTTCATGAAGTGCAAGGGCAACTGCAAAAATAAACCAACACAAAGTTACTAATAGTGTTGACATAAAATCCATTAGGATCTTTAACCAAACTGCAAAAATAGGGTACCAGTGGGTGACAGGTCGTTATTCTCAACTCTTTAAAAATCCGTAAGGATCATGAAGGTATATATTTTTTAGATGTTGCTGGTCTAAAGACATAAAAGGGTAGATTTATTGTTTATCAACTGGGTGACTCATGGTGTTGTGAGTATTTAATGCAAAAAAGCCCAAAAAACCATAAAAAACGAATGAGATTAGAAGCACAAGCAAAGCCTAATTATTTCATTCAAAAGTTACTTGTCATCTGCTAAAACTAACCTAACCATTAGCTTCTTTATCTGTAGAAAATAGTGGTTCACGCGGTGGTATGATGATTGATCCTTGGAGATCCTATCATGTGAATCAACCCCTACAATCAAAAGGACTAAAAGTTAGCTATTCCAAAAGGGAAAGATAAAAGATCATAATCAGTTGTTGTGTGACCCTTTTTAAGAAAAAAATACCTTGTGTGACCATGTGACCCACTCGCATTGTTTTCGCAACATCTCGAACAGACCGAATGCTAATTAACTCTTTCTCCTCCTGCTGCCACAATTGTTCCATCAATTTTATTAATTAGAACATCAAGTAATTAAATGACAAAATCTTATATAAATAAAAGTATTAGCTGAATTAACTTCCAACAACTGCATCAAATAGTTAAATGTATTAGCTAAATTAACTTCCAGCGATCGCATCAAATAGTTGAATGTATCAGATGTGTTGCAAAATCAAAGTTAGGTGGAATTATGTTACCTGCTTGGAGAAGTGCATTGAATACAAATAACCGCGCCGGACAACAACCGGAAGGAGTCTCTTGATACACATGTTGGCCATTTGACTGACGTTGACTTTTTATTGGACCCATGAAATTAACAACCATAAATTTTATCTGCATACCACAAATTTGCAAATTGTCTAAGAAACTCCCATTTTTTCTAAATTTTTAGCGTTGCCTTTAACAAACAGTTAAGTAGTTAACAACACGTTGAGGATCCAAAAAAATCAAATGTTTTGATGGCTTTGAAAGTAGTACCTTGTGCAAAGAAACTTGTTCCTATCATACCATCCGGAGGAATATGTAGAAATAATCCATCTAGTTGCAATACTCGATTCCCATCTCCAAAATCATGTTGACTCCGTTGACTATTTTGTCAATGCAGAGACAGCTGATACAAAACCTATTGTACCCAATAGCAACCTTGAAAATCCTGTAACCCTACAATCACAATGTCGCGCCTCCTAAAATGGGTTAAACTCAAAATTCATCAAATTTGTAACAGAATACATCAAATCTCACCTCTATCTCAGGTAGAGATTTCAAAGTTTCCACCTGTAGACAACCATAATTCAATTATCGTATTTCGAAAATAATATTAACTTAAAAAGGGTGTACACTAAATAGATTCAGCCCAAATAGAAAAGTGAAGAATCAATGCATGCTAATACGGCAAAACAAACTTTCTTAGGAGCAGAGCATGAGTGTACACAGAAGCTTTCTCTGGTGGAGTCACCAATGGCGTGTCACGGAACTTTTCATCTACTGATTGTGAAATAACATCTGAATCTGCTATCCATCTCTAAAAACAATATTACAATTATGGCACAGTATGCCTAACATACAAAGGTGACATACCTTTTATACTACCATAATGTAGGCCTTTCCACACATAAGCATGCTAAATACTATAAATTATACTTAGAATTCTATGCTAATTGGCAACATACTCACCGGAGTTTTCCAACTTTCATTCTCAGTCATGTCGGCTTGTGATCGTCCGGTCATATACTACAAGCATTAGATCGCAACATACTCACTGGAGTTTTCCAACGTTTATTTTGGTTTACTAAATATTTCCAGGTTCATTTATTGAATTTGATCCTATTGCTAATTTGTTATTAAGTAATTTAAAATTATATTCCTCCTATCGGAAAATAAATTTTGTTGATTAAGGAGTAAAAAGATAACTTAATAAATTTTCGATTATACCGAATTTTATATATATCTACGGAACAATCATCTTCTTCATGTACATTCAAATTAATTTTTCAGATTTAAATAAATATGATAGGAAATTTAAAATTATAATCCTCATACGTCTATAATTTATAATTTCTAAAATAATTTGTGAAGTTTACGTGACAATATTTCGGAGTTTCGATGAGCCGGTTGTGTGACCTGACCATGTTAATATAATTTGTGAAATTATTTTAGTTTACTCATTTATAAGTTAACATTAATCTATCATATGCTAATCATTTGCTTATTTCAAAAGAGAGAGGAATTTTCTATTAAATCAATTACTTATCTATCATAAATAATGGATCATAAATAATGTTTATTAGTGAGTAAAAAAATCACTAATTAATTACGAATTGTGTTAACGAAACTCCATATATTATTAAGCTTTCACTCACCTAAGATACAAGGAAATATAAAAAAGATGAAAGGCTCAAATTCGTTTTTCTTCTAAAAAAACTTATCAAAACCAATAAATTTTTTTTAATATGATTTAACACGTGTAAAATAACAAAAATACAATAAATGACTAACTCTTTTGTAGGTAATGAGGAAACAAATATTTATCTAACATTTCAGATGGTATGGTATGATATATCTTACATTAAACATGTATACAATATTAATGTGTTTTTAACTTTAATTTTTCAAAAAGATAGTTATTTCTTGCAGTTTGTACCCGACAATTTAAAAAGGCCTAAATTTAAAAAGTGGTTGTAGTATTATCATAACAACGAATTCTAACAATATATCATTATCAAATTTTTCGAAACCTGTTGCATATGATCTACAAAATAGAACACAAGCAACAACATTTACCAAGAAAACCATATTCACAAATTTATGAATTCTTTGTATATTTTTATAGGGTTATTGGATCTGATCACCCCCAACTATTCGTTTTTGTCCGCTGTCACTCTCAACTTTGACTTTGGCTACCACCATTCCCAACTTAACACATAGTGTCATGATACCCCGTCGTTAAATAAACACCAACTGGGTTTATTTTATAAGCCTACGTGTCATATTAATCCAACGTGGCATGGTGACGTGTACTGGACACATGTTTCACCATCATAAAAACCCCCCAATATCATACCATATCAAACCCTAGAAATCTCTGAGCAAAATTAAACGCACCTTGGAACCTCAATCATAACAGACGATCCACTAGATTTCACTAAAGAACAAGCCCTAACTTTGAATCGAAATGAGCTCCTCTTCTACGTCTGCATCCAGAGTATTTAGAAACCCAAAAATGTTTAAGGTTGATTTGCAGGGGAATGTGTATTGTCATCACGACATTGTTGCAGTGATTCAACTTGTAGGACGAAAAAGTCTGCGGCAAGGTCAAGAATTTTGTGGTTGCTCTCAGTGGCCGGTAAGTTCGACCTTAATCAACACTTTTTTGCCCTGAATTGAATTGATGGTTTAAGTGAATGATGCTATCTTTTGTAGAGATCCTACTACAACTTTTTCTTATGGAAAGAAGATGTGGACAATGTGTTTAAACAACATGCATCTGACTGTAGGTTCAGTTATGAAGACCTAACGTTTCAAAATATGGATTTGCAGAATAAACTGTTAGTAGAAGAGAACAAAGTGTTGAAAGCAAAGATATCTAGAACAGAGTCGAAATGGAACAAGCCATATGTGTTAACCTTGTTTATTGCCATTACAATATTGTTGTATATGTTTAAGTAGTATGTAGTCAGTTGTTGTTGTAATTCTACACTTTTGATGATTATTAATGCAAATTCCTAGTTGTTGATGGTTATATCTGCACATGTAATGAGACGACCAAATTAGTCAACATATCCAAAACTGTATTTTGACCAATCAATTGTCAAAAGCAGTCGATGACCAGAAACATATCTGTAATAATATGATGCTGATACCTGCATATGTAAAGAGATGACCAAATTAGTCATCATACCTTTAATAAGATGATGGTTATACCTGCACATGTAATGAGATGACCAAATTGTCAAATAAGATGATGGGATGACCAAAACTGCATATATAATGGGATGACCTTATAAAGGACACTTGTTTCAGCTGTTTCAATGGGATGATGGTTATATATGCACATACAATGTCCAATGACCAAAACTGTGTAGTTTGACCAATCAATTATCATAAGCAGCAATTGACTAGAACTGTAAAAATGACCAAAAATGAAAACAAGTCATTTGACAAACACAGTCCAACATATTCAAAGACCAAAACTGTGTAAAGTCTTTTGACCAAACTGCATACAACTGTAAAATGCATAATAATTCAATAATTTCAGTTGTCCTCAAGAGGTATAACATTATATAACCAAAAGGTGTCCAACAGTATAACATAACATAAACATGTCCACTTATTATACCAAAAAAGACATACAAACCACACTAATTATAAGATAACATAAACTTGTCCGGTTATCACAAAAAGGCAAACAATGACTATTTAACTGCAGCCTTCCCTGTTCCCCTTCCCTTTGCTCTTTCCTGTGACCACGTTGACATTTTAGTTAACTTTTGGCTTGACATTTTGCTTCCCTCCTGAGTAGAATGCTGAGTTATTCCTTGTGAAGCTTCTTGAATTGATTGTTTGGGTGTTTGGCTCTTCTTCTGTCTCTTTGGAGCAGACCCTACAATATACAAACACAAAGAGTTAGACCCTACAATATACAAACCCCTAAAATTGGACTAAGAAATATTCACCTGTAGTCATTTTTCCGTTTTTCACTACACTTTCTTTTGTTGTGACCTCTAGCCCCACAATTACCACAAGTCATTATCACCCCATGCTTGGTAAGTTTTCCTGGTCTTTTTGGATCTTCATGAGGATCCCTCTGTCTATTCTTCTTAGGCCTCCCAGGAGCATATTTTATTGGTGGTGGATCCATAGGATGGTGAATCTTGGGCCAATACCTTTCACTAGGTATTGGAGGGATTGAGAACTCATAAGCCTTCATGTATGTTTCTTTGTGGTAACACACATCAACATAGTCTTCTTCATTTTTATGTAAAAAACCAACAACTACACAAACATGTTTATATGGATACCCCCTTAAATCCCATTTCCTACTTGTGCAGGTTCTATTATCTAAATCCACAGAAACATCATCAAAATCCCTCACTTGAAACACATGATATGATGAGGGATATACCTCACATCTATATGCAACTTGTTTTGAAAAATCAAGCTTTTCTTGGATTTTAGGGCATATGATTACATCTCTGGCACTCATTTCTGTTCTTTTAGTAACTAGCCTACTCATAACTTGAATCCTTATATCATCTAACATGTGTATAATGTGTTTTGACCTTGCATTGATGATAAAACCATTAAAAGTTTATGACATGTTGTTTACTATAACATCACACTTGGTGTGAGTATTCAAATAGCACCCGTTAAACCAATTGGGATTCTGCTTCGGTAAGGCCTCTACTACATCAGGGTTTATGGTCCTCATCTCTTCAATCGCTTGCAAGTAATAAGCTTCACAATAGGCCCTAGCTGATTTCCAAAATAACTCCTTCAGCTCTTCATCTTTGAATGTTTTGTTCCAGTTAGCATAGATGTGTCTTGCACAGTTTCTGTGCTCTGCTTTTGGCCTTACCATTGCAAAAACATTTAACAGACCCTGCAACATTCATACAACAGTGTCAAACATAAATGATGAATAACTAAATTATTGGTTAGGGAGATGTACCTTTTGCTGGTCAGATATAAATGTCCATGATTCCCCATCATCAGTGTGACAACTCGTATTTCAAACCTCTCTTTGTACTTAGTGTAACTTGTTTGAACCTTATGTGATTGTGTGAACTTAAATGATTAATTGAATGTTATATTGTTATGATTGTGTGACAATTTGTAACGAATGTAAACGAACCGATCACACAACAACCCGACCGATCGCACAAGCCCATTCGGGCCGCACTCTTTGCATCTGAACCAAGGGCAGCCCAAAGCTGGGTTCGGCCCACTCTTTCATATGCAAACACATATCCTTAGGGAGTTTTTGTTCTCTCATTAGTTGCAAACACAACACACACACAAACCCTAACTCTCTCCTCCCTCTCGAACCCGACGGCAACATCTTCCCTCTATCGAAGATCTTCTTGTTCGAGTCGACCCTTGTTCTACTTTTTAACCGGTTAGTATCTTTCTATTGATTGTATGTTAGATGATGTTGTGATCTATATGTTTCTACATAATAGATGATTTAGAGATGCTTTGTGATTGAGTGATTGTAACGTCAATTGATGAGGTTTGGTGTTCTTGTATATCGGCTCTCATGTGTAGGGAGATTAGATCAATATAGGGTTTGATAATCTTATAATGTTGATGATGAGCTAGAACCGATTGCATGTTAATCGGTTGTTATGCGAGTATAATTGGGTGATTGGTTATGTTGTCATGTTAGGGCGCATGTTAGTAATCAAGATCATGAGCCTGTTAATGTGATTAATGTTATGGTTGTTGTTCTTGCCATGAATGTGATTAGGGTTCATAAGAAATTGATATTAAAAACCTTGTTCGATCGATTTCTGCTTGGTTTGGAAGTTGTTGGCATTGATTGATAAATTGTAAATTTGGAAACTAATTAAATGGATGTAACTGATTGCATGAATTACGGGAATTAGTTAAATCAATCGCACAAGCCTCTCGGTCGCACAAGATCAGGTCACACAAGACCAGACCTGATCGCACAAGACCAATCGCACAACAGGGATACAAGTAGATAAGCACCATGTACAATCAGCATCTGCATGATCGCACAAGACCTTGTGGATCGCACAAGACAGTGCCGATCGCACAAGGCTTGGGCCACACACGAGCATTGGACTGTTGGGCCTTAAAGCCCAATATCCACAACCGCACAACCCAACTGGATCGCACAAGTCGTCCGGATCGCACAAGTCATCCGGGTCACACAAGATCCCTATTTGTTATTATTGGGCCGATTATGCTGTTGGACTGGTTATATTGTTGGGCCGGGTTTATGCTGGATCGCACAACATGTTGTGGATCGCACAACATGTTGTGGATCGCACAACATGTTGGGCCAGGTATTATTTGGGTTTCTTTGATGAATCGCACAAGTTGGATTTGTTACATGACTGTATGCGTGTTAGCCATGATCATTACGTGTGATAACTTGTTAGGCTATGTGTAAACATACGTGCATTACTCGAAACCAAAACCTAACTTGTATGGTAACCATGTTAGGACGTGGTTGACCCCATATAGCTCAAGCGACCATTTTGTTTATCTGCCGAGCAAACCAAGGTGAGTTCACACTCTTACCAAGGCATGGGATTCCCGGTGGGTAGGGAATGGGATTGAACAATTACTCGTACTTTCACTATTACTAGACTATCTACCAACGTCCTCGGATAGCGAAGGGCACTTACGTAAAACCTACGTAAACTTGTACTTACCACTGTCCTCGGGTTGCGAAGGGCACTTATGTAAAACCTACGTAAACTCATACATACTATTGTCCTAGGGTTGTGAAGGGCACTTACGTAAAACCTACGTAAATCTCACACGTACCACTGTCCTCGGGTTACGAAGGGCACTTACGTAAAGCCTACGTAAACCTCGTACGTACTCCTGTTCTCGGGTTAAGAAGAACACTTATGGTTACAACTAGTCTAGTACATACAAACATGGGAAGCCCCCACTAATAGTACATACAACATGGGAAACCCCCACTAACCGGTCACACTATTGGCCTAGTAGATCCCGCATGTTTATGAAACGAACTTACGATACCAGAACGAATACATTAATTGATTAATCAACGGTGAACTCGCTCAACTTTGTTGTTGACTCTCTGTTACATGCCTTGCAGGACGTTAGGTACTCATGGAGCTTGCACGGGAGGTGCGGACGTTGTGGACATGGATCGTGGATGCCATGTTAAACATTTATGACATTTCAAACTTATTACTTATGTTGGGTTTTTACATTATTGCTTCCGCTACACACTTGATTATGTTTTGGGTTTTTGAACACCTTTCGTATTGATGAATGACTTTTACTTATTACTTATGATGTTCAATATGATTGGTGGCTTGATCCTGGTCATATCACGCCTCCAGGCGGTGATACTTCGCGTGTAGATTTTGGGGTTGTGACAATCAGTTACTCCCAAACATTGCCTAAGCTCATCCATGAACCATTCCCAACTCTTCTTATTTCCCCCTTCAACTACTGCCCATGCCAAGGGAAACATTTGGTCATTACCATCCCTTCCCACAGCTGTTAACAACATCCCCCAAGGATAGTCTTTAGAAAACACCCATCTAAGCACAAAACCTTCCGGCATCCTGCTAAAAACCCTTTTTTACTCCATCAAAACAAACAAACATTCTAAATGATACTTCACATGTGGCCTGTGGATCTAGATTAATGAAACCTTGCGGAGCAGTTTCTAACTTAAAGGTTGATGATGGATTTGTTTTCCTTAAAACATCCAGGTATGAACCAATTTTACTATAATGATCTCTCATTGATCCATGAAGCTTCTTGTGTGCACATAATTTAGCCTTATAAGATAACACTTAGTTATAATTACCTTATACTTTTGTTTAACTGCTAACTGAATCTTCTTAGCAGACCAATTTGGCTTGGCCTTAAACAAAGGTAGGAACTCATCACCTAAAAACTTGGCAGTTAGCTGTCTATTCTTTATCATGTTTCTCTGGAAGCCTTGTTTGTTTTTCACACTTTTAATCATGTAACACTCTTTCCCTTTGTTTAGTGAACAAAATAAATAGAAGGGACACCCTCCTACATACTTCACTACTAAACGACCTTCTTGCTTATTATCACTCTTTGCAATGAAGATATTCATGCCATTAGTCACAGCATATCTTCTCACTGCCTCCTTAAAACGATCCCTTGAGGCAAACCGTATTCCAACTTTCCATGTAAACTTCTTCCAGTTAGTGTGTTCACTTACACTTGGAGTAGTTTCTTTGTACTTCTTACCTCTGACATCATCATCTTCACTATCACCAGGTGTGGCAATGTCACCATCAGATTCCTCGTACCTACTATATCCCTCTATATGTGCACACTCTACATCATTAGATTCATTCAACTTACCTTCTTTTTTATTAGGTTTAATACACTCTTCAACTAACTTCTTTGTTGCTGCAAGTTCATCCTTATTAGCTTATTTAATGGCATCTTGTGACTCTCTTCATTCAACATCTTCTATGTCAGAATCTGAGCCAATTACTTCATCCTGAACCTCATCACCATTACCCTCCTCAACAAAGCCCTCCTCTTCATCAGAACTTGACTCTTCTTTCCCAATTAAGTCAACATTATAGTCACTGTCTTCACTGTCATCTCCATTTGCACCCTCTTGTACACTAGACTCCTTATCAAAACCAAGCACTTCTTCCTCTACAAACTCTTGTACACTAGGCTCCTTATCTAGACCAACTGTTTCTTCCACTAAACCCTCTTGAACACTAGGCTCCTTGTCCACACCAACTGTTTCTTCCACTACACCCTCTTGAACACTAGGCTTCTTATCCAAATCAAATGTCCATGTAGCCTGTTGTACAGTAATAGGTTCTTTAGGTACAACCTCCTTACCTGAGGCAGTAGTTCCAGATCTAGGGACTACAGCAGTGGTAACATTTTTGCTAGATGCCCTAGTCATTCTCCTGACATGCAATGTTCTTAAACCGGAACGGACCGGCCGGTCGGACCGGTCCGGTCCGGCCGGGAACCGCTAGTAATACCGGGCCGGTTCACATGTTCAGGCCGTTTTTGCAGTGGGCCGGCGGTTTGGCCGGTTGCCGGTGGTTCGGCCGGATGTTTAATGAACCGGAGAGTGTAACACCCCAAAAATATTTGTTATGCATAAGTTAAAATGTAACAATAAAAGGGTGGTGCTTAAATTAAATTTGTGATGGAAATAGAGGGACTAAAGCTGTAATTACCTAAAACTAGGATTAATAAGATGATAAATAACAAAAACCCACACACAGTACGTGTGTGGGGTTCTGTTCGATCAAACAAGGACCAAGGAGGGGAAACCCTAGCTTCATCCAATTCACAAGAAAAACTATAGGGATTCAAAGAAATTGAAAGCATAATCAGGAAATTGCAAGCTCTTAACTTGTTCATTGAAAGGGTAAGTTCGATTTCGTGATTTAACAAATTGTAGGAAGTGGGTTTTGATCTAATCTTGAATGCATGACATGAAATTTAGTTAAGATTATGACATAAGATTAGAATGATACATGATTACTAGCAAATTTTGTTGGCTAAATAGTCAAGACCCAATTTATGAGAAGTTACTAGGGATCGAATGATCAAGTATTTATATGTGTGTGATTTGTGATGAATAATCTTGCCTATGATGTATAAACATTAGTTAAATTGATATGGAACAAAGCTTGATTGATTATTGTAGAATGATTGAAGAAAACTAGCTTAAAAACATGTTTTAGCAAGATAGGTAAAAGTCCCAAAAATGCGAAACCCGCCATGTGTTTGATGAAATGCTTGAAAGAACAATTATGTGTAACTTGGAAGTTAATGGAACAAAGTTTGGGATACTAAATGAACGAATGATTATGTTGATATAGGCGTGAAGGAGGAGGGCTCGAGTGCTAAGAAATCGGAAGGATCACAAGATCGAGGTATGTTTCGTTGCATACAAAACCTTATTTATAATTTTGTTTATAATATGATACACAATCCTTGATAAAATGTTATGGTGATTAGTAAGTAACTAGCAAATCCCTTGCGGATTTGGTTATAATGAAAGTTATAATAAGCTATGCAAGTCGACCGGTTCTAGTTGAACAAGTCGAGTAAGAATAAGCTACCATCCATGTTGAATGGGTGGTTTTGAATGCTATGATGAATGCTAGAAGCTTAATCCGTTATACGGATAGAAAGGAGGGTTTATGTTGAAAGCAATTATCCCAACTAAACGGGTCGAATGTGTATGCTTAACTCTTATTAAGAGCGTTTATGCCAAACCCAAGTACTTGGGTAATTGAAAGTGTAAGAAAGATGCAAGCTCATATATGGATGAAACTAAAATGAAGGAATTATGATTTAGCAAGTATGATGACTAACTTTTAAAGATTTGTTGTTGTATGTAGGTAAATCCTCACTTTAGGCGATTTGGAGAATCGGAGCGAGCACGTGTCCATGTCATGTTATACCAAACGCTTCCGCTAGCTTATTTTCAACTTTTTGGTCCATGACTTGTTATTTTGTCCAACTTTGTTAGTATTCGTACATTTGTAAAACTTGTTGTCTTTGCTTTTGAGTAGTCTTATGTCAAACGGATCGTAGAATGTTATTTAGTTGACTATGTTAAAAACAGGGGGCATGTTCGTTTTACGAACGGGTCATGCCCAATTTTTGTAGAAAAATTTACTATGTATCAAAGTTGGTATTTTTAATGATTTTAAATTACTCTTGTAAGTAATTTATTATTTATGGAAAAGCGGACCTTACAAGTTGGTATCAGAGCCGAGGTTTGAGGGATTCGGGCAAGAATCCTAGCGCTCGAACTCAAACCGATGGCTCGTGCTAATGTGCTCGCTCCAAGATCGCCAATGAGGTAATACGCCAAGTTCTCAGTAATAATAATAGTATGTGTAATATGTTTCGGATGCAAAATAAAAGCTAAGTTTATAGATGAATAGATAGGGAGGCCATACGGAGATTTCGGGAATCGTATGGCTGGAAATATGCACAGTAAATAGACAAGGTAACAAAAAATGAGACAGCAGCGTTTCAGCAATTCGGGAAGCCGTCGCCGACGGGCTCCCATGCCGTCGCCGACGGGCTCCCATGCCGTCGCCGACGCCCCCATTCAGCCGACACCTAAACCTCCTGCCTACGGACAAAGTGGGCGACGACCCATATTTAGGACCCGTCACCGACGGCCTTTACAAATGCGATCCGCAGAAAATTTCTTTTATTTTGATGTATTCATGTTTGGGAGTTCCGTGTGATCCAAAGGACCATTAGATGATAGTATAGGGTCCTTATAAGCATGATGATAAGATACTTAGGATCACAGTTTGTGATCACAATGAAAGCGAATTCGATAAGAACTGAAAGTAACAATGTGAATAACACGAGTCGAATGATAAAACTTAGATAATCAAGATTACGAATTTCACGATTTTGAATGTAGTAAATAAGAGTTGAAGTATGTGCTATATGGAAAGCTTGTGATTAATGTTGAATAAAAACGTCTTTTGTAGATGGCCGAAGTAAGAAATGTTAATGATGATAATGATGATAACGATGATATGGTTAGACAAGAAGCATTTGAGAGCAAAGTCACAGAAGTAGCGGAAGGGGTTATGCAAGCCAATCTCCCACGATTAGCTCAAGAGGTAGAAAGCCGGGTTTTGGGAGTCGTAGATGTTATGATGACTAGCAAGATTGAGGAGTTGAAAGAACTGATTGAGGGGTCTAGAAGTAAAGGCAAGGAACGACGGTGTACGTATAAAGACTTCATGGCATGCCATCCCGCAACGTATGATGGTAAAATCGATCCTATCGCATGTCAACGATGGATTTCGAATATAGAAGCGGTATTTATTCGAAGCCTGTGCGATAAAGAAGATCAGGTAATGTTTGCTACCGGCCAACTCACTCTCCAGGCGAAAGATTGGTGGGATGCGCATAGTAAGGAAATAGGGGAGGATAGACTCCAAACGATGACCTGGCAAGAATTCAAGGAGCCCTTTATGAGATACCATTGCCCTCAGTCAGCTATTGATAAGATTCAGGAGGATTTCTTACGCCTCCGACAGAGAAACGAGACAATCAACGAAATATCTAACACTTTTATGGATAGGATGAAGTTCTGTGGGGATTTCGTGAAGACTGAAAGGATGAAGATCAATCGCTTTTACGGAGTGTTAAAGGCGGAGTTTAGGGAGTTTATTACACCCTCGAAATGCGAGACCCTTGATGAGCTTATCAATCTGGCAAGGGACAGGGAAATTGAAATTAAGAGGCAAGAAGAACGTGGTGAAAAGAGACCAAGTGAAAAGGGTGCAAGTTCGAGTCCATCTAAAAAGGGAAAGTTTCAAGATCAAGGGAGGAAGGATAAGTCGAAAAGTGGAATAACCCCTTGCAAGACGTGCGGAAAACTCCATACTGGAGAGTGTTTGTTAGGCAAGAAAGGGTGTTACAAATGTGGTAAGGAGGGACATTCATCTTATCAATGTCCAAATAGCCCGAAGACTTGCTTCAACTGTTTTGAAAAAGGGCACATCAAGTCGGAATGCCCAAAACTTCAGCAAGAATCGAAAAAGGAAGATAAAAAGCAAGAGGGTTCTAGGGCTAAAGGAAGGATGTTCCAAATCACATCCGAGGAGGCTAAGGTTCATCCGAATGTTGTTTCAGGTATCTTTCTATTAAATTCTATGCCAGTTCATGTTTTGTTTGACACCGGAGCCACTATGTCTTTTATTTCAAACGAAATCGTACAACATCCTTCATTTAAGATTGAACGAATGCCGATGCCCTTAGAAGTAGAAATTGCCGATAGTAAGACGTATATGTTAAACGAGATTTGTAGAAATTGCAAGTTTACAATAGAAGATGAAGAATTCAATATCGACCTCATACCTATGGTTTTAGGGGAATTCAAAATGATAGTGGGCATGGATTGGATGGCTCGACACCAAGCGGGGATTGTCACGGCCCCCGACCCGGTTTAACCTGGTTCAGGAGCCGCGGGACAGAAATCTCGTGATATTTATTTAATTGAGTTTAGCAGCGGAATTTTAACGTCAGGATCGTTTTAAAGCTAAAAACTTTTCCCGATTATTTCATTTCACAATTCGGGACAAAACTCCAATAATTTACAATAATAAGGTTTTTCTGATAATCTTTGTTTCAAAATATATTTCTTTATTTTATATTGAGCCACTATCGTAAGCTTGAAATGCTCCTCGGCACTTTTCCTGAATTACAGTAGATCACCTGAAACATGTTTGAAAAAGGTTTTGTCAGCGGGGAAATACTGAGTGAATCATTCATTTTACTAAAAATGACACATTTATTATTATTCACAGTGTTAAGATCTTTTACGCATGTTTCTGATATCAACCAACTACCCACAGTATTTGTCACTCGACCGGATCTGTGACAGTGGTCATATCACCATTGGCTGCCCCAATGAATGACGTAAATCAATTAAAATTAGGTTCGCCCACCTAAAATGATTTAAACTGTAGTAATGTGCACAATACCCCACATACTGGCTGTAATTTGGTGATTACATCAACTTAATCACTGTAATTATAATTCTGAAAATAATTTGGAGTATTGTAAAACAATTGATAAAAAGAGAATGACTCACATTGCAGATTTAACACGGACAGAATATGATTTAGCCTGGTTAACCTAATTTCAATAATAATGCACACAAAACCGGGTTAGTGATCATTACAGCAGTCACGATAACTCACGAAATCAAATTCTCACAATGAACGACAAAGTGCAATACTTAAACATTCATCGATTTAACGACGAACGACAAAGAATAACCCTAATGCGGGCGGCACTTAAACATTCTTTGGATATATTGATCTCGGAAAATGAATCGTAATAGCGATCGAGTAATTACCCTGTTTTGCGGCAGCGATTCGAGTGCAGTGTGTGTTTAATTTGTACTATAATAACTGTAAGACGACGTACAGAAGGCTTTTGGCCAACGTTTTAACTCCCAATTTCAAGTCCCGATCGGCTATTTATAGCCAGAAAATAGCCTCGCTTACGGACCGTATGCTTCAACCCTTACGGTCCGTAAGGGAAGCACATATGCTTACGGTCCGTAAGGCATTTTCCTTTACGGTCCGTAAAGGGTGCAGTCTATTTACCTAGACTAGCTGGAAACGGGACTAGCTTGCATGAATCATCAAAAATTCGAATTTCAATTGTGACAACGGATTTTATTGATAATTATCAATTAGGGTTTACCCCATCCTGAGTTTTAGGGGCCCTGATCCTAATTCTGATTATTCTGAAATTTTTAGGGTTAGTGCGGAATTACTTGGGTGTCTCAATTAGGGTTTCCTCATTGACTAATTATCATTCTAATTATAAATTTTAATGAGAGTTGTTACATCCTCCCCACCTTAAGAAAAATCTCGTCCTCGAGATTTAGTAAAATAGATGAGGGTATTTCCGCTTCATTTCTGACTCCAGTTCCCAAGTATATTCTGGTCCTCTCTTTGAATTCCATTTGACTTTCACCAGTACTAGTCGCTTGTGTTTGAGAAACTTGATTTTCTTATCTTCTATTTGTAAAGGTTTCTCTATGAATTTCAGCTTTTCATTTACCTCTACATCTTGAAGAGGTACTACCAGGGATTCGTCTGATAGACACTTCTTGAGATTAGATACATGAAATACATCATGTACTCCAGCTAGTTCTTCTGGTAGTTGTAAGCGATAAGCAACTGGTCCAATTCCTTGAATTACTGGGAATGGTCCAACATATCTTGGACTCAGTTTTCCTTTCTTACCGAATCGTACTACTCCTTTCCAAGGAGATACTTTCAAAAGTACTTTGTCTCCTATCTGGAATTCGAGTGGCTTGCGGCGATTGTCTGCATAGCTCTTCTGGCGATCTCGAGCCGTCTTTAGTCTTTCCTTGATTTGTGTTATCTTGTCAGTGGTTTCTTGCACGATTTCTGGACCTGATAATTGACTTTCTCCTATTTCTGCCCAACATATGGAGTTCTGCACTTGCGTCCATACAGTGCTTCGAATGGAGCGGCATCAATGCTTGAGTGATAACTATTATTATAGGAGAATTCGATTAATGGTAAATGGTTATCCCAATTACCACCAAAGTCAATTACACATGCTCGGAGCATGTCTTCTAGAGTTTGGATCGTCCTTTCACTTTGTCCGTCTGTTTGTGGATGATATGCAGTACTTAAATTGAGTCGGGTTCCCATTGATTCTTGGAAACTTGTCCAGAAACGGGAAGTGAAACGACTATCTCTATCTGATACAATGGAGAGTGGAACTCCATGTAAGGATACTATTTCATCTACGTACAACTTGGCTAACCTTTCCATGCTAAAGGTTTCCTTCATTGGTAGAAAATGAGCGGATTTGGTTAATCGGTCCACGATTACCCAAATGGCATCATTACCTTTTCTGGTTTTGGGTAACTTAGTAACAAAGTCCATTGTTATGAGTTCCCATTTCCATACAGGCATTTCTAACTGTTGTAGTAGACCTGAGGGTTTCTGATGTTCGGCTTTAACTTGTGAACAGGTTAAACACTTAGATACGTATTTGGCTATATCCTTTTTCATTCCTATCCACCAAAAATTCTTTCTTAAATCTTGGTACATCTTATTGTTTCCTGGATGTATAGATTACTTAGATTTATGAGCTTCGTCTAAAATCTTTGATCTTAAATTTCCCTGTTTAGGTACCCAAATTCTACTTTTGTGGAATTTCCATATTCCACCATCTCCTTGTTCTAATTCTTTTAGGTAACCTTTCATTCCTTCGGCATCGTCCTTGATGGCCGTTTCCTGAATTTCCTTTAATTGTTCCATTAAATCTACTTGTAGATTTATTCTAAGGGCACGGACTCGCCTTTGCTTTTCATGATACTTACGACTTAAGGCGTCTGCGACTACATTTGCCTTTCTTTCGTGATATTGAATATCACAGTCGTAATCACTCAGGATTTCCATCCATCTTCTTTGCCTCATATTTAACTCTTTTTGCCCAAATATATACCTTAAACTCTTATGATCTGTATAAACAGTAAACTTACTTCCATACAGATAATGTCTCCATATCTTAAGGGCAAAAACTATAGCTCCTAATTCTAAATCATGAGTCGTATAGTTTTCCTCGTGCTTCTTCAATTGTCTGGAAGCATACGCAATTACCTTTTTGCGTTGCATCAACACACATCCGTATCCTAATTTTGAAGCATCACAATATACCTCAAAATCTTCTGTTCCTTCTGGTAAGGCTAAGATTGGAGCATTGGTTAATTTCTGCTTTAAGATTCTGAAGGCTTCTTCTTGTTTAGGTCCCCACTCAAACTTAGTGGCTTTACAGGTTAGCTTAGTTAATGGTGTAGCTATCTTGGAAAAATCCTTAATAAACCGTCTATAATACCCTGCTAAACCTATAAAACTTCTAATTTTCATTGCAGTTTGCAGAACCTTCCAATTGGTAATTGCTTCTATCCTAGCAGGATCTACATGAATTCCTTCGTGATTCACCATGTGTCCTAGGAATTGCACTTCTTGTAACCAAAATTCATATTTTGAGAATTTAGCGTACAACTTTTCTTTTCTTAACAAAGTTAAGAGTGCATGCAAGTGCTGACAATGTTCGACCTGACTTTTTGAATAAATAAGTATATCGTCTATGAAAACAATTACAAATTTATCCAAATATGGTTTACAGATCCTGTTCATCATGTCCATAAATGCTGCAGGTGCATTTGTTAATCCAAAGGGCATGACTGTAAACTCGTAATGTCCATACCTAGTTCTAAAAGCAGTTTTAGGTATGTCTTCTTCTTGAACCTTTAATTGATGATATCCGGAGCGCAAGTCTATCTTAGAAAAATATTTAGCGCCTTGTAATTGATCGAAAAGATCATCAATCCTAGGTAATGGGTATCGATTCTTAATTGTAACCTTATTCAACTCTCTATAATCGATACACATTCTCATCGATCCATCTTTCTTTTTCACAAACAACACTGGTGCACCCCAAGGGGATGAACTAGGTTGTATAAATCCTTTGCTTAGTAATTCATCTAATTGCTTTTACAATTCTATCATTTCGGTAGGAGCTAATCGATAGGGTGCCTTGGCTATCGGTGTAGTTCCTGGAATTAGATGAATCCTAAATTCTACCTCCCTATCTGGTGGTAATCCAGGTAAATCTTCTGGAAATACATCTGGGTATTCTGAGACTACAGGAATTTCCTTAAGTTCCTTACCTTTAGTACAAATGATTACTGAAATCATATATACTATTCCTTGTTTCCGTTCATAATTAGCAACTTTCATTACTGATATGAACTTCAGTGGCTTCCGAGGTTTATCTCCTGAAATCTTAATTACCTCTCCAGTAGGTGCTTGAATTTCTATAGAGTTTCTATCACAAATGATTTGAGCATGGTTGGCTATTAACCAATCCATTCCTAACACAACATCGAACTCAGCTAATTTCATAGGCAATAGGTTTGCAACAAATTTATGACCTGAGAGTTCTATTTCTACTTTTTGCAAAACCTGATTGATTTTTACTGAATTCCCATCTGCGGTTTCGACTGTAAAAATCTGCCTAACGGTAGTTAAGGGTAACTTAAGAGCTTGACAGAATGAAGTATTTATAAAACTTTGGTTTGCACCAGAGTCAAATAATACTTTTGCATAAACGTTGTGAACTAGAAACGTACCGGCGATGACATCCGGAATGAGCTCTGCTTCTTGAGTAGTTAGCTGGAATGCTCTGGCATTCTTCTTAGTAGCTCCTTCGGTCGCTTTGGGTTTGTTATCTACTGGGTTGGCTAACTTAGGACATTCTGTTTTGAAATGTCCGGCTTCTCCACAATTGTAACAAATTATGGATCTTTTTCTACAGTTTTCTTCACGATGTCCTGTTGTCTTGCAAAAGTTGCAAATTCTATTACATTTTCCAAAATGGTTCTTCCGGCAAATTTTGCAGAATGGCAAAGTTGAAGATTGCCCTGTTCCTCTCTTCTTGAAATTACTACTATTACCCATCCTAAATCCTTGGGTAATTTTCTGAGCTAGTTCCTTTTTCCTATCTTCATCCCTTGTGCGTATCAGTTCATCAGTTAGGGTGTTAGCTAATTCTACTGCATCGTCAATAGTGCGAGGTCTCGCAGCCTTAACGATATTTCGAATTTCGCTAATTAATCCCCAAATATAACGAGAAATGAGTACCGGTTCTGGCGAAGCCAGTGTTGGTACCACTCTAGCATATTCAAAGAATGTCGAAGTGTAACCACGACAATCCACACCTAACATCCAATGGTTTAGGAATTTATTTGCCATTTGTTCCTTTTCATACTCAGGACAGAATTTTCTTTCTACCAGATTCTTGAATTCTTCCCAAGTCATAGCATAAGCCCTATTTCTTCCTTTAGCTTGTAACACAGTGTTCCACCATTCGAGTGCTCCTTCTTTAAACAGATTCGATGCGTACATGACCTGATCATCTTTGGCACACTTACTTATTGCAATTACTGCTTCGGTTTTCTCGAACCAACGCAGCGATGCAGTTGCCCCTTCGTTGCCTGCAAATTCAGTGGGTTTACAAGCAAGGAATTCTTTGAAAGTGCAACCAGGTGTTGCAGCCTTCCGTTTCTTAGGGAGCGGCGTGTGCTGAGATTCATTATCATGATTAGCATGATTATTACCCCCGTTTATACTATTACTGAAGTTATCCTCAATAGTATGTTTACTAGGAATAATATGTTGCGGTTCGACTGGATTTTTCAGAGTGGCAACAAATGCTGGAATAGCATTAGCTATCCCTTGAGCAACAATATTTTCAATATCTTGTCTAGTCATATATTGATCCCCTGGATGTTGCTCTGACTGATTAGCTTCATTTACCGGTTCATTACCACTATTAGCCATCTGATAATATATATTAATTAGTATCTTGATAAATGGCAATTTATACACAAACAATCAGAAAATTCATAATGCATGTAAAGTCAAAACTATCGATTTTATATTAGTTATAGTATGCATCAATACACACCAATATTTTACAATGTTTTATTTGTTATGTTACAGACTGATTTTGCTATTTACTTTTACTATTACACAACTATAGTTTTACTATCCTCCTATCCCTCGTCACTCGTCATCCTAAAAACGAAGTTCCCTTTCGTCATATTTCCAGGCAATCTGTCCCCCTATCTCCCTGATTATGTTCCCTGCATCCATCAATTCTTCACCGAAATGGCGCAGTTCAGCCATATTCTCATGGCTCATTGGTGGATTAGGTAGGGGTTCTGGATCGAATTGCGGAAGGAAGGAATAAGGGTCGTTGACAATATTTTGAAATTGCCAATCATTCGTCCACCATTCTTCCATTTCTACAGGTTGTGCGTGGACTATTGGTTCTGGGATTGCTGGTGTAAAATTCATAGGGAGTGGATTTTCACTAGGATAGGTAAAAACATTTGTATTGACAGGCTGAATAGTTTCACAGTTTGCCAATAGAAAATCTATTTCATCCTGAAAAGTTATTTCCTGGTTCTGGTTTTGATTGGAGCTCTCTCCGATTTCTATCTGAGTTGGTCTAAAACCTTGTCCTACTTCCATTTCTATATCTTTAGAATATTCCTCAAACTGTATCTCCATTTGCCTAGAATCTTTCTCTACTTCAGTTTCCATTTCCGGCTGTTTACCAGTTTCTTTTGCTATTTCTAAAGGATTGTTTATTTTAGGAAGTTTCGGGACTGGCTTTTTCCTACGGATACGATGTCCCCACACGTAATTCTTCTTTTTCTTTCGTTTTGGCTTTGTCAAATGTGGAGCATGGAATTCTACAGGTTGGTCCATATCAGCAAAGTATCCAGTAAACTCTTGGGAAACTTCTATATTCACCGGGTAAAGATTGAGGTTCTGAAAAGCTTCAGATATCTCGCTCATGCTGTGTAGCATATATGCAAAATGCACAGAAATGCTAAGTTAAAACTTTGGAACAAAGTTTAACAAATAAACATCGAAGTTTTATTGCACACTATTTGTACAAAATAACAGAAAAGAACACACTTAGATTTATTTATTTATTTACTGGGAAGTGTTATTACTAGACTTAGGGTATTTAAAGATTTGCATGTTCGGCTACAGTAGCTAGCATATACAAATTTGCCCATTTCTCATCTAGCTTATCTTCCCAAGGTGATTTATTGATTAACTCCTGGGTTTCCTTTTTAATCCTCTTTTCTCGGATTTGCTCTTTACTTTTCTTAATAATCATACTCCTTTTTCTAGGAGAAAGCGGTTTCTCATATTGTGCTTTCCGCACAAATATTCCTTCTTTGGGAATTGTAGGGAGCTTTGAAAATTTAGTTTTGGATGAACTTCCCTCTTCATAGACTGACCTATCTAATTTAAGATAGATATCTTGCAGCTTTTGCTTACCCATACTGTAACTAACAAATAGTCAATTTAATAAAACACATAATCACATAATAGTAATCAGGAAAAATTAAGTATCTGTTAAATACTTAATTAGCTTAACTCAGTGGCTCTGATACCACCTTATTTCCGTCACGGCCCCCGACCCGGTTTAACCCGGTTCAGGAGCCGCGGGACAGAAATCCCGTGATATTTATTTAATTGAGTTTAGCAGCGGAATTTTAACGTCAGGATCGTTTTAAAGCTAAAAACTTTTCCCGATTATTTCATTTCACAATTCGGGACAAAACCCCGATAATTTACAATAATAAGGTTTTTCTGATAATCTTTGTTTCAAAACATATTTCTTTATTTTATATTGAGCCACTATCGTAAGCTTGAAATGCTCCTCGGCACTTTTCCTGAATTACAGTAGATCACCTGAAACATGTTTGAAAAAGGTTTTGTCAGCGGGGAAATACTGAGTGAATCATTCATTTTACTAAAAATGACACATTTATTATTATTCACAGTGTTAAGATCTTTTACGCATGTTTCTGATATCAACCAACTACCCACAGTATTTGTCACTCGACCGGATCTGTGACAGTGGTCATATCACCATTGGCTGCCCCAATGAATGACGTAAATCAATTAAAATTAGGTTCGCCCACCTAAAATGATTTAAACTGTAGTAATGTGCACAATACCCCACATACTGGCTGTAATTTGGTGATTACATCAACTTAATCACTGTAATTATAATTCTGAAAATAATTTGGAGTATTGTAAAACAATTGATAAAAAGAGAATGACTCACATTGCAGATTTAACACGGACAGAATATGATTTAGCCTGGTTAACCTAATTTCAATAATAATGCACACAAAACCGAGTTAGTGATCAATACAGCAGTCACGATAACTCACGAAATCAAATTCTCACAATGAACGACAAAGTGCAATACTTAAACATTCATCGATTTAACGACGAACGACAAAGTATAACCCTAACGTGGGCGGCACTTAAACATTCTTTGGATATATTGATCTCGGAAAACGAATCGTAATAGCGATCGAGTAATTACCCTGTTTTGCGGCAGCGATTCGAGTGCAGTGTGTGTTTAATTTGTACTATAATAACTGTAAGACGACGTACAGAAGGCTTTTGGCCAACGTTTTAACTCCCAATTTCAAGTCCCGAAGTCGGCTATTTATAGCCAGAAAATAGCCTCGCTTACGGATCGTATGCTTCAACCCTTACGGTCCGTAAGGGAAGCACATATGCTTACGGTCCGTAAGGCATTTTCCTTTACGGTCCGTAAAGGGTGCAGTCTATTTACCTAGACTAGCTGGAAACGGGACTAGCTTGCATGAATCATCAAAAATTCGAATTTCAATTGTGACAACGGATTTTATTGATAATTATCAATTAGGGTTTACCCCCTCCTGAGTTTTAGGGGCCCTGATCCTAATTCTGATTGTTCTGAAATTTTTAGGGTTAGTGCAGAATTACTTGGGTGTCTCAATTAGGGTTTCCTCATTGACTAATTATCATTCTAATAATAAATTTTAATGAGAGTTGTTACAGGGATCAACTGTGAAACTAAAACAATACATATCCAATCCCCAAGTGGAAAACGATTAACCGTACAAGGCGAGAGAAGGATGGAAGCGAAACTTTGTACCCTCGTTCAAGCCGCGAAGTATGCACTTAACGGGGGAAGGGCATACCTAGCTTACGTGGTAGATGCCCAACAAGGTTTCGCTAAGCTTGAAGACGTGGAGATAGTGAATGAATTTCCGGATGTATTTCCGGAGGAATTGCCGGGACTTCCTCCCGAACGAGAAATAGAATTTCGTATCGAATTGAATCCGGGTGCGAAGTCGGTTGCAAAGGCTCCCTATAGGTTGGCTCCCACCGAAATGCGTGAATTAATGACACAACTACAAGATCTTTTAGATAAGGGCTTTATACGCCCGAGTGTGTCGCCTTGGGGAGCACCTGTCTTATTTGTTAAGAAGAAAGACGGGTCAATGCGTATGTGTATCGACTATAGAGAACTAAATAAGTTGACCATAAAGAACCGCTACCCTTACCTAGAATTGACGACCTTTTTGATCAATTACAAGGGAATCATCAAGAGCGTTTATGCCAAACCCAAGTACTTGGGTAGTTGAAAGTGAAAGAAAGATGCAAGCTCATATATGGATGAAACTAAAATGAAGGAATTATGATTTAGCAAGTATGATGACTAACTTTTAAATATTTGTTGTTGTATGTAGGTAAATCCTCACTTTAGGCGATTTGGAGAATCGGAGCGAGCACGTGTCCATGTCATGTTATACCAAACGCTTCCGCTAGCTTATTTTCAACTTTTTGGTCCATGACTTGTTATTTTGTCCAACTTTATTAGTAGTCGTACATTTCTAAAACTTGTTGTCTTTGCTTTTGGGTAGTCTTATGTCAAACGGATCGTAGAATGTTATTTAGTTGACTATGTTAAAAACAGGGGGCATGTTCGTTTTACGAACGGGTCATGCCCAATTTTTGTAGAAAAAATTACTATGTATCAAAGTTGGTATTTTTAATGATTTTAAATTACTCTTGTAAGTAATTTATTATTTATGGAAAAGCGGACCTTACAGAGAGGTCAGGCCGGTTGACTTTTTATGGTTGCAGAGATTTTCAGATAGTAGTTTTCTGGAGATCGAGCCTCAAGTTATTAACGTTAAGAACTTAAGATAGATGAAAGGAAAAAACAGGGGTTAAAATGGAACATTTTGATGGAGGACGGTGTCGAAGGGCGGCGGAGCTCAGCCGCATATGGTTGTTTATGTGAGAGAAAAAGAATGCTTTTCATATGAAGAAGAAAGAACAAGTACAAAAGCATTTTATGTTTATTTACATTATTATATATTTTTTCTTGGTTAGTGTGAAGTGTGGTGTCCAACGTTTAAATTCAATTTTCTTTATTGTTTAGTCTGAAATTTATTTATTTCTTCACTGTACTTATCTCCATCTTCTTTTATTGTTTTTTTAATTTTATTGAATTCAAGTTTTTTATAATATTTAAACTTTTTAATTATAAATATATACGTAGACTCTATTATTATATACTTTTTTAATTTTATTGAATTCAAAACTTTTACTATATTTTAACTTTTTTTTATTATAAATACTAGGTTAGAACCCCGTGTGTTACACGGGTTGAATAAATGTAAATTTATGTATTATATAATAAAAAGTTATATCTTTATGAACCTCGTATATTGTACGGGTTAAATAAATGTAATTTTATATATCAAATAATAAAAAAAGTTATATCTTTAGAAACCATATGTATTACACAGATTAAATAAATGTAATTTTGTATACTAAATACTAAAAATGTCGTATCTTTAAAAAATCTGTGTATAATCGGGTTGAATAAATCTACCAAATAATTAAAAATTACATACTTAAAAACCTCGTATATTACACGTGTTGAAAAGATTTAAAAAAGAGTTATATCTTTAAAAATCATATGTATTACACAGATTAAATAATTGTAATTTTGTATATTAAATACCAAAAATGTCGTATCTTGAAAAAACTCGTGTATAGTCGGGTTGAAAAATCTAGGAAATAATAAAAAATTATATCCTTAAAAAACCCCGTGTATTACACGTGTTGAATAAATCTAATTTTACATAGCAAATGATAAAAAAAAGTTACATATTTCAAAACTTCGTGTATTACACGGGTTATATAAATGTAACTTTGTATAATAAATAATAAAAAAAATATATTTTTAAAAACCTCGCGTTTTACACGAGTTGAATAAATATAATTTTGTATACCAACTAACGAAAAGTTATATTTTTAATAAATTAGGATAACATTTAATATTAATTTATTATTTATATATTTAATATAAGATAAGTAGGAAAAAGAGATATTTGTTTTAAAAATATATTAAATTAACAATTTAGATTTGAGGATAATATTTTATTAAAATATGATAAGATTTAATATTATTTATTTATTTATTTAGTTAGTTAATATAATATAAGTATAGATTTGATGATACCTTCATTGAATGACAACTGTCAAAAAGTTTGTTTCTTTTATTATAATAGATAGATATAAGTAGACTCTATTATTATATACAAATATTTCTATATAGTGATATTTTTTATGACATTATCCGGGTCTTAAATCCGATCGAACCGGTCGGACCGGTCCGACCTTTGACCCCGTAAGGTGACCGGGTCAACCTCCGGTCCGGTTCTGAAAACATTGCTGACATGGACTACTTTTTTTGGACTAGGCTATTGGGTTTTTGGGATGACCTTTTCGTTTAATGGGTTGTGAAGTGTACTAGACTTCCTGTTCAGAAGTAATTGGACATTCTTGAATAAATACTTCCATGAATGGTTCAGACCGTGTTCTAGCCTTAAATGCAATGTTCATAACATCATTATCATTCAGAAAAAGCTTGAATTGACCATCATCAGCATCTAACCCGTACATGTAAAAATCTTTAGTTTTATAGCACCCTGTTTCCATTGCATACTCTACCAGCTCAAAGTATGCAATATGATCAAAATCTATGCGTAGCAACTTAGAATCACTTCCAATATATCGAGGTTGATCAAAACCAAAATCTAATGATCCACCATACCAAAGCATCACTTTAGTAACTTCCATAAGTTCAATCAGCGTATGATATCAAAATGCAATAAACCCTAACATAAAACGTACCTCTGTAGTGTGTGATTTTTTGCTTCAATCGTTGATTAACTGTTGGATCTGAGTTTCCTTTTGATTGTACTTTTGTTTGTAAAATAAGATGGAAATGAATGAGTGTGCAGCGGAAATTAAGATGAACACAAACTTTGTATACAATCAAATGAGAGTAATACTTTTTAATCAAACATCTTTACACATAGAGCCGAATGATTGAATTTATTTCAAACACGATTACAATGATGATGTATGAATGCAAACTCCCCCTCAGCCCGAGCTCAGTAGTTTGTTCGTGCAAAGAAGACGAATGATGTGAAGAGCTGATAGAACAGTACAAGGTATTGTACTATTTATAAGCACTTGCAAACTACTGAGCATCTTTAGCTGACGTCACCATGAAAATGACATCTAACCTCCTAACAACCTCTAACCTCTGATCTATACAGACACTGCTTGTGTTAACTACTGCTATTACATTCTATTACATAACAGACTATAGAACAACTGCTGCAACCTTCTACTGCTGTGAACCCAGCAGCACTTGTCCGGATCAGCAGTGCTTGACTCAAGGCAGTAGATTGAATCAGCAGGACTTGAGTCTTCATCAGATCTTTAATTGAGCAGCAGTTATTGGTCAGCAGTTAGTAAGATCAACAGATAGGAGGTCATCAGTTGTTGTAATCACTTTCAAGGGGAGAGATATGTATATCAGCATCTGCTTATTTTGAATCCACTGAGCTGACCCAGTTTTGGCTTTACATTATCTGTTCCTCTGATAGGGTTCAATCCCAACAATCTCCCCCTGGAACGGATAATGCCAAAACTCTTCATTATTGTGGATATTTTATTGCCTCATCAACAGCTCCCTTATCTGGCCTTTAAATTGCAATTCAAAGCTAAGGGCATCTGTATCTTTATCATCCCTACTAAGTGGAAGATCAAGGAGATCCTGCAAATCTTCAAGACTCAGGCCAAGAGCTTGTTCCCTTGATATTATCTTCACTTCTCCACCAGACCTGAGCAAAGTCAATACGCGGGTCTGTTTGTCAGTTGCCCACTTTTGTATTTTTGAGCCTAGTGGGTTTCTTGGGAGATGCTTATTTGCAGAAGTATTTGGAGAGGCTGGCCGGTTCATCACTGGCTGAGCAGTGGTAGCAGAATTTTCTTGTTCAAGTTCTTCTTTTAACGTTCTTAACAGGCCTTCTTTTACAACAGCATTGCCAGTAAGAATATCTTGAACTGTTTCAGCACCTAGCTGGCTTTGACTCCTTCTTTTGTAAAAGGCAGTACCAGCTGAAGCAGTAGATCTCCTAATTTGCAGCTTTGATGGTCCTTTTGAAACCGCTGCTTCAGGGTAGTCAGGTTTTTGAGGGATTTTAGGATCTTTCTTCCTTAATTCCTCCAACCTTCTGTAGGTTGACCTGACCAAATCTTCCTTCCATCTAGATACTTGTCTTTTGGTGCCAAATTCAGCAACAACCAATTCTTCTTTCATTCTTTTCAGTTCCAACTGCTTTTCAGGCACATTCTTTTTGAACTTTGCCCAATCAGGAGGAGTGTGAGTGACTTTCCTTTTTATCATAACTTGAATTCTGGCTGATTCAGCTTCAAGCTCTGGGATAGTCCACTCTTTGTACATGTGTCTCTCTCCTTTGTATTTCTTGTAAAACATGATGCTTTCAATGTAGTCTTTCTTCAGAGTTTCAGCTGCTCTTTCAGAAATTTGTTGACTAACATTCTTTGCAAAACGTTCCAGGGAATTGACTTGTGTAAGCAGATATTGGTAGTATCTTGAAACTTCTTTGTCAGATTTCCCTTGTGAGTTTCTTTGTGAGATATCCTCTGCTTGTTTGGCCTTTATTTTCAAATATTCATCAATGTTTTTGGGCCATGGATATCCTTTGATTGAGGGCAAACTCCTTTTGGCAGGGTCATCCTCAGTATAGAAGGATTTTATCTCTTCTCTGACAGCTTCTAGTTCAAGAGGAAATTGAACACCTGCAGGAGGTAAAGGTTTGTGCGTTGGAACAGAAGAAAGTGGAACTGGTTTTGGTATATTGACAAGAGCTAAAGGTTTTGAAGATGTTTGGGGTGGTGAAGTGACATCATCTTTAGGAGTTAGCCTCCTCATCTTTATTTGAGGAGGGACTGATGATGTTTTGGATGGAAAGATGGTTGTAGTGGCAGTGGTTTGTGATAGACTAACAGCTGTTGAAACAACTGGTGTTCCAACCACTGTTGTCTTTACAACAGATGTTTTAACATTTGCTGTCTTCTGCCTTTTGACAGGAGGTGATTGTGATTTAGGTGGTGATGGTGGTAAAGCAGTGGATGTTGTGTGTGTTGAAGTGAGAGCAGATGTTGAAACTACTGAGGTACCAACAGCAGCTGATACAACAGAGGTTACAACACCTGTTTTGGGAGGTGGTTTTTGAACAGACTTTGAACGCCTGACCGGAATGGATTTGGGTAGCCTTACTTTTCTAGTAGGCTTCTTCTTTTCATCAAAAAGATTTTCATCATCTCTTGACCCTGAAGTACCCTGATCCGGATAATCCACCTTGGCTTTCTTTTTGGCCTCTCTATCCCTTTTTACACAAGCAAGTGCTTCTGCAAGTGCATTTGTAGTCTCATCAATCTTCTTACTACCATCTGGCAAAGGGATCTGCTTGGTCATATTTGAATTTTCTGGTGCAAGGTAAAGACCATCAGTTATTCCCTTTCTTCTCCATTCTTGAATTTTCTCCCCCTTTTTGGCATTATCTTCAGGGAGGTGATCAATGAAAAATACTGGTGGAGGAGCAGTGCCAGTGGTGTGCTGGATCTGAGTTTTGAGAGCCTTTAGATCAGCCTGAGTGTCTTTGAACCTAGACTCCATAGCATTTCTCAGCTGTTGAACATGTTTTTCATGTTGCTGATCTGCCAGTTGTGCCTGATGATGGAGATAAGGTTGAAAGAGATTCCAGAGCTCATTTGTAGCAGGTGCTTGTTGTAGAGCAGGTGCTTGAGGTGGAACAACAGTGGATTGTACCTTTTGTACCTGTAACAACTGCTGGAGCATCTTTTTGAGCTCTGCAACAGAGTTATCAAGTTTTTCAACACGATCCGTCAATTTCTGGTACTTTAAATCATCACCCAATTTAATGGGATCATCTGATTTCCCACTAATAGTGGTTTTATTAGTGGCAGATGTAGGGAATTTATTCCAAGCACTAACCACTGATGCCCCTTTTTCTTGGTACTGGGGTCTTCTTCCTTCAACACTTGACAACCTTTTGATGATGCCAGTTGGATATATAAATCCACTGGTGGTTGGCAGAGGTGCTATGTAAGGAATTGCCTCCAAGGAAGTCTTATTAATGAAACCACTGCCCAACTGTAAACCTGTAGGTTCAACAGTTGTAGTGGCTGCTTCACTTGGATTACCACAAAGAGTTACTTGTAACTCGATGGGTGTAACCTCCTCAGGTTTTGTTGGTGGGTTAGCAATGGATGATACAGCAGGCCCAGTCATTTGTTGAGGTATATTCTCATTGATAGGTGATTGAGAAGGACTGGATAGTGCCTGGTTCAAGTCAATTGCATCCAACTGTAGTTGTGTTTTTGGTGGAATTGAGGATGTGATGGTGGGTCTAGAAGGCGGAATTGCTCCGGGCATTGAGCTGTGGATGATGGAGACAAGTGTATCCAGAGCATCATGATGTGGTGGCCCTTTGTGTACAACATGTCCTTTTTGTGAAGAAGCAGGAGGAGTTATGGTTATGGGTTGAGATATTTGTACCAAATGCTGTGAGGAAGAAGCAGCAGTGGTTTCTAGTGACATTTGTGTTGTCACAGGCATTAACTCTGGTATCTCATCTGCCAGAGTTGCCTTTTTGATTGGTTTGGAGGGTTTTTGATTTTTCTTTTTGGATGGCCTTTTTGGTGTGGTAGGTGTGGGTTTCAAAACAGTTGTTCTGCTGCTTTGATCACCTAGAGCAGTAGGCTCAGCAGCAGATACCTGAGGAGCAGTGGTAGCTGCTAAAGTCTGCGCAGGTACCCCTGCTTGTGTTTTGCAAGGTGCTAACATACGTGAAAATGTTTCAGATGTTAGACAGTTTGTTGCAGTTATTTCACCTTGGTTTATTAGAGACAAATCATCCTTACTGAATTTCTTTTGAAAATAATAGCTTAAAAACCTTGGAAACAGTAAAAATGATTTGCTTTCAACATTATTAACCAAATCTTTAAAGATTTCCGAGAATAGTTATAATTTTCTTCTTGAAGAATCGCATATCCCAGATTTTGAATCTTTATAGGGATCTCATTGAAAGAAGTGGTTTTGTTTGAAACACATACTAGGAGGGTATGAAATAAAAATCTTGGTGCAGGAGGAAAGTAACCTTTTTCTAAAGTTAATTTCGTCATCATTGTGGCTTCATACCCTCTTTCAATGAAGTCAATGTGCAACTCGTTTTTGGTGAAGGAAGTTTTACCTGCCTGATCATCGAGTTGGAAGACTGCGGAGATGGATTGTGGTGAAATGTGAACAGCTTTACCCTTTATGGAAGATTTGATTTCAGTTGCAATGTCTCCTTGTTTTTCAAGAGTTGCATTCTTCCAAAACTCCCTTTGGGTTGCCAAGTAGATGGGTGCGTCGGCGGTGAGCAAAGTTTTGTACTTTGATTTTGCCATGATTGCCTGGTTTTGTGAGAAGACCCAGGAGATTGTGAGATTTTTTGAATGGAATGTCAGTGATGATTGCCTTTTGAGAGGCTGTTTTCGAGGATTTTGATGTGGGTTTTGCAGATGACTTCGATTTTGTCATTTTTGAAACGATTTATCGAAGGAATTTTATGGAAGATGGAAAGAAAAACTGCTTTGAGAAGAGAATTTTTGTGAGTGGGGAGTTTTATAGGAGAGAGAGTGAATGCTGACGTGGCAGCCGTTAAAAAAAGTCTGACTGCTATGTACTGCCCACGTGGTAACCACTGGCGAAAATGAAGGACAGTACTTTTGGTGAAAGCAACGGATGAAAGCAGTGGAAAGGGGGCAGTGGATGATTTTTACTATCAGTAGATAGCATATCAGTGGATAAGACACTGCTTTTGAACAACAGTGGTTATCAAGGAATGAGAAAACAGAGGTTGCCTTTCAGCAATGGGCAGACTTTTTGATGTAGAGCAGACTTTTGAACAATCAGTGGTTATGGCAGACTTTTAAGGATTTTAATGAAATTTTCATTTTTAAGCTATTTTTAAGGATGGATTTTTGATTTTCTGAAAACATTTTGTTGCTTTTATTCATAGAAAACAAGATGTTGCTTGTTATTCCATGTTCAGCATCCCAATCCTAGAGACCAGACTTTCAAAAGTGGCTGTATCAAGTGCTTTTGTGAGCACATCTGCCAGCTGGTCTTTAGTTGGGACATGATGCAGAGAAATCAAACCTTTTTCATAGCAATCCCTCACAAAGTGATGTCTGATGTCGATGTGTTTGGTGGTAGAATGGGAAACTGGATTTTTGATGATATTTTCTGCTGCCTGGCTATCCAGCATAAGTGGTGTCTTTAAGGCAGTGATACCAAAATCCAGTAACTGATTTTGAAGCCACAGGAGTTGGGCTGTACAGCTTGCAGCAGCAATGTATTCAGCCTCAGCAGTGGATGTTGAAACTGCTGCTTGCTTTTTGCTTTGCCAAGAAACTAAGCAATCACCTAGAAACTGGCACCCTCCTGAAGTGGACTTCCTTGTTGTGTGGCAACCAGCAAAGTCACTGTCTGAAAAACCTGAAAGCTTGATATTCCCATTAGCTGGATACCAGATACCAAGTGTGGGAGCACCTTTTATGTATCTGAGAATCCTTTTTACAGCAATGAGATTAGATTTTCTGGGAGCTGATTGACTTCTTGCACAGACACATGTTGCAAACATGATGTCTGGTCTAGATGCAGTTAGGTACAGTAAAGACCCAATCATGCTTCTATAAAGTGTTTGGTCAATCAGCTCATCCTTTTCATCAGACATGACCAGCTTATTTGTGGCCATGGGTGTGCTGCATGGTTTACAATCATTCATATCAAATTTGGTTAAAAGTTCTTTAGAATATTTGCTTTGATGAGTGAAAGTTCCATTTTGCATTTGCTGTACTTGGAGACCAAGAAAGCATTTCAGCTCACCCATTGCACTCATTTCAAACTCAACTGTCACGAGTTCTCTAAACTCTTCACACATTTTGGTACATGTGCTTCCAAAAATAATGTCATCCACATAAATTTGGACAATCATTAAATCTTTCCCTCTCCATTTAAGAAACAGTGTTTTATCAATGGTACCTCTTTTGAAACCATTTGAGAGTAGAAAGTTGGAAAGAGTTTCATACCAGGCCCTTGGTGCTTGTTTCAGGCCATACAAGGCTTTGTTTAGCCTGTAGACATGATCAGGATAAAATGGATCCTCAAAGCCTGGAGGTTGACATACATATACCTCTTCTTGCAATGTACCATAGAGGAAAGCACTTTTGATATCCATCTGAAACACCTTCATGTTGTGGTTGACAGCAAAGGCCAGGAACAGTCTGATAGCTTCCAATCTTGCGACAGGGGCGAATGTTTCATCATAATCAATCCCCTCTTCCTGTCTGTAACCTTGAACCACAAGCCTAGCTTTGTTCTTGACAACAATGCCCCTTTCATCTGTTTTGTTCTTGAAGACCCACTTTGTGCCAATGGGACTGACCTCTTTTGGCAGTGGTACAAGCTCCCATACTTGTTGTCTCTTGAACTGTTGGAGCTCCTCTTGCATGGCTTCTACCCAGCTGTTGTCTTTCAGTGCCTCTTGGTACTTGACTGGCTGATGGAGTGATAGAAAACCAGCAAAAAGACAAATGTTTTGGGTTTGGCTTCTTGTGAGCACCCCTTCATTGATGTTGCCAATGATTTGATCAGGTGGATTAGATCTCAAGAAGATTAAATCTCCTTGATATGGTATGATGGCATTTGTTGGTGAAGGCTGCAAATGTGTATCATCTGAGCTAACCACTGCTGGTGACTTTGATGACCCAGCAGTGGCTTCGAAAGGTGGTGGAATGGGTGGTAATGGAGTGGACCACTGCTGACTTTTATCCACTGTTTGAGGACTTTTGTCAGCAGTAGTTGAGGATATGGAAGCAGTGGTGGATGGGCTACTTTGATCAACAACTGTTGATGCAGCAGTGGTTGAGCTTTGACAGTTGTTTTGAACAACTGATGCTTTCCCTTTTGTGGCAGACCTTTGAGGGATGATGACTTCATACCCATAGTCTGGTGTTGTATCCTCTGATGGACCTGCACTGTTAGTCTTGACAGCAGTATTTTCAAAAGTGAATTTTTCAAGATCAAACAGTTCAGCAGGATTTGCTGGGATTTTCATTGATGAAAGTTCATTGAACTTTACATCCAAAGTCTCCTCCACTACCTTGGTCCGTGCATTGAACACTTTGTAGGCCTTGGCAGTGGTTGAGTATCCCAGAAAATAACCACAATCAATTTTGGCTGCAAATTTTGAAATGGAATCTTTTAAGTTCAAAATAAAGCATGGGCAGCCAAATACCTTGAAGTATGAGATCAGTGGTTTGATTTTATACAGAATTTCATATGCAGTCTTTTTGTGCCTGGGGTTGATTAAAACTCTGTTCTGGACATAGCAAGCAGTGTTTACTGCCTCTGCCCAGAAAGTTAATGGCAAACCTGAATCTGCAAGAATGGTTCTGGCAGCCTCAATCAAAGTTCTGTTCTTTCTTTCAACAACCCCATTTTGCTCTGGTGTTCTAGGGATGTTGTACTGCCTTACAATCCCTTTCTTCACACAGAAGGCATCCAACTCCCTATTTTTAAATTATGTGCCATTGTCATTCCTAAAGCTTTTCACTGGAAGATCAAATTGCTTTTCAACCTGTGTCACAAAGTCTTGCAAAATGCCTGCAGTTTCATCTTTAGAGTGCAAAAAGAAAGTCTATGTAAACCTAGAAAAGTCATCAACTATAACTAAACAATATCTTTTCTTTTTGAGGCTCATGACTTGAACTGGGCCAAACAAATCCATGTGCAGCATTTGCAAGCACTGGGTTGTTTTGGACTCCTCAATGGACTTGTAGGAACTTTTATGTTGTTTTCCTTTTAAACAGGAAATGCAATGTTCAGGACATGAAAACAATTTTTGTGGTAGGCCTCTCACCAAACCATTTTTTGCAATTTCTGTTATTGTCTTAAGATTTGTGTGTCCCAATCTTTTGTGCCAAAGTTCTGTCTCTTTGTTAGAGGCAGCTGAGAACAGACATGCATCAGCTTTGGGACACTCTTTAGACATGTCAACAACATAAACATTGCCACTTCTTTGAGCAACAAGTTTTGTTTGACCATTTTTAATTATTGCTTCAATCTTTTTGACCATTTCTGGTCCAACAATCCTACAACAGTCTTTTGTGAAGAATGACCCAAACCCTTTGTCACTCATTTGAGACACACTCAGAAGGTTGAATTTTAGATTGTCTATTAGATTGACATTTTCAAATTTTACATTGCCAGATTGCACTGTTCCAGACCCCGGAACTTTCCCTTTACTATTATTTCCAAAGGATATATCACCCCCACCATGGATTTTAAAGTCTTTGAGGAGGGCTTTACATCCTGTCATGTGCCTGGAGCCTCCACTATCTACATACCATAGACTATCAAAGCATGCAGAAGCTACCTGCACATGAAGTAAAAGGATTAGTTCATTAAGGACTCCAAAGCCAACAGGGCTTTGGATGGGGTCTCAACAGTGTCTGGTATGGATGCAGTGTGATGGGCAGTGGTTAAGTCAGGGGTTTGGACAGTTTTAGTACTATTTCTTGCTAACCACTGTTGGGGGTCTTGCCCAATCAACTGCTGGTAACCGAAAGGATGCCTATTCACTCTGGGTTTAGAGGGCCTTTTGTAGACCTCATAAACGTGTGGAATCCTTTGGTAAGACTGTTTTTCCTTGCCCTTTCTGAATTGATTGGCAGGAGGTGCATCAGTAACCTGAACATCTCTTTTGACAGATGTTTGGTTCAGCTGTTTTGTGACAGCTGTTTGAACTGGCACAAACAGTGGTTGTTTCTTTGTGAACTTGACAGATGGTGAAGGTGCTGATGAACTCAAGGATGTTTTAGCCATGTACTCATTCTTCTTTTCATTGAAGTTTTTGAGGTACACACATGCCTGAGTTTTATGGTTTGTTTTACCACAAACACTACAACTTTCAGCAGAAGTAGTGACACTTGTTTTGGTTAAGTCATAAGCTTTTAGATGGAAACAATCTTTTGTTAGATGGTTCCTCTTCTCACAGAATTCACAAAACAAGTTATCAATTTTCTCTTTCTTCTTCCTCTTTTCAGACTCCTTTGTAGCAGAGGTTTTGACCACTGCTGGAATGTCCTTAAGAGGAATGACTTTAGCTTTTGGAGCCTTAACACCATCAGTTGATGTAAAGTCCATTGGCTTGAAATTTTCAAGGATATCACACTCATCAGACCATCTTGGTTTAAATTGATGATTTTCAATCTCCTCAAATGCAGAGGGACCCACTGGTCTGTCAAGTGTGATTTTGTTACCAAGTTTGTCAGTGATTTTCACTTCTTGGCCATCCTTGTTTGTTGGGATGAACTCAGTAGTTTCATCAGTGGTTGAAACAGATTTTCCAAAAGCAGTGTTTTCATCATCACGTTTTCTATAACCAACCCCAAATTTTACATTGCTTTTTTCTGTTTCTCAAGCATAACCTCATACCCTTTGCATGATTCCACCCATTTTTCACAAGTGATCTGGGTGGATTCTAACTCCTTTTTGCAAACTTGGTATTTTTCTACCATAGTTTGGAGTTGGGTTTTGGTTATGCTTTGCTCTTCTTTCAAACTGCTAATCTCTTTTTCCTTTTCAGTCAACTTGTTTTTAAGTTCTTTTAAAGATCTTTCAAATTTGACTTCATCAGTTAAGATTTTGTTCCTAATGTTTTCATTCACCTCTTTGATGTTGGCAAAAGCAATAATGCAATTGTCAGAACATAGTTTTTCTAGAACTTGAGATGATACCTTGGCAGCAGCCATCATTGCACAATCACATTTAGGATTCTCTTCCTCATCAGCTCTCTCTTCTTCCTCACCAGCCTCTTCATCTTTCTTGTCTTCTTCAGACCATAGATTTATCATTGGTTCAATCAGGGCACCTGAACTTTCTCCCAGCAGTATTTCATCAGTCACAGCAGTAACCACTGCTTCAGTCACCTCTTCCACTGTTTCAACCTTCAGCTGTTCCTCCTCAGATTCAACCCCCTCCTGTATTAACTCTAATGCCATCAAACAAAATTCATTGTGAGAAGAATCATTTGAAGCATATAGTGCAAAATTTTCATCATTAAGATTTTCAGGCATACTGCTCCAGTCAACAAACTCTTGACTAAAGAAACTTTGTTGTTCAGGTTGTGTAACTACTGGAGCAGTAGTTTGAGGTGCAGATTGCACTTGTGCCTGGGGAGCAGGGGTTTGAACAAATTGGATCTGTGGAGCAGCTGTTTGGACATAATGCACTGGCATAGGGGCAACAGCATAGTGAGCAGTGTTCACATGTGCTGCTGGGGCATATTGGGCATAGTGCACAGTGTTTTGAGTTTGAGGTCTAGGATTTGAACTAGGGTGAGTAACTATGGGACCAGTTGTTTGACTCCTACATTCCCTAGCAAAGTGTCCCAACCTGTTACACTTGTAACACTTGATTTTCGATTTATCCAACCCAACCCTTAGGTTCCCATGAAGACCTGGAAATTTTCTCCCAGTTCTCTTATAAAACTTGCTAGTTCTAACACTTAGCAAGGCCAGTTGGTGCAGGATGTCCATTTCTTCTAGGTCAGTGGGGTCGAAATGCTGTAAATCATTGAGTTCAAAGCTTAAATTGTCCGACATCTGGTTTTCATTTGCAGTGAATGCATAACCTGTAGAGTGAGGATCAGGGTTGTTGAAGTTTGCACCAGCAGTTATGTCAATGAAGTGATCATAACCCTGATCCTTACCACTACCACCAGATTCTTCTTGACCCAGAAGAGCAGTGTTACCGAATGAATAATCATCAACGGTTTTCCCTGACTCTTGTAACTTCCTTTTCTGGTTCAACTCCATCTCAAAGGTCAGGAGTCGACCATGGAGTTGGGTCAAGGTCAGATCCTTGAACTCATGTGCAGTTCTGGTGACAATAGCTATTGTGTCCCATTTTTTTGGCAGTGATCTGAGGAACCTGCTATTTTGAGTCGAGTTTGAAAACGTGACCTTAACAAGCCTCAGTTCACTGATGAGACAACTGAAACGCTCAAATTGTTGAGTCAGTGATTCACCTTTAACATGACAAAATGTTTCATACTGTTGGTTCAGGATTTCCCTATTGTTTTCTATGACCTCTTCGGTACCTCCAAACTGTTCCTTAAGTGCGTCCCACAACTCTTTGGCACTGTTACAATGTAACAGTCCAGCATATATTTCGTTGGGGAGCGCTGATGAAACAATACTAAATGCTTTAGCATCTAGTTCAAATTTTTGATAATCAGTTTCAGTATAATTTTCAACAGGTTTAGGAACAAATTTTTTAGCATCTTCAGCGCTTGGCACTGTAGGAACATGAGGACCAAAGATAACAGACTTCCAACAACCTGTGCTTTGTTGAGCGAGGATGTGACCCATCCTCCTCTGCCAGATGTTGTACTCGTTTCTTTTTAGCATAGGTGGTTTAAAGAGCGAGCCAATGTTGTTTTTATCGTCCTGGGATTGTGATGTCATTCTTGTTATTTTACAGGTACTGAGAAATCAACTATAATGGTGATTAATCCTTACTCTGTTTTTCAACGACGAACAAACGATCAGTATCAACTGTTTTGAGCTGAACTATTTACGTCAAAATGATTGTTAAATCAAATTTGACTGTTCTGGCTCTGATACCAATTGTTGGATCTGAGTTTTCTTTTGATTGTACTTTTGTAAAATAAGATGGAAATGAATGAGTGTGCAGCGGAAATTAAGATGAACACAAACTTTGTATACAATCAAATGAGAGTAATACTTTTAATCAAACATCTTTACACATAGAACCGAATGATTGAATTTATTTCAAACACGATTACAATGATGATGTATGAATGCAAACTCCCCCTCAGCCCGAGCTCAGTAGTTTGTTCGTGCAAAGAAGACGAATGATGTGAAGAGCTGATAGAACAGTACAAGGTACTGTACTATTTATAAGCACTTGCAAACTACTGAGCATTTTTAGCTGACGTCACCATGAAAATGACATCTAACCTCCTAACAACCTCTAACCTCTGATCTATACAGACACTGCTTGTGTTAACTACTGCTATTACATTCTATTACATAACAGACTATAGAACAACTGCTGCAACCTTCTACTGCTGTGAACCCAGCAGCACTTGTCCAGATCAGCAGTGCTTGACTCAAGGCAGTAGATTGAATCAGCAGGACTTGAGTCTTCATCAGATCTTTAATTGAGCAGCAGTTATTGGTCAGCAGTTAGTAAGATCAGCAGATAGGAGGTCATCAGTTGTTGTAATCACTTTCAAGGGGAGAGATATGTATATCAGCATCTGCTTATTTTGAATCCACTGAGCTGACCCAGTTTTGGCTTTACATTATCTGTTCCTCTGATAGGGTTCAATCCCAACATTAACAAAGATTAGGGCTTGATCGCCAATAAGAGAGATGAGCGTCTGAGTTGTTGAGTTGTGTTAAGTGTTATGATATTTGGGGTTTTTATGACGGTGAAACAGGTGTCCAGTACACGTCACCATGCCACGTTGGATTAATATGATACGTAGGATTATAAAACAACCCCAGTTAGTGTTTATTTAATGACGGGGTGTCATGACAAACTATGTATTAAGTTGGGAATGGTGGGAGCCAATGTCTAAGTTGAGGGTGCCAGCGGCCAAAAGCGAATAGTTGGGGGTGATCAGATCTAATAACCTTATTTTTTAATGCATTTATATTCTCGCTTAGTCCGTCTCTTAATTCTAATAAATTTTATCTATCTTAATTATTTAATTTTTTGTTTAATAACACTTACTTATAGTTTTAAAGTTTATACATTTTTTGATTTGTTTCACCTTTGTATTACACGGGAAATAACCTATATTATAGAGATAAGTTCTAGGTTTAAAGAATAGGATGTAGATCATTTTAATCAAAAACTTTATTCTTTTTTCCTTACTTTTTAAGATAAGGCCGGCCGGCTCAATATATCAAAATTCAATGTGAATGCCATAATGTCATTTTCAACAAAGGGGAAACTTGTTATACTTCATTTTTTAAATTCTTTCTCCAATGTGGCGTTATAAGTTCTGTTTTTTTTTATTCACATTCCCGTAGCGTACCTGCCAAAAAGTTGAGTCAACGTAGCAAAATCGATTGGAGAAATCATCGAAACTGCAGAATCAAAATCGTTCTGTCTTCAATTCATTGCTTATTTCAACTCCCTTTTTGAATTCTAGGTAATTCTATCTTCTATATGTTGAGTTTAATTAGTTAACGATTAGTTACATAGTGGTAATATGTTTCGTTGTATACTTATAATGTCTTGATTCTATATTTCTATATTCTTGGGCTTTAACGCTTGATTAGTGCAATTATGACTCGATTATCTCAGTATAACTGTTACAAGTCATGTAAAACTGTGTATTGGTGTAGACGAGTCAAGCTATTTGAGATAGGCTCAAAAAAAGCTTAAAACGAGCCAAGCGAGCTCGAGCCCGGGTCTAAAAAATAAGCTTGTTTAGTAAGCGAGCCTGAGCTTCGACTCGTGAGCCGAAACGAGCCTATTATTTATATAATTTTTATTTAATTAGAATAATCTACTATTGATGAAAATAACTAATATATATGTGTGTGTGTATTATGTTATATATAAAGTTTATATAAAAAATTTATAGGTAATATATTTTAATTAATAACTAACAAATAAGCAGAGCCAGAGCTTCAAAAACTACTCATGAACCGAGATCGAGTTTTAGAAACAAAGCTTGAGTACTCTTAAGTTAAACGTGCCCATGCTCGACCTCGAGCCTTGTTGGGCTCGGCTTGGCTGGTTTACACCCCTAACTACCAACACTAATACATCAATCCATAAGTTATGCATTGTGAAATTCATATGTTTATTTGATTCATTTTCAATATTGATGAACTGCTTTAATATAGATCATAGGTACGCAGGCATGTAGATAGTTTCATGGTGTTAGCAAGATGTTTGAGTAATTATATAATTTATACAAAATAACTTATATTTGTATGTAGATATTTAACATATAAATGAATAATTTTACCAAAGTTATAGAAAAGGAAATGCTCTAAACGAAACTTTTGAGATATTATATGTAGAAAAGTATGTAAGAGAAATAAGAACACAATAGCTACACTATTCCTCTTCTTTCTCAAAGCCACATACCATATAGAGTCCTAAAACACCCATGTCTAGTATAGGAATTAACTCCTTGTATATTGTTAGTTGAATTTTCTTAAGTGTTGATATCTACAATGGAAAGTGGTTCAACATTGTGTATGAATTGCAGAGTATTTGATTAGCACAGCATCACCTTAGTAGTTCTGCTAAGTGCTAATCATGGGTGATTTCCAAAGCGATTTCACAGTCATTCTTATATGCATGATCTCAACCATGATAATCTGGAAATTATACAAATCTTCGCGTGATGATACTCATCTTCCACCAACCCCTTTTCGTCTTCCCATCATCGGGCATCTCCATCTTCTTGCTCCAAGCGCTCATCGAGCTTTTCACAAGCTTTCTATGAGATACGGGCCTGTGTTCCGCATCTACCTGGGATCTACACCTTGTGTTATTATATCTTCACCAGAAATGGCTAAAGAATTCTTTAAAGTGAATGAAAATGCCTTTTTAGACCGACCCAATAACCCAACCATAGATTACATTTCCTATGGAGGCGAAGGCTTTATCTTTCGTCCTTATGGATCATACTGGAAGTTCATGAAGAAAATAACCATGTCACATCTCCTTAATGGTAAAACACTTGATATTCTCCTTCCTGTGAGGCGCGACGAAGTTAATCATTTTATAAAATATTTATCACAAAAGGCGAAAGTTGGGAAGTCAGTGGAACTTGAAGTGGAGCTTGGGAAGTTGACCAGCAATGTGATATCAAGAATGGTCACAGGCAAGAGGTGTTCAGAAGAAGAGGATGAGGTTAAGGATATAATGAAGATAATGAGCGAGGTCGATAAGCTTTTTGGAAAGTTTAATCTTTCGGATCATATATGGCTTTGCAAGAATCTAGACCTGCAAGGAATAACAAAAACTTCGATGGATCTTCGTAGAAGATTCGATGTGTTAATGGAAAGGATCTTGAAAGAGCATGAAGAGACAAGAAAACAGAAGATGGAGACGGGAGAAGTGAAGGACTTTCTTAACATTTTACTTGATATCTCGGAAGATGAGAGCATGGAGATAAAGTTGACTAGAGAGAACATTAAAGCCTTCATCCTGGTAACACTAGAAAATCCATCATGGAAACTTCACACAACAGTAACCAAGTTTTTCAAATGTTCCGCTTAACTCACTTTCCAATCTTGTGAATTCGTTTAATAAACAAAAACTGTTATAAAATTAAGTGACCAAGTTAGAACATATATAATCTTGGTTACTACTTAGTATATATTTTTTTTAGTTTAACTTAAATTGAACAATTAAAAACATTGGTTGTTATTTGGTGACTTTTTTCTTCACTATTAGTTTTTTAAAATAAAAAATACTCAATAGTAACTAGGACTTGTCACTTAGTTTTTTTTTTTTTTTTACTTTTATACTAAAAAAAATTCACAAGAAGTTTTCCCATCATATTTTAACCATTTATTGTTCGAATTTGATTAGTTAAACACTTGGTTACACTGAAGTTTTCCCATCATAATCTAACTATTTATTGTTCGAATTTGTAACTACTAACATATCTATGCGACTATGTTCTTTTCCAGGAGATATTCCTTGGAGCAACAGACACCACGGCAAGAACTATAGAATGGGCTTTTGCGGAACTCATTAACCATCCAAACATAATGAAAAAAGCAGTAGAAGAAATTGACCGTGTTGTTGGCAAAAACAGACTTTTACAAGAATCAGACATATCAAACCTTCCTTACCTTCAAGAAATAGTCAAGGAAACGCTCCGACTGCACCCTGCAGGACCAGTGCTTTATAGACGATCAAGAGAGGATTGCATTGTGGGAGGTTATCATATTCCTGCAAGGACTACTACTTTTTTCAACTTGTGGAGCCTTGGCCAAGACCCTACCTACTGGGAAAGCCCACTAGAATTCAGGCCCGAAAGATTTGAAGAGAAACAGATAGATGTGAGAGGACAACACTTTAACTTGTTACCATTCGGGAGTGGGAGGAGGATGTGTCCAGGGATTTCCCTCGGGTTGATGATGGTACATGTGACCCTTGGTTCTATGATTCAGTGCTTCACGTGGAAGGCAGGGAATTATGGGAATCTAACGAGTGTTGATATGGAAGAGGGTATAGGGATAACACTTCCTAGAGCTAACCCATTGGTTTGTGTTCCCGTTTCCCGACTTGATCCTCTCCCATTGTCTGTGTGACATTTATGTTAATTATATATGTCTGGTCTAGACTTTATTAGTAATACTATGATCTAAGTCTAGTTAGTGACGGTAGTTTTTGGGTCAATACACCAACCACCTCTTCTAGAGTTGCAAGGGTTGGAGGTGTCGGTTCAATACGTATGAATGTATGTATGTATGTAATGTAAATCAACATTATGGCGTGTTCAATAATATATGTACAAAAAATTATTCTGATTGCTTTCTTCAATGTTCCTTATTGTTCTCCATATCGAGACCTGAATTCGCCAATAATTTCATGTATTGAAATTTTAGGAACATAGGCATGTCATCTTTTCACAACTTAAGTGTTGTGTAGCTATATGCCAATACAGGGGCGGACCTAGAGTGATAAAAGGGGTAACCTTCGTTGCCCCTTGACGCTCCGACAGTAGTGTAAATTTTGGAAAAATTTGACGTTTTTTCGATTTCGTTACCCCTTTTTTATTGAAACGTTACCCCTACGCGGATTTTCTAGATCCGCCACTATGCCAATATATGTGACCTCCACTTTTGATGGTCATGCATTGATGGTCTTTACCTTAACATGTATTTTATGGTTCATGTTCTTAAATTTTGGGGTATTACATTGCCTTTAGATAGAAATTCATTTTTATAAATAATATCACTATGATTATAGAAATAATATCATATGGTTTCCTTAGGGTATCCCCATTATAATGTATTTTATAGAAGGGTTTAACTTGTGAGAAGTTTTAAGTTCAACTTAATTATGAAAGGTTTTAACTTGTGAGAAGTTTTAAGTTAAACTTAAGGTTGACAACCACATGTCGTTGAATAATACAATTTTTGAGCATTTCCATGCCACATCACATTTCATATATAACTTATTAATTTTTTTGGTTGAAACCATATTACTATTCTCTCTCTGTATTTAGGCGCATCGTGACACGCGAATCCCAGTTTGTTTGACTACATGTGGGATACTCAATCCTATCCCCAAGGCCCCACTTATAAGTGTAAAGCAATAAACAAGTTATTTTGATTAGCACCGGCCCATAAATCCCTTTTTGGGCCATCTCTAACTTAAAGCCCACGTGAAGATTAACCGGCCCATAAACCCCTTTTATTTTGATTTAGCTCAATTATCAATTTCAACCACTCTTCTCAATTTCCATCATATTTGTTCTTCATATCTTGTACTTGCATTTGAAATTACATGTCCACCACTGTACATCTTGAGCAAAACACTAATATTTGAGAATTAATAAAGTTTATTGTTTTAGCTCGTACCAGTGAAAGGATCCGAGACATTTGTTATCTAGAATCCGCAACCTATGATATTTTTTTGGCATCCGCGGTAGTACACGTGGCAATCGTAAGTTAGATAAGCCTTGTCCAGATACGCGCCAACACAGGGGGTTCACATACCATCTTTGGAGCCTTGTTATAAGTTTAGTATATTTCATGCCAATTGAGACCATAAAACAATCAGCTTGTGACATTGTCTTTCCTGATAAGCATATCTCTCATAAGTTTTGGACCAATTAAGGCATATTATTAGTATTGGACCAGAAGATAGTAACAACCACAGTAGGTACCAATCATAACCATTCCATTTCATTGTAGACATCCTATTTTCTTTCCTTTTTTTCTTATTTATTATAAAATAGTGGAAATTCTAAGATAACATCACTACTAGTCCTCTAGACAGGATATGGACCATGATGGTGACTTATGAAATCAGAATAGTCACAATTTATTTTTTATAGTGTATACTATTGTTACTAGTATTTTAGAATAATTTGTGTAGAGTAGGGGTAACATTTGACGTTCAAAAAAAAAGAGTTAGGCAGAATACATTTAAAGAGGGTTGCCGATACATAACTTCTCTTAAGTAATGCGAGAAATGTATTAACACTTGATGTGCATGTTGCTTTAACTATAATACATAAGGCGGTTATGTAACTACATAACCACCTCTTTTTCTCTATCTTGTTATATCTTTAAAGCAATACGTACACACAATGTACTATCAAAAAATGGTTACGAGCACGCCCCTAGGTATCATATACATATTCATGAAATGAGTAAATGGTCACTTGCCATTGCATACATTTGTAGTAATGATGACTCAGAATTTGCATAAAATAGTTTTTGTTTTGTGAAAAGTGTTTTGCAAACTTGCAATGTGCACAATGGTAGCTTATTGAATTTTTTTGTGGTGGATGTTTATACTTACACTTGAAGGAATGTGATTATGCTTTTTCTGTGACAAATTGTGGGTAAAAATCACTCCACATAAGTATTGTGGATTCAAAATTACAATATTACCCTTAAATTTAAAATTGGTTTTGAGGTGTCATTCATGACAATTGGTGTTGAATAAGTCCTTGTAGATCTAGTCTAGGAGTTGTTAGGAGTCAAATATTCCATTCATTTTTGTTGGTACCTCAAAACCACTACATTGTAAATACCAAACTGTACAAGATTATTTCAAAGCATTTGATGTTGCTAAGTGAGAGGTAAATCGAGCTCATTACACTCTTCTTCAAGAACTATTTAACACGCGAATATAATAATCTAAAGTGAACACTTACACTCCGATAATTTTGTTAACGGTGATTAAGAGAAAGATAAAGAAACCGATACGAATAAAAGGAGAAATGATGCTTCTTCAGGTGAAAGAAAGGGACATAAAGTTAGGAAAGAGGGTGATTTGTACCAATATAAGCTATGATCATTAGTGACAGGCTGGTAAATGGACCATTCTTAATCATATTGATTATAAACAAATGAACCTCCACATGGAAACATATTCAATCAATATTCCCAACTATTGTCTTTATTTATACCTTTGGTTTTTCTTTGTTCTATTCTCACTTAATCATGAAACTCCATAATTCATCTTGCTTTTTAATGACTTTTAACCAAAGTCAGAAGGGGCTATAATGTTGACTTTTCGTAAATTATTTAAAAAGATTACTTCTATCAAGGAATACCCATCAATCTTCCCAAATCAGTTCAAGAAAAGAGAGAAATTAGTCCCAAAAAAAGAAAAAAAAAAAAAAAGAGGTGTTGTACCTTGTGCTTTATAAATTAATTTATAGGGGTGCTAAGCGAGTTGTGTTCGCAAGTCGAGCTGATATGAACCCTAAAAATTTTACATAAACCCAGTAACTTGGTGAGCATTTCATGTATGACAAATGAACCCGTACACAACACGTTTTATTTATTTTTGCATATTAATACTCTAAAATTATAAGTTTACTTCAAGAAAATGCAAATGTGTATAAATAATTCCGTTTAAACTATAAAACTCGATATTCATTTCTCTTTTAAGTTTTGGCATATATAACAGACTAAATTAAGTTATGACATAATACACATTTTAAAATAATAATAAACGGGTCAGCTCGTGGACGTGGACCCAACCCATTTAGCTAAAGGGATTCGCAAATTCAACCCAAAACCGGCGCGAGCCCATTTAAAATGAACCAAAACCCATCATTTTCGTGTTAGATTCACGCTAGTGTCAATAATTCACACTCTTACTAATTTAATTACGTGACTAGTAATATCATTGGTGTACAAAGCATCTCGCTTTAAAAATACCCATAAAAAACATATCCGTAAGGTACAACTTTGTCCATGTGTTCATTTAAGATTCATTGTCGCCTTGTCGGATATACCTTAGCTTCAACTATTAAGACAAACCAACATGGATAATCTTACATAAATCTTGGATCTAAAGAATGAACTCCAATGACCATGTTTGGCAATCCTTTAATACTTTCTACCAAATTATGGACTTTAATCCTTGTAATGTCAATGTCATTCTTCAAGAAATTTGGTTACAACTACTATTTGGTGGATGTTAAATCAAAGGGGCCAATAACCATCCTCTCTAGTTACATCCTTGTACCCTACATTAAAAGTACCACCCCATCAAGTAAAATATGATTGAATGAATAGTTAAGTTTGGAGGAAAACAATCAACTCAACATGCTCACAATGGTGAAAACTTTGTCAGCATAAATTAAATATTTTTTTATAAAATAATAAACGAATGTTGAATTTTGGAAGTTGGCTAAAGAATTTGTAAGCCAGACTTTCATGTAAAGTTTGGCTGTCTATCTCTTAAAGGGTATCTTTCTACATCTAAACACCACTACTTTAAACATTCTACTTATCCAAAAAGATTTTCTTTTTTCATAAGTTTCTAAAGGAGATGATTGTCAATTAAAACAGGTCTTTGATTCCTTGGCCAAAGCTATGGCCAACTTGGGATTTTGATTCCCTTTCTCCCTTGTCTTTGTAATAATTTCTTGATAATTATTGTAGACATATATGAGCTTGTGTGTCAAGTGCAGGGGCGAAGGATAAGAGGGGCGGGGAGGGGCGCCCGCCCCCCCCCCCGATTTTTTCGCTCAGTAGTGTTATATATGTAGTTTTCGTATTGAAATTTGTGGGCATATACGTTTTCGTCCCCCGGTTCTATAGAATTTTTTTGGTATATAAGTTTTCGCCCCCCGGCCGAAAAATTCAAGCTTCGCCACTGGTCAAGTGTGTATATATGTAGACACAAGCGCATGCTCACATACATATATTCATATAGAGAGAGGGATGTCTAATATCAACAACCGTTTGTTCTTCATGAGGATAACAATATATGTTATATGTGTAGAAACACATACATACACACATGCAAGCGTGCATGCGTATGCATGTGTGCATAGGCATGTATATATAGACATGGCCGTAATATTATAGATGTATTAATAAATTGTATTATAATTACAACCTTTTAAGTTATTGTATTATAATTACAACCTTTTAAGTTGGATGTGTATGTAGATCCGCCCGTGACAACCTAGTTTGTCAAAATAAAAATCATGCGCGTGTTAGATATTTTAGTGTAATCGGGATTGACTTGGTGATCAAAGCGAATAATAATACACATCAAGCAAGTTAGGAGGTGCGGGAGTGCACGCTTGTTTGAGTTATTATTATTCGAGGTGTACGAGCGGAGCCCGTACTCTACGGGGGTTCCAAGGGGGCAGCGCCCCCTTGGCGGGGGTCCGGGGGCAGTGCCCCTGGGAGCAGGGTCCAAGGGGCGGCAGCCCCTGGCGGGGTCCAAGGGGCAGAGCCCCTGGCTGGGGTCGAGCTGTATCAGAAAATTTTATTTTCTGGAATTTTTATCATTTTCGAAATGATAAAAAATGACAGTTTTTTGGCTAATTTTGTCTGAAAAATAGAGGCAACTGCCATGAGGCAGTTACAACCCCAAAAAACCAATTTCGTAGACAGTTTTTTGTTACAATTTTCTGGTTCATCTTTTTCACAAAAAACAACATACACTGGTTCAATTTTCTCAAAAATCAGAGTTGTATCCGATTGAATTATTCGGGTGAACCACCGAAATAATTTGATCTGAGAGTGATTACACGCCTCTCTGATCGTCCGGAAAACCGAAATTCCCCAACAAAGATCAAATTAATTTCTGTGAAGATGGCAAGCGGATCGATGAAGGATATGATAATCAAGGAGAACAAACTGGAGAAGTTCGAAGGTGTGGACTTCCGAAGATGGCAGAAGAAGATGCATTTTCTTCTGAGTTCGTTGAAGGTTGTGTACGTGTTGACTACTCCAATCCCGGAAATACAAGAGGAGGGAAATCTGGAGCAAATCAGGAAGAGGTCGAAGTGGGAGAACGACAATTATATCTGTCTTGGCCACATCCTGAACGGTATGTCTGATCCCTTATTTGATGTTTATCAAAATGTTGAAACTGCAAAGATACTGTGGGACACGTTGGAAGCCAAATACATGGCAGAAGATTCTTCTAGTAAGAAGTTTCTTGTCAGTAATTTCAATAATTACAAAATGGTTGATGAACGGCCTGTGATGGAACAATATCATGAATTGCTACGAATTCTGGGGCAGTTTGCCCAACATGATATGAAGATGGATGAATCCATCTCTGTTTCGAGTATCATTGACAAGTTACCTCCTTCCTGGAGAGATGTTAAACACAATCTGAAACATCAGAAAGGAGAGTTAACTTTGGTTGAACTTGGAAGCCACTTCAGAATTGAAGAAGGCTTGAGAGCACAGGAAAATGTGTTGGTCAATGATGAAAAGAAACGGGCTGGATCAAGTTCTGTGAACATGGTTGAAACGGGTGAATCATCCAAAGGAAACAGTAAGTTCAAAGGGAAACGCAAGTTTCAAGGAAACAACAATTCGGGTTCAAACAAAAAGCCGAATTACCCTTGCTGGAAGTGTGGTAAGGTTGGTCACTTTAAGAAGGACTGTAAGTTGATGAAGAAAAACAAGAAGTCTGGTTCAAAGGACAAGCAAGAGGCTGGTTCTAGCGGGTCCAAGGACCCGGGCAAGCAAGGTCAGAATTTAGTACAATTTAATAATTCGGTTCAGAATTATGTGTCACTAATTTCTGAGGCATTTTATGTGCAGGATGATGACATTGCTTGGTGGGTTGATTCGGGTGCAACAAGTCATGTATGCAAGGATCTTCGTTGGTTTAAAGACTTTCAACCAATCGAAGACGGGTCTATCATAAAGATGGGGAATGTTGCAACTGAACCAATCAAGGGAATAGGAACTGTTAATCTTGTGTTTACTTCTGGAAAAACTTTGCTTTTGAATAATGTTTTGTATGCGCCCGGGATTCGAAAGAATCTGTTAAGTGGCATTGTGTTGAATAATTGTGGGTACAAACAAGTATTGGAAAGTGACAAGTATATCTTGTCAAGACATGGTACCTTTGTTGGTTTTGGTTATCTATGTAATGGTATGTTTATGTTGAATGTTGATGTTTCGTTCATGAATGAATCTGTTTGTGTTACTTCAACTAGTAATGCAAATTGTATAGCTTCAACTAGTAGTAGAAACAACTTGACTGAATCGGAATTATGGCATGCTAGACTAGGACATGTACATTATAAAAGGGTTAAAGAAATGTCTAAAATGAGCTTAATTCCGCCTATTAACATAAACAATGAAAAATGCCATGTTTGCAAGTTGAATAAGATAACCAAAAAGCCTTTCATGCAACATGTTCATAGGGAAACTAAAGTGTTAGATTTGATACATAGTGATCTATGTGATTTTCATGCTACACCATCTCTAGGTAATAAAAAATATGTAGTAACTTTTATAGATGATGCTACTAGATTTTGTTACGTTTATTTGTTGCATGCTAAGGATGAAGCTCTTGAAAAGTTTAAGATTTATAAACAAGAAGTAGAGCTTCATCGGAGTGGGTTGATCAAAACCCTACATACGGACAGAGGTGGTGAGTACTTTGATCCGGTGTATTTCCAATCTACTGGAATAATACACCATACCACAGCTCCATACACACCGGAACAAAATGGTGTGGCGGAAAGGAAAAATAGGACTTTAAAGGAAATGGTCAATACCATGTTGTCCTATTCGGGCCTAAGTGAGGGCTTTTGGGGTGAGGCTATGTTGACAGCCTGCTATTTGCTAAATAGGGTTCCAAATAAAAGGAACAAGACCACCCCTTATGAGCTTTGGTATAAAAAACCACCTGAGCTGCATAAGCTGAGAGTTTGGGGTTGTAGAGCCGTGGTGAGGCTCACTGACCCTAAGATAAGGAACATAGGGGAAAGAGGTATTGACTGCATTTTCATTGGGTATGCGGAGCATTCATTTGCTCACAGGTTCTATGTTATAGAACCAAATGACTACGTGTCAGTGCATACGGTTATTGAGGCAAGAACTGCAGAGTATGATGAGAATAGATTCTCTTCAATGCCTAGACCTAGAGACATGGTTCCAAGCTCTAGTAACTCTCACGTGGCTGATCAAGTGATTGATACTCCTCCGGAACTTAGGAGGAGTGGTAGAGCAAGAAAAGCTAAATCATTTGGTGATGATTTTCAGCTATATTTGGTTGAAGGATCTAGAGATGAAATTAAAATTCAATATCAATATTGCTTCAATATTGAGGAAGATCCTAAAACCTATAGTGAAGCCATGGCATCTCGAGATGTAGCTTTCTGGAAAGAAGCTATAAATGATGAGATGGACTCTATTATGCAGAATAACACTTGGAAACTGTCTGATCTGCCCCCTGGGTGTAAACCACTTGGTTGTAAATGGATCTTCAAGAAGAAGATGAAAGTAGATGGTTCAATTGAAAAGTTTAAAGCCCGATTGGTTATCCAAGGCTTTAGACAAAAGGAAGGAATTGACTACTTTGATACATATGCTCCTGTAGCAAGAATATCCACTATTAGATTGTTGGTTGCCTTGGCTGCAATACACAATCTTGTAATTCACCAAATGGATGTGAAAACTGCTTTCCTGAATGGTGATTTGGATGAGGAGATATATATGAAACAACCAAAGGGTTTTGTTATGCCAGGCAATGAGCATAAGGTGTGTAAGCTAGTTAAGTCATTGTATGGCTTAAAGCAAGCACCAAAACAGTGGCATCAAAAGTTTGATGAAGTGGTTTTGTCTAATGGTTTTGTATTAAACCAAGCAGACAAGTGTGTATATAGCAAATTTGATGATTCTAGGAAAGGAGTCATAATTTGTCTATATGTAGATGACATGTTGATCTTCGGTACTGACCAGGATCAAGTTGATAAAACAAAGAAATTTTTGTCATCTTGTTTTGATATGAAAGACTTGGGGGAGGCGGAAGTGATCCTTGGTATAAGGATCAAACGGGAGAACAATGGCATATCTATCTCTCAATCTCATTATATTGAGAAGATATTGAAAAAGTTCAATTTTCATGATAGTTCTCCAGTTAGCACTCCAATGGATCCTGCTTTTAAGCTCTCACCTAATGAAGGTGTAGCTGTAAGCCAACTTGAATATTCAAGGGCCATTGGATCCCTCATGTATGCCATGATTAGCACTAGACCGGATATAGCTTATGCTGTTGGAAAGCTTAGTAGGTATACTAGCAATCCAGGTGCAAGTCATTGGCAAGCAATGAATCGAGTATTTAGGTACTTGAAAGGAACCATGAAATATGGTTTGACCTATACTGGATTTCCTTCGGTTTTAGAAGGTTATTCGGATGCAAGCTGGATTAAAAATAAGGAAGATCATTCTTCCACGAGTGGATGGACTTTTCTGCTCGGAGGAGGTGCCATATCTTGGGCATCTAAGAAACAGACTTGCATAACTGATTCGACAATGGAGTCTGAGTTTGTAGCATTGGCCGCAGCTGGCAAAGAAGCTGAGTGGCTAAGAAACTTGATTTATGAGATTCCATTGTGGCCCAAACCTATATCACCAATATCTATTAGATGTGATAGTGCTGCTACCTTGGCTAAGGCATATAGCCAAGTGTATAATGGGAAGTCTAGACACTTAGGTGTTAGACACAGCATGATTCGTGAGCTCATCACGCAAGGGGTGATATCGGTGGAGTTTGTGAGAACTCAACAGAATTTAGCCGACCACTTAACCAAAGAGTTATGTAGAGATCTTGTGCACAAGGCGGCTGTATGGATGGGATTAAAGTCCACCTGAGATTTCTCGTGTTAAGATACCCAATTCCCACCTAATATGACGTTAGGTGCTGAATTCAATGTGGAAAGCTTAACATCTAGAAATTGGAACACATTAGTAGCATCATCCCAAGGTATGTGTTCAGACCTGCAAGTTAAAGGAGGTTGAAGGTTCTCTTCTTAATAGTTCTTTGAAAAATTGCATATGCAGGTGCAAGAATAAAGAGCTACCTATATGAGCATGAAGTTTAGCCGCTTCAAGAAGCTAGGACTTGGCTTTGATATGTTCATTGAAGGATGGGACACAGGCTAGTAAAAAATAGTGTCAAGAAAGAACATTAGAGTATGTAAACTTGTGTGTATATTATCTTCATGTATTCACTGAATAGAAAGGGTTCAATCCTTAGCGACACCCCTATATTCGAATATTTGGAATGTGTAATATACTAATGTGAAATTCAATCGACGCGATATTTCATTTATGCATAAGTTTGATTGTTGTGAATTTGTTTAAGTTAATCAAGGATTACACTAAAATGGGGGAGGAATGTTAGATATTTTAGTGTAATCGGGATTGACTTGGTGATCAAAGCGAATAATAATACACATCAAGCAAGTTAGGAGGTGCGGGAGTGCACGCTTGTTTGAGTTATTATTATTCGAGGTGTACGGGCGGAGCCCGTACTCTACGGGGGTTCCAAGGGGGCAGCGCCCCCTTGGCGGGGGTCCGGGGGCAGCGCCCCTGGGAGCAGGGTCCAAGGGGCGGCAGCCCCTGGCGGGGTCCAAGGGGCAGAGCCCCTGGCTGGGGTCGAGCTGTATCAGAAAATTTTATTTTCTGGAATTTTTATCATTTTCGAAATGATAAAAAATGACAGTTTTTTGGCTAATTTTGTCTGAAAAATAGAGGCAACTGCCATGAGGCAGTTACAACCCCAAAAAACCAATTTCGTAGACAGTTTTTGGTTACAATTTTCTGGTTCATCTTTTTCACAAAAAACAACATACACTGGTTCAATTTTCTCAAAAATCAGAGTTGTATCCGATTGAATTATTCGGGTGAACCACCGAAATAATTTGATCTGAGAGTGATTACACGCCTCTCTGATCGTCCGGAAAACCGAAATTCCCCAACAGCGCGCACACACATATCTTATATAATGTTATGTATCCTCACCTTTTAAAGATATAGCTAATAGCTAGAAAACTTATTTCTTTCATAATTACAATATTCATGGACAATAGTATACTTGTTGGGGTTACACTACCAAATTCAAGAACAAGGTACAATCTTTATAGCATAAAGTAATAAGAATTAAATATCTTTGGGGAAAAAGATTCACCCCCTAAATACTGTTTGTTTTATTCCAGTGTAGAAAAGAACAGTGGAATCAACTGGTTGTCAATCTTGGATTTCATAATGGAGTTGTTCTTAAATGTCCCCACTAACAGCTGGTTTACAATCAAGTATATATAATCAATATCTAATCTTTATTCTAAAGGTGTCATTTTTTCTTATCTTCAAAATAAATTTTCATGCCATTGATTATGACACTTCTTAAAGAAAGATCACCATCAAGAATTCAAAAAATTAAATTTTAGTTTGTGGGGTGGCCCAGAAAGTTGAGAAAATGTGAGTTTGTTATGAGATCTTGACAAAATGTCTCAATTTGTTCTAAATTATTTGCATAATTAACGGTCGAGTAGATCAATCTTTGCTAACTAACCATGGTTATAGATCTATGGACAGTTAAAAACCGCATAAAGCGTCTCTTCTGAGCCCTGGCCCACACGACACGAATGGTGATTAAACAACGGATACGAAAGATAAAAACAAACAAAAAATAATGATTAGATTTATCATAATGTTAAGAAAATATGTAGAGAAAACAAGGTTGCAACATGTTACAACATTTTACATACTTTATCCCCACAAACTTGTACAAACTAGCTCTAAAATTATACAAACAATTTCTTGTAAAAATAGGTGAAGATATATGTCTTCTTCTTTTAGCTATACAAATGATCTTCTTGCGTAATCGCCTAAATAACTATGTCAACAAGGTCAGTATCATAGCTCAACTTTCATTTGACCCGTGCCCATTGTTCCTGCATCGAGTCAAAGAGTTCATGCATAAGGTTAATTAAAATGCATTTTTAGATTCTGATTGTCTTTGTTGATGAAAGGGTCAACTCACCGTAGAAGCTCGGTCCATGATTTTGGCTGAACCCCGTGTGTACGACACTCTGAAGATCATTTCCCCAGAACGCCGAAGCCTGAAGTTTTCGGTTTTAACAATTGTTAACAACAAAAACCTTGCAAGATAAGACGTTTTTGTTTACTAATCGTTATTAACTTACTTCACCGAACCCATCAATTTGTGATGACTTCATGTTTGATCCATGGTGCATCATTGATGTCAATGGGTTCTGTGGACCGTTGTGAGCCATGACGTAGAGCGGCTGAGCCAGTGCATCCATGTTGTTCATGGTATTTAACATGGAAGCGCGAGTCTGCAAACGGGCCAAAAATGAAGTACATTACTTAAAGATTCAAAGTTATATAACACGCCCTGCGTGAAGAAAGATCATAAAAAAAACTTACGTCTTTAGATAAAACCGCTTCCATGTTCATATCCGTCCTAGGATTAATGTTTGCTAGTTTCATCGACAAGAACTACACGAAAATAAAATCAGTAAAATTATTTTTTTTTCTTTTTACAGTATATGAATTTATAGGTATGTTAGTATATACCTCGACTTGTCTTTGCAACGACTGCACGTAGTTTATAATCTCGTCGAGCATAACAGCTTTTCCTGTCAACTTTTAACCAAAAATCCCATGTCAAATTAACAACCAAAACTATAAAATTTTTGCTAAAAAAATATTTCTTTTCCTTTTTTTTTACCTTGTTACAACCAGGGACAAGATCTTGAAGGAACTTCATTCTCTCGCTGATCTTTTCTCTTCTGACCTGAAATTTTCAAAATGACCGGAATGAGAAGACGAATATTGGAACGGAATTGAAAGAGAGTTATGAAAGGAATGGAATTGGCATACCCTTTCCGCAAGACTATGGCTATCAGTAGCTTGACCCCTTCTCGCTCTAACATGAATGTAATCCTTCGGTGGCTCCGGTTTCGCATTTTCCTTTGTAGGTTTCTGATTCCCCTCTTCCTTTTCTTTTTCAATTCCATTCCCTTCTTCACCTGACTTGCTTCTTTTTGCATCTGATACCTCTTTCTCTGGTTCCTCTACAGCCTGCAACAAAAAAAAAAAAAAATCTTTAATTTATAACTTTTTAAAAAATATCAAAATAAGGTGTCAGAAAAACATAATAACTGAATTAACTAACCTCACTGTCTTTAGCAGACAAAGTACTGGAATGGGTTTCTATTCCATTCCCCTTAGGGATTACCTTTCTCTTTCTGCCATTGGAATAGGTACTTTGACTTTTTATTCCAGTTTCCCCATTTGGGTATTGTTCAGAAAGTGATGATTCCTCCATTGAACTATCCAATTCCTTATTATCTGGAATCAAAGATAGCCTGCTTAGTTTCTTATCAGAGGCTGGAATGGGAGTGGGAATTGGGTATTCAGCAGTTTTAAAAGACTGATTACTTGACACTCTTGACAACTTTCCTGATTCCACCATATGTGGGAATGGAGCAGGTGGGAATTGATGATTCCTGGGAATTGAATTCCCATGATCAATGATTGATAGATTGAGCTTAGGTGGTGAATTCAATGGAGTGTTGTAACATGATGTGTTGGAACTACTGTTTCCAACAATGCAGGATTGAGGTGAAATGTCTCCTCCAGAATTACATATGATTCCTAATCTACCAATCAGTTCCTTGAGAACCATATTCTCACCTCCGGAATTCGGGATTCCGGAGTGCGAGTTCACCGGAGATGAGACTATGGAACTCAATGCAGATTCAAAGGGATCGCTCTGATCCATTGAATTATCCCAATTGCTATTGACAAAGCAATTGGGAACTTGGGTTTCTAATTCCATTCCAAAGATTGAATTCCAGGCTTGTGGGATTCCCATTCCATTGCCTTCATTGTTAAAGAAGCCATCTTTTTCCATTCTTGAAGCAACCCACTAATTAGTATCAAGCTTATGAGCTAAAATCCCCAAATGGGTGTCTGTTTTTGGGGAAATTAAGGAAGAAAGATTATAAATTTGGAGAAAAATATGTTGATTTTGAATTCTTGAAGATTGGTATCAAGCTTTTGAATCAAAATGCCCAAATGGGTGTCTGTTTTTATGGGAATTAAGGAATAAAGATTGGAACTTTGAAGATGAATATGAAAAAATATGAATTCTTGAAGCAACTGAGTAACAAACCTTTGGATAAAAATGCCCAAATGGGTGAGTGTTTTTATGGGAATTAAGGAAGAAAGATTGGAAGTTTGAAGGTGAATGTGATGATTTAGTTGGTTCTTGGAAGTCACTCAAGTGTGGGAAGATAAAGGGGAGGTTGTGTTGAGAGCAGTTGGGCCAGTTGTGTATTAACAGAAAAGCAGAAAGGAAAAAAGGTGGAAGAAAGTTGGAAAAGGTTGGAGTGGGAAAGTGAATAGGAAGCAATACATATAGAAGATTAAAAAAGAAACAAGATGCTCCTTTGACCTTTTTTTAACAATAAAGATATAATAATTACTGATTTTTTATGATTTTTCATTTTTTCACTTGTATATATTAATAAAAAGTTAAAAAAAAACACTGCTACACTAACCTTTTTATGATTTTTTTTATGATATTTCATTTTTTTCATTGTAATATATTAAAACAAAAAAACACTGCTACACTAAAGTTATTTGTTTATTATTTTCTTTTTCTAAGTTTTTTTATATTTTATGTTAAACTTTATTTTTGTTATATTATTATAATAATAATCAACTTTAAACATATTTTGTTATCTTTTTAAAAACTAAAAGGTCTATAGCAATATCATACTTAGATTAAAAAGATAAAATGTTTGTTTATATGATGTATTTCTTTTTATATATTAGTATATGAATAGTTATGACTGTTTAAAAATCATGATGTAGTTGATTTAAAAGTAAACAATATGTTTTAAAAGATCGTTTGAAAAGTTATACTACTTAAACTCTTAAAATTATGTAAAATTACTTTCATGTCGGGTGTCCGCGTGATATGACGGTGAACACAAACACTAGTAATCATGTAATATGTTAAGTTTTCTATAAAAAAAAAAAAAAAAAAAAAAAAAAAAAAAAAACTATAGCAATACCGTACTTAAATTAAAAAAAAAAATAAAGGTTCGTTTCTTTGTGGTGTAGTCTTTTTTTTTACAAAAAAGGTATTATCGTATGACAAAACCATGACTATTTAAAAATCATGGGTGTTGGTTTAAAGGTCAACAATATATTTAGATGGCTTTTGTGGGGGTGATGCTTTGATTTTGCTTGAATGGTAGTGTGACAAAAAATATAGGTTTAGCCACAAAGGGATTTGTGCTTTGTGAGGAATTGGGTATAGCTTGAAGCACAAGATGTTTCAATGATTTTGCTTTTTATAGGGGAGGCCATGTAGATCAGTCTTGGAACATAAGTCCATAGACCATTCGTTACGTAGGTGCCAACTAAGCGAAGGTGGAGAACCATGCCCTTGGGGACTACCCAAGGGTGTGGAGGGGAAGTCATGACTACCCAAGAGGGGCCCACCAAAATTAAAGCAGCCAATCAAATTAAAGCATGCAAGAAGAGAGAGAGAGAACAAGGAAGAGGGGGCCCACCACTTTGGCTCGTCTCCAGCGTCCGGGAGAGGACGCCACTGACGCGACGGGGCGGGAAGGGGCAGTGTGGGACGGTCCGGGACGGGGGCGACGGGGGGAGGATGGACCCCATACCCTTCGGTCTAATAACAAATCTTTACCATGAAATCATGAATGAGAGCCTGATCCTAGGAACCTGTGTTTGAACGTGCATGTAGGAAACAGTATTGGTACACAATTATTTTGTCTATCTTAAATAAAGGTCTTTTCATTTGCTGTGATGATGTGTTGGCTATGAGGTCTCCAACATTCTTTTGGAAGAATAGTTGGGTTTTGGATGGAAGTTGCAATCCTGTATTTTTTAAGGTTTTCTGTCTTTTCAAAATAACTTTTCCACCTTATATAAAAAGTTTTATTAAAAAATCATTTTCACTTGTCTAAACATTATTTTGACTGTTGTTTCAAAAAGCTAAGCCAAACACCCCCTAAAATAAAGCAAGGGCTTTAGACCCCTGCTTCTCTGGCGCCCCCGAATTCTATAAAAAAAATGTATATGTATACACAAAGATGACATATAAATTATGGACCAAAGCAATTTTTGTGACAAAAAAGCAATTGTATTCTTTATCCGTTTCGAGTCCCCAACAAGCTTGAGACGGGCTATGGTTTGCAACCATGCTCACACCCATCGCACCACACCACCATCATAGTTTAGGGTTTCTCATAACATTAAAAAAATTACTGATATCTGAATCAAAAATCTATCAACTGAAATGAAAATGTGGCCCAAATCATTTTTGTAGGTGTGCTTACAGCCCCTTTTAAGCCCAAAAATAAATATCTAAATCAATCATTCACATAAACATTGGACAAGACACATTAACATTAATCTAGTAAAATATCATAACGTTTTCAAAATCTTGCTTTAAAAGCATTTGGCCACTGTAACTTGGCAGAAGATCAGTACATGGTGCAAAGTTCCGCCAATTTTCGTGTTCACTTTCGGGTCATACTAAAAGCGTAATCCAAATGATCATCTTGGCAACTTGTTGGGCTATCTGGAAAGCAAGAAACGAGTTGATACTCTGGCAAACGGGTCAACATTGAGAAGATATTTGGCGATAACGTTCTTATGGATAAAACACCAGGCGAAATGTAATGCAATCGAGTGGAGGTGAATTTTGAGCTATCAGTTTAGTTTTGTATTGGATCATTCTAATTAATACATATATGAAATAAAACTATTATTATAGCTCAGCTTATTACACACTGTCAATCAAGGAATACAAACAACATCAACTTAAGTTCAACAAAGGGTAAAGTCTTCAATCAAACAAAGCTTGCTTTCTCAAATTACAAACCAAAAAAATAGTCGTGGATCATATTGCTCGATACCTGCTGCTAATGTGCTCGAGGGTATCATCGTAATTTCTCATCGATCACGCGCCTCATGCCCATTGAGGCTTTACCTCTTTGTCAATATCATTCTTGATCCATCTTTGAATTGGTTTCAAGACAAAGAAGTACTGTCAAGATACACAATTCAGAATATTAGAATTGAGTGCCAAATATCAAACCGTATATTTTTGAACGGGTTGATTTGGGTTGCGTTTATTGCAGATGGGTCAAATCAAAACAAAACGGGTTGAAAGTAACCTCCTAAATTGTAGAGTTAATTACACAAATGGGTCCTGTGGTTTATACTTAATTTCGCCTTTGGGTACTAACTTTATTTTTTAATAGATTTAGGTTCTATGGTTTCAATTTTGTAACACCTTTGGGTACTAACACCAAAATTAGTTAATTAATGACTAAAATACCCTTGCATTTTTTTAAGTTTATCAATGTAACACATTTGGGTACTAACACCTAATTTTATTTAAGTTTAAATCAATTTTACAAAATCTATTTATTTTTTTTATTTTCATCTTTTTATTATATCTCTTAATTAACATAAACTCTATTTATTTTTTTTTATTTTCATATTTTTATTAAATTTCTTATTTAACATAAAATCTACTTGTTACACCAGTATTTTTTTAAATAGATTTTTTAAATAAAATCTACTAGCTATATAGTTTTATGTAAATTAAATTTCTTACTAGTTTTAAATAATGTAAACCTTACTCGTTTTCAATTTTGGATATATATGATTGATAATAATAATAATAATAAATATCTTTCATGTAAAAAAAAATAAGCCATTTTTAACTTGTTTTTTTGTTCATTTACATTTTACTATTTTAGAAAGATATTTAATTTACATAAAATCTACTAGCTGCACCAGTAAAATCTACTAGCTATATAGTTTTATGTAAATTAAATATCTTTTTTTACAAAAAAAAAAAAAACGAGTTAAAAAAAGGCTTAAATTTTTTTAGTTTTATCTAAAATACCTAGCTATATAGTTTTATGTAAATTAAATATCTTTCTAAAATAGTAAAATGTCAATGAAAAAAAAAGCGAGTTAAAAAAAGGCTTAAATTTTTTTACATGAAAGATATTTATTATTATCAATCATTTCAATCCAAAATTGAAAACGAGTAAGGTTTACATTAGTTAAAATGAGTAAGAAATTTAATTTACATAAAACTATATAGCTAGTAGATTTTATTTAAAATATCTATTTAAAAAAATATTGGTGTAACAAATAGATTTTATGTTAAATAAGAAATTTAATAAAAATATGAAAATAAAAAAAATAAATAGAGTTTATTTTAATTAAGAGATATAATAAAAAGATGAAAATAAAAAAAAATAAATAGATTTTGTAAAATTGATTTAAACTTAAATAAAATTAGGTGTTAGTACCCAAATGTGTTACATTGATAAACTTAAAAAAAATGCAAGGGTATTTCAGTCATTAATTAACTAATTTTGGTGTTAGTACCCAAAGATGTTACAAAATTGAAACCATAGAACCTAAACCTGTTAAAAAATAAAGTTAGTACCCAAAGGCGAAATTAGGTATAAACCGCAGGACGCATTTGTGTAATTAACTCTAAATTGTATTTATTTCAAGATTTAGCTTATTTTAATCATAATTAACGTAGTGATTACTTATATAAAAAATTAAGACGGTAAAAAAGTGTTTGCGGGTCAACCTAACCTAGCCCGTTTTAGCCTGTACTTAGAAAGAACACAAATTTTGATGGCGTAAACGGGTAGGATCCAAGAAAACATATCGGGTTCAAAAACTTACTTGAAATGCGAGGATTAGAGGAATGAATATTTTCCCTCTATCATTCGGGTTCGGTCCATCAATCAACTTCTGGTCAACGAATATGCTTTCGCTTTCGGTCAGTGCGACTTTTGTGATTGTTTCAACGATGCTCGGAATCCAAGCGGTACCATTTGGAAGAATCTGTAAGCGCAAAACAAAACCAACAAGCCCCAAAAATGTATGACGAATGCAGACACATAATGAATGAGGAAGAAATTTAGAGGTGGCAAAATGGGTGGGTTGACTAACGGTCAAAATGGATCGGGTCAGGTTGACCCGAAACACTTTTTGTCCAAAAGTTTCTCATTTTTCATACATTATTAAGATGTCAAATATGATTAAAAAAATTGGATTATTTCATTTATTAACCAACTTTTTGAATAAAATAATTTAGGAGGTTGGGGGGGGGGGGGGGGGGGGGGGGGATATTCCACGGTCCTCCCAACCGCCGAGGTGATCCCACCTCGCAGACCACCACCCAGCAAGCCTGAGTCTGGGGGTAAGTCCGCTACCATAGGGGCATTGGGAACGAGCAAGACTCGAACCCGCCACCTCTGGGTTAGAATGCGGGCTGGTGGCCATTGGGCTGACACCCAATGGTTATGATTTAGGAGGTTTTATGTATTAAAAGTATGCTATGAGCAACTTTCCACCCGTACAGACTTTGTTACCGTACCCCACCCGGATCGACCCATTAAGAGGTAAACGGGTTGAAATTTCCAACTCTAATAGAAGGCAAATATATACGAAGCAAACGACCAACCTTTTCATCTTTCCCGTTTTTATTACATCTGGTACTGTTCTCAACCAAGCCAACAGGAATAGAAATGCTCTACAAGCACACAACAAATTTAGTAAATTTTGTATATGTTATGCGCGCGTGCGCGTGTGTGTGTGTGTGTGAGAGAGAGAGAGAGAGAGAGCGTAATTTTGAAGAGATGACGCACCTCGATATCTTGGTTTTTGAACCTAGCACCAAGATGTACAACCTTTAGAAGAGCCTCGGATCTTTTTGACAAAAACTCGTTGTACGTTAGACTATCTGGAGGCGACACTTGAGCATGTGTGAGCACTAAAATTGCTCTATGCCATATTTCTTGACCAAAAATGTTACTTATGGCTTTCACGACTTGTTTGTCTAATGTATCGACCCTATACGCGTCTAGACGGTCCACATAAAGCAAAACATCTATCGTCTTGTTCAGAAGAAACCTGCTCAGACAACCATATACAAAACTTAGTATTATTATAAGGGATATTGACCCCAACTTTCACCATTTGACCAATAACACTCCCAACTTACGAATTGTACCACGCCACTCCCAACTTTCAACTTATTTTCCTCTTGCACTCCCAAACTAACTAAACCCTAACCCAATTAGCTGACGTCAGATGCCACTAAACAAGTGCCACCTCATCAAAAAAGCTACGTCAGCTGCCATCTCAGATGCCATGTCAGCAAAAAAGTGTTATGCCAATGTGCCATGTCAGCAATAAACTAACTGGGTTAGGGTTCAGTTAGTTTGGGAGTGCAAGAGGAAAATAAGTTGAAAGTTGGGAGTAGCGTGGTACAATTCGTAAGTTGGGAGTGTTATCAGCCAAATGGTGAAAGTTGGGGTTATTTAAATCCAATATCCCTTATTTTTGTTGTTGAAATAATTTATGCAAGTATATTTGACACGCTATTAAAAAAAAAAAAAAAGGTGAAATGCCTTAGACAAAAAGTCTCGGGTCAATCCAACCAGACCCGTTTCAAACGTATATAGAAAAGTTCCACATTTTGATCCGAAACTAATTTGACCCATTACTTAAAAAATACGGGAAACAAAGATGACCTTTTGATGATGTCAATGGCTTGGTCATTGACATATCCACCCTCAACAATGCCTGGCGTGTCAATTATGTTTAACGTGAACCCTGAACGCTCCCGTGAAACCATTACGGGTCTTGGTGCTTCTGACTACAAGACCATTTCAGTGAATAAATAAGCAATTCAACATGTAAAATAAATATGTATAAATGTATAATATAACTCTTCAACAGCTTTTTGTACAATTAGTAACTACCTGGAAGGCGCTGACGGTAACCGCTCTCTCACCGATGATAGAGTTCACGGTTGAAGATTTTCCAACTCCGCCTTTTCCCATTACAAGGATTGTCAGTTTGTCCCTTTTCTGCAATATTATATGAGCGAGAAATCATGAGGATTTATTAAAAATGTGAACAGGTTCTTCAACTTTGTTGAATTTTTAGTGTTGTACTCTGCGTTTAACTTGTGTGTAACGGCGAATGATAAAGAGTATAAAAAGAAAGAAAGAGTTAGACCTTTTCCTTTAGTCTTCCCAATAGTTCAAGTAGCTTGTCTTGGGTGGCAGGAGGGAATTGTTGAATCCCGCTCCATTCACGAATCAACTGAGACGCCATGAAATCTGCAGTGTTCATATGTTTAGTTGATCATTCAATTATTTGAAGAATTAACATACTCCTATTTAGAGCAACTTGATAAAGTCAAATGGGCTAGAAAAGGCCCAACGTAAAACAGGCATAACTTTTGATCCGTCTAGAGTTGATAAACCTCAAAAATATAGACTTTGTAACAAATGGAAATAGACCCAAACATCCTCATCTCTAGCCCAAATTTTGACTTTCACATTTTTTCCCAAATTTCATTATAAAAACTGAGTGAATCATGGATTACATAAAGTCACACCTTCATTTAGTCATTTAGTTTCAACTCTAATTGTCAATTCTCATTTCCAAAGTCAAAACTCTACTACTACAAACACCTGTTTGGCAACATCTGAATGGTTAAGTGCTGAATCAGTAAGAGGTCTGAACCATTAAGTGCTGAACCAGTAAGAGGTATGAACCATTAAGAGCCTGCATAATGTTTAACCGTTCAAAGGCAAATGTTTGACCAATTCAGATTAGAGGTCTTAACCATTCAGAGGCAAATGTCTGAACCATTTAGACATCTGGTCGTGAAACAAACAGTTTGAACCATTAAGTGTTGAACTCAGAAGAGGTCTAAACCATGGGTGAAAATTAAAAACCGATTAACCGAAACCGAATAAAATCGACCTAAACTAATAACCGACGTTTCGTTTTTGTTTGCTTCGAAAACCGAAAATTACCATTCAGTTTCGATTATGCCTCCCTTAAAAACCAAACCCCACCAAACCAAACTTGTTTGAATGTTCATTACTGGATTTATGGCCCAAATTCAATAACAGGTGGTTAACAAAAATATTAGGTCACAAGTTTTAGCCCCAAATTCACTACTTTCGAGTTTCACCTAAATTTTTTTTGGGTCCTATCATTTCTAAAGCTAAATTTAAAACCGAAAACCGACCCATCCAACCCATACGAAAAAAGCGAAAACCGAACCTTCGATTTGCACACAAAGCCAACCTGTGCACATCCATATTAAACCTAACTGAACCACACAAACTAACTATACTTCAAAGTTCAAACAGAACCATATCAAACCAAGTCTCTGACTCTCTGTTGTCAAAACTCAAAACAAAACAAACCTAATCCACATTTCCACGTTAATCATTTAAATAATCCAAAAAAATATGAAAAACACAAACTAAACATACAGAATTTGCACCAATATTGAGTAAAACAAACAATGATAATTGATGAGCATTTTTAGTAAATATTGAACGAGTTTATACGCAAATATTGTGTTATATACTGAGAATTTCATAATAAGTGAAATAGTGACAGATAAGTGACAATGAAAATGCAAGAAGAACTGAAGAAGGGAAGTGAAGTCTTGCCGTACTGTGTCGATAGAGCTCCGATGGATAACCCTGAGCTACCAACTAGATAAAATATTCTGGTTTTATAAACTAGTGGGAAAGGGTATTTTGGGAAGTACACCAAAATTTACAAACTTATCTAATCTAACTTATGACAAAAGACTACAAATAATGCCACGTGGCATTATCTCCTTCAACCTAATAAATTTTATTTATATTTGTTTAATAAATTTCTTTTAATATTAATATTAATTAATAACCAATATATAGATAAGGGAAGGATGTATAGAAAATCCGAGTGAATTGCAAGTTTTGTCCTTTATCTTTAGGCCATTTTGCAAGTTTTGTCCTTTATGTTTAAATTTGACGAGTTTTGTCCTTTATGTTTGAAAATCAAGCACGTTTTACCCTTTGGGCCTTAAAAATCAAGCACGTTTTGTCCTTTATGTTTAAAAATCAAGCACGTTTTGTCCTTTATGTTTAAAAATCAAGCACGTTTTGTCCTTAAAAATCAAGCACGTTTTGCCTCAAAGGGTAAAACGTGCTTGATTTTCAAACATAAAGGACAAAACTCGTCAAATTTAAACATAAAGGACAAAACTTGCAAAATGGCCTAAAGATACAGGACAAAACTTGCAATTCACTCTAGAAAATCCACTTTAATTTAGAAAACCCGGGAAACTCAAAGCTCCCGATTTTTTTTTTTTTTTTTGAAAAAATTTACACATGTTATATACATGTTTTTAAGGGTTTTGGGCAAAAAAAATCAAAAAAAAACGCCGAGTAGATATTTTAAAAAAAATAAAAAGTTTTGGTGTAACACATGTTACATTCATCTGACATATTTGTAACATGTGTTACACAAAAACTTGTTTATTTTTTTTTAAATATCTACTCGGCGCTTTTTTGATTTTTTTTTTTTTTTTTTTTTTGCCCAAAACCCTTAAAAACATGTATATAACATGTGTAAATTTTTTTCAAAAAAAAAAACCATCGGGAGCTTTGAGTTTTCCGGGTTTTCTAAATTAAAGTGGGTTTTCTGTAGATACTTACATTATATATATATATAGATATTACTTATTTTTATCCTTATCTTTATCTTTATCTTTATCTAAAATTAATAAATAAGTTCAATTTTGCAATTTAGACCATTTGTCTTTTTACTTTTAACCCAAAGTTTTTCATCTTTTGCAATTTAATACCAACTCTTTTTTATTTCCAATTTTGGTCCACCATAGTTTTCATCTTTTCCAAGTTTTTCGTTTCGTTCTAAATTTTGTGAGTTAACGCACCGCAACGTGCGTGTGGGGTTCAATATTTTTACATATATTTTTCCCATTTGACTGACCCGTCGCGTCACATCTATTTTTCTGCGTTTGGCAAGTTCGTCCAACACGCGAGTCCTGGATGAACTTAGTTATTTTTTTCTATGTTTTACGTTTCGGTTTAATTTCTCAGCTACGAGCGTGTGTGATTCAAAGATTTTATGTCTGCTTTTCGTTCGGCGTTATTTTTTTCCCGTTTTTTATTTATTTTGTTTTTACGAGCTTTCCCGTGTTGGTGATCGCTGACAATGGTATAGTATTACTACTACTTAACACACTTTATGACAACCGCTGCAACGCAGGGGCTTAATACTGGTGATATAAAAAAAAGAGTTAAATGTCATTTTAGTTTATGTGATTTGAGTTATTTTATCAGTTTAGTCCAAATGTTTCATTTTTCGTTTGTGAGTCCAAAAAGGTTTCACCGTTGCCATTTTAGTCCACTGTGTTAACTTCATCCATTTTTTTCTGTTAACGAAAAGGCCAATTCGATCATTTTATATGTAATTTTGTTAACTAGAAGGGTAATTCGACCATAAAAAATGACCGAATTGGTCTTCTCGTTAACTATAAAAAATTGATGAAATTAACTCAGTGGAGTAAAATGGCAACGGTGAAACCTTTTTAGACTTACAGGTGAAAAAAGAAACATTTGGATTAAACTGGTAAAATGGCCCAAACCACAGGGAACAAAATGACATTTAACTCTAAAAAACATAGATTAAAAAGTGATTGAAAATAAAATCCTAATTCACTATACAACTTCGTGTTAGGCATGGGAATGTTTTTTTTTTTTAATTAGAAGCCGGTAGCAATGTAAGATACTGAATTTTGTCTTATAGAAGTAGGTTGAGATGACAGCCACGGGCCGCACCTTGATAGTGACCAACTATAAGAGTGGTTGGAGTGGGCACCGGAAAAGGCCCTTGGGGAAAGAAAAGTTACAGCTTCCGCATGGACGAGACGATGTTCCCGCTCCCTCACAAGTGATTCACTCCATCAGAGAGTACTTTCGGATTCTCCAACGTGTATTTGTCTGGGCGTGAAGTGATTTGGTGCGAGGTAGCCTTGTTTTCCGATGGTGCTTTCCAAGTGGACTTCGTCTAGCCTAACGGTAAAGGAGTCTCTCAAATAATGTCGTCAATTGCTACAAGACACAACACCCGACTCTCTTATATAATCTTTAGTTCTAACGATAAGACACAAAAGTCGCTATCAAATAACTTATAATTAGAAGAGTAAATTACAAGTTTTGTTCTTTATGTATGTACCAAATTGCAGGCGCTGTCCTTTACCTTTAAAATTGATGAGTTTTGTCCTTAACGTTTCAAAATCCTGCACGTTATGTCATTTAGGACAAACCCAGTTAATTTTTTTTTTTGTTAAATCTGATTACATATGTCACACCCTGTCTTTTGCGGAAGCGTATGATGTGTGACTAGCTTGTTATCATTGCATTCGATCATAATAAACAACTACAAGATTTAAAACGATGTTCATCCATTCGGAAAATTTTGAGGATCACAAACACTTGTCATTTAAGTTTTAAAACACAACCTTCATCTAGGTTACAATTCAACAAAAGTGGATGACATCTAAACTTGTAGTCTACTTCTAGTTACAACACTTGCGCCCAAGATCCATCCTGTCACCTGAAATACATGTAATTTTGGAAAACATCAACATGAAGTTGAGCGAGTTCATGCGTTTTGCATACCGTGTATGAAAACATGGTATGTATCTTATATAAATAAAGTATTCTTGCAAAAATCAATTTTTCTTGTGTACACCACGTACTAATTGAATGTTTGAACAAAGACATTACGGCATGTGAGGACATATGGAGCATTAGTGTTGGCTCCTTTAAGGCATGTGAGGACATATGGAGCATTAGTATTGGCTCCTTTACTGTGTCGATTACCCTCGACTGTGTCGATTAACCTCGACTGTGTCAATTTCCCTTGACTGTGTCGATTACCCTCGACTGTGTCGATTAACCTTGATTGTGTCGATTAACCTCGACTGTGTCGATTTCCCTCGACTGGGACACCGAAGCACTCAAGAGGTCACATAAGGACCATGAGTGGGGCTCGGCCGTACCCGTTAGATCTAACCCTCGTCCCTAATTACTGAATGTTTTTAATGGCTTGGTACTAGTTTTCACCAAGACTTTATGGCATTTTTAGTATTAAGTCTATGCTCACATGATCTAGTATTTTCTAGGCATTTCTTAAAGCACATCATACTCGGTCCTCGTTCTCACCAAGTGTGCTTCTAATATTTTTGTATTCTCGATTCGTATTGCACTCGGTACTCGTTCTCACCAAGAGTGCTTCTTGTATTTTTACCACTTGTAAAAATTATAATATTTGTAACATGTATTTCACCCCCGAGAGTTATAAAACCAAAAACAGTTAAAGAAAAGGGGGAGCATGAACTCACAACTTTGCGTTCCTGCGTCGTAAACTTCACCGGAGTTGCTTATCTAGCGTCGTGACCTAAACGCGTTTTATTAACGTTAGTCACTAGACTTGTATCGCACAAGTGCAAGTCACTATCTTTTGTATTTGTGTTCTTGTGTTAAAAATATTTATATTTTTAACTATTTGTCTTATATCATTTTCTCAAAAATAAATATACGTATCTTGTATTTTGCACCCGAATTATGTATTTTGTCCAAGTAATATATTTTCATAAATATATCCTCTTGTATGTGTCTAAGCATGTTGTACGTGTATTTTCATGTTTATACTCCTCATGAGTATTTAGTGTATCTTTACGTCTCAATACGCTAGCACGTATAACACATACTATATACACTTAGCACAAAAGTTGGTGATAAAATAATATATATTTTTCTCTCAAAAATATACATATTTATATCCACTTTATTTTTGAAGAAATCCTCATTTCTTATCACCAAAAATTAGGGAAACCTTGGTAATACCTTTAAATACATTTTTAGGGAATAAGTTCTTCAAAAACTTGTATTTTTCTAAGTGTCAAAATTTATAAAAATTTTGACAGAGTTTCCCCTAAAAATGGAGGTTTCCCATGTTTTCAAAACATGTGTTTATTTTCTTTTAAATCGTCAACAATCATCAACAACAATTATCAACAATAATCATCAACAACAATTATCAACAATAATCATCAACAACAATTACTAATTTTCCCCATTTCATGAACTTGCATATTTACAAAAATGTGTAGTAATTTACTAGCACATTTAGTAAGTCTTGTTATCTTTAAAAATAAGTTTAATTTCTTAAAAAAAACTTTATTTTTAAAGAATATGAAGTTCCACAACTTCTAGTCGGTTTTTACGAAAATTATTTCTTTGTTAAAACTTTTGTTACACTAGTGTTCGCACACTTGTTTGATCACAAAAAATCACTTTTGTTTGTGTAAGGTCCGGATTAGAACATGTGATTTCTTTTGACGCTTGGTCTTTTGAAAATACCACTTGTGGACACATAGATCGGCTAATTTTAGACACTATTTCATAAGTAAAAATACTTTTACACAAGTTCATGTTTCTTGTGTGGTAGAGTTTCACCTTTTAACCCTTGCACCATTTCAAACAAGCTTATGTCAAGATCCATGATCTTAACCAAACAGGGTTAAATGATGATCCGAGCTACCACAACGTAGATCGGGCCTAAATAATCACAAATTTCAATTACTACAACATTTACACAACTAGTGAGCTTTTAACCATCATTTTTCATGTTTTTAGTAGACTTTAATGCACCATTTTGTAAGATTTCGAGTTTTAATCATTACACATCACATTAACCACTTCAAAATAGCTCAAGAATGTGTTTTAAGCAACATACCACTAGCTCGAGGCTAGGGAAGTATCTAGACGCGAATGTGGTGGATAAAAGCTAGAGAAAGAGGTCCTTCGAGCTCCGAGTGCACCAAGCCTTCTTATGCGTGACACTTGACACTTGTATGATGTTGGGAAAAATATGATGGATGATCAAGGGGTGTTCGGCCGAAACTTTTTGAGGGAGAGGAGAGAGTAGTTTTGTGGTGTTGGGTGGTGAATTGTCTAGTGTGCCATCTCAAGGTATTTATAGACATTCCATATGGCATATTCCTAGCATATTCTTTGGAATATTCCTAGCATATTCTTGGAATATTCCTAGCATATTCTTTGGAATATTCCTAGCATATTCTTGGAATATTCCTAGCATATTCCTAGCATATTCCTGGAATATTCTTAGCATATTCCTAGCATATTCCTGGAATATTCCTAGGTTTTCTGCGTTGTCTGCGTTTTGCAGTGTAAGCACTGTGTCGCGTAGGAACACACGGTACGTGCTTAAACTTGAAAAATAACGTTTTTAAGCGTTTTAATTTATTTTTCAACACGAACCTGATTAAAATAAAATTTTAATCATAACAGAATATTTGTGGGATTAAATATTATCCGGGCGGCCATCAACGTTCGTTTCGCAGTTTTGTCGCAATTAGTTCTGCTCTTAAAGTGTGTTTCGGGTGCTTTTTAGTGCTTATTTTTGCTTTCATATAGCATATATATTAAACCCTTGTATGTACTCTTGGGTTTTAATGTATTCTTGTTATTGGACCTACACCTAGGCTCCAATTTTATTGTCTGACTGCTTTCTGCAATTCCGTTGACACAGTGTGTCTTACCGGTGAGTTTACTAATATTTTTGACGCAACGCTCTCGTTTTTGCATAAAGCAATATTTTGTAGTATAAAACGTACATGAATTCACTTGTATGGAATTCAGAAACTTATTTCTCTTGTAAACTAGATCATGTATGTTCATTAAGGCACAGATCACTGTTCATTTAGTGTACGGAATGTACGGAAAAGTGACGGTTGTCACAGTCTCCCCCCGTTAAAAGAATTTCGTCCCGAAATTTAAGCGATGCCATCGGTCGCAGGGGAGTTGTGAAACCAATATGGTCACTTATATTTGAAACACGTCTTTGTGTTCTCATGTCATGTATTTTATCATGCTCAAGTAAATCAATCATGTCTTTTCTGCATTTTGTGGACTCTTGGTCCGAAACCTCAACAGGTTGTATAGTATATCATTGACGTGAATCTTATTTGTGGGAACTATGACTGTTCCTTGCGTCAGACTCCTCTAAAGACTAGACACATGAATGTGTCGCGATCACTACTGATCTTTTTCTGGAAGCTTCATCTTGTGAACAATGGTTCTGATCCCTACGCCGGGGATTCAACATTTTTGTTATCCAAATCACACTACGCCTTCTCTAGGCGCGGCTCTCATTTTAGTCATACTTCCTATCTCAAATTCTTACGATCTCTGCCGCTCATCGGCGTAATCTTTCTGTGTTCTGCGGGCTGTCTCGATATGATCGCATATCTGAACGACCTTGCCTCTAGATTTTCCTGGACCATCTCGGCCAGTTGATTGATTATTTCCGGTCTCCGTTCAACACAACGGGAATTGACTCATTATGTTCCATTTAAAGCTTCACACGAAGTGGTTTAGACGTCCGCGTGATAAATACTGTTGTAGGAAGACTCTACTAAGGGTAAGTGAGTGTTCCAACTTTTTATCAAAGTTTATCACACAAGCACGTATCTTGTTCATACATTCTACATTGTTCAACAGCTCAGTTCATATTCGAGTTCTTACGATCATCGGTGTGCTGCATTCCTTGTGATCAGTAAAGATCATGCAGCGTTTTCTTTCAGGAAATAATGTCTAGTTTGCGGCGCGTAATTACTGTATCCATATCAAGGTCTCTTCTCATGATCCCTTAATCAATGTGTCGCGTATGCAATGTTGTGGTCTCGTTGCATCGGCGTACAATCGAGACTTTGTCGAGAGGCGTCACATAATTGCAACTCTAGCTCCTTAGCTCTTGGTTGCAGAGTTGGCATGAATCTCATTCTTTATCCATCATGTATCTTAAAGTTCTAACTTCGCGAATTCGAAATCCGCTTTTCGTTATCATAGCGCATACTGTTCTTTTTCTAAGAGTTACAGGGTAAATCGCGACTGTTGCTCACGACCTTCCTTGGTCGTTGGCCATATGAGAATGTGGTCAATAAGTACATGGCTTATCTAGGTATGGCTTACACGTTCGATTCATGAGGTCCATGAATATGGCCGATGCATGTGTTAAGCCTAATGGTACGACAAGGAACTCGTTACGTTCGAAGCGAGTCCTAAAGGTCGTTTTAGGGGTATTTCCTTCTTGTATTCACCGTTATGGACATCCTGTCCTCAAGTTGATCCTTGGGTGGCAACTAGGATCTTACGATTTTGTCTGTTTATGTTGCCAGTCCTTGGCAAAGGATTCTGATTCTCAATCCTCTGGAATTTATGCAAAATGGAACTGCCAACTTTCTCCTCATATCCTTAACTAAAGGCGTCATGTCCTTAATTTCCTCTGTCTGGCAGCTCTTGCAGTTATGTCCGAAGCTCATGCTTTACGGACGAAGCTAGTCGGTAAGACATAATTCGACACTGGTGCTGCTCTTAGCACGAGGTTTATTCTAACCTCCTCTTGTTGTTGCGGAGGGGCGTTCCTGGGAAGTCTTCAGAAAAGTCTTCTGGAACTTCTTTCGTCATGGGGATGTTCTCAGGCTCTGCAGTCAACTCAGAGGCGTTTCTATGCCTCTTCGACCAATGAAGGATGTCGTAGATCCGCCGCCTTACGGGGTCTAGCATCCTTGCGCCTATTGCAGTAAAGTTGGGTTTCATCGTTTGCAAGAGGGATGCGTCTGATTTTTCTCGTATTGACGACTTCAGCTGTATACTTGGATTTCCGATCCATGCTGACTATCATATTATGACTTCACGAGTCAATGGTAACAGAAGGTTCCGGCCCTCTGAGTGCCTGATTACGATCCTTAATCGCTTCGACTGCTTAAACTATCCTTCTATATGCCCATTTCTAAAGAATACGGGACGTCTATCTTACTTGAGACTAGGCCAGGCAGTTTCTTAAGTTCTAAGCACGTAGGGTTAAAGTTGATGCCAGTATTAAAAATAGATGCATAAGGGTGGTTAATAGGGAACGTACCCGTAACCGCATCTGAATCCCGGCGTGGTTCACGAGTTTCGATCGTGAAAACCCTTCCTTGCTTGTTTCTTCTTTGGGCAATCTTTCCTAAAGTGCCCTGCTTCACCACATTTGTAGCAACCAGGTATTCTCTTATTTCTTCCATCTGGGTCCTTCGCCCAACAGGCGTCCTTGTTGTGCCCTTCTTTTCCACACTTTCCACACCTAGGCTTCAGACATCGTCCTTTATGGTGAAAAGTGCATTCCCCGCACCTCGGCTTAGTCCCCGAGTAAATTTTACCACCGGCCCTATTAGTGGCTCCATCAATGCTCCTGCCATGTGGCGAATTCACTTTCTTTCTTTTGTTTGCTTTAGAGCTTCCATAACTGACTTGGGTGCTCCTCTTTAGGTTTGAGGACTTCCTCTTCTTGTTGCTTGATGACTCCACATGAGTCCCTTTCTTGTTATCCTCAGATTCCGAAAATTTTCCCGCTCGTAGAGCCTCTTCAGTAAGAGTGACACTCATATCGATAGCCTCTGCGATGGTTGAGGGTTTTGAGGTAGTAACCATGCCCCTGATCTGGGGTGCAAGTCCCCAAATGAATCGTTCAATCCTTTTGAATTCCGGTTTGACTAAGTAGGGGACGACTCTAGACAAGTCGTGAAATCGCTGGACGTATTCAGAAATCTTCGGTCCGTCCATTTTCAAATTCCAAAACTCCACCTCAAACTTCTGGATTTCAGCCCTAGAACAGTATTTCTTCTCCATCATTTCCTTGAGCACGTCCCAGCTCAGTGCATAAGCAGCATCTGCACCAAGGGTTTGAACCTGAAGGTTCCACCAAGAGAGTGCGTCATCCAGAAATAACCCTGAGATATAGGTAACACTCTGTTGGGGTGAACAGTTACTCATTCTTAGAACTGAGTCAGTCTTCTCTGCCCAACGGACAAACACAACGGCACCTCCTGTGCCATCAAAATTTAAAGGCTTGCAGTCCAGGAACTGTTTATAGGTGCAGCCAGTTGGAGGGTTATTCCCAGTAGTTCCATTGCTGTGCTTAGAGCGGAGGGCTTCATGTCGTGCAATTGCCTGTGAGATGCATTCTTGCAGCTCGGCTTCTGTTCTTGGTAGCGTACCGGTGTTTGTGTCTCGCCTGGGCGGCATTCTCTTCTGCCACAACGGTATGAAGTAGGTTAGACAACATTCCAGGTGTCTATGAGGTACATAGCACCATAAGCCATCATGTAATCACCCAATTTCACATGTATATATAATCAATGTATGAGCGAGGAAACAATTACTGAGCCTTCACATAGGCTTGCCAACTTGGCTTATTATTTGTAATAAAATGAACTCGAGGTTACATCGCCTCGGTCATTTAGGTTTCAGTTATTTCCCGCTACATTGGTTTTCTTAGGTCTTTAACTTTACTGGTGCGTATATTTTCCCTTAGAGGGGGTTGCTCGCGTAGAGGTGATAGAGAGTGTAACGTCGCTGAATCCTTTTGAATGTTACTCATCTTTTCTTGCTTAAATGTTTTCCTCAAACGTCTCATACACAGGTAGACACGGAGTAGGTAAGACAGGTTTCCTACTTTCTAACGTGCTAAAGCACTGATCTATGTGTTGTTCTACCAGAAGAAGGTGAGGACACCTATAGATTAATTTTGTGTGGTTTTCATTAGCTCAACACGCAGAGTCCACCAGGATTTCTGTGCACTACAAGTCGTTATTACGTGGGCCCCCGTAATAATAAATTGTCTTGCACAGTTACCCCAATTTTCTCTCGTCCAAGCAGCTGATCGATCTAGGAGGGGACACTACTGTCCTTTTACTCCTTGCCATGGAAAGGACCATTGCGGTGGTCCACGCGCTAACATTCGCTATCGTTACGCGCGTATAGGCACGATGATTAGATGGAATAGGATTAGAGAGGATTCCTAGTAGTTGGAGGGGCACCTTCGTGATGAATACTTCACCTTCCTTTTCTGCTCAGGCATGTCGTCAATTTTGCTTCACATAAGCCGGAGGGATCTCGTCCCGTTGATTCAGAATTCGTTCAAGGTTGCCGCCTCTGCCTCGTCGTCACTATCGTAGTCAGGCACCTTCACGACCGAGAGAGAAGAGCAGCCATTTCCTATGGAAGCAAGCTCAGAATCTTGTTTGGTAATCACTCCCAGCCACGAGCCTTGCAAAGGACGCGAGGTCGATAGCTTCATCGTGCGATTCACATATAATAATAGGAGTCGGAGTCGAAAGTATCTTATTCACGTCAATAATCATTCCGTACACTTATTTGTATGTATGTATATCAATAACAAATATGCTACTTAGCATAATCAAGCAATTTAATGCATTATATCACGTGTAACTCTCGTTTTGGGGGGGTCATTTTGTCAAGTATAACTTGTGTAGACTATGCCTTGGTTGGCACCTTATTCTATGGGTATTCCTCACTAATGTCCTTGCCTTGTCTTTTCTTTGAAAAGTGTCTGACTCGTGGATCTTGGCGCTTTCGTGAATGCAATGAAAACCTTTTCATAAAATATTTTTGTGAGAGAACTTTAGTGATTGTAGTCTAGACTCGAGAAGGAATCCTAGTTCACTACAATCGAAGCTCTGATACCAAACTGTCACACCCTGTCTTTTGCGGAAGCGTATGATGTGTGACTAGCTTGTTATCATTGCATTCGATCATAATAAACAACTACAAGATTTAAAACGATGTTCATCCATTCGGAAAATTTTGAGGATCACAAACACTTGTCATTTAAGTTTTAAAACACAACCTTCATCTAGGTTACAATTCAACAAAAGTGGATGACATCTAAACTTGTAGTCTACTTCTAGTTACAACACTTGCGCCCAAGATCCATCCTGTCACCTGAAATACATGTAATTTTGGAAAACATCAACATGAAGTTGAGCGAGTTCATGCGTTTTGCATACCGTGTATGAAAACATGGTATGTATCTTATATAAATAAAGTATTCTTGCAAAAATCAATTTTTCTTGTGTACACCACGTACTAATTGAATGTTTGAACAAAGACATTACGGCATGTGAGGACATATGGAGCATTAGTGTTGGCTCCTTTAAGGCATGTGAGGACATATGGAGCATTAGTATTGGCTCCTTTACTGTGTCGATTACCCTCGACTGTGTCGATTAACCTCGACTGTGTCAATTTCCCTTGACTGTGTCGATTACCCTCGACTGTGTCGATTAACCTTGATTGTGTCGATTAACCTCGACTGTGTCGATTTCCCTCGACTGGGACACCGAAGCACTCAAGAGGTCACATAAGGACCATGAGTGGGGCTCGGCCGTACCCGTTAGATCTAACCCTCGTCCCTAATTACTGAATGTTTTTAATGGCTTGGTACTAGTTTTCACCAAGACTTTATGGCATTTTTAGTATTAAGTCTATGCTCACATGATCTAGTATTTTCTAGGCATTTCTTAAAGCACATCATACTCGGTCCTCGTTCTCACCAAGTGTGCTTCTAATATTTTTGTATTCTCGATTCGTATTGCACTCGGTACTCGTTCTCACCAAGAGTGCTTCTTGTATTTTTACCACTTGTAAAAATTATAATATTTGTAACATGTATTTCACCCCCGAGAGTTATAAAACCAAAAACAGTTAAAGAAAAGGGGGAGCATGAACTCACAACTTTGCGTTCCTGCGTCGTAAACTTCACCGGAGTTGCTTATCTAGCGTCGTGACCTAAACGCGTTTTATTAACGTTAGTCACTAGACTTGTATCGCACAAGTGCAAGTCACTATCTTTTGTATTTGTGTTCTTGTGTTAAAAATATTTATATTTTTAACTATTTGTCTTATATCATTTTCTCAAAAATAAATATACGTATCTTGTATTTTGCACCCGAATTATGTATTTTGTCCAAGTAATATATTTTCATAAATATATCCTCTTGTATGTGTCTAAGCATGTTGTACGTGTATTTTCATGTTTATACTCCTCATGAGTATTTAGTGTATCTTTACGTCTCAATACGCTAGCACGTATAACACATACTATATACACTTAGCACAAAAGTTGGTGATAAAATAATATATATTTTTCTCTCAAAAATATACATATTTATATCCACTTTATTTTTGAAGAAATCCTCATTTCTTATCACCAAAAATTAGGGAAACCTTGGTAATACCTTTAAATACATTTTTAGGGAATAAGTTCTTCAAAAACTTGTATTTTTCTAAGTGTCAAAATTTATAAAAATTTTGACAGAGTTTCCCCTAAAAATGGAGGTTTCCCATGTTTTCAAAACATGTGTTTATTTTCTTTTAAATCGTCAACAATCATCAACAACAATTATCAACAATAATCATCAACAACAATTATCAACAATAATCATCAACAACAATTACTAATTTTCCCCATTTCATGAACTTGCATATTTACAAAAATGTGTAGTAATTTACTAGCACATTTAGTAAGTCTTGTTATCTTTAAAAATAAGTTTAATTTCTTAAAAAAAAAACTTTATTTTTAAAGAATATGAAGTTCCACAACTTCTAGTCGGTTTTTACGAAAATTATTTCTTTGTTAAAACTTTTGTTACACTAGTGTTCGCACACTTGTTTGATCACAAAAAATCACTTTTGTTTGTGTAAGGTCCGGATTAGAACATGTGATTTCTTTTGACGCTTGGTCTTTTGAAAATACCACTTGTGGACACATAGATCGGCTAATTTTAGACACTATTTCATAAGTAAAAATACTTTTACACAAGTTCATGTTTCTTGTGTGGTAGAGTTTCACCTTTTAACCCTTGCACCATTTCAAACAAGCTTATGTCAAGATCCATGATCTTAACCAAACAGGGTTAAATGATGATCCGAGCTACCACAACGTAGATCGGGCCTAAATAATCACAAATTTCAATTACTACAACATTTACACAACTAGTGAGCTTTTAACCATCATTTTTCATGTTTTTAGTAGACTTTAATGCACCATTTTGTAAGATTTCGAGTTTTAATCATTACACATCACATTAACCACTTCAAAATAGCTCAAGAATGTGTTTTAAGCAACATACCACTAGCTCGAGGCTAGGGAAGTATCTAGACGCGAATGTGGTGGATAAAAGCTAGAGAAAGAGGTCCTTCGAGCTCCGAGTGCACCAAGCCTTCTTATGCGTGACACTTGACACTTGTATGATGTTGGGAAAAATATGATGGATGATCAAGGGGTGTTCGGCCGAAACTTTTTGAGGGAGAGGAGAGAGTAGTTTTGTGGTGTTGGGTGGTGAATTGTCTAGTGTGCCATCTCAAGGTATTTATAGACATTCCATATGGCATATTCCTAGCATATTCTTTGGAATATTCCTAGCATATTCTTGGAATATTCCTAGCATATTCTTTGGAATATTCCTAGCATATTCTTGGAATATTCCTAGCATATTCCTAGCATATTCCTGGAATATTCTTAGCATATTCCTAGCATATTCCTGGAATATTCCTAGGTTTTCTGCGTTGTCTGCGTTTTGCAGTGTAAGCACTGTGTCGCGTAGGAACACACGGTACGTGCTTAAACTTGAAAAATAACGTTTTTAAGCGTTTTAATTTATTTTTCAACACGAACCTGATTAAAATAAAATTTTAATCATAACAGAATATTTGTGGGATTAAATATTATCCGGGCGGCCATCAACGTTCGTTTCGCAGTTTTGTCGCAATTAGTTCTGCTCTTAAAGTGTGTTTCGGGTGCTTTTTAGTGCTTATTTTTGCTTTCATATAGCATATATATTAAACCCTTGTATGTACTCTTGGGTTTTAATGTATTCTTGTTATTGGACCTACACCTAGGCTCCAATTTTATTGTCTGACTGCTTTCTGCAATTCCGTTGACACAGTGTGTCTTACCGGTGAGTTTACTAATATTTTTGACGCAACGCTCTCGTTTTTGCATAAAGCAATATTTTGTAGTATAAAACGTACATGAATTCACTTGTATGGAATTCAGAAACTTATTTCTCTTGTAAACTAGATCATGTATGTTCATTAAGGCACAGATCACTGTTCATTTAGTGTACGGAATGTACGGAAAAGTGACGGTTGTCACAGTCTCCCCCCGTTAAAAGAATTTCGTCCCGAAATTTAAGCGATGCCATCGGTCGCAGGGGAGTTGTGAAACCAATATGGTCACTTATATTTGAAACACGTCTTTGTGTTCTCATGTCATGTATTTTATCATGCTCAAGTAAATCAATCATGTCTTTTCTGCATTTTGTGGACTCTTGGTCCGAAACCTCAACAGGTTGTATAGTATATCATTGACGTGAATCTTATTTGTGGGAACTATGACTGTTCCTTGCGTCAGACTCCTCTAAAGACTAGACACATGAATGTGTCGCGATCACTACTGATCTTTTTCTGGAAGCTTCATCTTGTGAACAATGGTTCTGATCCCTACGCCGGGGATTCAACATTTTTGTTATCCAAATCACACTACGCCTTCTCTAGGCGCGGCTCTCATTTTAGTCATACTTCCTATCTCAAATTCTTACGATCTCTGCCGCTCATCGGCGTAATCTTTCTGTGTTCTGCGGGCTGTCTCGATATGATCGCATATCTGAACGACCTTGCCTCTAGATTTTCCTGGACCATCTCGGCCAGTTGATTGATTATTTCTGGTCTCCGTTCAACACAACGGGAATTGACTCATTATGTTCCATTTAAAGCTTCACACGAAGTGGTTTAGACGTCCGCGTGATAAATACTGTTGTAGGAAGACTCTACTAAGGGTAAGTGAGTGTTCCAACTTTTTATCAAAGTTTATCACACAAGCACGTATCTTGTTCATACATTCTACATTGTTCAACAGCTCAGTTCATATTCGAGTTCTTACGATCATCGGTGTGCTGCATTCCTTGTGATCAGTAAAGATCATGCAGCGTTTTCTTTCAGGAAATAATGTCTAGTTTGCGGCGCGTAATTACTGTATCCATATCAAGGTCTCTTCTCATGATCCCTTAATCAATGTGTCGCGTATGCAATGTTGTGGTCTCGTTGCATCGGCGTACAATCGAGACTTTGTCGAGAGGCGTCACATAATTGCAACTCTAGCTCCTTAGCTCTTGGTTGCAGAGTTGGCATGAATCTCATTCTTTATCCATCATGTATCTTAAAGTTCTAACTTCGCGAATTCGAAATCCGCTTTTCGTTATCATAGCGCATACTGTTCTTTTTCTAAGAGTTACAGGGTAAATCGCGACTGTTGCTCACGACCTTCCTTGGTCGTTGGCCATATGAGAATGTGGTCAATAAGTACATGGCTTATCTAGGTATGGCTTACACGTTCGATTCATGAGGTCCATGAATATGGCCGATGCATGTGTTAAGCCTAATGGTACGACAAGGAACTCGTTACGTTCGAAGCGAGTCCTAAAGGTCGTTTTAGGGGTATTTCCTTCTTGTATTCACCGTTATGGACATCCTGTCCTCAAGTTGATCCTTGGGTGGCAACTAGGATCTTACGATTTTGTCTGTTTATGTTGCCAGTCCTTGGCAAAGGATTCTGATTCTCAATCCTCTGGAATTTATGCAAAATGGAACTGCCAACTTTCTCCTCATATCCTTAACTAAAGGCGTCATGTCCTTAATTTCCTCTGTCTGGCAGCTCTTGCAGTTATGTCCGAAGCTCATGCTTTACGGACGAAGCTAGTCGGTAAGACATAATTCGACACTGGTGCTGCTCTTAGCACGAGGTTTATTCTAACCTCCTCTTGTTGTTGCGGAGGGGCGTTCCTGGGAAGTCTTCAGAAAAGTCTTCTGGAACTTCTTTCGTCATGGGGATGTTCTCAGGCTCTGCAGTCAACTCAGAGGCGTTTCTATGCCTCTTCGACCAATGAAGGATGTCGTAGATCCGCCGCCTTACGGGGTCTAGCATCCTTGCGCCTATTGCAGTAAAGTTGGGTTTCATCGTTTGCAAGAGGGATGCGTCTGATTTTTCTCGTATTGACGACTTCAGCTGTATACTTGGATTTCCGATCCATGCTGACTATCATATTATGACTTCACGAGTCAATGGTAACAGAAGGTTCCGGCCCTCTGAGTGCCTGATTACGATCCTTAATCGCTTCGACTGCTTAAACTATCCTTCTATATGCCCATTTCTAAAGAATACGGGACGTCTATCTTACTTGAGACTAGGCCAGGCAGTTTCTTAAGTTCTAAGCACGTAGGGTTAAAGTTGATGCCAGTATTAAAAATAGATGCATAAGGGTGGTTAATAGGGAACGTACCCGTAACCGCATCTGAATCCCGGCGTGGTTCACGAGTTTCGATCGTGAAAACCCTTCCTTGCTTGTTTCTTCTTTGGGCAATCTTTCCTAAAGTGCCCTGCTTCACCACATTTGTAGCAACCAGGTATTCTCTTATTTCTTCCATCTGGGTCCTTCGCCCAACAGGCGTCCTTGTTGTGCCCTTCTTTTCCACACTTTCCACACCTAGGCTTCAGACATCGTCCTTTATGGTGAAAAGTGCATTCCCCGCACCTCGGCTTAGTCCCCGAGTAAATTTTACCACCGGCCCTATTAGTGGCTCCATCAATGCTCCTGCCATGTGGCGAATTCACTTTCTTTCTTTTGTTTGCTTTAGAGCTTTCATAACTGACTTGGGTGCTCCTCTTTAGGTTTGAGGACTTCCTCTTCTTGTTGCTTGATGACTCCACATGAGTCCCTTTCTTGTTATCCTCAGATTCCGAAAATTTTCCCGCTCGTAGAGCCTCTTCAGTAAGAGTGACACTCATATCGATAGCCTCTGCGATGGTTGAGGGTTTTGAGGTAGTAACCATGCCCCTGATCTGGGGTGCAAGTCCCCAAATGAATCGTTCAATCCTTTTGAATTCCGGTTTGACTAAGTAGGGGACGACTCTAGACAAGTCGTGAAATCGCTGGACGTATTCAGAAATCTTCGGTCCGTCCATTTTCAAATTCCAAAACTCCACCTCAAACTTCTGGATTTCAGCCCTAGAACAGTATTTCTTCTCCATCATTTCCTTGAGCACGTCCCAGCTCAGTGCATAAGCAGCATCTGCACCAAGGGTTTGAACCTGAAGGTTCCACCAAGAGAGTGCGTCATCCAGAAATAACCCTGAGATATAGGTAACACTCTGTTGGGGTGAACAGTTACTCATTCTTAGAACTGAGTCAGTCTTCTCTGCCCAACGGACAAACACAACGGCACCTCCTGTGCCATCAAAATTTAAAGGCTTGCAGTCCAGGAACTGTTTATAGGTGCAGCCAGTTGGAGGGTTATTCCCAGTAGTTCCATTGCTGTGCTTAGAGCGGAGGGCTTCATGTCGTGCAATTGCCTGTGAGATGCATTCTTGCAGCTCGGCTTCTGTTCTTGGTAGCGTACCGGTGTTTGTGTCTCGCCTGGGCGGCATTCTCTTCTGCCACAACGGTATGAAGTAGGTTAGACAACATTCCAGGTGTCTATGAGGTACATAGCACCATAAGCCATCATGTAATCACCCAATTTCACATGTATATATAATCAATGTATGAGCGAGGAAACAATTACTGAGCCTTCACATAGGCTTGCCAACTTGGCTTATTATTTGTAATAAAATGAACTCGAGGTTACATCGCCTCGGTCATTTAGGTTTCAGTTATTTCCCGCTACATTGGTTTTCTTAGGTCTTTAACTTTACTGGTGCGTATATTTTCCCTTAGAGGGGGTTGCTCGCGTAGAGGTGATAGAGAGTGTAACGTCGCTGAATCCTTTTGAATGTTACTCATCTTTTCTTGCTTAAATGTTTTCCTCAAACGTCTCATACACAGGTAGACACGGAGTAGGTAAGACAGGTTTCCTACTTTCTAACGTGCTAAAGCACTGATCTATGTGTTGTTCTACCAGAAGAAGGTGAGGACACCTATAGATTAATTTTGTGTGGTTTTCATTAGCTCAACACGCAGAGTCCACCAGGATTTCTGTGCACTACAAGTCGTTATTACGTGGGCCCCCGTAATAATAAATTGTCTTGCACAGTTACCCCAATTTTCTCTCGTCCAAGCAGCTGATCGATCTAGGAGGGGACACTACTGTCCTTTTACTCCTTGCCATGGAAAGGACCATTGCGGTGGTCCACGCGCTAACATTCGCTATCGTTACGCGCGTATAGGCACGATGATTAGATGGAATAGGATTAGAGAGGATTCCTAGTAGTTGGAGGGGCACCTTCGTGATGAATACTTCACCTTCCTTTTCTGCTCAGGCATGTCGTCAATTTTGCTTCACATAAGCCGGAGGGATCTCGTCCCGTTGATTCAGAATTCGTTCAAGGTTGCCGCCTCTGCCTCGTCGTCACTATCGTAGTCAGGCACCTTCACGACCGAGAGAGAAGAGCAGCCATTTCCTATGGAAGCAAGCTCAGAATCTTGTTTGGTAATCACTCCTAGCCACGAGCCTTGCAAAGGACGCGAGGTCGATAGCTTCATCGTGCGATTCACATATAATAATAGGAGTCGGAGTCGAAAGTATCTTATTCACGTCAATAATCATTCCGTACACTTATTTGTATGTATGTATATCAATAACAAATATGCTACTTAGCATAATCAAGCAATTTAATGCATTATATCACGTGTAACTCTCGTTTTGGGGGGGTCATTTTGTCAAGTATAACTTGTGTAGACTATGCCTTGGTTGGCACCTTATTCTATGGGTATTCCTCACTAATGTCCTTGCCTTGTCTTTTCTTTGAAAAGTGTCTGACTCGTGGATCTTGGCGCTTTCGTGAATGCAATGAAAACCTTTTCATAAAATATTTTTGTGAGAGAACTTTAGTGATTGTAGTCTAGACTCGAGAAGGAATCCTAGTTCACTACAATCGAAGCTCTGATACCAAACTGTCACACCCTGTCTTTTGCGGAAGCGTATGATGTGTGACTAGCTTGTTATCATTGCATTCGATCATAATAAACAACTACAAGATTTAAAACGATGTTCATCCATTCGGAAAATTTTGAGGATCACAAACACTTGTCATTTAAGTTTTAAAACACAACCTTCATCTAGGTTACAATTCAACAAAAGTGGATGACATCTAAACTTGTAGTCTACTTCTAGTTACAACACTTGCGCCCAAGATCCATCCTGTCACCTGAAATACATGTAATTTTGGAAAACATCAACATGAAGTTGAGCGAGTTCATGCGTTTTGCATACCGTGTATGAAAACATGGTATGTATCTTATATAAATAAAGTATTCTTGCAAAAATCAATTTTTCTTGTGTACACCACGTACTAATTGAATGTTTGAACAAAGACATTACGGCATGTGAGGACATATGGAGCATTAGTGTTGGCTCCTTTAAGGCATGTGAGGACATATGGAGCATTAGTATTGGCTCCTTTACTGTGTCGATTACCCTCGACTGTGTCGATTAACCTCGACTGTGTCAATTTCCCTTGACTGTGTCGATTACCCTCGACTGTGTCGATTAACCTCGATTGTGTCGATTAACCTCGACTGTGTCGATTTCCCTCGACTGGGACACCGAAGCACTCAAGAGGTCACATAAGGACCATGAGTGGGGCTCGGCCGTACCCGTTAGATCTAACCCTCGTCCCTAATTACTGAATGTTTTTAATGGCTTGGTACTAGTTTTCACCAAGACTTTATGGCATTTTTAGTATTAAGTCTATGCTCACATGATCTAGTATTTTCTAGGCATTTCTTAAAGCACATCATACTCGGTCCTCGTTCTCACCAAGTGTGCTTCTAATATTTTTGTATTCTCGATTCGTATTGCACTCGGTACTCGTTCTCACCAAGAGTGCTTCTTGTATTTTTACCACTTGTAAAAATTATAATATTTGTAACATGTATTTCACCCCCGAGAGTTATAAAACCAAAAACAGTTAAAGAAAAGGGGGAGCATGAACTCACAACTTTGCGTTCCTGCGTCGTAAACTTCACCGGAGTTGCTTATCTAGCGTCGTGACCTAAACGCGTTTTATTAACGTTAGTCACTAGACTTGTATCGCACAAGTGCAAGTCACTATCTTTTGTATTTGTGTTCTTGTGTTAAAAATATTTATATTTTTAACTATTTGTCTTATATCATTTTCTCAAAAATAAATATACGTATCTTGTATTTTGCACCCGAATTATGTATTTTGTCCAAGTAATATATTTTCATAAATATATCCTCTTGTATGTGTCTAAGCATGTTGTACGTGTATTTTCATGTTTATACTCCTCATGAGTATTTAGTGTATCTTTACGTCTCAATACGCTAGCACGTATAACACATACTATATACACTTAGCACAAAAGTTGGTGATAAAATAATATATATTTTTCTCTCAAAAATATACATATTTATATCCACTTTATTTTTGAAGAAATCCTCATTTCTTATCACCAAAAATTAGGGAAACCTTGGTAATACCTTTAAATACATTTTTAGGGAATAAGTTCTTCAAAAACTTGTATTTTTCTAAGTGTCAAAATTTATAAAAATTTTGACAGAGTTTCCCCTAAAAATGGAGGTTTCCCATGTTTTCAAAACATGTGTTTATTTTCTTTTAAATCGTCAATAATCATCAACAACAATTATCAACAATAATCATCAACAACAATTATCAACAATAATCATCAACAACAATTACTAATTTTCCCCATTTCATGAACTTGCATATTTACAAAAATGTGTAGTAATTTACTAGCACATTTAGTAAGTCTTGTTATCTTTAAAAATAAGTTTAATTTCTTAAAAAAAACTTTATTTTTAAAGAATATGAAGTTCCACAACTTCTAGTCGGTTTTTACGAAAATTATTTCTTTGTTAAAACTTTTGTTACACTAGTGTTCGCACACTTGTTTGATCACAAAAAATCACTTTTGTTTGTGTAAGGTCCGGATTAGAACATGTGATTTCTTTTGACGCTTGGTCTTTTGAAAATACCACTTGTGGACACATAGATCGGCTAATTTTAGACACTATTTCATAAGTAAAAATACTTTTACACAAGTTCATGTTTCTTGTGTGGTAGAGTTTCACCTTTTAACCCTTGCACCATTTCAAACAAGCTTATGTCAAGATCCATGATCTTAACCAAACAGGGTTAAATGATGATCCGAGCTACCACAACGTAGATCGGGCCTAAATAATCACAAATTTCAATTACTACAACATTTACACAACTAGTGAGCTTTTAACCATCATTTTTCATGTTTTTAGTAGACTTTAATGCACCATTTTGTAAGATTTCGAGTTTTAATCATTACACATCACATTAACCACTTCAAAATAGCTCAAGAATGTGTTTTAAGCAACATACCACTAGCTCGAGGCTAGGGAAGTATCTAGACGCGAATGTGGTGGATAAAAGCTAGAGAAAGAGGTCCTTCGAGCTCCGAGTGCACCAAGCCTTCTTATGCGTGACACTTGACACTTGTATGATGTTGGGAAAAATATGATGGATGATCAAGGGGTGTTCGGCCGAAACTTTTTGAGGGAGAGGAGAGAGTAGTTTTGTGGTGTTGGGTGGTGAATTGTCTAGTGTGCCATCTCAAGGTATTTATAGACATTCCATATGGCATATTCCTAGCATATTCTTTGGAATATTCCTAGCATATTCTTGGAATATTCCTAGCATATTCTTTGGAATATTCCTAGCATATTCTTGGAATATTCCTAGCATATTCCTAGCATATTCCTGGAATATTCTTAGCATATTCCTAGCATATTCCTGGAATATTCCTAGGTTTTCTGCGTTTTCTGCGTTGTCTGCGTTTTGCAGTGTAAGCACTGTGTCGCGTAGGAACACACGGTACGTGCTTAAACTTGAAAAATAACGTTTTTAAGCGTTTTAATTTATTTTTCAACACGAACCTGATTAAAATAAAATTTTAATCATAACAGAATATTTGTGGGATTAAATATTATCCGGGCGGCCATCAACGTTCGTTTCGCAGTTTTGTCGCAATTAGTTCTGCTCTTAAAGTGTGTTTCGGGTGCTTTTTAGTGCTTATTTTTGCTTTCATATAGCATATATATTAAACCCTTGTATGTACTCTTGGGTTTTAATGTATTCTTGTTATTGGACCTACACCTAGGCTCCAATTTTATTGTCTGACTGCTTTCTGCAATTCCGTTGACACAGTGTGTCTTACCGGTGAGTTTACTAATATTTTTGACGCAACGCTCTCGTTTTTGCATAAAGCAATATTTTGTAGTATAAAACGTACATGAATTCACTTGTATGGAATTCAGAAACTTATTTCTCTTGTAAACTAGATCATGTATGTTCATTAAGGCACAGATCACTGTTCATTTAGTGTACGGAATGTACGGAAAAGTGACGGTTGTCACAACATAAGGGTATATTAGTCTTTTTACCCATTTACTTAAAAATATTTTAATAAAAAAAATTAATCACCTCCCTCTCTCTCTACCTACTCACACACTCTCGCACCGTCACCACCACCACCGGCCACCGTCAACCACTGCCCGCACCGTCACCACCACCACCCCCAGCCGCCCCCACCAAGTCACCAACCACTACCTCCGCAACTATCAACACATCTCTTTCTCTAACTAACCGGAAACAGTCTGACCTGGTTTGAATCGTCCTCTACCATTGACCCGAAACCAAACACCACCGCCTCCGTTGTCGTGGCTCCGATGGCACCGCCGTCAGCCACCACAGCACATCTTCGTCATCATCTTCATTCGTCGTCGATCATCGTCATCAGAGAACAAGCATCACCTGCATAACCATCTTCAACTTGACAAACACCACCGCCTCCGCCGTGTGCGGCGGCTCTCCTTCTAATTCTCTGTTTCCTCTCTCTCTACCTACTCACACACTCTCTCTATCTCTCTCTCTAAGATGTTTGGGGTGTGGTTGTCGGAGATACGCGGATCGGAGAAGGGGTCTCGCTCGTCGAAGAGAACCATAACGATCCGCCGGCAGCCACCGGCTCCATCGGTGACTCCAGTCGCCGGACAGAATCATAGAGAGGGAGAGAAGGGTAGCAGGGGATGTTTAAGAACACCTGTAAGTCTTAATTTTGATTTCATGTGTGGGTGTGCATCTGATGTGTAGATCGAGAGAGAAGGAGATGGCAAGCAAGGGTTCTGTGTTTTTGTGACTTGGGAAGATAAGGTAGTAAAGATAATGAGAGGAAGGTTTGGAAATAAGATGAGATTTGGGAAGAAGATAATATTAACTGGGTTTCATTTGTTTGAGAGAGAGAGAAGAGATAGAAAGAGGGGTTTCAGATTAGAAGATTAGAGAGAGAAGAGAGAGAGAGAGAGTATGTTTATATACTTTGTTTTGTTTTTAAGTTGTACAAAGTGGCCCTTTAATAAAAGTTCTTTACAAACTAGCCCCTGGAAAGGTCAAATGACAAGAATGCCCTCATGTGTCTTGCACATGATCAGATTTAACAAAAAAAATTAACTGGGTTTGCCCTAAAGGACATAACGTGCAGGATTTTGAAACGTTAAGGACAAAACTCATCAATTTTAAAGATAAAGGACAGCGTCTGAAATTTGGGATAAACATAAAGGACAAAACTTGTAATTTACTCTAATTAGAATAAAGAGGTCATTTGTTATTAATTCGGTTGAAAATAACCTGATTTCTAAATAAAGTCGTTAGTTGTGTAGTTTGGATGGTCTATTGCATAGTTTGGATAGTCTATTAAAATTTGAGTCACCTGTTTCAATTAACACACGTTTGAGTGGAATAAAAAATATTTAATATGAGGTTTTTACTTTTATAGTTTGTTTTTTTTCTTCCAACACTTAAAACATTGATCTTTAAGGAGCTCTAATCTTTTTTGTAACGGCCAACAGAACTAATATTGAGCATTTTTGGAACACCCACTGGACAAACGGAGTACTCCGAGAGTAACCTGAGTTCATCACCAATTCCGAGGAAAAACCCGGTAACCCACCCGCCCATAGGCACGACGGTGAAATTATCAGTAAAACCTGTTTGACTCAAGGATCCAACCCAGGTTTCCCTGGTCTCCTATCATTGCCCACCAATACCTCACTTTACACCAAGTGAGAGTTGAACATGCATCTCTCAAGAGAAATGCAAGGCTTCTACCAAACATATTTTTATGCTACGTGTCATCCTCTTAGGCCGCTTGCTTTTGTAAACGACGGTCAAATTTTTTTAGCACCTGTCTCATTCGCATTCACTCCTCTTCCCCTACACACTTCAAACAAACCCTAAAACTTTCCTCTGCCGTCTCAAGCACAGTGGCGGACCTAGAAATTTTTTTCATGGGGTGCAGAAATTTTTTAAAAGTCGTTTACTTATTGCTATATAATATTTTTTTTTACTCCGGTTCGGGTCAAATCGGGTCGGGTCATATTAAAGTGTTTAATCAAACTAAATTTAAGTATTTAACAGGTTTTAAGAATTGTAAAAGTCTATTAGCGGATGAGATCCTTGCGTTGTGACGAGTGGGAACTCGGTTTTCGATACACTCGTTATACCAAAGAAATAGCAACCTAAAAAACTTAGTCGTAATATAATGAAAATATGTTCGGTTCATTGGTTTTTAGTGAACTAGTTAAATACAAAAAGGTTTCATGAAAGAACTAATTTAGAATTAGTAAAGTTAATAGGTTATTTCATTAGATATCATATTTTAGTAACGATACGAATGACCTAATTAAAACACTTTTAAAACTTAATTACTATTTTGTGACATTTTCCTCCTTTTTCTATAAATTATATGAGTGACCTAATTAAAATACTTTTAAAAGTTTACTATTTTGTAACATTTTCCTCCCTTTTCTATAAATTATATAGTTTATTTAAATTTAATGGGATTACCGACAATAAATGGGATTACCTTAAATAGATAATAGTTGTTAATATTATATATTGACAACAACTTTTTTTGGGTTAAATTATTGATTATTACCCTTATTCTTAAAGATAAAGGTCGGTGCACCACTCAAAAGACAATAATGCCCCTTCAACAGAGAAGTCGTACGCTTTAGAAAAGCGTATGGTCAGGGTTTTCTTCCAGATCTTTCATCATTTTGCTCTCACTATCTCCATCTTGCTTGCTCTCGCCATCTTGCAACCATTGCTGCTGTCAATATCTCTCAACGGCTTGCTGTTTAGGTTAGTATCAAATTACTTTTCTTCTCTTTCGTCTTCTATATCCATGCTTTGTTTATATAAAAGTAAAATCTCGTTTTTAACCATGTTAAATGTAAATTTAATAATAATTGAAGGACCATTTGTTTAACTATGTACTAGTTATCATAGAGAAAGAGAGATGTGTAGTTTTCTTTTTAAATTCATGTACACATTTACCCATTTAATTATTTTAAATTCTTTTTCTTGTATCCCTCCTGAGGAATAAAAGGCAGGAAGTAGTGCTCAGCAAAATTGTTCTTGAGGAGAGCAATACCCTTTTACCGTTTTTAATGTTCCAAACTTGAAAGAAAAGTGTTTACATTAGTAGTATGATTATCATTAAATGAGTTATCTTTGGGTGAATTGTACCAAGTGGTTTTTATCACTGGATATTGATTTTAGTTTATTTAATGAATGTGACTGGACAGTTGCAAGTGACAATACGTTGCAAATAAGAGCAGAGATCGGATATCAAAGAACTGGGATAAAATGACAATTGTGGAGGCCCCGAATCCAGAACTTGCGTCTAATCTGTCAACTTTTCTCCACCGAATTCCTAAGTCAACGCTGTTAAATAATATAATTTATTGTGAAACCGTCCGTGTACTTAAACTAGCTTAACTCTATATGACTTGCCATTAGGCCCATTTTTCACTCAATTCTAGTAATTTTGTTAAACTCCAAAGTGTTATTACCAGTCCATAAGGATGACAGGATGTATAACTTTGAAATAGTTTAATTTCTTTTTTTCAAACTAAAACTCCAATAAAAGCTATCAAACTTAATTTTTTAACCTAATTAAAGCAACACTATTGCCCAACCAATGAATCCAAAATCAGAAAAATAAGTATTTCAGCTAACCTGTTAATTTATTTGTATTTATGTTCTGAAGTTATTTAGGCTCGCTCAAAACTATACGAGTCAACTTGGCTTGAAATCTCCCTATGAAGTTGAAAACTGAGCTCGAACTCAAACTCTAACTCTGTTCATTTATAACCAAGCATTCTGTAACGCAACACCTTAACATTTATATGTGCCCTAAACGTTTCATTGTCGACTATATTGATTGTGAGTTTAAGATCTTGAGCAACGAGAGACGAGGATACATAAGCACCCATTTTGATTCGATTCACACAAAATTAATCACCTTTTGGACCTAAACCCGTTTTGACATGTCACCCACCCAATCCGTTTTGACAAAGCACAAGTCTTTATGCAGACCCCCCGCTGTTCTCTACTTAAAATTGGTTTTCTATTTAACGCGCCTCTTTCTAACATACATACCAAATATGGTCATATAAGCAACAAACAAACTATTTGTAATATAACCCATTTCAGTATAATCAGTTCTCAACCTATCATACATAACCACATCCTTGCAATACCCGCAGCTATCTCACCAAGGTTCTAAACATTCATTATTCGTAGACCAAAACTCTCCGTCCTCATCGAGACGCAACGACTCGATACTCGCAGCTTCTTCTTCGTCACTTATCTCCGAATCGCCATCGTCAGACTCAAACAAGTCATCCAAACCCTCCATAAGATCATCATCAATCTCATCAAGACTATCATAATCTTGATTAATTACAGTATCTCCATAATTAAAACCGTTCTTAAAGCTAACCCGTCTCTCTCGCCTCATCCGTTTACCTTCCTTAACCAAATCAAATAACCGGTCTTTTATTATAGAAGATTCGTCTTTTTTCAAAAGTTTACCGTTATCATCATATGCTTCGACGAGAAACACAGAGTCCCTCTGACCCTTCAAACTTACGTAAAACAACTCCGGATGCCGCAACAACATAGCTCTCAACTTATTCGACAAACCGAATTCTTTTCGAAAATGAGTCAAGTGATCGATTAACGTTCTTTTTTCAACCATCAAACCTAACACCTCCCTCACCACTTCACATGCCCGTTTTTCCGCTTGTATAGATTCTTTCGGAAACTCATCAACTTTCGTACGATACGGACACACATCTGTTATCTGTTGAAACTTCATCAAAAACTCTTCGTGATGTCTTCTCACGTTTAACCCCCTACGAAGTCTCAAACGGTTAAACTTCAACGGCCGGTCAACGATCAATCCAAGCGATTCGACTTCCGGAACCGGTAACGGCTGAGCCAGACCAATGTCGAACGACACGAGCTCAAGCGCACGCCCGTAAGACGTGTCGACGGTTTTAAACTTATCCGGGTACGCGTTACAAAGGCGGGACCGGAAGTTAGCAGGGAGGCCAAGATCGGGCCCGATGTGGACCAACTTTGACAAAAGGAGCCGGTGATGCGAAGATAACATAAGAAGTTTTAGAAGCTTGTTGGCTAGTGAGTCCGACATGGCGGTTTTGAGCTTCGACTCTTCGTTAGCAAGAGACGCTGCGGCTGGAGTGAGTCTCACGCAAAGTTGAGGGAGTGTTTTTGTTGCGTTTAACGGTGTGGGCGGTAACGGAATGGTGAAAAGTTCGAAAATGGTTGGGTAACGATGGATCATAGATACGAGTGATCGAGGTTTTGCGAGTGATAGATACGAGCGGCATTTTCCAAGTATATGAAGTGGCATGTAGTGTTTTGGTTTGGATAGGAGTAAAGTTTTCAACTTTTGTACGAAACGGATTTTGTTCTGCTTTACCACGTGTTTGTCTAGTGATGGATCGCGAACGTGTTTGATAGCTGCGGTGATTGTAAGAGAAACATTTTTTGATTTCCATAATTTGGTGTAATCACTTCTACCGGATTTATTGCTCCAGAAAGAAACCGATGGAACGAAATCTGATTTGGGATAAGATAAAGATTTGTTACGCGTAAACGCAACAGGATGAGTGAGAGACAATTCCATGTTAAGATATGTAAATCGTTTTGACCGAACCACTTCGAATCCTGCAGAAAAAGTGAAACAAAAGTTTACTTTCTGGAAGAATTGTACTCTTATTGCAAGTCAAATATGAACATATAGAACAAATATACATCATACAGTTCAACAGATTTCATCTATTTGCATAATTTATCTAAATTAAGCTACACAAATGCTTCAAATTTTGTGGTTTCATGGTTATTACTTATAAGCATAGTGACAAAATCGGTTCACGGTGAAGCAAGTGAGTGAGGACTTTCATCAAACAGGTGGTGGGCAGTAAACCCAATTACACCCATAACATAAAACAACCAAATAAATCATCAAGATAACATTGTAATTAATTTATTATAATACCAAAATTCACTGAAACAAGTGAGTGAGGATTTTCATCAAACAGGTGGTGGACAGTAAACCCAACTACACCCATAACATAAAACAACCAAACAAATCATTAAATCATCAAGTTAAGATTGTGGGTAATTTAAATATCATAATCCCAAAACTCACTGTGAAACAAGTGAGTGAGGATTTTCATCAAACAGTTGGTGTGCAGTTAACCAATTCGACCAATAACATATAACAACCAGCATCAAGATAATCTTCTAGGCTTGTTTATTGATCCGGAAACTCATGGGACCATCTAAACTTCTCAAACAATTTACTTTTCTTTACAAACAGTTTTGAAATTTATGTAAAGTTGTTGAACTTACCGAACGGAGGTTTTGAAATTGTGCAGTTAATCAAATCGACCCATAACATATACAAGGCCAGAAACCGTTGCCTGAAATATAAGAGTCTTTTGGTGATTGATAATAACACTCGCAAAACTTCGGTCCATTGAGGGTCGAGCGGTTACCAGATAATTTCAAGATTACATAGACGTGTTGCTAAAAAAAATGTGTAAAAATGCGTTTGCCGGGAGTCGAACCCGGGTCTATTGCTTGGAAGGCAATTATCCTAACCGTTGGACTACAAACGCTGATCTGTTACTAAAAGTAGTTAAAAACTCCTAGTCGTTTGAGTAACCAAATAATGTTAATAAATTATTCTACTTATTTGTACATGTCAACTATGATATATAACTAGTATTTTGACCCGCCATCTTGCGGCAGCGTCGACACTTAAATTAACCCGAATTTGTGACGTCAAGTATTTGACTCGACTCGTTTCCTAACAAAACTTACGTCAAAATATAGAGAACTGAAAACGGGCATAAAAAATAAGTACGAAATCTTATTGACATGGCTTATTATCAAGAAAAATAACGTTAAAATATAAACCGACTTAGTTTTATCCCAAAACGTACTTAAAAGCATGTAAGAAAATAGTAATTTTTAAGTTAAGTAATGGTATCGCGCGTTGAGGCGACGTTGAAACGTAAAGTAACTTAAATTTTTACCATCTGATGAAAACGTATTATATTTGACCTGACGTAATATATTTGACAGATATATACATAAAAATAAGCACGTAAAACTTAAGAGGGGCCACAATAATATTTTACAAATTTTCTATCAACAATGCAGAATGTTGAGAGATTAAAGTTAAAAAAAAAACTAAAAACCAAAAAACAAGGAAAATTAAAATAAAAGACAAAAAGAAAAAGAAAAAACTCATTTTTGAAATTGCTACAGTAAAAAATGGTTTGAGAATTGTTATTTATAATAACAATAATAATAATTGGCTATATGACCGCTTGTATGACTCAATCTAACTTCAATTATATCTTTGAAGCACTACATACAACTATATTATACTTTCTTTACTTAAAATTAGTTATGTATCGTTTCTAATCTTGAATACCTTTATGATGGTATGAAAATATATGTATTTATCAAAAACATTATCCATGTTAACCAAGTCAAGACCCGAAAAAAAAATTGATTAGGGTGAAGGGAGCGCACCCCTCATGAGATGGGGGGAAATTTCCACCTACCCAATCATGATGTGTCATGTCAATTCCTCTCTAATACACCACTCTTGTCCAAAAAACATAAGGGGTGGTTTCACCCAAACCATTATTTTAAAAGCATGATTGGTTGAAAGAGAGTGGGGCCCACCATCACCCCCTCTCCCTCATCTTCCGCGCATGCGGCAACTCTTCCCCGTAAAAAACCTTCACCACGCGGCATACACTTGTTGGCAGTGCACCCTTCATACGGCAAACCTCCAACCTCCTCCTGTAGGATCGTTTTCTGACCCAAACGAGTCGATCAGAAGAGTTTTTGCTCAATACGAGAGGCGGAAACAAACGTATTGAGTCAATTCAGCTAGATATACATTTTAAACTGTCTTTTGATTGATTTGACAAACTTTTACAGCAAGTAGACACTTCGGCAGCAGTTCGGTACTGAAACCGGAAAGTTACAAATGACAAGGCATCAAAGTTATTTATAGGTGAGCTAATTTCGCACGAACCAGCCCAAGCGAAATCATCACTTAATTTCGTACCAAATAAATTTCGTGCGAAATACCCACAAACACACTTTTCTCGTTTTGCGTGCACTGATCTATCTAATACAATACAAGACTCGATACAAGACAAAGTCGACAGACGTATGCACCAACAGACTCCCCCTCAGATGTTGACAAAGTCTTCGGTGTCGAGTCTTCAATCTTCAGTCTTTATCAGCCTTCTCGAACTCTTCCAAAGTATCTAACAATGTAAAGCATCCTCAATCTTTCTCTTCTCTTCTCATTTCCAGGATCTCGACCTGGCTCTTTACTCACTCTAATTCTCTTGATCATATCTCTTGATTCCTTAAGTTCATCAGTATCAGCAGCTTGTGTGAACACATCTCCCAAGATCAGAATCTGGCTCTTTTCATCTACAGACTCCCCCTATCAATACCCTGGGATCAGGATCGTGACCTGGCACACACTCTGCTTTAGGAACCGAAACCTGGCTTTCTCTAATCACAAACTCCTCAGGAATCGAAAACCTGGCTTACCTGCACATCCTCTACCTCACAATAAATTTCACAAATTTAAAATTTGACAAATTTATGTTCTCTGCTTACCACTTGTAAAAGATGAATTTAACAGATGAATTAAAACCATTTGCAGGTATTAACCAATTAATAGATGATTTTACAATGTTAATCACAGATGAACCACTTGAAGAAATAGAATGATTTAACATTTAAAAGCTTCTGATGACCACTTGTATGCAAAACATTCAAAATCTTTTCACATTACTCACAGACTCCCCCTCACAAAATGTTCATCATGTTTAGCACTTGGAATTTTGAAAATTAGCTTTCCAACATCAGTTGTCGAAAATTTTTATGGATTTTTCAAAAATTTATGCTAAAAACACATTCTTTTTGGATTTTTTTTAAGATTTTCAGTGTGTAAAAATGCAATAAGGAAATATTCACATACAATCTTTTTGTGAGTTTATGTAAGAGGATCATATCAGTTTATGAAACAAATCACCAACACCGTTAAGCTTTAAACATTTTAAGTTCTAAACAATTCACTTAGATTGTCAGTATACTGATCCACTTAAATTTTCACACAAATTTCAACTGTTTCGAGATACGAGATTAATGTTTTAATGACTTAAACTTATTCGCGTGTCCCACCTCAGAATATACTCCCGTATCCAGACTTCTATATTCAGTCTTACAGGTGAATGTACACTAATGATATCTGTCAACGGGTAAATGCGAGACCGTGAGAGCTCAGACTAGAACTTCCGTTCGTACAAAGAGATGACGGCTCGTCTTTAGGTGTGTCCCGTTTGGGGATCTTTTCTTCAACAGCACATGATTAGCATTTTTCAATGTTTCATCATTTTTTGTACTGAGGGCTGGCTTTAAGATTTAAAGCTATGTAAAGTATTATACGAGGACTAGGCTATTGCTCCCGCAAAATCAGAAGTCCTGGTATAATACCCCAGATATCACCACGCACAAAGACCTAGTCTGTAAGAAATAGAATCTTTCAAACAAGATTTCGGGGGTTACCCATATATTCGAGAGATGTTCCCCACGATATAAGTAAGTATTTGATTTTAGGTTTATATCTCGAAAACAATCTACTAAATGTATAAAAACCTACTGGCATATCCTCAGTGAGATCGTTTATCACATTTTGACTTTCCAATTCTTTAGCGTGTTGTGATAGTCCAGTGATGTACTATCATTTCCTCTTTTATCACAACAAAACTCGTTTTGAATTTTATCATGTTTTTGGATTTTTCAAATTTTATCATGTTTTTGGATTTTTCAAATTTTCTAATGTTTTTAGATTTTCTGAAATTTCTTACCCCCCCTAAAATTCAAAACCATTTAAAGAAAATTTAAAACAAACTGTACAAGTAAAGTGACAATTGTTGTGAATTACATTAATTCGCCATCCACTTGGCATAAACAATCAGAACTCCCCCTTACAACAAACTATTTTTCCATTATGATTTCAAAACACTTAAGTTTGTTTAATCAAAATGGCTTTTCCGGAAAATTAGTTTTGTTGATTTTACCACTTGTAGGTTGGGGATTACTTCATCACTTTGTTCTACCACATGAACATTTGCTAACCTCTTTACCACTTGAAAAATATGACAATATCACAAAAATACCACTTGTAGAAAATCAAGTACAATTTAATGTCTCTGATTAACCACTTGAAGACCGAAATATCGCAGTTACCAACCTGTGAATTTCTCAAGAAAGATGCCGATTCCTACTCCCCAATTACCAACCTGGGAGTTCTGGCAAGTCAGGTTTTTCAGTTAAAGAGATTCTCCCAAGCCTGACAGACCTTGGGAGATTCCGAGTTACCAACACTCGGTTTCTTTCCTTTCATCTTCTTCTCATAATATTCCTTTACCCCTTTGACTTTCCCATCAATCTTTTTTCCAAAAATATGTTTCACTTTGGGGTTAAAAGCTTTTCCAAATCAAATTCTTTCTTTTCAGAAAAGAATTGAATTGAAATCTCAACTTTCCCAACTTTTTGTTTAAAATTTTCAGCCCTCAATGGTGGAAAATTTGCATCATCCATTGGAGGAACTGATTTTTCACCTTTTGATTCAATTTGTGGCTCATCTGACTTTGTGGAATCAGATTCATCGCCGGAAGATAGCTCCTCTGATTTTGACGAATCAGAATCATTGCTAGAACTATCATCAGATTTCTTAACAACCCACTTTTGGTTGTCAAGATTTGCTTTTCTCTTGTAAAACCTTTTTGAACACTCACCAACCTCAAATTTTGAGTTTTTGAAAATTATAAAAGGTTTGGTTGGCGGTTCATTTTCAACCATCTTTTCTTTCATTTTGAGAGACACTCCCTGTTTGGATTGAATTGCCTTGGGACAATTCTTGGCAATATGACCAATTGTTTTGCATTGAAAACAAGTTCTTGTATCTTTCTGTTGAACAACTTCATTCTTCATTTCATCTTGCTTCTTCGCAAGTAATTCTCTGTTGGTCTGCTTCCAGAATGAACTCTTTTCCTCTTCTTCCGAACTTGCTCCTGCGATAAAAACAGTTTTTGGTTTATATGTTTTTTCATTTTTATAATTTTCTGGTGGAATAAGACCAAGACCTTTCTTTTTGAAATTACCGTTATGGTTTGGTTTCTTTCGATAACCTGAACCAGAACTGTAACCCTTTTTCTTGTTTTCTTTTTGTTGAACTCTTGAGGTGTATTTTTTAGCTTTTTCAGTAAGATTCATATCTTTTATTTCAGAAATATTAATTTCTGTTAATTTGAAAACCTTTTTGATCATTTCAGTTTTGACACCTCTTATTGGAAATTCTTTATCAGAATATAATTTGTTTGAATCATTCAAAGTATATGCCACTTTGATTGGTTCGTCATTCAATTTAGATTTTGATAACAAGAATTCTCTATTGTAAACTCTTTTGCCCTGTTTGACTTGTGAACTTGACGTGTCTGACTCAGACTTTGACTCTGATTTTGACCCCTCTGTTTCATCTTTATCCAACACCTGATCGACCACTTTCTTTATTAACTCAGACTCATGATCAGTGTCAGATGATGTAAAAGTAACATCAATGTTTTCTGGCAAGCTAACTGACAGCTCAGACTCCCACTGTAAGTTTGTCGCCTTTTTGACTCTTTCTGAATTTGGATTTCTTGGAGAATATCCATTTTCAAGCGGGGGTGGACACTTGTTGTAACTGACACTTTGTTTCTTACTAGAAACTTTCACTTCAGTTTTCTCTTTTGTTTCAGAAGTCTTCTCTTCAGACATTTCTTCTTCAAATGCCTTCATGCCTTCTACGCTTGGATAAATCCTGTCAATGACATAAGAAGTACATGAGTAACTTTTTAACAATCTATTTACTCTTTCTGTTTCAATTCTTTGTGTTTCTAATTTCTGCTCCAGAACAACACATTTTTCAATATAATTGTTGACGACTTTTTGCTTTGTCATGAAAGCTCCTTGAAGTGTTTTCATGGCTGTTGCTTGTTCACTGCTTGATTCGTTGTACTGATTCATTGCTTTGTTAAGAACATCATATGATTCTTTTAATCTGTTCATGTTGTGAATCAAAGTACTGTTTTGCTTCTTTACTGCTTCACAGTTTTCACATATCACCGGAATCTTTCGTGCATCAGCTTCTGCATCAATTTTAAAAGCTGGAACTTCTTTTATTTTTTCTCTTTATTACAGGAACTTCTTCATCATCACTGCTGACTTGTTTCTTAGCTTTCTTCTTTTTCTTTTTAACTTTTCCATCATCACTGTCACTCTCTTCCATCATTCTTAAATGCTCTTCCATTCTTCTTGCATAATAATCATCATCATTATCACTGTCTTCAGCAACTCGAGCAACAAAAGCTTTGGCTTTTAAAATCTCTTCATCCGGACAATAAGTATCCCAACTAAAATTTTCCCAGCTAAAACCTTCTGGTAGTTTTTCATCATCTTGATCTATCAGAAATGCTTTGCTGTCAGCTGAAATATATTTATCCCAACTTGATCCTTTTGTTGATTTTTTATCATCTTGATTCACCATACAAGCTCTCTTTGATGATTCCTCGATTGCCTTCTTAGCATGAGCAGTTTGTGATTCTTGTTGTTGTTGAGCAACTTGATGATAAATTGCTTTTCGATAGTAATCATTATTGTTGAACGGATTTTGAGCTCCACTTGCTTCGCGGTTTGTGCATTCCCTCTTGAAATGCCCTTTTTCCCTGCAACGAAAACAAGTAACTTTAGACTTATCAAAACCTAAAGTAGAAACATTTGCATCACGGAAATCATCTCTTCCCGTAATTTGTTTGAACTTCTCAGCTCTTCTTAGCACACTCGTTAAACACCATTTTATATCCATCAATTCCATCTCCTCGGCATCAATCTGATCGTAATCCTCTTTTGTCAGCATTGGATTCCCGATCCTTCCTGCAACTAGACTACCATATGATTCCAACACAGTTCCCAATAAAGACATGTGACTTTTTGCAACTTCTTCTGAGTAATCCTGATCATTCTCAAGATTCAATACAATGTTGCATTGTAACTTCTTGCCATTTTTGGTTGCTGACAAGTTTGGATCAAATGATGGATATGACGAAAAACTTGTTTTGCTGTTTGATCCTTTAGATGAACCTCCCGATGAACTCTTTGCATTGAATGCAGTTTCAACCTTTGGTGATATGTTGGTCTTATCACTGATACCCCCTTTGTAATAAAGACCAATATTTTGTTCACCATCAAAATCTTTCATTCTTGATATCTTCCTTTGTTCTATTTCTTGAGCTTCAAGCTTTTCAATGAACTTACTCAGTGTTAGATTCCCAAAATCTTTCTTGTTTCTCAACATCATGAGGTATGTGCCCCAAGTTTCATGTGGCAACGCATCAGCTAGCTTCTCAATCAACTCTTCATTATCTTTTGTGATGCTCACTCTTTTCATGTTGACTAACAAATTGCAGTATCTTTCAATGATCTGCTTGGTGCTTTCAGTTCTCAAACCACGGAATAGATCAAATTCCTTTTTCAAAGTGATTTTTTGTTCTTGATCATTTCTTTACTTCCAACAAACTTAGATTTTAAAGCTTTCCAGATAGAGTATGTTGTTCCATTGTGTTGCAATAAAACTAAGATATCTTCTTTCACAGCTTGATGCAATAAACTAGTCATCATCTTTTCATCTTTGTATTTCTTTTTCTCTTCAGCACTAAGATCTTTAATTGCAATAATCTCCTCATCATCAGTCATCGGTCTAACATATTTCGTCTCAACACATTCCCAAGCATCCAAGTAATTTGCTTGAACCCAATTCTCAAATCTTTCTTCCCATCCTTTATACTCCTCGATATTCATGAGCTTTGGCGGTTTTTGCATAGTGCCCGTTTCATTTTCCAATATTGCTTGCTGAGTAATGGTAATCGGAGTAGCAAAGACGTTATAAAATTCCTCTTCCATGTTTCGGTTTTCAAGAATTTACAAACAGTCAGTTTCAAACGGAATCAACTTTCACGCGGAATAGCCTTTGATGCGAAATTACCCTGTTCAAACGAAAACAACCTGCAGAACAACTTCAAACGAAATCAATTCGAACGAAAACAGAATTTTCAAACGAAATAAGCAGCTTTCAAACGAAATAGATGATTTTGTGTGAAAGACTCAAACGAAATACCAAATTGGTGCGAAATAGACTAATTTCGTACGAAATATTCACACGAAAGACTAATTTTGTGCGAAATCAATCAACTTTTCACACGAAATACTAATTTCGTGCGAAATAAACCACACTTTCAAGCGAAATCAAGCACAAAATGTGATTTCGTGCGAAATCAAAGCTCTATTTCGTACGAAATACTGGTGATGTCATCATCTCGAGCTGTTTTTGTCAAAATTGATTAGGTTTTTATACGATTTTAAGTCTGAAACTTTCAAGGGTTTGTTAAAACACGATTGCGCGTATAATGTGTGAAATTCAAGTCATTTTGACCGTAAAAACTTGTTAATTGTGAAAAAGAAGGTGTAGAAATCAGAATTTGCAGCTGAATTGGTAAGAACTCTTCCTCCTGAGCTCTGATACCACTTGTAGGATCGTTTTCTGACCCAAACGAGTCGATCAGAAGAGTTTTTGCTCAATACGAGAGGCGGAAACAAACGTATTGAGTCAATTCGGCTAGATATACATTTTAAACTGTCTTTTGATTGATTTGACAAACTTTTACAGCAAGTAGACACTTCGGCAGCAGTTCGGTACTGAAACCGGAAAGTTACAAATGACAAGGCATCAAAGGTATTTATAGGTGAGCTAATTTCGCACGAACCATCCCAAGCGAAATCATCACTTAATTTCGTACGAAATAACCTATGTGTTATTTCGTGCGAAATACCCACAAACACACTTTTCTCGTTTTGCGTGCCCTGATCTATCTAATACAATACAAGACTCGATACAAGACAAAGTCAACAGACGTATGCACCAACACCTCCCCGCTTCCACCCCCTTCACCCTTAGCATATTTATTAATCTAATACTTATTTACCAAGGCTATAATGTATGTTGTTTGTAAGGCACTTATAAACCGTCCTAATCTAGTAAAACCAGGTTGAATTACAAGTGATTTGACCTTAAATTTGTATCTAAAAATAGTAGGATATATAATTATATTAAGCCACGAATGTAATTCATAGCAAAGGTTTTAATTTTTAAATATCATTTAAAATTCATAGCAAATGTTTTAATTTTTAGATTTCCATAATCGGTATAGCCATGGTTTGGTTGATTTGACCAGCCAGTTATAAAATTCGTTGATAAGATTACAAGATGGCCGGCCTGGGGTGAGCGGGGAGGACTACCGGTCAGGGCCCGATATTTCGAGGGCATATTTTTTATGAAAAAAACCCGATATGTAAATGTAAAATATTTTTTTAATAGGGTACACCCATACAAACACCAACATAGACCCCCTTACAAAACTATTCTTATGGTTTAGATTAGTTATTAACCCCTTTGGCATTAGGTTTAGACCTTTAGTGAGCCCAATACCCAATTTCATTAAGGCCTAAGGGCACATTTTTTCGAGCTCGAACAGGGTACACGAATTCTCAGGACCGGCAATTACAAGGTTTTTAGGGGAGATAATGCCACACCAATACTCAGTTATAACTTTTTATCCTTTTTAATATTCTGTTGCATCCAAATAAATAAAGCTATATAATGTGTATCAATACTATGGCTGTAAACGAACCGAACTTCAACAAACAGTTCGTAAACCGTTCGACAGAAAATTCGTTTATGTCTGTTTGTTACATAAACGAACACGAACAAGAAATTCCGCGTTAAGTTAAAGAAAGAACATTAACGAATGTAATTCATAGTTATTAAAATCGAGCGCTTTTTGCGCCTAGGCAAGTTTTTGGGGCGACGCGCATTTGTTGCGCTTCTGGTACCAAGGTAATTAAGCGCTATAGTGCATTTAATGGTAATTAGGGTTTTTTTTATTTAATGATAAATAATCTTATTCTTTACGGGTGTGTTTTATTTAATGATACTTTTTAATGCTATATGATACTTTTTAATGCGCAGTTAATACTAATTAAGGTATTTTCTATTTAATGATAAATTCTTTTTATTCTCCTCTTTATAAGGCCTCAGGATAAACGATTCTAGCAACTTAGAGCAAGAAAAGCAACTTAGAGCAAGAATTATTAAAAAAATTAAATCCTCATAACTTATGTTTTATCTAATTACATGAACACGAATTTATTATATGCCATTAAATTTATATTAATTCGTAGTATGCAATTTTATAAAACAAAAAAATGTCATTTGCTACTTTTAAATATTAATACACCAATATTTTACTAATTAGATGATACTAAAAAAATATATAATAGCTTTTGTTTATTTTATCTAAAGAATTCGGTATTATTTTTCTAATATATATGATATTTTTTAGTTTTTTCATTGTGCGCTTTTTTCTCAGGCCCGCGCCGTGCGCCTTGAGTGCGCCTAGCGCCTAGCGCCTTTGATGGCTTTGGTGCTAATGGTGTTCTTCCATTGATTTCAATCAAGAACACGAAGCCAAATCAAATTATTATCATTTTCACCAACAAAATACATGTCTGGAAGGTGGTTCAGATTCACATTCATCCCTAACCAAAATAAGTTTTCAAAAATTGCAAAAAAAAAGACTAGAAATTCATGAAGAAACACTTGATATTCATCTTATCTATAGTCATTCCTATCCATTACCTACATAAAGTACAGGGTCCTGGACACCTAAAACTTCTACCTGTGTAGAATTATAACTGAAAATCTACATTATAACTTCAAATATAAAACTGGGTCATAAAAATTATAACCACCTACCTTAAAAGCAGTTTGCAGCCTTCTAACATGATAATATACAAATGTCATGCATCGGCACACATGTTGTCATCACCAACTTGTCTTTAACAGTTTAACCCACCCTTTATCCATAACAGAAGTTGGCATTGACCATCTTTGACCATTAGTGTTAGCTCGTGACGTGTGAACATTTCCCATACGGATCAACGGAACAGTTCTGGAAAAGACCACATTATGAATTTTGCAAAAATGTCGGTTTCCAAGAACTCGATATGAGCAGCTCGTCCGATTATTGTGTTTAAGTTTCTTCCTTGCAATGAAGCATCGAAATTAACATCACATCTCATAAACGTGCGTTGTTCTGAAGATGGAGCGTGCATTTGTTCCAAACAGTTGTTGAGCATTTCGTGGAATATTTTGCCCTTTCTTGAGTAGTCCACCGATGATGATTGGCACATCTCGATTCGAGCAGAATGGTATGGAACGTAACCGTCCTGAAAACGACAAGACGTGTTACTCGTGAGTCGTGAGTGAAGAGTGTAGACCATATATGTAGTTTGTAAAAGGGACCTAACCCGCAATAAGACCTTTGCCACAGGGACCATTCGTGTAATTTACTCAAATAATAGGTTTTTATAACTAGGTCTGTAAATGAACCGAACGAACACGAACATCTAATCGAACGCACTTTTTTGTTCATGTTCGTATACTAAGAAATTGAGCATGTTCGTGTTCGTTTATGTTTGTTCGTTTAAAACCTAAACGAACAGTTCACGAACGTCAACAAGCATAAACAAACAAACTTAAACGAACATAATTTAACAAACAATAAACCACACATTCACAAATGAACATAATTAAAGAAACATAAATGAACACAAATGAACATAATATACTAAACATAAACGAACATAAAGTAATTTCGTATATATATTAGTGATTAATTACGATAAATTCCATTGGAGAACCCAATATTATTACTAGAGAGCCCAATTACCAAACAGTTCATGAACGTCCGGTTCGTTTATAGGCCTATTAATAACCAACTAGGACTAGGTAAAACACAGCTCAAATAAATATGTTGTTTGCATAAACGGGAATTATTTAACAAATAGTGAGACGATGTATATACCTGAGGAGATGATAGCAGGATTATGTTTTTGAAACTTTCCAAAGTCTTTTGCTGAAAATATAATAACATGAAATGGAATTTTTAAGTGAATAAACTAAGAGAAAGAAATTTGAGAACTAAAAAAGTAAAATAAACCAGAAAATGAATTGTTTAGATTCAAAAGTATAATAGAATGTACCTTGGATAGATTGTAGAAGAAGGTATTCTCGAGATCTATGTCATCAGTGAAAGTCAGCTGATGAATGCAACGGGTGTTTTTAAGCTTCTTCAACAGCCATAATCCAGAATTGAAAAGAGAATTGGAACTGTAGAGATAACCTAAATGTGGGCCCGATACAGAAACGTATGTATGCAGGTACCTATGGTATGGCTCCATGATGCTCTCTGCAAGTTTAAATTACAAGATTATAAATAGAACCTTTAGCATGATACAAGTGCATTTTCGACCCTCTTTAACGGGTCAAATGTGCAACTTCAAAAACTTGATTATTATTGAAACAGGTTAAACGGGTCGAAAGCGACCCGAAATATCCTATATATCATTCCCACCTAAATCGTTTTATCAATTATATAATTTATATAGGTCTCATAATTTAGAGTAAAATGCCATTTTCGTTCCTAAGGTTTGGCCATTTTTGTGACTTCCGTCCAAAGGTTTGTTTTTCCGCATTTGGATTCAAAAGGTTTGAAATCTTGCCATTTTCATCCGGCTCGTTAACTCCGTCCATTTTTCTCCGTTAAGTCGTGGGTATTTTCATCTTTTTTATCCGTTAAGGGTATTTTGAATACTTGTACATTATGCAAAATGCTTGTACTTAAAGTAAAAAGGACCGAACTGCCCAACAAAAGAGACAGAAATACCCCTAACTCAACGGAGAAAAATGGATGGAGTTAACAAGCTAGATGAAAATGACAAGATTTCAAACCTTTTGGATCCAAATGCGGAAAAACAAACCTTTGGACGAAAGTCGCAAAACTGGCCAAACCTCAGGGACGAAAATGGCTTTTATGCAATACATTAGTTACTCAAGAAAAAGAACAAAACGTGTTTGTGGGCCAAACCAACCAGACCCTTTTAGATCCATGTTAAAAAACAACCGACCTAAATCCGTTTCAACATGTTACCTGCCAATGCGGTTCTTATAATCACGTTTCCAATGGAGTGTCCAACAAAGCTAAGCTTTACATTTTTTAAGGTACCGGACCTCGAGGCTTTATCCATCTTCTTTTTAACAAAAGCAATGACTTCTTTGGCAAGTCTTAACCCCATATCCCTGAAGTCCTCAGAAGTTTTGTCTTCGTTAGCTTCCGACATTAAAAACTCAACTTTTGGATCTATTAGAAGCCATTGATTCCGGACAAGACGTAAATCCAGATGATGTCCCTGCGCATGTCATCATGAATTAGTTTTTTTTTACAATAGTGAATATCACACCACCTGCTTCTACACAAAATTAGCATGCATAAATTGCTACATTACAGATTCAAAAAACTTTTTGGTTTTCTTAAATGTTATAGAATATTATTGCCTTAAATATGATTGAAAAGATAATATGATTTAGGACGTTTTAAGTAGGCCTGTAAACGAACCGAACGTTCATGAACTGTTCGTGAACTTGTTCGGTGGGCAGTTCGTTTATGTTTGTTTATTAAATAAATGAACAAACATGAACAAAATTATTTGTTCATTTAATTAAACGAACGAACATGAAGTCATGAACACACCTGTTGTTCGTGAACGTTCGTTTATGTTTGTTAATATTTTATTAAATAAATACATATGTGGCTATATTTATATATATATAAATAATTTCCAGTAACAAAAATGGGCTTTCCAATATAACTTATCATAATTAATCAATAATTTATATAAAAAAGTTACTTTATGTCTATTTATATAATTGGGTTTACATGCCTAGTTTTAAGCATCTAGAATCCACTTTGGGGGACTTTCGACCTGCTCAATCCCTTCCACCCTTTTTTTATTTTAGCTATTTTGCTAATTTTTACCCATTTGACTTTGACCCGTCGCATATAAATGGGCAAAATCACCACCTCTAGAATTAAACTGGGAGTATGTAAACAGCATAACATACTTGAAAACCATGAACGAAAACAGCAATCTTCAAAATACGACCCTTTTGCTTATTGCTAGAGAAACTTGAGTCAATCTGTGGAAGCACCCCGTTTGTATCTTTTGGGTCCATGTTTCTGAAGTAAGTATTTCCACTCTGTGAAAGCAATGGTGCGTTTACTACACGTTCCACGATTATGATAGGTATATGTGAGGGATCTCCAAAAATCTGAAGGTCTTGAATTGAACGATTATTTATCTGCATACAATTGAAGAAGGGTTTAAAAGATTCACGTAAGATGGAAATAGGATAATGAAGCCTTTAAGAATGCTAACCCACCCTCATCTGTGCAATACTACGCCTGTGGAGCTCAGCCCTCGTTGCTGCAGCCTGTGAAGGCTGAAAAAAAATCATCTCAATGATTCAGGTGTGATTATTTTATAATCAGTTGTAAGAAAACACAATAATCAGATAATCAAGTGTTTGATAGGCAATGATAATTTTGAAAAAAGACATTTTTATATAATTTCAAGTATTTAAAATATCAGATATAACCATCCACATTTATCAAGTACAATTATATTTTTGAAAGAGTAAAATGCCATTTTCGTCCCCGAGGTTTAGCCAGTTTTGCGACTTTCATCCAAATGTTTGTTTTTCCGCATCTGGATCCAAAAGTTTGAAAGCTTGCCATCTTCATCCGGCTCGTTAACTCCATCCATTTTTCTCGTTAAAAAGACAAAAATACCCCCGACTTAACTGAGAAAAATGGATGGAGTTAACGAGCCGGATGAAGATGGCAAGATTTCAAACCTTTTGGATCCAGATGAGGAAAAACGAACCTTTGGACGAAAGTCGCAAAACTGGCCAAACCTTAGGGAGGAAAATGGCATTTTACTCTTTTTAAATTTTACATGGTGGTATTTTTTAGCAAAAAAGAAAAAGTTCTGTGAATTATTTTTCTTTCATGTTAGGATAAAAATAAACGTGAAATGTAGATGAAAAGTATTCAAAATAAGGTAAAAACAAGGGGGTGTTTCATTAAAATATATAAGTCAGGTTATTTGACCCCTTCAGAATCGTTTCATAAATACTAAAAACTGATTATGCATGTAATCAGTTTCATAACGTATATCCAAACACTCCCTAAGATGTTTGTGCTACGTGAAAAGTAAAACTTTGTGAGAAGATACAAAAGGTAACAAAATTACATCTTCGGTTATCTTCCTGGGAACAGGCACTTTACCACGTAAAGTGTGGTATGTTGAGTCATCAATCTCAGTTAGGGTAGATTGATTTGGCATCTCAACCTTAGAGTATACCATCCATATTGACCATTCGGTTCTCCGATCGATAGCCCATGAGTTACGCAAATGATCCAATATCTTTGTTTTATTTGCCCTAGTGTGCAGTAACAGATAAGATTACGAGAATCACAGTACCATGTACACATTATGCAATGCTAACCTGCTTTTATTGATAAATAAAATCCAGTAGGTAGGGCTACAGAGTGCAAACAAACCGAACGTTCAATGAACAGTTCGAGAACCATTCGGCAGGAAGTCCGTTTGTGTCCGTTCGTTAAATAAATGAAAATGAATGAACATGAACAGAGGCCACGTTCGTTCATTTATGTTCCTAAACGTTCGGTAACGAGTTCATTTGTGTTTGATAGTTCATTACTGTTTTTAGTTATTATATTTTATCTAACTAGTTCAAAATCCAAAAAATAATATGTTTAATTAGTATCAATGTATTATATATTATGTACACGAACGCTTGTTTGTGTACATTTGTTTCCATTTGTGTTCATGAACATTAGTTTGTATTCATTTGTGTTCACGAACATTTGCGTTCGCCGCCTAAAATTAACAAACGAACACGAACACATTCATTTCCTTAACGAACACGAACATAAAAATCTCGTTCGGTAAGTGTTCATGAACAGTTCGTGAACACATATATTTCCTTAACAAACGAACACGAACAACGTCTTGTTCGTGTTCGTGAACAGTTCTTTTGCAGCCCTACCAGTATGTGCAAGTGTGCAACATAAGAACATGAATTTAAAAGAATTCTGATTTTTTTTTCTTTTCTATGCACTTGAGGAACAGAACCAAACCTGTGGAACTTTAGAAATGTGCTCCATAAGTAGAGAATCTGATCTCCAATTGAATGGAAAAGACGGTACAGTTCGTCGTTTTGGAGAGAATACAGATATTCACTAGAGAAATCAACGGTATCGTTTGGGATCTGTCCATCATACATCTATGGTCATTTACAAAAAATAGCAACATTTTATTAGAGTAAAATCTCCTTTTCGTCCCTGAGGTTTTGCGACATGCGTCCAAAGGTTTGTTTTTCCGCATCTGGATCCGAGAGATTTGAAATCTTGTCATTTTCATCCAGCTCGTTAACTCCATCTATTTTTCTCCGTTAACTCAGGAGTATTTCCGTCTTTTTTGTTAACTTAAAGGGCAATTCGGTCTTTTTCACTTTACGTAAAAAGAACAAATACCCTAGAAAAAAGCCGAATTGCACTTTAAGTTAACAAAAAGACAAAAATGCTCCTGACTTAACGGAGAAAAATGGATAGAGTTAACCAACCAGAAAAAAATGGCAAGAATTTAAACCTTTTGGACCCAGATGCGGAAAAACAAACCTTTGGACGAAAGTCGCAGAACTGGCCAAACCGCAGAGACGAAAATAGCATTTTACTCGTAAGTCGTACCAAAACTATATAATATGTTGTTCAAATTAGACCAAAAAAATAGTATATGATAAACAAAAGGTACTGCGTTGCATAAAACTAATATTGACCTTGTCGTTAACCCTAAAGCCTGTTCATAAAATAATATGGTTTGATATAATTTTTAAAAAAAAGCCGAATTAAGAAGCAACTCAAATAACAAGTGAACAACCTTAGAAACATTTTCCATGTCCACTTCCGTAAAAGCAGTCAATGCATTTGTCTCATCATGTTGGGAAGTCAAACCAGTCAAATCAATTGTTTCATTAATTGCCTTACTAAGATTCCGTAGCTCTTGAAGTAGAATTGCACGAGAAGTTAAAAATGCCTTCACAAGCAAGACCTGTTTCAGCACAAAGTGTTACATATACAACACTTATTTATAGTTGCTGAAATATGTGACACGAAGTAGCTCATTGCAACAAATATCATTACTTTAAGTAAACTAAATTAATAATTCAGGAAACCTAAAGAAATGCGTACTTGATTTCTCTTGTCATACTTCTCACTGGCAGCATCTTCATTACTATGAGAATTGCTGCTAGAAAACTGACACAGTTAGTTTATCATCAAAAAATTGCAATACACGGTTAAAATCTTGACAGAAGTGACAAAACCAGCAACAAACCTGTGTTTCTTCATAGTATGAACACCTCCTTTTAACAAGCTGATGTGGACACTCGTATCAACAAGCACAGAATGAAAAGCATCAAAATGAACAGGACAATATGAATGCAATCCAAGAAGAGCCTTTGGTGAAATTCTGAATTCATGAACGGCAGCAGGAGCAACATTTAAAGAGTCCTGCATATTGGAGCTGCAGATGGAGCATTAAAAACACTATATCTAGTAAATAATTCATGAAATGAGTAGCAAAAGCTGAAATACATGTTATCTATTAAAAGTGCAAATTACTAACCCATTTTCCAAAACAGGTGTGTACAGGAGCTCAAATTTTAGAATTACAGCAGACGTGATTGGACCCTGAAGATATTAGGAGCTCGTCAATTAGCAATATTACAAGTAGAGTGTCAAAGAACTATGCCCATATCATTTATTAATAGCAAAAAGCGGGCAATAGCAACAAGTTACCTATATGCTACGTAGCGATAGCGATGAAATAGCAAGCGCTATTTTATGTTTAGTGACACACTAGGGGAAAATTTTAGAAATATCTTAAATGTATGTTACATCTAAATAAGCTGTTTTATACACTGTTTTATGTGTATGCTTAACAAAAAACCTAAAATACTGCTATTTTATAACTACAAAATGCCGCTATTTAAAGCAGATAAAAAAACTAAAATCCCGCTATCGGCCCACTATGGAGGCGCCGAAATAAAATAGCGACACTTGAGTGCTACGCTATGTTATTCGCTATAGGTCTCGCTATGAGCGCTATTAATAATTATGGCCCAGATTCATTTGACTAAATTAACCCACTTGGAGAGAGGGAGAGAGAGACCTCAAATTTACCAAGAGAGAAGTTGAAAGATATCATGACTGATAGAAGAATATCCTGCCTTGCATATCGAATCCGGAAAGGCTGCGATGAAAAACTATGGTCCGTGTCATCAATCTTCCAAACCCCCAAGACATCATCAGAACCAAGATCAGGAGCTGCAGTTCATACAAAAGTGTTGCATGATATTAGCATGACATATAAAACTATGAAAGGATGGAAAAACATGCTCATGAGAATCAGTTTATGATATGGTTGTAGAAACATCTTATAACTTTAACCATGTTAAAAAGATATCCTTTCATATGTCGGCATTCCAAATGGAAACATGATGTAACACTTGGTATAGAATAGAAGTTCAAGTGTTTATAAATAAGTTCACACTATTGCTTTTTTTTTCCTAGCATTCCCTCTGGCAGTCCTGGTATACGTCTCAGTTAGTTACGTTAATCTTTTTGGATATAAATTCCCAGGTGTTTACTTTATACATTCATGACTTGAAGATATTTGTATGCACTTTCTTACACTTAATTGAATTAGGATCAGAAAAATCGGCCTGATGCATGCTTGTAAAAATCCCGACTAGGTGCCAATTAATCCCCGATTAGTCGCCGATTAATCAAATTAATCCCCATTAATTCCGATTAATCGCTAGTCCCCACCCCGCCGCCCGACTAGCAGTGTTGCAGAAGTCGGTCTAGGCGGCCGATTAATCGGCGCCTAGGCGCTAATCGGCTGTTCATCGCCTAAATTGGAGCAAATCGGCCAATAAATCGGTCCAGGTCAAAGTCGGTCAAGTCGGACTAATCGGACCAGGGTTTTTTGCTCAACATCGGTCCTAGTCGGTCAAAAGTGGCTTAATTTTTGAACTTTTAAGTACTTGATTTGTTATGTTTAAGTTTAATTGCTTATGTTATGATGCCATGTTTGAACCATACTATTTGAAACTTGAAGTATTTATGTGACTTTTGAAGTATTATTTTTATATTATTGTGTGTGTATATATATATATATATATTTTTGAAAAATTACATATAAAAATTCCCATTCCGATTAATCTCGATTAATCCCTATTAATCCCGATAAATCCCTAGGCGGTACCTCACCGCCCGACTAGCGCCTAGCGCCTTCTACAACATTGCCGACTAGCGAGTACTACAACACTGGCCTGATGAAACTAGATAAGAGACTGAAAAGTCTGAAATATGTCTGCATGTACTGTACGGTTAAGTAGCCTTATACACCATGACGACGGTCGGCGAATAATGACTAAGTAAACTTCAACAATTCAAATATAATCACATAGATGTGCATAAGGAACTAAAGAACAATGTACCATCATACTGAACCACCCTTGAAGGAGTACCCACAAAAGATGCATACTCACTATCTTCCCATCTCATGGTAATCTTGATCTGGTACCACCTGCAAAACACACATTAACAGTACACTTGTTTGTTTAGAAAAACACTGCACAGTCCCTATAAATAGCTAGATTTTACTCCGACGCTATCCGGTTACAGGTTTGATAGTATTTTCCAAACATTCAAAAAACCTAGTCAAACTCTATGAAAACTACTGCGACTCAAGCCATATACATGTTGATTTTGCATCAAAATCCCTACAAACTTTATTTTCAAAACTACCGTATGTTCAAGATCAAAGTTCAAAGTTAGCTTCATGTATTAACAACAATCCTTACCCTTGCTGAAACAGGTCTAGGTTATGAAACCTATGAATATAAATCGCAACTTCGTGAACAGCCTCCAACATTGACTTCCGATTCCGATAACGTTCCCTCGGCAGCGACAATCGCTTCGCATCGGCTTTCGGTTTAACGGTTCTCTGTTGATTGAAACCAGCTATGAACCATTTAAGACGACGGAACATAACTGATGATGATCTCTACGCTATTCACTGTGATTTGCATCCCTCCGATATATTCACCGTCACATAAAACCCTAACAGATTCCTTCAATTCCGAAACAACGGAAACAGAATACTGCAACGATTTCTAGGTTTTGTAACTGTGTTCAGTATGAGATCGTGAAGCAGACGACTCGATAAATTCTCCGTCAAATACAAAACCCTAAGTCAGAGATTTCTGTAACCTAAACGTCTGAAACAAAGGAAACAGAATGCTGCGATAATACCTAAAAGCCTAAAACAACAAGAAATGAAAGCTACGATGATATTTAGGGTTTGTATCACTGTCGTGTATGAGATCGTGAACCAGACGGCGCCGGCGGTTAATTCCAGCCGACAAAGAACGAAGCGATGAATTCTCCGTCGAATAGAAACCCTAAATTAGCGACTTCTGCAACCTAAAAGCCTAAAACAACAAAAATACAAATGATGTAATGATACTTAGGGTTTGTAACTGTTTTAGGTATGAGATCGTGAAGCAGACGACGGAGCCGGTGAGAATTCCGGCGAAGAACGATTCAATCAATTCAGAAACCCTAACTCACAGATTTCAGCAACGTCAACGTCTGAAACAACAAAAACTGAATGCTGCAATGACACTTAGGGTTTGTAACTGTGTTACGTATGAGATCGTGAACCAGACGACGGGGCCGGTAATTATTCCGGCCGTCTAAGAACGATTCAATGAAATCTCCGTCAAATAGAAACCCTAGATTACAGATTTCTGCAACCTGAGAGTCTGAAACAACGAAAATGTAATGATGTGATGATATTTAGGCTTTGTAATAGTGTTAGGTAAGAGATCGTGAAGCAGACGGCGGCGCCGGCGAGATGCGATAACTCCGGCCGGCGAAGAAGACGGAGACAGTGGTCTGCTCAGGGGAAGAAGTTTGATGAAATTTTGGGACAAAGTTGAGTGAATTTTGGAATTAATTTAATTTGTAATGTAATTGTAATAATGATTGTAAGTTTGAAAAAAACCTGCCATCATAAATGATATACTCCACTACAAAGCAAGAATACATACTTTTAAACATGATGTTGTCTGTTTGTTTTTATGACATTTCGTGTGTAGTGAAATCTTATTTGTAAAAATAAATAAATAAATAGTGTAATAAAATATATACCGAAAGCATTGTAAAAGGGCGCTACTAAACGTACCCCCTCTTGTTACTTTTCATACGTCATTTTCATAAAATTACATTTAAACTTATCATATTTACCCCCCTATACATGTCGTCATTTTTAAAAGTATTCTTTTTGTTACAAAATAAATTCAAAAGTGTAAAAAATTATTGTAGACGTTTTTTTTTTTCAAATTTTTTGTTTGTTTTTTATATTAATTAAAAAAACATATTTTTTAAAGTGTTCACTTCGATCGAAAGTCTTAAACTGGTTTTAACTTGCTTATAACATACTCCTTACACTAATTAAATTTGAACTTATATAGATTGTTAATTTATAGTTTAATAAAATTATTTTAGTACCTATTGTTTATTTATTCACTTACATAGATGGTTTGATGGTTTGAATGATTAATATGTGTTAGGGCTATAAACATTATTTTAAAAGAAAAACTTTATTACTCTTTAATAAATAAAAATTGTTAATTATTTTATAAACACATTTAAAGTATTAAAAATTATAAAAGTAAGACCTTTAACCTTTTTTTTAAAACGAGAGTTCAAAACTTTTTTTTATAAAAATGTTATTATATAATTGTAAAGATATTCAATAAAAAAGCATAATCAAAATACTATTTGAGAAAGTGTCTTTAAAAACAATATCCAAGAATTTTTAAAAAATATGTTTTTTAAATAAAAATTAAAAGACAATATTTTTTTTTGAAAAAAAAACGTCTGTAATCTTTTTTTACACTTTTGAATTTGTTTTGTAAGAAAAAGAATATTTTTTAGAATGATAATTTGTATAGGGGGTAAATATTACAAGTTTTAATGTGATTTTATGGAAGGGAGGGTATAAAAAGTAACAAGATGGGGTACATTTAGCCTACCCCTTGTAGGGCAAAACAAATAGTGTAATAAAATATAGAGTAAAATGCACGAATAATCTATGTGGTTTTGTAAAATAACACTTATAGTTTCTAATTTTTGAAAATTACACTGGTGCTTCCTGTGGTTTGACAGTTTGTTACTCGGATAGTCCCTGGAGTGGATGTCCGTTAGTTTTCTCCGTTAAATCTATGTTAAATGACAAAATTACCCCCTATTTGAAAGCAAATTTATAAGGGGCGTTCTCGGGTGGTGTTATCGGGTACACTCTATTTGATCAACAACCCTATCGCCGGTGTATCGGGTTGGACAATTCGAATAGTGAGATAGCATGGACCTTACCATTAAAGAGGTAGGGGTGGTCATCACGCATCACTCATCACTCACTCACAACTTTCAGTCAAGTTCTGCCACGTCATCGAGCTTTATTCCATCACTAGTGATGAATTTTAGTGGAAATATCCATCACTCACAACACCCAACAATAAACCCTCTCATTCCCTCGCATTCTTCTATTCTTCACGCGTGATATTCTTAACGTGTTATCAAATTTACGCGTGAAACGCGTTATATGGTTCCATCACGGGGGAAATGTGCTCCACCCCGAGTCCCCTTAAAGTATGTGTTTGATTTGGTCAACATGTTGTTTCATTTGTTCAACATGCAAACATAGACTTTTAACATTACCAACACCTCATCCAAGTCATCTTTTTTCAATAAACCCTGGAAATCGCCCCAATGTTCATATTCAAAATTCTAGTTTTATCATTGCAATAATCGATCAGGACCGTGGGCTATTATTCAAGATGAAGAGACGTGTAGATTAATACGATTATTACCTGCAATGATGATTGATTCACCAGAGATGAGACGAAGAGAGAACGGCAAAGTTAACTTCAGAAGCGTGTTTGAAGACGGAAAAGAAAAGGTAAGTGTGTTTGTCCAATCCCATTTTTCTTTTAATTAAATTTTGAATAACTTCACACAATAAATGTTTTAAGATTGTTGTTTTCAATTAGATGATCACAATATCATGTGAAGTTTTATGACAATCTACTAAAGTTATTTATAAATATAATATAATATTATATTCTATTTTAAGTTATTTTTATATAGTGTAATCTCCTTTTATTGATAGTGTTTACAATAAATGTTTAAATTATTTTTAAATAAAAACAAAAAAAAATAAAAAAAGAAAGGATTAGGGTAATGTTGCCACCAAATAAGGTTTTAAGATAGTGGATGGAGGGAGTGAGGTGACAGGATTGGAGGGATTTAGAGTAGTCTTAGGTTACACCATTCAAAGTAGTATTGGGTTGCACCCCTTCCCCGTCAATGATATGGATTAATAGTCTAAATTAGGTCATGCGTAGTGGTCCGTGATATACATCCCAAATCAAACATGGCGCCCTATAGCGCCGCCCAACACCATTACAAGGGGCGCTATGGGTGTTTAAAATTGTGCTCTCGTTATCCTCTTCGCGGCGTGGGGGGGAGGGTTGTTTTCAAAAATCCAACAATTACCACGCCCCATACATATATAACCCCACTACACCCTCTTGTGATATAAAGTCCCTCTCTTACGTTTTCGCCACTTGTCGCGTAACGCCCCCTCAAGGACTTTATGACTACACATGGACTTATTGGAACCAAGACACTTGATTTAATATAGGGGTAGCTAATGAACCTGAATTTGAATTCAATGGGTAAACCTAGAGGTGTACAAACCAGTCTTTTTTTAGTAACCGAAACCGGTTATTAACCGGACCGGTTTTTTTGACCCAAAAAAAACTGGTTTTTCAATAACCGGTTACGGTTTTTAACCGGTTTTAAGGGTGGAAATGTGTAACCGGTCCTAACCGGTTATAACCGGTTGAAAAAAAAACCCGGTTTTTTTATGAAAAAATAACCGGTTAAAAAAACCGATTAATAGAAACCGAAAAAAAAAACCGGTCTGCAGAATTGTTCACAGAATGTTATTTGTTGCTGTTTGTTGTTGTGTTGTTGCTGTTTTTGCAGTTTCTAACATTTTTTTTTGGTAAAATTCAATTTCTTAGATAAAAACTTAACAATGAAAGTATACAAAGTTAAAACATTCATTAAGTCTCGCAACAAACGGTTTTACATAATAATGAAAATACAAACGATAAACGTAACAAACGATAAACGGTTTTACATAAACTTAAAATATTAATCCGCAAGAAGGTCCACTAATATATATATATTTTTTTAGTGGAACTACAATATTGAGAAGCCTCGTTTAATTAGAGCTGGGCAAAAATAACCGGTTAAAACCGTTTTTTTTAACCGTTTTTTTCTATTCGTTACCGGTTAACCGATTATTAACCGGTTTTTTGTTTAATCGATTAATTAACCGGTTTTTTTTAAAACCGGTTTTAAACCCGAACCGGTCCAGAAATTTTACAACCGATCAATAACCGGTCAAACCGGTTGTAACTGAACCGGTTACAAAAAAAAAGCCGGTTCCGGTTTTTTTTTCCGGTTTCGATTGCGTAATCAGTTTTTTTTGTACACCTCTAGGTAAACCTTACACTTAAAATATGTGGGACATGTGATGGGATAAGTATCCGGGTATATGATTGGGTATCCGTTAGTTATAACAAAAAATTTGCGGGTATATGATGAGTACGGTAGTAGGTGATACACAACTCCATTAACGAAACATACATGCTCGTTACCCAAGATTTTGTTTTTTACTTTCTTTTGTTTTTGGACAATCTACTAATTCTCTAACTTTGAGTATTATATTTCTAATTTCATTGGGTGATAAAAATATATAAAAATTGAAATAATAGGAAATGTCTTTGGAATTTGAACAATAGTTTTCAACAAACTACGAGCATACTCGACAAGTATTTGGTTGTGTATGAGATAGTTTTATAATCAGAAGAGAAAAATGCAATTTGCGTCCCTGTGGTTTGTGCGAAACATCAACCTGAGCCCCTAAATTCATTTTTTTCGTTTTTTGAGCCCCTGAGCTTATGAATTCATAACACTTTGAGTCTCTCCGTCTGTTTGACCGTTTGAGCCAGAGGTAAGACCGTCTTTTGGCATATATTAATAACACTTTGCGTCCCTATGGTATGAGTGAAATATCAACCTGAGCCCCTAAATTCTTTTCTTGCTTTTTTGTTAAGAAATCATTGATTTAATAATTCAAATTAATTCTTTTTAAATAAATGCAATCTAATAATTAACTCTTTTTAAGTAAATGCAATCTAATTCTCTTAACTCTTTTTAAATAAATGCAATCTAATAATTAACTCTTTTTAAATAAATGCAATCTAATAATTAACTCTTTTTAAATAAATGCAATCTAATAATTAAATGTATACTATATATAACAAATTATTAAAGCCTAAATTGTATATAAAATGTAAACTTTTAATACATACAATACAGAGACAAAACGTCAAACCAACTTCGTAGACTTGATGGAACTTACAGACTCGATAACAAAAGACCGTAACATACAATACCGTAACATACAAGCAATTGTGGATCTTTACTGACGGGTGCACTTCGGAATGTAGCAGATATGAATGAATATAACCCCAGTGTAGCTAATTACATATCTGCCACTGGGGTTATATTCATTCATATGAATGAATATAACCCAAGTGTAGCTCTTCGATTTTCCTTGAAATTCCAGAGCTCGCTAATTACATATCTGCCATTGGGGTTATATTCATTCATATGCAATTGGTCGTTTTGATCAATCAGTTCCTTATGTGCACCGCACTATCTTCTAGGAGGTTGTCAAGTGTTCTCGCCTTCGTAGTTGGTGTTTTGCGTATCTTTACATCCGCAACCATTCTGTACAATATTTTCACAAAAAACATCACAAACAAACCTGAACAAAGCAAAACAAACAAAACAAACAAACATAACAAAACATAACATAACAAAAACAAAACAAACAAACAGAACAAAACAGAACAAAAACAGAACAAAAACATCACAAACAAACCTGAAAAACTGAAACCAAAATACCCAAATCAACCCTCTGTTTTTTCACAAAAAACTAATTATCAACAACTGATTATCAACATCATCATGCGGCATTCAGATATCATTATCAAAAACTGAAACCAAAATACCCAAATCAACCCTTTGTTTTTTCACAAAAAACTAATTATCAACAACTGATTATCAACATCATCATGCGGCATTCAGATATCATTATCAAAAACTGAAACCAAAATACCCAAATCAACCCTCTGTTTTTTCACAAAAAATTGATTATCAACATCATCATGCGGCATTTAGATATCATTATCAAAAACTGAAACCAAAATACCCAAATCAACCCTCTGTTTTTTCACAAAAAACTGATTATCAACATCATCATGCGGCATTCGGATTATCATTATCAAAAAATGAAACCAAAATACCCAAATCAACCCTCTGTTTTTTCACAAAAAACTGATTATCATCATCATCAACCCTCTGTTTTTTTCACAAAAAACTTATTATCATCATCATGCGGCATTCAGGTTATCATTATAAAAAACTGAAACCAAAATACCCAAATCAACCCTCTGTTTTTTCACAAAAACATTCACAAATAACTGATTATCATCATCATCATCATCATGCAGCATTCAGATTATCATTATCAAAAACTGAAACCAAAATACCCAAATCAACCCTCTGTTTTTTACAAAAACATCACAAATATCAAAAACATATATAGATAAGATGATGATCCAAACCTCTGTTTTGAAGATGAAGATGGATGAAGATGATGAAAATGGATGAAGATGATGAAGATAGATGAAGATGATGATGATCGGTGTAAAACAGAAAAAAAAAATAATAAGGTACACAAGATTTGAAGATGGATTAAGATGGATGAAGATGAAGATGGATGAAGATAATGATGATCGGTGTTGAGAGTTGAGAGAGAGATTTGGACATTTTTGGAGAAGTGTGATGATGATGATGATGATCGGTGCATTTGATATATATTTGAGATTATGTGGATATTAAGGGATAAGGGTATTAAGGACATTTCATACATGTTACAACGGTCAAACAGACGGCACACTGACGGAGGGACTCAAACTGTTATGAATTCATAAGCTCGGGGGCTCAAAAAACGAAAAAATGAATTTAGGGGCTCAGGTTGATGTTTCGCACAAACCACAGGGACGCAAATTGCATTTTTCTCTAATCAGAATTACGAATATCTATATCATTGTCAGCCTATATTGATATTCATATAATATGGTGATAACAAAATTAATAAACTTTCATACCCATATATGGTCGGGGTCTCCTTCGAATCAGTCTCTATATCTTTGGAATAGAAGTATAGCTTGTCTCCATCTCAAACTCCTCATATCCTGCAAATAGTTTTAATATGGATGAGATTTTACTGGACATGTAGTTTGTTGTTTGTTATAATTCGGACATAACAATTTGGTTGTTAATAGTCCGAACAACGATTAGAAAACGAAACTGGTTGTGTAAGTTAAAAATTAAAATGGTTGTTTAACCTTATAAAATATCTTTACATTTTGAAATATGCAATTATGCATTTGTTTTACATGTATGAGTAATCGTCATTGTTTTAAAATCTTTAATAATGTAACAAATTGAAACAAAACTCAACCCATTTAGTTTGGTTTGTTTTTTACAATAACTAGTTATCAAAACTGTTGCCGCGTTGCGGCGAACTTCTTTTATTATTTAGTCTGTGTTTATATGCGTTTAAAATTATTACGAGCGCGTTGCACACGGAAGCGCTGACAAGAATAAAAAGAAAATGTAGAAAAAAGCACTAAAAAATAACCGAAAGAAAATCAACTAAAAAGTTGTATGATAATGATGTTCGTAGAAACGCGTAGTCAGAGATGAACAAATAGTAATGGGTACCGGTACCGAATTTCCTGAACCGAAAGATCCTAAGTACCAGTTCGGTACTGACGTTTGGCGTTCCTGTTACTGGTTCGCTACTGGTTTTTACTTTCATATACGGATACTGTAACCGGGGTATTAGTTGGCACCGAGCTCATCCCTACCCCTGAAACTAAAAAAAAGTTGTACGATATCGTTGTTGTTCGTACGGTACCCGTGATCAGGGATGAGCAAATGGTACTGGGTAGTAGTACCAAATTTCTCGAACTAAAAGACAATCAAACTCAATCCGGTACCGACTTTTGGCGTTTTATGTAGCAGGCTAGTGCTGGTTTTTACCTTCATGTACCGATGACGAACGGAAATTTTCGATACAAGTACCGGTTGACACCAAATTTACTAAACTTAGAAAGTAAAGAAAATAACAATTATTATAATATTAAAATAATAAAACTATAAAAGAATTGTATATAATATTCTATTCTATTATAATATAATTTATAATTTATATTATATAACTAGGTTATAACCCGGAAACTTCCCGGGTAGGAAAGATAAAAATAAATTTATTCCTCATGCAATTGTTTCTAAATGAATATCCTCATGCAACAAAATTTAATCAGTTTTATAACAGTGTATTACCCCATAGAAATCTGTCAAGGCTGCCATTTGGCATGTACTCCAGGACAAGAAGTAGATTAGATCCTCCACTGGACCATCCTAGGAGACGGAGAAGGTTTCGATGATGAACATCACTTACAAGCTTAACTTCATTTGTCACCGCCGCTGTTCAACCTTGTAACCAAAACCAAAAAGAGAAAGCTAGTGAGAAATTGTAAGATTAATCTTAACAAAGAATCAAAATTGGATGAAACTGTACCGAATCTAACTCCGGATCTGTACGACACGGTGACATCAGTGGGGTCTAAATTTGGTGAAACTGTACCGAATCTAACTCAGCCCACCCGACCCGCCCATATAAGTGTTTTATCGTACTTTTAGCGTCTTGCGATATAGTAGTTAAACCCATAGTTATTAAAGGCGCTAGGCGCACTCAATGCGCATAGGCCTAAAGCGCGAAAAAAGCGAGCGCCTGAGAAAAATCAAGCGCATAATGAAATAAAATTAAAATATATTATGTATTAGGAAAAGTAAAACTATTCTTTAAACAAAATAAACAAAATCTTTTATGTAACACCTTATATCATCTATGTAATACTAAAAGTTCTAAAATATTAGTGTAGAAAAATAGTTTTCCTTGGATGAAAGTAGAAATCTGGCTAAAATCTTGTCGGAATTTAGAGAATTTGGCCAGAAACTCTCCGGAATCTAGGAATCGCGCCGGAATGTGCACCTGAACCATCACCTAGAGAATTAAAGCGCAATTTCTTCAACTTAAAGCGCAATTGCCTCGGCTCGCCTGAAAAATGGGCCTACGCGCAAGAGGCGATGGCTTTTAACAACTATGGTTAAACCAAGTTAACAACCATACAAGCAATAAGGACGGTAAAATCACCAACCTTAGAAACTTTTTCTGCCAGCCCTGCGTTTCTTGCATCTTTGACCATAATTTCCAGCTACTTCATTTGTTCTTTCCAAAGCTGTCATTGCTTTTTCTCCATATACAGATCTGTATAATAAAATTAACGATATAAATTCACGAAAGCATACATAAAAACTGAATTTAAAACTGAATATTACGTTGCATATTGTTGTCGCCCTTCTTCGTCAATAGGCAGAGGAGTTATAAGGACAATTAGCATCGTGGGGGAGCATTCCTGCGTTAATATGTTTTTAAAACGTTAAAGTTTGACAAGATCTGGGAATCAGAAAGTAGATTGAACTGAAAATAGGAATAATGAAACAGTAAAATCAGTGAACCTCTAAATGACGAACGATTTTTCTCAAATTTTCTTTGTATTCTTCAAGAAGAACATGTTGGCGTTCACTAACCTGGAAGTATCGCATCATTAGCCCCTAAAAAGACCGTAGTGGCAACTTTCGTAAAAATTTTCGAAAATCGTCTTTTTTTTTTTTGCAAATAGGATTTGTTGCTAAAAAAATAATTTGAACTATACATGCAATATATTAGCACTTTTTAAAATATACATGAACAAAATAAACCAAAAAGCTCAGTTATTACTCCCAAGAGAACTGCAACGTTTTTAAATGGAAATGCAGTTCCATATATAGACTTGACTATTGGGGACGAGTCTAAAAAGGAGACGTTCCTGAACAGTTAAAATCGATCGCACGGCCCAAAGCGAAGCAAGTCAGCCTATATGAGATCCAAACATCTCGGTTTTTGGCAGTTTGACGGTAAGACCATCACCATGGAGTGTGGTATACCGCCCCTGACCAACTCAGCAAGGTTGGCGCCCTATAGCGCCCCTCCCCCATTTGGAGTGAGAAATTATACAAATTGCACCAAAAAATTATATATTACTCATCCTTGCCCTATATATTGCTTTTAAATTCACGTTCCCACCAATGTGATCATAATAATGGTGATTGGTGAGAATTTATAATCTAGTTGATTTCAGTTATTCCTACTCAAGGCATTCACAATTGGTAAAATATGACAATAGCAACTTTAATCTTTGCATTATAAAAATAATAACTAACAGGGCTTGTAGATTGGATCTAATATATGAAGTTTAATCAATAATTAAAGGATCACATTTACATAAAAATGAATGACAAACTAACTATACTTGAATCTGGAGTCTGATCATATAGTAATATACATAATACTAATTCCAAAAAAAAAGCTGTGCAGATTCATATGAATTCATAGATCTGAAAAAACCCTAGACAGAAAGGAGATTTCACCTAGATCAAAGGCACATAAAGCCAGAAAGATTTATTCGTCACTGAACCCTAATCCCAAAATTAAGCGAACCATCATATCGAAAAACAATTGTTTTAGTCCAATTCTAACATTCATTCGTCATATATAAACTATCCAAACGATTTTCAGTCTATTCCAGTATTCCTCATACAAAGCATCAACATATAATGTTAGCTTTCACAAAATTCCTCTGGTGATCAACAAATACTTTAGTCCAATTCTGACATTCATTTGTCTTAGATAGACTATCCGAACGATTTTCAGTCTATTCCTCAAACAAAGCACTAATGGATTAACCCTAGAAATAACATGTAAACTTAAAATTTGTACTGAATCTCAAATTCCAACAGTGATTTTCAATTTATTCCTCAAACAAAACAATGATATATTAACCCTAGAAATAACATACAACCTTCAATTTAGCATTAATCTTCATACAGTTCAGTAAGTAGCAGTGTACCTTTGGTGGACATCGGGCGACCGGTACGGCACCGCCTAGGGTACGGATGTTGCTCGCCGCCGAGCACCGGCCGTGATAAAGTTATGCTCAGATCTGGAGCTCCGAGATCGTTGTAAACACCTATATCACCAAAACAAAAACCCTTCCGTTAATCGAAGCCCTAACTTTGAGATGAACGAAAAGAAACAAACCAACATGACTAAGATGATCGTACCTGAAGAAGACGATCTTCATCTCTACAGACGACGAATCGAAAAACCATAATCGGTCAAAAACTTATATATGAAGATCGGTTGAATCAAGGGCGTTTCCATCAGGGTTTCCATCGGCTCTCTCTCTGGGTTATGGAATTTGTTTTCCAGATCTGGATTGGAGAAATAGTGAATTTGAATTTGAATGAGAAACTGTTTGAGGAAACTGGAAAGGTGGAAGCTTTCTGACGTTTGAACCAGTAACTGGTTTGAGTAGGGTTTGTTGTATATGCTTTAAAAATTACACATAGGATTAAATTAAAAAATGAAAAAACTATCAAAATTACACCTAGGATAGAGGGCTTGAGATTGTGACACATAGGATAGAAAACTTTTCCTTTATTATAGTAGAAGATATATTAAAAACACTGTTCATTCATTTGTGTTTTTAATATATAGGGTAATAATAAAACTATAAAAAACTGTATATAATATTCTATTATATTATAATATAATTTATAATTTATATTATATAACATATTAAAAACACTGTTCATTCATTTGTGTTTTTAATATATAGGGTAATTAATATATAGGGTAATGTTCACATGTAGTATCATAACTAATCAAACAAAATTTACAAACATAATTACAAAGTTATGTATCGGTGCGATACTAGTAACAGCGGCGAATCTAGCCCAAAAATTCAGAGATATCCCAAAAAATAATTTTGGGATCAGGATATTCTTTGTATAAAAAATAAAAAAATTACACCACGTAGACGGACTTTAAGGGTGTTTTTACACTACAGAGACGACGGTAGCGATCAATCTTATTGAACCACCCACAAAATATTATTATCAAAATCGAATCTGGAACAAAACCATTTTCAATAATCCGGAGAGTTTTGTTTATCAAAACCGAGTTAGGAACAAAACCCATTTCAATAATCCGGAAAGTTTTGTATATTGATCGGAAAAGATATGAGAGCACCAAACTCTGAAAAGAATAGATCTATTGTTATGTATGTGTGATGAGTGTGGGTGTGGGGTGTGGGTGTGGATATGTATAGTTCTAGAGAGAGAGATAGAGGACTTACTTAGTTGATCAGCTCCCTCTTACCTTACTTAGGACTCCATTGATATGAACACGCAAAGCAGTTTTTTTACCGGACGAGAAGGGGAGGTGTCACGACTCTCCCTCTTACCTTACTTAGGGCTCCATTGATTAGAGGAAGAAACAACTACCATAGTAAATGTCATCATTAAACTAATGCTTAAGTTACCATACTGCCCCTACAGGTGTCTTAAATTAATGTTTAATGCCCATTTTACCCTCAAAATTCTAGTACAATTTCTTTGTACATATTGCTTCAAAATATGTATGCGATGTAAAATTACATCTCCGTCCATTAGATTTCCTTTATATAATATTATAGATTACATATAAAATGAATGATAATAATAATAAGTGAATAATGTTTGAAGAATAGAATAAAAATAAAATAAATTAAAATGTATGTGTTGTTGAGGCATTCAAGCAGACAAAAAAATAGTAAATAAATAAAAGAGAAAAATGCTCGTATAGTCCCTGTGGTTTCGCCTTTTTTCACCTTTAGTCCCTAACTTTATAAAATTACCTCAATAGTCCCCAACTTTTCATTTTTTATTCCCGAATAGTCCTTGGGTCTAACTTCAGTTTGTTTTCTCTGTTAAGTGGGTGTGAAATGACTAATTTACCCTTTCCTTAAAAAGGGCAAACCACAGGGACTAGATTAGAAACATTATCATCTTTCACCACTAAAACCCTTCTTCCTCTTCTTTGTGTTTTCTCCGGCGAACAAGACCCACTTCACCTCACCCTATTTCTCCTCCGATTACCCCATCATTAATCACCGCCGAACCGAACCGTACATACCCCTAGATTATATACATTTTAAGATATAAACTGGACGCCATTGGCCTTTCCAAACAATTACCATTTTGACTCCATTTCTGCTATATTATGTTTCTTCGCATCTGTTTGCTTACTGAGCTGTGTAATGTAGGACTCCAAAGGGGTATGTTCATCACAAGCCATTTCCATTGCTGCTTTCAACATATCATGTTGCTCCTCCAATTGTTGTAGCATCAATGATTTTGCCTTCATTTTGTCTGTAAACACATTTTCTTGATTTATTAAAATTTCTGTCTTGTCACTCGTCTGTACACTTTCCTGGGATGATTTGTCTTGAAGAGGCGACATTGACCGCTCACGTTTATCTTGACCATCTTCCTGAGATATAACCTCGACCTTACCACCGACAGAGATTCTAGAACACCGAGCATCCTCTATTAATATGGCATTATTGGTATCTGAATCCTCTCTTCTATTACCATTTTCAGTCACAACATCTTCAGCATACTGAATTGTATGTGATGCCACATCATCAGTTCTCAGTTTCAGGTCTTCAACTTTAGTATGCAAATCCTGTCCATCATCAGCATTGTTAACGGATCTTTCCAGAATATCAACATTTGTTGTTGTAGCGGCATTATCGTCCTCTGTTTCGGGTGATACTGCAGTTCGAGACGATTCAGAGAGCCTCCCAACCAAAAATCTAATCAGCTTATACATGTCTTCTTCAGTTTGACAGTGGAGAGGTGGTCTCCGGCGGTGATTAATGATGGGGTAATCGGAGGTGAAATAGGGTGAGGTGAAGTGGGTCTTGTTTGTCGGAGAAAACACAGAGAAGAGGAAGAAGGGTTTTAATGGTGAAAGATGATAATGTTTCTGATCTAGTCCCTGTGGTTTGTCCTTTTTAAGGAAAGGGTAAATTGGTCATTTCACACCCACTTAATAGAGAAAACAAACTGAAGTTAGACCCATGGACTATCCGGGAACAAAAAATGAAAAGTTAGGGACTATTGAGGTAATTTTAGAAATTTAGGGACTAAAGGTGAAAAAAGGCGAAACCACAGGGACTATCCAAGCATTTTTCTCTAAATAAAATAAATCTTCTATACTATATAATAAATGAAACCAATAAAAAAAACACATGTCATTCATTGAAGCCATCTATTTTTTATAGATAATTAATATCAATTAAAAGATAATTATAAAATTAAATTTAATATAAATTTAAAATAAATGATTTATTAACCAATAACATGTAATTCATTGAAGCCATCTATTTTTTATAGATAATTAATATCAATTAAAAGATAATTATAACATTAAATTTAATATAAATTTAAACAATTCATATAGGAGATAATATAATATTATAAAATATTATCTAAATGATTTATTTATTTTATAAAACTAAAGTAGTTGAGGGTAGAACCTATTTCAAAAATGCTTATAAGGGGTAAACAAAAATATTAATCAATGTTTATTGGTTCTATACTTTTATTTTCATGTTCAACTCTCAACACAAATACGGTAATCACTATTTTTACGTGACATTTATAAGAACCATCACCGCGATCACCCCATCCATCGTATATCGAGTATATCCGTTAGTTTTTTTAAAGATATAAATTTTTATTAGATTCATTCAACCCGTGTAATAAACGAGGTTTTTTATAGATATAACATTTTTTATTTTTTTACTACACAAAATTACATTTATGCAACTCGTGTAATACATTGGGTTTTTAAAAATATAACTTTTTTTATTATGTAGTATATAAAATTAGATTTATTCAATCCATATAATACATAGGCTTTATAAAGATATAACTTTTTACTGTTGTATAACACACGAGGTTTTTAAAAATGTAACTTTTTTCATTATTTAATATATAAAATTAAATTAACTTAACCCGTATAATACACAGGTTTATTAAAAATACAACTTTTATTATTTAATATATAAAATTACATTTATTCAACCCATGTAATAAACAAGATTTTTAAATATATATTGTTTTATTATTTGTTATCTAAAATTACATTTATTCAACCCGTCTAATAAACGAGATTTTTAAAGATATATTTTTTATTATTTGGTATATAAAATTACATTTATTCAACCAGTGTAATACACGGTGTTCTAACCTAGTTAATAATAAAGGAAGAGAGATATCGGTGCTGTGTGAAACAAGAGAAAAGAGGAAAATAAATTTTTTAAATAAAAACATGATATCTTTTACCCATGTCATTATAAATATTTTTTATTCCATATTAAAGATTAAAAACTAATAAAACCTGACACCTCATCATTGTAATCTAGTAACCTGATAATCACATGGTATTAGGACGCTAAATGAAACTTCGGTGACTTCAGAAGGACAAAAAAAATTCAATAACTTAATTGGAACAGTTGTCAAACTTTATTACATTTCTACAAATTTACCTCTTTTGTTTTATCTTAACTATATAAATATCATAATGTATGGATGTCACATTGATCTAGTTTGACGTTACCATCATAGGGAATGATTTTAAGTGCAGATGTAAGTATATCTATATTAAATTGTTTTATTATAACCAAGTTATTTATCATTAATTATAGTTATTACACCACAATAACAGCTGGTCATGTACATCCAAATGAATTCTTGCTGTCGACTTAAAAGCTTTTAAAATGAAGAAAGTTCATATAATAAATACGGTATTCTTTTACTTTTTTTTTAGAACAGCAAATTTGGATCACTGACGGACAACTGGAGTATCATCGTGCCACCAGCAGAACCACCCGATCATATCCATCTCCACTAGGCAATAATGCCTATACACCAATTCAGAAGGAAACCCAATAAATCTGGAAAAAACCCCTTTGTGGGAATCGAACCCATAACCTAATGGTCATAAGCCTTATCACACCACCAATATACCACTAGGCTATAATGGCATGGGTATTCTTTTACTACTATGAGTATAATACGTTTTACTATAATGAGGACAGTATATAAGTGATTTTGATCTTAGTTTATGCTTTTAGATATTAAAATATTTGTAGAGTAATCAAATAGATTTTATTAAGCTATTTTATTAATCAAATAGATTTTATTATGCTATTTATCAAATTAAAACTTTGACGTGTTAATGGATGTATTTTCTTAACAAAAATACCAATTAATGATTTGGTTGATTGAACCGGAATCCATAAGTTTTATGGTCAATGAAACGGTCATATCGTTGATCAACATGATAGCACTAAATGAATTATTACAATAAAATCATGTGCACACACCTCACGTTATACGAAGACATCAAAATGTATAACAAGAGTAAAATGCACGAATAGTCCTTGTGTTTTTGTAAAATAACATCTATAGTCCCTAACTTTAAAAAATTACACCGGTGTTCCATGTGGTTTGATAGTTTGTTACTCGGATAGTCCATGAAGTGGATGTCCGTTAGTTTCTCCGTTAAGTCCATCTGAAATTACTTATTTACCTCTCCCTTTAAAAAATTAAAAAAAAAACAATATAGATTATTAAAAGTGTGGGGCCCGCCTTATTTACCCCTCCCTTATAAACAACCGGCCACCAACACCATAGCCACCCACCTCCACCAACACAATCAACAACAACCATCATCGAAACCGAACCCTATAAAACCCTTAAATTGGTTCTAGAAAGAGAAAGAAAGAGGGATTCTAATGGCCAGCAAGGTCGAATAGAGAGGGTCATGAGAGGGTGGTGCGGCGGTCGGAGTTTCAGGGAGGAGGTGGTACAACGGTGGTGGGTTTAGGGTGGAGGTGGTGCGGCGGCCGGGGGTTCGGGGAGGAGGTGGTGCAGATGTAAGGGGTTCAGGGAGGAGGTGGTGCGGCAGCCGAGGTGTTAGTGCATATGTCTGTTGACTTCGTCTTGTATCGAGTCATGTAATAGAATAGATAGACCAGGACAAGTAGTACGAGAGAAACGGGAAACAGGTATGAACTAGCAGGTTCATGCGACCTGGCAACTGTGGTTCGTGCGACCTGGCTGTTCCTATATATAGAGGGTCTTGGTTCTTCATTTGTAACATTCTGATTCCGGTAGCGAAGCTCTGCCGAAGTGTCGCCAGCTCGTGTAACGTTGTGAAATCAATACAAACGACATATAATCTACTTCTAAGTGTGAATATAGCTGCAATGAATTCCGCCTCTGATTTGGTCTAGAACTCTTCTGATCGACTTGTTTAGATCGAATCCCCGATCCTACACGAGGGGTTTGGGGAGGAGGTGGTGCAGTTATCAGGGGTTCAAGGAAGGAGGAGGTGGTGCAGATGTCAGGGGTTCAGGGAGGAGGTGGTGCAGCGGTAGTGGGTCTAGGGAGGAGGCGGTACAACGGTGGTGGTTTAAGGGCGAAGGTGGTGAAGCGGTGGTGCTTTTTGGCAGTGGTCGGTGCTGGTTTAGGGTTTGCAGATTGGGGTTTTTTAGGTGGTGGGGTAATGGTGGCATGGGTGATGGTGTCGTTGTGATTGTGGTTGTTACAGTGGTAGATTGGTGGTGTTTAGTAGATGTGTTGTGGTATGGTGGTGGTGACCAGTGGTTTGGTGGTGGCATGGTGGTGGGGGTGGTGGTTTTGAAGAGAGATGCACATATAGATTTAGAGAGGGAGGTGTGGTGGGGGTATGGTGTTATATATTGTATTTAATAATTGATAACTAATTGTGGGGCCCAAATGATATTTAGAATGATTAATTAGTTTTTCCTTATATTTTAATAAAAGAAAGGAGTAATTTTATCATTTTACATGGATTTAACGGAGAAAACTAACTAGCATCCACTCCAGGAACTATCAAAGTAACAACTCGTCAAACCACAAGGAGCACCGGTGTAATTTTCAAAAATTGAGGACTATAGATGTTATTTTACAAAACCACCTAGAGCATCCGTGCATTTTACTCTGTATAACAATAAGGAGGTTTAAGATCATCTTGAGATAATTACTAGATTCATGAAATACCTTATATATACATAAAACCAAAATGACTTGAGTTTTAAAGGGGTCTCTCTCATTTTTCACATTATTATCACATCAGTTTTTCCCCCTGTTCTCATTTCTTATATGAATCATGGAATGTCCATCTGTATCATCCCTCAACCTTTTATCAAAGCATAAATATACTGTCAATTGATATTGATAATTGATAATATATAAATAAAGCATGAACGACAATAGTAGTCTTATATTGGGTAGGGCTGACATATCGGGTCAACCCGATCTGTTAAGACACGAACCCGATAAGACATGAACACGAAACCTGTAAACACGAACACGACACGAAATCTTATCGTGTCTGATTTTTCAAACACGAACACGAACCTGTTAATAAACAGGTTACACGAAATGACCTGTTAAGACACGAAAATGTTACCAACATATCATATGACTTGTTTAAGACACGAACACGACCTGTTAAGACATGAATATGACCTATTAAGACACGAACACGACATGTTAACCTATTAAGACACGAACACGACCTGTTAAGACACGAACATGGCATGTTAACCCCACATATTTGATATATTTTTTTAGTTTAAAATTATAAACAGGTCATTAACGGGTCTTAACAGGTTAACGGGTTTTAACCTGTTTAGACACGATATTTAAACAGGTCTTATCGTGTCGACCTGTTTAGACACGAAACCTGTTAAGGTCAAACACGAAACCTGTTAACTTCGTGTAGGTTCGTGTCGTGTTATCGTGTTCGTGTCAGAATTGCCAGCCCTAATATTGGGTTAATTCCATGTCTAGAAAGAAAACTAAACTGTTTTGGTTTAAAGTCATTAATTGGGTAAGACATGAAACTTTTCTCTAGAAATCATTCCTGAAAATGGTTCAAGTAGATTAATCATCTCTGGTGTTTTCTAATATATCAATTCTCCAACAATTCTTATAATAAATTCATGTCCGCTCATTTAGAATCACAAACCTAAACAATTCTTTGTAAACAAAGTTTGTGTTGAAGCTCGTTAACCAATGTGCTTTTTACAAAGCTTTGTCTCGGCCCGTATCAAAATTTTATAAACTCAATCTTAAGTAGCTCATAAATGACTCAGATCATTTATAATTGATATGTACCAATCGGTTGATAGATAATCCGTTGAGTGGATCAAACTCAAAAGAAATTAGTAAGATGCAAGACTTGAGATAACTCTCTTATATTTTTCATTCATAATCCATAAACATCAAATGGCTTACACTATAAATACTAAAAAGATAAATAACTACCCACTAACCAACTATCTTGACCCACTATCTATAATTCAAAACATGCTTAATTAATAAATAAACTACATACTAAAATAAAAATAAAACTCGACAACTACTGGCACATAACAATAATATACTCTAAATCTACCGTTATTGGTGATAAAATCACACGATCTTTAAACAACATCAAACAGACATTAATAATTTATCATCGGATCAACCTTTGGTCGCCCATGATTTAAGGCATAAACATCTACTAGTGTCTAAATTGTCAAAAAGCATGCATAATGATTCATGTGACATTGTTTTATTCAATAATTGGATTGTTTTTTAGCAAACGGATATTGATCGAAACATCTCAACATTTTAAATTAATTTTTTTTTTCTGTTTTATATAGCTTAAAAGTTGTCATTTTAGATAGATGTTACATCCTTTTCAACCCTCGATCTATACATTTTTTCATGGTTGATAATAATAAAGTAATATTAAAATTTAAATATTTAATTTGTACGCAATACATGCACCTTTAAAGCTTGTATAAAATCATATTTACCCGACCAAAAGAATTAATATCGTATATACGCATTTTCATGATTGACAACTTTCTAAACCCGCATAAAGAGATATATGAGAGTTTAAAGCGTAAAAATAAGAATGATAACTATGTTAGAAATTTTGTTCAACAAATTAAAATTTATAACTCATTTTTCCTCGACAAGGTTTCAAAGAGATTTAAAGTTAAATGATGTTGCATGACAACTAGCAACACGAGAAGAATCGCCCAACAAACATTTTGACAGTGATGTGAGATAAATAAATAAAGATAATAATGATATTGCATACAATTTTAAAAGACAAAGTCCTTGGTTTTTCATCGGTTTTGCCTCCTTGTCCTCATATTTTCACGATATTACAATTTTAGTCTCTTAATTTTGGCATCTTCAGAGTTTTATAAAATGACAAATTTAGTCCCTAAGTCTTCTACTTTGAATTTCCAAAATCACTACCTCATCTTTCAAACGTTGTCAGCACCAACCCTCTACTTTGGTTTTCCACCATCACCCCCTTAGCTCTTACATAGCTACGCCACCAACCATCTAGTTTTACATTTCCACCAACACCCCCTCATCTTTTAAACAATTCGCCACCACCTCTATACTTATACACTTTGTCCTTTTTAGACTTTCTTTTTTTTTTTTTTTTTTTACCCTTGTACTATTACTCCATTTTTACACACGTCCAACTTTAAAAAATTTGCAGATGTAACCCCTAGACTACAACTCATACTTTTGCATAGGGCTGCAAACGAACTGAACTTTCAGCGAACAGTTCATGAACCGTTCGGCGGGAAGTTCGTTTGTGTTCGTTCGTTTAATAAATGAACGAACACGAACAAAAAATTTCGTTCGTTTAGTTAAATGAACGAACATGAACAAAGGCCATGTTCGTTCATTTGTGTTCGTGAACGTTCGGTAACGTTCGGTAACGTGTTCGTTTACGTTCGTTTGTGTTCGTTTGTTTATGTTCGTTTGTATGTTCGTGTTCGTTTGTGTATAGGAATATATACATATATATATATATATATTATTTTATTTTATTACCCAACTTATATTATGTTATATTTTATGACCCAACTTATATTCTATCGTTTGTTTATGTCATATATGTTGAGCTTACTTGATGATGGTTGGACGAATTCAAGTTTATTTTGGTTATAGACGATCTCAAGGTTATTTTGGTGGATTAAATGGAGACTTGAAGTGTAAGATGAAGTTTTGAGACACTACTTTGTGTTAGTTATGTTTATAAAAATTATGTATTAAGCTACTCAAGTTTGGATAATTAGCTTGGTATATTTTGGGTGGATCTACTTAGTGTTTTTTTTTTTGGTTATGATCATCTTCGAAAGTAAATATATGTTCGTTTGTGTTTGTTTATGTTCATTAACGTTTGTTTGTGTTCGTTTGCATCTGTGTGCGTTCATGAACGTTCGTTTGTGTTCGGTACCTAAATTAACAAACGAACACAAACGAACACGAACAAGTTCATTTCCTTAACAAACGAACACGAACAAAAAATCTCGTTCGGTAAGTGTTCGTGAACTGTTCGTGAACACATGAAATCCTTAACAAACGAACATGAACAAGACCGTGTTCGTGTTCGTTCGGTTCGTTTGCAGCCCTACTTTTGCAAATGCCAATGCATTGTGTTTTACGAAATGTCTTAGGCATTGTGTTTAACATTTTGTGTTTACCTTTGTGTTTTACACTTTTTTTGTAATTGTCTTTTACGCGCTGCGTTTTACGAATCGTGTTTTATCTTACTATATGTTTCCACCCGTCTCACACCGCCGCAGCGCGCGGAGAGCAAAATACTAGTTAATGCGTGAAAAATAAACATAGATAATATTAATAATGCAATTATGACTAATTTTTATATGAAAAATATACTGGAAAGATTTAAATCGGAAAACATTAAAAATAGTAAAACGATTATAAAAAAACAAAGTAAATTATAAATTAAATTATGACTAATTTATAAGTAAAACGATTCGTCTGAAACAAATAAACAAAGTAATATGAATTGATGAACTCTATAAATTACCATTCTTTTGTGGTATTTGAATTTTTTGGAAAAGGATTATAAAATAAATTTTCTAGAGTTTAAAAAATAAAAATCTTCCGATCATTTGAGCTTAGCTCAATCGAGAGGCGAGTAGGATACTAGGATATAAAAAGGTTAAGTGACACCATTTTATATGCAATTTACTATACCGAAAGTCTAGTAACACTATGTTTTCCAACAATGACTCCTATAAACAATTTGTTGTCACATCTAAAAAACGTCTTTAAATGTTTGTCTCTTATAAGTTAAAAACAATAATGCTCAACTTTTTAAATAATGGGTAGGTGTCAATTAAAAAGATAATTATGTTTTCAATTAAAGTGAGAAGCCCATAAATTAAAATTAAAAAGAAGCCCTAAATTACTTTTTCGCACTGTTTTAATCGATTCATATTGATGGCTTTAAAAGCGGAACCAACCCCAGTGCTAAAATCGACCATCACCAACTAACCATGCATCCTCCATTGACCACCTCCCAGAATCTCACTGCGACTGTGATCACCTTATTGCAACGTTGTCTTGTGCGTCTTCTAAATATCCAAAAATTAAGATTTTTTTACTTTTAATGTTATAATTTATTCGACACTGATGGTATGAGTGATGAGAATCTAAGGTTATATAAAGAAATGTTAGATGTTAAATTGTTACTAAATTGTAAGTTTTAATATCATACTAGGGTGTTTACCGTGCGTTTTGGCAATTCGGCTAGGACGCCAATGTGTACGTTACCAGCAGTTTAATATTTTATTGGATATACTAGTATTAAGCCCCTGCGTTGCAGCGGTTGTTGTAAAACTGTGTCAAGTAGTACCAATGTTATACCACTGCCAGCGACCATCAATACCGGAAAAGCTCGTAAAAACAAATAAAACAAAAAACAAAAAAATAACGCCGAACGAAAAGCAGACATGAAATCTTTGAATTACGAACGCTTGTTGCAAAGAAATTAAACCGAAACGTAAAACAGAGAAAAAAACTAACTGAGTCAATCCAGGACCCGCGCGATGGTCGAACTTGTTAAACGAAGAAAAATATATGTCTTGCGACGAGCCAGTCAAACGGAAAAAAATATACGAAAAAATGTTGAACCCCACACGCACGTTACGGTGCATTAAGTCACAAAATTTAGAACGAAACAAAAAACTTGGGAAAGATGATAAGTATGATGGACCAAAATTGAAAATAAAAAAGAGTTGAGATTAAATTGGAAATGATGAAAAACTTTAGGTTAAAAGTAAAAAAACAAAGCGTCTAAATTGTAAAATTGAAATTATTTATTAATCTTAGATAAAGATAAGGATAAAAATAAATTATATCTATATATTAGTTATTAATATTAATATTTATATTAGAATAAATTTATTAAATAATTATAAAGAAAATTTATGAGGTTGAAGGAGGGAATGCCATGTGGCATTATTTGTAGTCTTTTATTATAAGTTAGATACAATTATCCTTATATTAACTTTCAAACGTTTTGAACAGTAACTTTCGATTATTTTAAAATAAAAAATCTTGTATACTTAAGTAAAAAAAACTATATAACAATATTAGTTTCAAAGTTTCTATTCACATTTTATTTTAGACCGTGGGTATGGTGAAGCGGGGGTTTGGGGCATGGGTTGACACGTGGACTTCGAGGGGCACCGCTGCTCAATTGCATGTTGGATCGGTATGGCGGGGCGTGGCTAGCCCGCTCCTTATATTAACTTTCAAACGTTTTGAAGAGTAACTTTCGATTATTTTAAAATAAAAAATCTTGTATACTCAAGTAAAAAAAACTATATAACAATATTAGGTTCAAAGTTTCTATTCACATTTTATTTTAGACCATGGGTATGGTGAAGCGGGGGTTTGGGGCATGGGTTGACACGTGGACTTCGAGGGGCACCGCTGCTCAATTGCATGTTGGGTCGGTATGGCGGGGCGTGGCTAGCCCGCGTGGGTTTGGCTTGGCCAAACAGTTGTTTTTTTAAATTTAAATCCTAGCCACCTATAGCCTAGCCAACCCAGCCAATGAGAGCCGGCCACGGAACACCGCTAGGCCCGCCCAACGCCCGGGCTGAAACCCCCGCCCAAGGGGCCAGGAAGAAACCCAAATGCACCCGGGGTGGTGATTTAGGCGTTTGTAACCCACCCACGCTCCAATCCCCGCCCCATACCCCATAGTCTTATATACCTGAATTTTGGATATTAAAAACATAATCCAATGAATAGTGTTTTAAACATATAATAATATATAGTTTTTTTAATAGTTTTATTATCTTCTTTACTTTTAAGTTTGAAGGTAAAAACCGACACCAATCTGGTACAGAAAACGCCAAAAGTCGGTATCGAATTGATTTTGAAAATCTTTTAGTTCGGGAAAGTCGGTACTGCTACACGGTACCATTTGCTCATCCCTGATCACGGGTACCGTACGAACAACGATATCGTGCAACTTTTTTTATTGATTTTCTTCAACGTTTAATGATTTTTTTTTTAGTTTCACGGGTAGGGATGAGCTCAGTGCTAACAAACATCGAATCGGTACTGGTACCGAAAATACCAGTTACGATACCGGTATATGAAGGTAAAAACCGGTAGCGAACCGGTACCAGGAACGCCAAAAGTCGTACCGAATTGGTACTTAAGATCTTTGGTTTGGGAAATTCGGTACCGGTACCCAGTATCATTTGCTCATCTCTGACCACAGGTGTCACACCCTGGCTTTGCGGAAGCGTGGTTAATTTGGTGTGACTTCTTAATACCATAGCTTAATCATAACAAGGCTATATGTATTAAAATATGCAAGATCATCCATTGATAATAAAAATATAAAACATTGTCTTAACGGGTGAGACACCCAACAATCATGACTTGTCTAAACATTACAACCATAAACATGACATAAACACGATTCAAGGTCTGTGACTCGTCCAGGAAGAAGTCACATTCCCCGAATCCTGGATGACCCTGATGTCTTATGCAGCGGGAAACCTGTTATACCGTGCCAGATCCTTAATTCCCTGAAATACATGTAAGTTGAAAAATCAACAATAATGTTGAGCGAGTTCATGCGAAAAATGAGTAAATAAACCTTTATCTTTATCAAAAACCCTGGTATGCAGCAAATAAGGAAAAAGAGATCACCAACGGTTTGCAAGGCCATTGATATGTGTAAATGCAAGTAGGAAGGCTCAAACCTAGCAAATTTATGCGTCGGGAACAAAGTCATCCCAAGGTCCGTTATGCTGGACCTGGGACTGGGCTCGCTACACCCAAATAGATCTACCGCTCCTGCCCCTCGGTCCCCACCCTGAGGATTAATGACCTCAAGTTTCCGCCTACCCATTCACATGATCTAAAAGTAACCCTCTTTATGCTAACCATACCATGTATAAAGTAATCATAATCATTGTAACATGTATTTCACCCCCGCAGTTTAGAAAAACTGAAAACAGTTAAGAGAAAAGGGGGACATGAACTCACAGTGAATGCGTCACAATATCAAGTAATCCAAATATCCAAGTGTTGCGCAACGACCTACATGTGCTAATTCTATTAGACGGATGGCCGTGCTTTAGCTTCATAGTTTATATTTTTGGGAAACGGTTAGACAACCGCTCCGTGTATATACTTGATAACGTATTTTCCTTCCCAAGGATGGGGGAATTAATACATGTGTAATTATATCATTTTATTAAGTCCCACTTAATACATTTTATTTCTTATTCCAAAAATATAATTATTTTTCTCAAAAATAATATATTTCCTTTTCCACATAATACTTTCCCAAAATAATATATTGACAACACATGCGTTTATGAATATTTCCGAATAAAGCGTAAGTTACGTTTTGGCGATTAAGTGGTAATGATAATTACCGTTGTAACTTATATTCTTGTCGTATAAGCGTTTGTATTATTTTGGGTTCGACAAGGTTTGTAAATATTATTTTTACTCTAAAAATAATATTTATACATCTTCACAAAATAATCATAAACAGTGTGGTGACAAAATATATTTACCGAATATATATTTATCACGTTTAGTTTTGTGAAAATCCCACCTCCGATTATTTAATAAATAAAGTCATGGCGAAATATGTTTTGTAAATATTTCCAAAAATAACTCTAACACTTGTGAATAATTCTAAAAAAAAATTTCGCCAGAGTTTCCCCTGTAACTGGAGGTGGCCACGCTTTCAAGCGTATCATTTTCTTTTACAAAATCATTTCAACACTCCTTTTATTTCAATCAATCAATTTCCAACACATTAATCTTGTCGATAAGTATGTAAAATCGCATCATTTCATGAAGTTGTAGTTTTTCTAAAAACTACGGTGTAGATCTCGTTATAATCAATGTATCTATGTGTAAAATGATTTAGTCTCGTAAAAACCCAGTTTTTATCACAAATCCTCCTTTACAACTTCCCGACAACTTTTATAAAAATGGTTATTTTGTCGGATCTTTCGTTTCACAAGTGTTTTTACACTTGTAGTTTATAGAAATCATCTTTTATTAACATGTTATTCACTTTTATAAAACATGATTTTCTCAACACCCGGTTCTACGAATATACCACTTGTACATACGTAGATCGGCTCGTTTTAAATACTATTTCACGCGTCAAAACACTTTTACACAAGTTCATGTTTCCCGTGTGGTGGAGTTTCACCTTTTAACCCTCGTACCGCTGGAAACAAGTGTATGTCAAGATTCGGGATCTTAACAAAGTCGGGTTAAACGATGATAAGAGCCACCACATCGTAGATCGGGCCTTAACAATCAACATATTCAAATACTACGACATTTACACAAGACATGACCTTTTATCCAACGATTTTCATGTTTTAGTAGACTTTTTAGATTCGAATGATGGGTTACCGACTTTCAACCATTAAAAATCCTTTTAACCACTTTAGATACGATTAAAAACGAGTTTTAAATGTTATACCTCTAGCTCGGGGCTAGGGAAGATCTTTGGCGAAAACGGCGTGGATAAAAGCAAATGCACGTGGTCCTTTAGCTTCCGTTTGCTCCAAGCTCCGTTGTAGGTGATCCCCGTCACTAGTATATGCTTGGAATGGAGAGACACGAACCGAAAAATGGATGGATGGATGTGAGTGTTCTCGGCCGAGAGGGAGAGGGAACAAGAGAGAGAGAGTTGTGTTGGTGTGTGTGTCTTGTGTGTGTGAGAGTGTGTTCTATTTATAGAAAATTCAAGCGTTATCGTCCATCGATTTCATGCTCTAGATATCCACGAAACTATTATAAAATATTAAAACTTGTACTCCCTTGTCACATCATAGTTGGCCGATCCCATTAGGGGGGGGGTATCCGGTTGGGTCTTGATTGTTCAGTTACAGTTTAGTTTGGTTAAAGTCGGTTACTTTAGGGATTAACCCCGTTAGTTGTTTAATGCGTTATAAAGCGGGTGTTAGGGTAATCAGGGACCCTAACTGGCTCAGAAAAATACCAATAACATTTATGGCAATATTTTTATGCTCCGGGTATTGTCCGGTTGTTCGGTTGGATAGTAATCCGTTAAAGTGCTTAAGTAATCTTTTAAGCGTCATAAATAATATTTTTAGCGACACAATTTATTCTGCAAAGTGTCAGGAATAATTTCTCATGTTTTGGCACTTTATTAGTTAGCTAGAAGCTAGTATGTTGACAAAAGTGCTGTGTTTTGTGCTTAGAGTACGTTTTAGGCACATCCAAATCTCTATATCTTATCCCTAGAGACGTAATCATACATCCCTTGTATACCTACACACACTATGGGTGTAGTAAAATAATTCTGGCTCATACAGGCCTTTAGAGGCAGTGTTTGCCTGATGCTGGCTATATCAGCATGTTCAATAGGTTATCCGTTCAAATGCTACTGTGCTTTTGTGCGTCATGTTTGTCACTAAAGTTCAGTAATTAAGTAATGTAGTGACGGAAATCAAAGTATGATGCAGACATGTACAGTTATCAGAAATCAAGTAGCAGTTTATCAGCAAACTCAGTAAAGCACAGTAATTAAGCAATAATTAATAGTTAATTAGGTCGTACGGATACCTGGTTTTGAGTGAGTTGTCACATTCTCCCCCCGTTAAATAAATTTCGTCCCGAAATTTTAAATTCTACTTGTAGAAGCAGGGTTCTTAGGAAACAGGTGGGGGTATTTCTCTTTCATTCGGTCCTCACGCTCCCAGGTGAATTCAGGACCGTGTCTAGCATTCCAGTGAACTTTGACGAGCTTGACACTGCTCCGGCGGGTCTTGTTTATTTTCCAATCTGTGACCTCGACAGGTTCCTCAACAAAGTGGAGCGTGTCATTAATATGAATTTCGTCGGTAGGAATGGCAACGTTAACTTGAGTTGGACTTCTCTTTAGATTGGATACATGAAAGGTATCGTGAACGTTATTCAGCTCGGCAGGTAGTTCCAACTTGTATGCTACGGTTCCAATTCTTTCCAAAACCTTGAAAGGACCAATGTAGCGCGGATTCAACTTCCCACGCTTCCCAAAGCGTGCTACACCCTTCCAGGGTGATACTTTCAACAAAACCATATCCCCAACCTCGAACTCTTGAGGTTTCCTTTTCAGATCTGCGTAGGTCTTTTGACGATCACGAGCCGCACTAATGCGATCTCGGATTTGCGCGATCTTATCTGTAGTTTCCTGAACTACATCGGGACCTACCAATTGTCTATCACCTGCGTCAGACCAACAGAGCGGCGACCTGCACTTGCGCCCATATAAAGCTTCGAACGGCGCGGCACCAATACTGGTGTGGTAGCTGTTGTTGTATGAAAACTCCACCAGGGGTAAATGCTTATCCCAGCTACCGCCTAAATCCATCACACATGCTCTCAGCATGTCCTCCAACGTCTGAATCGTCCGCTCACTTTGGCCGTCGGTCTGCGGGTGAAACGCGGTGCTCATATTCAGCTTTGAACCAAAAACTTCCTGGAAGGATTGCCATATCCTCGATATGAACCTTCCGTCTCTATCAGAAATAATCGAGAGAGGTACTCCATGGCGAGTAACAATTTCTCTCATGTAAATTTCAGCCAATTTGCTTGTATTATCCTTCTCGCGGATAGGCAAGAAGTGTGCTGACTTCGTTAAACGATCTACTATCACCCAGATAGTGTCATGGCCCTTTGGCGTTCTTGGCAACTTCGTAATAAAATCCATGGAGATTTCTTCCCACTTCCACTGGGGAATTTTTGGTTGCTGCAGAAGTCCCGAAGGCTTCTGGTATTCCGCCTTAACTTTGGCGCAAGTTAAACATTTGCTCATGTAAATAGCAACATCGCCTTTCATCCTAGGCCACCAGTAGTAATCTTTAAGATCCTGGTACATCTTATCCGCTCCAGGGTGGATAGAGTACCGTGACTTGTGAGCTTCATCAAAAATAACCTCTCTTAAATCACCAAACAAAGGAACCCAAATCCTTTTCCCAAAACACAATGTTCCTTCCCTGTTTGGCACCAACATCTTCTCCATCCCACGGAGATATTCTGCCTCAAGGTTTCCCTCCTTGAGAGCTTCCTTCTGTGCTGCACGAACGCGCGAGGAAAAGTCGGTTTGAATTATCATCTCCATAGCCCTAACCCTTATGGGCTTGATTCTCTCTTTACGACTTAGGGCATCAGCGACCACATTCGCCTTCCCTGGATGATACTTGATCTCGCAGTCGTAATCGTTCAACAACTCGACCCATCGCCTTTGCCTCATATTCAACTCCTTCTGATTGAATATATGCTGGAGGCTCTTGTGATCTGTGAAGATTGTGCACTTTGTACCGTAAAGGTAGTGTCTCTAGATCTTTAAGGCAAAAACCACTGCGCCTAGCTCCAAATCATGCGTGGTATAGTTCTTTTCGTGCACCTTCAGTTGGCGTGATGCGTAGGCGATAACCTTTTGACGTTGCATCAACACACAACCCAAACCTTGACGCGATGCATCGCAGTATACCACGAAATCGTCGGTACCTTCCGGTAGAGCTAAGATTGGCGCGTTACAAAGCTTATCCTTCAATGTCTGAAACGCCTCATCCTGTTTGATTCCCCAATCAAACTTCTTATCTTTTTGTGTGAGGAGCGTTAACGGTTGAGCAATCTTAGAAAAGTTCTCGATGAACCTTCGATAATAGCCAGCCAAACCCAAGAATTGCCGAATCTCGGTTGGCGTCTTTGGCGTTTCCCAATCTTTGATCGCCTCGATCTTGGTTGGATCCACGTGGATTCCATCTCCATTCACCACGTGTCCAAGGAATTGCACCTCACGTAGCCAAAACTCACACTTAGAGAACTTGGCGTACAATTGTTCCTTCTTTAGCAGCTCCAAAATGGCTCTAAGATGCTGCTCGTGCTCAGCCTTCGTCTTCGAATAAATCAAGATGTCATCGATGAATTCGATCACGAACTTATCCAAGTACGGCTTACAAACTCGGTTCATCAAATCCATGAACACTGCAGGTGCGTTTGTCAAACCAAACGGCATAACCAGAAACTCGTAGTGCCCATAACGAGTTCTGAAGGCTGTCTTTGGGATACTCTCCTCTTGTATCCGTAGCTGATGGTATCCAGATCGAAGATCGATCTTGGAGTAAAATCTTGAACCTTGAAGTTGGTCGAACAGATCATCAATCCTTGGCAAAGGATACCTATTCTTGATCGTCAGCTTGTTCAACTCTTTGTAGTCAATGCACATACGGAAACTACCATCCTTCTTCTTGACAAACAAAACTGGAGCTCCCCAAGGCGAGAAGCTTGGTCGGATAAAACCCTTATCTAACAACTCTTGAAGTTGCGTCGACAGTTCTTGCATCTCAGACGGAGCAAGTCTATAAGGTGCCTTAGCCACAGGCGCAGCGCCTGGAACTAAGTCGATGCGAAACTCCACTTGCCTTTAAGGTGGCAAGCCAGGCAAGTCTTCTGGAAAGACTTCTGGGTAATCCCTCACGACAGGGATGTCTTCGATCTTTGGCTCAGCAGCCTTTTTATCTACAATGTGTGCCAGAAAAGCAACACATCCTTTCTTCAAACACTTCCTTGCTTTCAGACAGCTAATAATCCGCAATGGCGTCTCACGCTTCTCCCCATGAACTACAATGGTCTCACCATCATCGGTCGGGATACGAATAATCTTCTCGTGACAAACTATCTCCGCCTTGTTGCTCGATAACCAATCCATCCCTACTACCACGTCGAAGCTTCCCAACTGGACTGGTAATAGATCGAGAGCAAACTCACGCTCTCCCAGCTCGATTACGCAACCTCGAATCACTTCGTTGGCTTCCACTAACTTCCCATTCGCTAATTCGATCGAGTATGGAATATCTAACTTACTAGCGGCTAAACCAAGCATGTTTCTAAATTCTAGCGATACGAAGCTATAATCGGCACCAGTATCAAACAAAACGGATGCATAGCGATGATTTACAGGGAACGTACCAGTGACAACATTAGGATCCTGGCGCGCTTCCCTGGCCTCCATGTTGAAAACTCTTCCACGTGCCTGGTTTAATTCTGGGCAATTCCTCTTGAAATGCCCTTGATCTCCACAATTAAAACATCCGGGCCTCTGCCCGTTCCCACCATTGTTTCCAGCTTGGTGGTTTCCCTGGTTTCGGTTCACTGTGCCTGCTTGGTTAGCATGAGTAACACGGTTTCCATCACCTCCCTGATTTCCTTGTGGGCGGTTCCCATTACCACCACGGTTATTCCTATTCCCATATCCTCCTGGACCTCCCCGGCCAGCAGTGGCCCAACAAGTCTCCTTCAGGTGGCCAACCTTTCCACATGCTTCACAAACTTTCAACCCACAACGACCAGAGTGATGCTTTTGGCATGAGTTGCACTTGGGTTGTGCACCCATGTATCCCTTCCCTTTCTTTCTACCACCAGCTGAATCATGAGCTGGCGCATTCGACTCTCCCTTTTTAACCACCGTCCCGGTGCTTTGCTTGAAACTCGAAAACTTCCGCTTATTACCACCAGATGACTCCACATGAGTCTCCTTTTTCTTGGGTTCAATCTCATCGAACTTGTTCAACCGAATCGCCTCTTCGGTGAGAGCCACACTTAGATCAATGGCTTCTTTGATGGTTGCAGGTTTGGAAGAAGTTACCATGCTGATTATCTGAGGAGCCAATCCCCAGATGAAGCGTTCAATCCTTTTGAACTCCGGTGTAACCATATAGGGTACCACATGCGACAAATCGTGGAACCTCTGAACATATTCAGCTATCTTCGAACCTTCCATCTTTAGGTGCCAGAATTCGGTCTCTAACCTCTGAATTTCAGCACGAGAACAGTACTTCTTGCGCATAAGCTCTTTCAACTCTGTCCAGGTCAGTGCGTAAGCTGCGGCTTCGCCAAGGGTCTGGACCTGTAGATTCCACCAGGATAGGGCTCCATCCACAAATAGCCCTGAGATGTAAGTGACTTGCTGATCCACAGCGCACTTGCTCATGCGAAGTACGGACTCTGTCTTCTCTGCCCAGCGGACGAAAGCAACAGCACCACCTGTGCCGTCGAAGTTTATGGGCTTACAGTCCAAAAATTGTTTGTAGGTGCACCCTGCACATACATTACATCATAGGAACGGCATTAGCATCTGCTAAGGGAATCCATTTAGGCCATGGTATGTCTTAATGACTTAGGGTTACCATGAGGAGGATTTTGGTTGCCATTGATGTTCGAGCTACTTCCGCTTGGTCCTCCTTGCGAGGCAGCATATTGAGCAATGGCGGCAGCAATAACTTGCTGTAGTTCTTCAGGAGTAGTGGGCATCGGCTGAGGTTGTCGTCTTGGTGCCATTTTCTAAAGATGCGTAGTCGATTAGGCCATAATAATCATACGTATATAGTAATAGTAATAGCATATAACATCTCATGTTATCAATACATCACACACAACATCCCATGTCCCAACATCCCATGTCACAAATTTCATACCTACAACATCCCATGTCCCAACATCCCATGTTGCAAATATCATACATACAACATCCCATGTCCCAACATCCCATGTCACAAAACATAAATAAGCAATCAAGTGAATCAGATATGGTGAGAATACGGCGATTGTTATATATATCGAGACCATAATGTGGTAAGGGTATCAGTACGTCACTGTATCATACAATCACAAATCAAATAGGGGCTACATCACCCCCGTCAAAAACAATATCACATCAGTGTCACATACATCCAGTACATCAACAAATATCAACAAAAATCAGTATCGTCAGATGGTCTCCAAAAGGCTGTGCAGTCACAATCGCGGTCGTCTCACCATCGCCTACCACTATGGTACCAATGAGCCCTATGCGGATGGGGGTGGAGGAGGGGGAAAGTGAGTGTAGAGTAAGCGGCGTAAGTGAAGCCAATCCTCCTCCATCGCCTGCTGAGTGCGAATAACAGATGCAATCTGCTGCTCCATAGTCGTAAGTCGGGCAGCAAAGTCAGGAGGTAATGATCGAAAAGGCTGAAAAGATGAAGATGTCTGACCAAGATATGGACCAAAAGATAGCTGAGCTCTCTCGAGCTCCTGGAGTCGCTGTGTATGGGAATCATGCTGATGGACAAAGGACATCAAGACGCCCTCAATGGTATGTCCTATATGGAATGGATGATATGGATCAGTAGGTGGCATCGGTGAGGAGGATGACCAAAGCAGTGGCGTGCTGGTGGGATCGAATGGTGCTACATGAACAGAAGATGGAACAGGTGTCATCTGAGGCATGAAGGGCATAGGCATCGGTATGTGACCAAAAGGGTGGGCTGAAGAGCCCTCTCCAGGCCCTGCTGGAGGTACAAACGGTGGGATCTGAAACGAAAAATCAGTATGATGTGCCTCAGTGTGATGTGGTGGAAGCGGTGGAACATCCTCGTCAGCCGGTATCCAACCGTGCTGAGCCTCCTCATCAGGTGGATCCATATGCTCTGCAAATAGAGCGTGCTCAGGCTCAATGGGTACAGGATCAAAAGGAGCAATGACAGGATCAACATGATGGTCAACAGGGACGTCAGCAATCAAAAGTGGGTCAACAAAAGGATCAACAGCATGATCAGCATCTATCAAAGGAACATCATCAATAGGAAGATCGCCAACTGGCGGGTCAGCCAAAACAGGATCGACAGGAACATCAGCATGCACCAAGTCATGCTCATGTACAGGATCGAAAGCAGCTGCCTGCTCTGGGGCTACGGCAGGCTCCGGGTTGTCAAACGCCATATCAAAATCAAAGTCTGGATCAATGGGACCGATAGGGTCAGCAGGATCAACAGGGTCCTCTACAAGCTGGTCCATATGAACATACTCAATATCGCGGTCAGGATCAAATCCTGGAGGAAAAACGGGATCGGAATCCTCAATATCATCGTGCTCGAATACAAGGCTCGGAATGGGGGCGGCAGAAGATGCCTGATCAGGGTCCGAGTCATGAACAAAATGCTGAATGCTCACCTCGTGTGACGGAGCAGAAGCCACAGACTCAAAAGAGTCTGGGACTGGTGAGTGGACGGGCGAGTCTCCAGCTGGGGCATCAGCAATCATCAAGAGACCGCCAGCGGGTAAAGGGGCTGCATCAGGATCCTCGTCCTCAAAAGGCTCGTCCTCGTAGAGATCAATGTCGCCGTCAGCCTCGGCGTCTAGTAATAGCTCGTAAGCTGGGTAAGAAGCAAGAGGAATCGGAGCTGGAATCACAACAAGAGGAAGATACTCAGCAGGATCGCCATCAATAGGCTCATAGGCACCCTCGGATAAAGCGAAGGGCAAGGAGTCATCAGTATGCTCGTCAATGCCGTCGGGTAGAGCGAACGGCTGGAAGTCATCATCATCTGTGCTCGTATAATCTGAGGTATGCACCTCATGCTCTGATGACACAATGTCATCCGATACCATGGGTAGAGGTCCAGTAGTATCCGAGTCTCCGGTATCTGATGTATCCATGTGTCTGTAACACAATCACAAGTATGCACAAATAATCAGTAAATCAGGTAATCACATAAGCTACCAAATAATATTCACATAATCCTCCTAGTCCCACTAGCCTCCCAGCCTCCCAGACTGTCCTTCCTAGTCCCACTAGCCAACTTTCCCAGCCTCCCAGACTGACTCCCTAGTCCCACTAGCAAATTCTCCCAGCCTCCCAGACTGACTCCCTAGTCCCACTAGCCAACTACCTCGATCCATTAGATCGAGCCTCGGCCTCCCAGACCGAGCCTCAGTCTCCCAGACCGAGCCTCAGCCTCCCAGACTGAGCCTAAAAATAATAAATAAAATATGCTCAACATTTGTTTATAAAAAGGTTTTGGATCTGGACTTAAGTGGTATGCAGAAAAATGTTTTCGTGAGAGCCCTAGTGATCATAGTCTAGACTCGAGAAGGAATCCTAGTTCGCTATGATCAGAGCTCTGATACCAAGCTGTCACACCCTGGCTTTGCGGAAGCGTGGTTAATTTGATGTGACTTCTTAATACCATAGCTTAATCATAACAAGGCTATATGTATTAAAATATGCAAGATCATCCATTGATAATAAAAATATAAAACATTGTCTTAACGGGTGAGACACCCAACAATCATGACTTGTCTAAACATTACAACCATAAACATGACATAAACACGATTCAAGGTCTGTGACTCGTCCAGGAAGAAGTCACATTCCCCGAATCCTGGATGACCCTGATGTCTTATGCAGCGGAAAACCTGTTATACCGTGCCAGATCCTTAATTCCCTGAAATACATGTAAGTTGAAAAATCAACAATAATGTTGAGCGAGTTCATGCGAAAAATGAGTAAATAAACCTTTATCTTTATCAAAAACCCTGGTATGCAGCAAATAAGGAAAAAGAGATCACCAACGGTTTGCAAGGCCATTGATATGTGTAAATGCAAGTAGGAAGGCTCAAACCTAGAAAATTTATGCGTCGGGAACAAAGTCATCCCAAGGTCCGTTATGCTGGACCTGGGACTGGGCTCGCTACACCCAAATAGATCTACCGCTCCTGCCCCTCGGTCCCCACCCTGAGGATTAATGACCTCAAGTTTCCGCCTACCCATTCACATGATCTAAAAGTAACCCTCCTTATGCTAACCATACCATGTATAAAGTAATCATAATCATTGTAACATGTATTTCACCCCCGCAGTTTAGAAAAACTGAAAACAGTTAAGAGAAAAGGGGGACATGAACTCACAGTGAATGCGTCACAATATCAAGTAATCCAAATATCCAAGTGCTGCGCAACGACCTACATGTGCTAATTCTATTAGACGGATGGCCGTGCTTTAGCTTCATAGTTTATATTTTTGGGAAACGGTTAGACAACCGCTCCGTGTATATACTTGATAACGTATTTTCCTTCCCAAGGATGGGGGAATTAATACATGTGTAATTATATCATTTTATTAAGTCCCACTTAATACATTTTATTTCTTATTCCAAAAATATAATTATTTTTCTCAAAAATAATATATTTCCTTTTCCACATAATACTTTCCCAAAATAATATATTGACAACACATGCGTTTATGAATATTTCCGAATAAAGCGTAAGTTACGTTTTGGCGATTAAGTGGTAATGATAATTACCGTTGTAACTTATATTCTTGTCGTATAAGCGTTTGTATTATTTTGGGTTCGACAAGGTTTGTAAATATTATTTTTACTCTAAAAATAATATTTATACATCTTCACAAAATAATCATAAACAGTGTGGTGACAAAATATATTTACCGAATATATATTTATCACGTTTAGTTTTGTGAAAATCCCACCTCCGATTATTTAATAAATAAAGTCATGGCGAAATATGTTTTGTAAATATTTCCAAAAATAACTCTAACACTTGTGAATAATTCTAAAAAAAATTTCACCAGAGTTTCCCCTGTAACTGGAGGTGGCCACGCTTTCAAGCGTATCATTTTCTTTTACAAAATCATTTCAACACTCCTTTTATTTCAATCAATCAATTTCCAACACATTAATCTTGTCGATAAGTATGTAAAATCGCATCATTTCATGAACTTGTAGTTTTTCTAAAAACTACGGTGTAGATCTCGTTATAATCAATGTATCTATGTGTAAAATGATTTAGTCTCGTAAAAACCCAGTTTTTATCACAAATCCTCCTTTACAACTTCCCGACAACTTTTATAAAAATGGTTATTTTGTCGGATCTTTCGTTTCACAAGTGTTTTTACACTTGTAGTTTATAGAAATCATCTTTTATTAACATGTTATTCACTTTTATAAAACATGATTTTCTCAACACCCGGTTCTACGAATATACCACTTGTACATACGTAGATCGGCTCGTTTTAAATACTATTTCACGCGTCAAAACACTTTTACACAAGTTCATGTTTCCCGTGTGGTGGAGTTTCACCTTTTAACCCTCGTACCGCTGGAAACAAGTGTATGTCAAGATTCGGGATCTTAACAAAGTCGGGTTAAACGATGATAAGAGCCACCACATCGTAGATCGGGCCTTAACAATCAACATATTCAAATACTACGACATTTACACAAGACATGACCTTTTATCCAACGATTTTCATGTTTTAGTAGACTTTTTAGATTCGAATGATGGGTTACCGACTTTCAACCATTAAAAATCCTTTTAACCACTTTAGATACGATTAAAAACGAGTTTTAAATGTTATACCTCTAGCTCGGGGCTAGGGAAGATCTTTGGCGAAAACGGCGTGGATAAAAGCAAATGCACGTGGTCCTTTAGCTTCCGTTTGCTCCAAGCTCCGTTGTAGGTGATCCCCGTCACTAGTATATGCTTGGAATGGAGAGACACGAACCGAAAAATGGATGGATGGATGTGAGTGTTCTCGGCCGAGAGGGAGAGGGAACAAGAGAGAGAGAGTTGTGTTGGTGTGTGTGTCTTGTGTGTGTGAGAGTGTGTTCTATTTATAGAAAATTCAAGCGTTATCGTCCATCGGTTTCATGCTCTAGATATCCACGAAACTATTATAAAATATTAAAACTTGTACTCCCTTGTCACATCATAGTTGGCCGATCCCATTAGGGGGGGGGGGTATTCGGTTGGGTCTTGATTGTTCAGTTACAGTTTAGTTTGGTTAAAGTCGGTTACTTTAGGGATTAACCCCGTTAGTTGTTTAATGCGTTATAAAGCGGGTGTTAGGGTAATCAGGGACCCTAACTGGCTCAGAAAAATACCAATAACATTTATGGCAATATTTTTACCTCCGGGTATTGTCCGGTTGTTCGGTTAGATAGTAATCCGTTAAAGTGCTTAAGTAATCTTTTAAGCGTCATAAATAATATTTTTAGCGACACAATTTATTCTGCAAAGTGTCAGGAATAATTTCTCATGTTTTGGCACTTTATTAGTTAGCTAGAAGCTAGTATGTTGACAAAAGTGCTGTGTTTTGTGCTTAGAGTACGTTTTAGGCACATCCAAATCTCTATATCTTATCCCTAGAGACGTAATCATACATCCCTTGTATACCTACACACACTATGGGTGTAGTAAAATAATTCTGGCTCATACAGGCCTTTAGAGGCAGTGTTTGCCTGATGCTGGCTATATCAGCATGTTCAATAGGTTATCCGTTCAAATGCTACTGTGCTTTTGTGCATCATGTTTGTCACTAAAGTTCAGTAATTAAGTAATGTAGTGACGGAAATCAAAGTATGATGCAGACATGTACAGTTATCAGAAATCAAGTAGCAGTTTATCAGCAAACTCAGTAAAGCACAGTAATTAAGCAATAATTAATAGTTAATTAGGTCGTACGGATACCTGGTTTTGAGTGAGTTGTCACAACAGGTTTCATACGAACAACATCATTACCATACAACTTTTTTGATTCATTTTCTTTTGGTCATCTTTTAGTGTTTTTTATATATATTCTTTTTATTCTTGTCATGTCAACAGTTCCGTGCACAACGCACTTGTAGTGATTTCAAAACACATGTAAACACAGACTAAACAAGAAAAGACGTTCGCCGCAACGCGGCGCAGTAAAAAACTAGTTCAAATTAAATTACACGCAATCTAAGTGTGTAAATAAAGTTCATGCATTAACACTCCTAGGTTATAAGTTTATACGTAAACTATCTAATTCTACATAACTTACATAACTTTACTATACATGCTTTATTTTGATAAGCAAACCGTGAGTTTGTACAATACTAAGTGCAGAAATAGAATATCGAGCTAGATTGGTCGAATACTATCACGACATTAGTTTGTTCTTGCCAACCTTAAATTGGCCAATGTGACACAAATGGCTTTAATTCTCTCCATCAACTATGCCATTCAAGACTAGTTTCAATAATGAGCAATAATTGAAAGGAGCCAATAAACAAAAAATATATACCTAGATATGGTGTATGCTCTTTGTAGCTCAACAAATGTTAAAATGTTTTAAGAGTCCATTTCTTGTCAAACCACGTCTATATTTAAGGTGGAGGCTTAGATTGAAGTTCTAATGAATTTTTAATTAATGAGAATGTAAGGCTTTGTTTAGATTGAGTTTGGGAAAAAAGCCAATAAGTTAAAAAGGTGTTTGTCATTGATAAAAGTGTTTTTTATTTTGGTTTTTAAAAAATGAATAAAAAGTTTTTTTTTAATTCATAAAAAAACTAACCTTTTAAATGACTTTTAACTTTTTAAACACAAAATTATCAATCTACCACCATCCTTTAAAACACCAACCAAACATATCATTTTTTGTCATTTTACTTTTCTCACTTTTGGAGTTAAATAAGCAATCCCAAACACCCTCTAAATAAACTTTATAAAAAACAATTGCATTGTTATGGAGTTCATATATTTTATGCTAATAGCTTTTAAACCGCTTATCCTTCCAAACCCAAACGTCTTGCATTTTCAACTTAATAAGGGCCAAGTTAATGTTGGATAAATCACTAATCTTGTTGATGTATGGACCATGGCGTCGTTACATCATATATAGAACTACTAAACAAATTCCTTGTAACAAAATTTGAAGTGCAATAGTTCTTATCTTGTAAAATCGTATATGCATTTTCAGCTTCCCTGTAACAAAAATTGAAGAGCTTCATTTGCTATGTATCAAAATAGACTGAGTTCGCACACACCACACCATGCGGGATTTCAACCGCTAGTTCATCTTAAACTAATATTCTCGAAAAAAAAAAATTTGTTGATCTCCACAAAATCCAAATAAAATTTGATTAATTGTCTTAATAATAGTTAATAACTATTCGTATAAACAACTAATTAACAAACCATTTGATTAAATAAATAAACATGTATTATAAATATCATGTGTTTATCCATTTTACTACATAAACAATAGTTATTATATCACATTAATCAATTATTGTCTTAAATATTATATCTCATATGTGACTCGCTTAGACGTTTAAAGTCTTTTAAACTAATTGATCATGTGCGTTACTCGTTGTGTGACCCTAAATGATCAATTTTTCAGTAGTAGTATTGATTATAGTCATACCTAAAATACAAGATCCAACACTATGTCCAAAACAAGAGTTTGGACTGTTAGTATTTTTTTTCAATGTCAATAATCTCCATGCTCATGCTTAGTTTGTTTATTATTTATTAAGCGCTTATGTATATATGTTTATAACTAACATAAATGATAAGGTACCTAGGTATCACACTAAATGATATGTTATGTCATGTATAAGGTAAACTTGTCTAAGATTATGTCAACATATGAAACTTGAACTCAATTTCGTTTATAAATTGAACTTTACCTTCTAATTGAGAGTGTTTTGACTTGTTTATTATATAAGCTTTAGTTTATAATGACCAGGTTGTTAAGGTTTTGAACATAAGTTTTAACAAAAGGGAGAAAACGAGTGGAAAGAAAACACATACAAACCGATCCACATAAAACTTTGGATCATCCACTAGGATTCGAGATGCAAACAAAATAGAGCCGAATCACAACCATAAGGTGTTTAGAACCAAATGCCTCGGATTGATTGCAATTGACACTGAATCGTGTAACACTTCGATTCAACAACTCCGGGTGCTAGATTCAATAAAACGAACTTGCACTAATGTATATTGCCAACAACCAAACACCTTCGAATTTTATTCGTTTAACACCATGCATGAAAATGCAACAATCCCAGAACCAAAACATCGAACAAAAAAAAGGAGCAGAACCGTGGATGGCGGTGGTCGACGGACAATGACCAGCGACAGAGAGAGGGTCGACGATGGTAGGAGGTGGCGCAAGGGAGGAGAAACGAGTTTAAGGCTTCAGGTTTCTTTTTTTTTTTTAGAATTGTTGTACTGAAAACTGAAAACTGAATCCCTGACTCCCTTTTTATAATTCATCAAACCCTAATGTGAGTTTATCTATAACAGACCCAATGACTATCTTTAATGAGCTAAAATTTATCTGATTTAGTTATTTAAAATATTTAAATAATTCAAATTTAATCAGATAATTATTAATTAGATAATTTAAATAAATTAGCAATTACTTTATTTAACATAGACAAACAAATAACAATTATTTAATTAATTTATTTTGATTAATTAATTTAAGAGTTAAATGTCTGGTTGGTTCCATGATTTGCGAAAATTGCAGACTTGGTCCCAAGGGTTCACTAATTACGGTCCCAGTGGTTGCAATTTTTAAACTCAGGTGGTCCTTAACACTAACATTAGTTAAATTATCCAATTAAGTATTTATGAAATGACTAAATTGTCCATGAACAATTAAAAATGAAAAAAAAAAACCACACCCATCTTCTTCTGCCCATCTCTTTCTCTCTCTGACCCACCATCACCACCACCTCCACCTTCAATTCAACCCACCACTACCACCTCATCCACCGTCAACCCACCACCACCTATTGCCAGGGTTGTTCTAACGTTTTTGTAGACCCTAAGCGGACTACAAAGTGGAGACCTTTTTGCATAACATACAAAGATTAATAGAAAAAATAGCCGCTAAAGTTAATCTACGTTGAGTAATTAGCCTAATTTTGCCCATAAATTCTCCACGAAACCCGGTGGACCCGACGGCATGAGTGATTACCGTTAGTTATAGCTGATAACCTAGAAAATCGAAAGAGTAGATTGCGATGGGAAGTTGAAACGATGATTGTGACTCAATTTTAGGGATTTTAGGCGCTAATTCGTTGAATTCGGATAAGGTCGAGTGGTCGATGGTTGCTATAGACTGTAGTTATGTCTGTGGTTTAATTTTGAAACTGGGTCTTGAATGTAGGCTTTTTTTCCTAAACAATTTTTATCTGTGCAACTTTATTAAAAAAACATGGTTTAGTTGCTTTTATTTAGGTCTGATACATATATTTATACTATAAAAAACTTTACTAAAAATTGAAGTCCAGGCCCGTGCTTAGATTGGTAAACCTAACGGGCCGGCCATACCTATTGCACAATGTTGACTGCATTTAATTTTGGTTAGTATTGCACAATGTTGGTTAGTATTGCACAGTGTTCCGAATCCTATGTCGAATGGCACACATGTTCAGCAGCCATTAAGAGGTAAGTTTGGACTTTGGAGTTTGCAATTGCATTTAATTTTGTATGGTTTTATTTTCGAGGGACCGATTTGGTTTAATTTTGTTACTTATTTAGGCTAAGGGGTATGGGGACCGTCCCCCACCCTGTCGAGGACCGGCGATGCCGGCTTACCATCCCGCCCCCCTCCCGTCCCGTCCTCACCGTCGAGTTGTTGACGTTGGCGACGGTCCATATGCAGACAAAAAAAGGTGGGTGTGGGTGTTCTTGTGGGCTGTTGCAGACAAAAATGGTGGTGTATCTATATATGTGTGTATATATATTATTAACTAGCTTATATCCCGTGTGACACACGGGTTTAAAAAAGTAAAATTTTAAAACATGTTAATAAATATGATGTATAATTTTTTAAAAATTAAAATAAAATGAAACCAAGTAATTTAAAATAATAATGTTTTGACACCTATAAGTTCCATTTTTTTATATATGAACATAAGTTTTAATTTAGTAAGTTGTGTGGAAATATAAGTCGACATCTCCGTTGTTAAAAATGTTCCAATGAAATGTTTGTTTAGAGTATGAAATAACAAAAATTAATGTTAATCTAAATTAAAATAATAAAAATAAGTAAATAAATAACAAACTAAGTAATTTGACATGAAAGATGTAAAAATAAGTAAATAAATAACAACCAAAACTATTGCACTGTATTACATAATTATCAAGTCTTTCTAACAGCGCACTATATTGAAAGTCTAAAAATAAATCATCTTGAAAAACTCAAATCAAACCTCGGGTTGCTATACTCGGTCCACGTCTTCGCCAACACCTCAGCAAACTTACTTGCTAGAATTTTAAAAACATATAACAATATTATTAGAAAATCTCATCTTATTTCCTATGTCTACCATTATCACATGTCCAACACAAAAAAAAATATATGTTTATTGAATTTTTCCTCTCTTTAACCGTACACGCTCATCACACATAATTTTTTTTACTTTTACTTTTCAAATCATATGGTTAGAGCTTCAGTCAACCTATCTTGGGAAGTTTGAATGCATGTAAAGTTACAAGTTCCCAACAATGCATATTCACATAACCTACAAAAACACAAAACGCATAAAGCCATCTTTTACTTATTATGAATCTGGTTCACCACTAACATGTGAACCGACCTCTTGCTCAACTTTTACTGTCTCAGAGCATTCACATCCAAGGCATCATAATCTCAGTGTGGTGTTTTTAAAATATAAAAAGTATAAAAAGTGGTTGTGAGTGGAGGAGAAAGAAAATGTTTACTCTTCATCTGTATATTTGGGGGGACACTGTTCACCCACTATAATTTTTTAATATATATTGAAAGTGGTTGTGAGTGAAGGAGAGAGAAAAATGTAATGATAAAGGTATAAAAATATTATTTAATTGAAAATAAGAGAGAAAAAGTATTTGTTTTTAGTGGAAATATATTGATATAGGAGTTGTTTTTTAGTGGAATGTATGTATAATTTTAGGGGGTTGGATGTGAATGCTCTTAATGCTAGAATCTCCCCACAACCAAAAAAATGCAACTTAATTAAAAAAAATATATTATCATATCATTCATCAAATCAAACAATAGAACCAAGATATCAACACATACCGTACAACATTTCAAAAAAAAAAAAAAAATTCCAGTTGCAAGTATTCAAGTAATCTAGCTTGAATTTGGATAAATTACATGAAGAGAAGAAATATTCATGAATTAGGTTAACGTAAAGTGCTACTTAATTAAAAAAAATGATTAAAAAGATTAAGATTATTAAGATTAAAGGTTTAAGAATAAATTTATCATGAATATAATTATTATAACTTAAATATATATGTTTTATAATTGTAAAAATAAGATATCGATTATTTAATTGTTGCTGGCTATAGCTTTGGACTAAGGGGGCCAGCCCAAATGTATATAAAAAATAAGCAATACTCATATACACTGTCATCTATTTAAAACCCAACCAATTCCCATAATATTGGGTTGGGCCAAAAATGTATTTATTTCAAAAACTAAATTCTAAAAAATGTTAAATAGTGCTTTTTTTTAGATATGATCCATTTTTGTACTTTTTTTAAGCGTTTATATCTATCCATATACAAGTTTCTATACAATCAATCAAATTTAACTCTAGTAGTGAAAGTAATGAAAATATAAGACAGTAAAAGGAAAAAGAGAACCGGGCTACTTATTTAACATGGACTAATTAGCTGTGAATTAGGCCTCATGCCGGATTACATATGTATCAAAAACACTTCCGAGATATTGTACTCCGATGCTGTCTAACTAAAAGCTTATGCAAATTACAAAATTTAAACCCATGAACACCCCTTATCTATTCTGACAGAAATATAGCAAGTTTAGACAAATGCACACTTTACATTGTCAGATTACCTCAGCCTAAAACAACTGTGAACAATGCAACAAACCACACGACTTTGAAACATAATTAAACCAAACCTGAAGCCTGTGAACCGCACAAGCAGTGGTTAGTCAGCAGCACTTGGTTCACCTAATGAGAAATTACTCCCCAATCGGTTTCCTCTTTCTACCAAGAACAGAAGCTTTCTGAAATCTCGGTCTACCTATTCGCTCGGCCTTAAACGCTGCAAATGATGACTTAGCAGCTTCATACACTTCAAAACCAAGAAAGGTACAAAATTTTAAGTCGTTTATATTGTTATGTTTAAAAATAAGCAGCAAAAATTGGGTCACATTTTGTTTCCCCTTTCGTTACTAATGAGTGCAGATGCTAATGTATGTGCCTTGATCAACTCAAAAAAAAAAAAAAAAAAAAAAAACCTTAACAATCTTATTCTTTGGCCTTAATCTCCTCAATTTCTCCCCCAAATCCCCATAACTAATACAATCGACGAAAAATAATAATCGTTTTCGAAGGCCCACCAAGTGAACGGTTTTTTTTTAATTTATCCTACTATATCATGAAGATGCATCAACAAATCATATATGAAGCTTTCAATATTTCATAAATATGTATTTATGTATATATAAACAGTTTTTCAATGCAGCGACATGATTTGCACAATAATCTGTTGGCCTGTGTTAATTTAGCATGTATTTTCTTAATTTCTTGTATAGATTTGCATAGTTCTTTATCAAACCACTGATGACATCTGATGCAACTACAAGGGAAATAAAAGCTGTTGACTCTGGTTAGCATCAATTTAATGGGTTTGGTGTATAGTTAATGTATATTTTCATTGATAGTCTTATTCACACCCTCCTTCAGCTCGTTTTATACAGAGCATCAGCAGAATTTACTCTCTGATGCATGGAGAATAAATCAGGCAATGTTGTTTTCACATATCAGTGCTATATTATAAGTTCTATGTGTAGAGAGATCAGAAGCTCTAATGTTTTTTGGCTGAAGCGCTAAAACAAAAGAAAGAAGGTTTGACTACTCACCAAAACAGATGTTTTGACTCAAAATTAAAACAAAAGTAAGTCTGATTATTTGACTCAACAAAAATAAGGTTTGAGTCACGAAAATGGGGTCTATTTTTACAGTCTATGTTAAAAAGTAAAATGGTTCAGAATGTTTTTCAGATTTCACCAAAATGGGTTTAGTTTGTAACATGTGCACAGATTTTGTACACCTCTATTGGTAGGTTATCTTTATGCATTACAACTTTTCCGTTGTTATGATTCTTGCATTTCCCTTTTGTAAGCAAACAGGTAAGAGGTTTTCCATTTCAAGCAATAAAATTCAAAAAACAATTCCACAACCTTGTTTACTTTATTCTCCATTTATGTGACTCTAATTACCAACAAATATAACATAACAAAAGTAATTTAACTAAATTTAAACCAAAAACACAAAAGTTAAATAGCGTGGTTTGGTTAAAGTCGTTTGGAAAAAAAGTAAATATGAAGAATATCTTTACTTGATTGAAGAACTTGAATAATTTCTTATACACATGAATTATGTTGTGATTAAAGCTCACAAATATGAAACTCTACAATGAACCTGTTTACCGATTAAAAGTTCAATATGATGCATACAATGCTGATTGTATTCAAATTACTCAAATAATCCTAACACCCTCTTGAAAAAACAACCTCTAGGTTTTGTTTAATCGTGTCTAGCATGCTGAAAACGATCATCACCATTAAAGTTTAAATAAAATCGAAGGGTTTATATAAACTTAGTCCATATCAATAAATGCAAAAGATATAAGTACGACATAATGATCTTTTATCTCAAAAGGTTTTTGAATTAACCTTATGTGTAACAGAAACACATTCTAGACCCAAAAAGAACCCTAATCTAAAATGAATTCCTAAAGAAAACACTAATCTGTAAAAAAAAATCGAATTAGTAAAATTACACTTCAAAAAACCCCCAATTTGGTTCTTCAAGAAGAACAAAAATCCCCAAGAACATATAATTAAACCAAACCAGCACCCATTACTACGCTACTGGAAAAATGCAATTAATTCGCATGACCAAAATAAAAACCCACGACCAAAACACAATAAAGATTAAGGATTTGTCTGACCTTATGGTTTTAGACGCCGCCGTTCACAGACCAGGAAATCAGGTCTTTCGCCCTTCACAGACCAGGAAATAACAACCACCGTCAAACATCATAAATCCCTATATTGGATCTGAATATTCAAGAAATTGGAAGAAAGAAACGATTCTAAAGGGGTCGGTTATTACCATATTGGTGGGAAAACTTGTTTAAGCCCTAGATTGTGATTAGGGTTTGCGATGAAGGTGAAGACTTGAAAAAAAAAAGTAGATCTTTGATGTAGAAGATGACATTTTACAATAGATTGAGAATAGAGGAGAGAACAAACATTTTGAAACAGCAGGAATTTGGGGGAAATGATATTAGGGTTAGGAAGAATAAATGTAAAGGAAAAAAAAACCCTGGTTTAGCAATAAGGAGGAGACGTGGATAGGCTGAGGGATGAACACGATAGCAAATGGAATGAGGGATTGACACCTGTCTAAAATGAATGTGGTGGGGACATGTGTCCCAACCTTAGTTCTTTTATTATATATAGAGATTATTAATATTAATAATAAATAATAATGAGATAAATGGCGTCTGACTTTTTGAAGTTCACGTACACTTTGGGAACATAAAAAGTAGCTTTTGTATTTTTAAGTTTATGTATTTTTTTTAAGTTTATGTATTGTGTTATAATATTAATGACAATTTTTTGTTAGTTTATTTGTTAAATGTTAAAAAAAGTGGAAGATTAAAAAAATAAAAAAACATAAAAGTAGTGGGGTAGGATCATGTAGGACTATCCTCCATACCCTCTAGTTTTCTGGGATGGATCATCCTTGGTAGAACTATGATGTGGCGCCTACGTGGCGGATCATCCTCCAAGGGAGGACCATCACCATACCCTCTAGCCTTAATTTTGTATGGCTTCTTGGTCAGATTAATGAATTAGGCTTCATTGTGATTAATTATGGTATAGATTAAATAAGTAACAGCAATTGTAGACATGCTGTACAGTAAATATATATTAAAACTTTTGATATTTATATGTTAACATTATTTTGAAAAAGATTGTTGAGGTGGAGGTGGAGGTGGAGGTGGAGGTGGAGGAGGTGGTGGTGGGTTGAAGGTGGAGGTGGAGGTGGTGGTGATGGTGGGTTGAAGGTGGAAGTGGTGGTGGCTTAGAGAGAGACGATGGGAGAAGAAGATGAGTAGTGGATTGTCAAAAACACTGGTATACTGATCGATTGCAGCAAATATAACATCACAAACACAGTAGACACAAAAGATAGCGACAAAACATGACGTAAAACTTTATTATTTAACCCAAACCAAAAACACCCCCAAACCCTAGATCTTACTTATGTAAGATCTAAAACAACATATACAAATTACAGGATCAACAGATAAAATATCTGTTGATCATAGAAAGAAATGTCAAATAACAAGATCCAACACAGCATCAACAATAACCAGACCATACTTGGCTGGTTAACAAAAGGATACAGAAAAACCAAAAATATGAAGATCCACAAGATCTTCAACAATACATAATAAATAAATCAACCAGATCTTCAACAATACTGAACCATAATCGAACTAACTGCTGAACAAGATCCACAACTTGAACAGAGTTATAATCTTGAACAGACCAAGAGAGCCTTTTGTGTTGAAGGTGAACGACTGAGATAGAATAATGGAATACATCTTCTTCAATCGTCTGATACTTGAGAAAGAGTGAGAAAGTGAGATTTGGGGATAATAATCTTCTGCGCAAACAAAACAAGTCTTTTATAACTTCAGCCCATAATTTTACACTCTAGTCCAACAGGATGATCGGACCCCCTCTTATTTTACAACTTGCCCCTTCGGACTCTATGAAACCTGCCACATACTAAACAACCCATTTAACAATCGTAACAACTTAACAACTACAAGCCCAATACATAAAAGTCCAATTTACAACATGTTAAAAACCTGAATGAAAGCCCAACTTGTTATTTTTAACATGCCCCCTTAATTCAGGTAGCAAACATGTCTAAAATACCAAGTTCCGCACAAAGAGATTGATGTTGACTCAAACTCAATCCCTTTGTAAAGACATCTACAACTTGAACATCAGTATGAACCATTTCAGATTCAACAATACCAAACACAAATTTCCTTTCTCAAGATGCAGATTTATTTCAACATTATAACACCGCTCGTAGAAAACAGAATTCATACAAATTAATATGATACTTTTACTAAGCTTTATCAGGTAAAATTCAGTTAACACCGAGTATTTATCAAAACTATACATACCACAATACAAACCGATCCATCTGTAACAGTGCCATATATAGAACACCATAGAGAAACAAATAAAAAATAGTGTTTCTATAACCAACATCCTATCACAGACATACTAAGAATTCAGACAAAATACAAGACGAGACAAGAGATTCTTTGAAGAAAACACACATACCAACAACAAACCAAAGAACTCTTTTAACAGACAGATAAATGTATGACTAAGATCACCAGACAACCATAATACCTAACACAAACTCCGACAAAACGCTCAGTCACATACTTTTATAACAAAAAAATCTCTTACACAAGAAAAAATACAAGGAGGCTAACATTACATACATTCAAGAAACAATCTTGAAAATAGACCCCATAAGACCTATTCAAACCAGAAGATATGACAGATCATACAACATGACATATGGATCACACATACCAACGTTTTAATAGTGATGAAGGCAAACAAAATTATCACATAATTCATAATAATTTCGTCAAGACAAGAATTACCAGATTTGACAATCACTTATCATATTCAAAACCTGATCAAATAAAGATTTAGATAATACAAGAAGCAATTCTGACAAAAAAAAACATAAACAAAAAACAGAACCATATTGAATAACCTTCACAATTCCCAACCAGGTCCAATATTACTAGAATAGCAAGAATCTTTAACAGTAAGAAACCGATATAACAAAGATTCACATATGACAATATTTATATCAACATATAAATTCTAATTGAACAATACACTACTAGAAAAGTGGTCATTTTGCTACGGAAATTTCCTACGCAAAAAAATGCGTCGCAAATTCTGAAACATTTACTGCGCATTTCCTACGGAAAAAAGACCTTGATTTTTTTGGGCAATTTGTGACACAATAGTGACAAATATACTAATTCTAAGTATTGTGTCGGAAATGCGTAGCAACTTGCTACGCATTTCCGACGGAACCATTATTTATTTGTTGGAATTAGATTTATATGTTAAATTCATTTAAATATTAATTGTTGCGTCAGAAATGCGTAGCAACTTGCTACGCATTTATGACGAATTATTTATTATTATACTTAGATTATATTTTAATGTTTAATCATCATTATTATTAATTATTGCGTAGGAAATGTGTAACAACTTGTTACGCATTTGTGATGGAAAATTTATTGTGTAGAAAATGTGTAGCAACTTGCTACGCATTTGTGATGGAAAATTTATTACCATATTGCGTAGAAAATGTGTAGCAACTTGCTACGCATTTGTGATGGAAAATTTATTGCGTAGGAAATGTGTAGCAACTTGCTACGCATTTGTGATAGAAAATTTATTACTATATTTAAATATTTAACTAGTTTTATTATTACCATATTTTATTATTACCATACATCTCTTAATGCCCTTTCAATCATTACTATCCACCATATTAATAATAAGTTGTTAAAAGTTTTCAAATTTCATCCTTATAAAAATCCTTAATCTTTTTATGAATGGTTTTATTTTGAAAGAAAAAGGATTCAAATTATTTTCTGTATGTTCGAGTCCGGAACATCATAAAGTACAAAATCAAATAAAAAATAAATATATATAAACATTAGTAAACACTCAAAAGTTAATGGCTTTCTTTTCGATAATAGTTTCATTAACGTTAAACTTCAGCTGGCGTCAGAGAGTGACTGGCGTCCAAAGGAAAAACCCCACAGGTGCCTCGCCACATCGAATAGAGCTTGACGGATTGAGGGCCGCCACAGAGGGGAATAAACCGCCTCAAGTGGGGATCGAACCCTGGTGCATAAGACCATGGGGTATGGGGCTTGGGTTGGGGCGTGGGTTGGCTGAAAACGCCCAAGTCACCACCCCAGGGGCTTGGGTTAGGGCTTGGGTTTTGGGCGTGGCCCTTGGGGCTTGGCTTTGAAGCCGGGCGTGGGGCAAAGAAGAAAGGTGACATGGCAGACTCTCAATGGCCAATGCACCAACCCAAGCCCACCATACCCCACGGCCTAAGATGGACTGGAGTCATTTGCACGGGGATGCACTAATTGTGCCGGATTTATGTTTTTATCATGGTCGGCCCTGGGGGTGGGCGGGGAGGACCACCAGCCAGGGCCCGATATTTCGAGGGGCACATTTTTTATGAAAAACCCCGATGTGTATACGTAAAATATTTTTCTAATAGGGTACACTCATACAAACAGTATGAAAAAACCCGATGTGTATACATAAAATATTTTTCTAATAGGGTACACTCATACAAACAGGGTACACGAATTCTTATGGCCGGCCCTGGTTTTTATGATTTTATTGAAACCATCCACTCGTGGGAATAACAAGTCTCTTAATTATTGTTTTACGTTTTTATTCTATTAATTAATATATGATATAATGTGATTTTTCTCTTATAATTAACTTGTGATATTTAAGTTTTTAAAAAATCTAAATACACTGTCGTGTTTGGTTTTTTTCACAAGGATTTCAATAAGTTTTTGAGCCAATCAAAAGCTTTACTTCAACTTCACATGGATCACCATCCTATGGTCCATTGTTCACCTAATAATCAATCTAACGGTTAAAAATACTCTAGAATCAAAAGCTTTAGTTTAAACCCTAAATTCCTTTCACTTTGAACAGCACCACACCACAAACCCCCCTGCCCCCTTCTCTCTCGATCAGCCTAGCCTATCTCCGGCGACATGCGCCGGCCACTCTCCGACAACCACGCCCCACACTGCGTCTCCTTCTGCCTTGGAAGTTATATACGAATCTGGAACAACAAGTTCATCAACAGATCTGGAAGTTATATACGAATCTGGAACAACAGATCTGGAACAAAAGTTCATACGAATCTGGAAGTTTTTTGATCTGGAACAACAAGTTCATACGAATATGGAAGTTCATACGAATCTGGAAGTTCATACGAATCTGGAAGTTATATAAGAGGTTTTTGTACCTTAAAAGGCTTATAGTATTTTCATAGAAACTAAATAACATTTTTGATCTGTCACAACCTTCAAATTTCATGATGCATCCTAAAAAATCTTATGATATATTCTCACAGATCTTATAAATATGCATCAAAAAGCACGTTCTAAAGGCTTCATAATACTTGTTTTGTCACAAGAGATGATTGTTGAGTTGCTGAGTTGCTCGGAAGGTGTTCGATGTTGGTTTCGATTCTCCAGAGCTGAAAAATGAGATGGGTGTGGGTTAATGTTATTGAATTTGTTAAAGGAATATGTAATTTTATTTTCTTTATGTTAGTAGATTTTATACATTTTTTGTTTGTAAATTTGTATAAATTTATGATTAATGTTATTGAAATTTTATAGTTTTAGTTTTATTTGCTTTTGTATCTGATCTCTCTGATGTTTTGTAAATATAATAAAACTAGAAAAAACATTAAATTTCGTGACAATTGTGTAGCAAAAATAAAAAATTAAGTTCCGTTAAATGGGTAGGAAAATGCATAGAAAAATGTATAGCAATTTATGACAGCCCTTTTCTGTCAGAAATTGGTAGGAAAATGCGTAGAAAATGCATAAAGAAACCAGTTTCCTACGAGTGGTTTAACTACATATGCATTTCGTCACAAATTCGTAGAAAATTAAATTTCGTGACAATTGTGTAGCAAAAATTAAAAATTAACTTCCGTTAAATGGGTAGGAAAATGCGTAGAAAATGTGTAGCAATTTGTGACAGCCCTTTTCGGTCAGAAATTGGTAGGAAAATGCGTAGAAAATGCGTAAGAAACCAGTTTCCTACGAGTGGTTTTCCTACATACGCATTTCGTCACAAATTCGTAGAAAATCGCGAGTTGTGACGCATTTTCTACGGAAAATGGTGTCAGAAATTTTAATTTTTCTAGTAGTGATAGACTTTGAATCTATATTCAAAAGAATCAACTACTTGAACAACACATAAAGTCACATGGCTAAAAAATTAAATACCCACATCTGAACAAAAAACCTGGTCAAGAAACTATAAAGACTCATTTGTTTTTTTTTTTTAACCAAAACCATTTCCAACTACACGAAACATGAACCACAAACCTGAATCACGAGATTCAACACGAATCTGATAAAGAGAGAACAATACAACTCAAAACCAGACAACAAATAACAGTCAAATAACCTCCTAATTAAAGCTATAGATCCTATGATTTGCAACTAGAACAAAAAACTTCTCACAAAGAAGCAAACAAGGTAGCCACAATAAACAAGATCAACCTTCTACACAAAGATGCTAGCAAGACAACAATACCTTTTACTTACAGTGATACAACTTCTGATCAACTCAACCGGAATACCACATAAATGAAATTATTGACAATCAAAAGAAGCTACAATAAGATTTTCAAACAATGAACCTCATATGAAAAATATAGCTCTCAAAATACAATGAAAGACCAGCCATTTTGATAAGCTAGAGATTCACCAAAGACTACATAACTCAGAACAAAGTCTGAAAAGACAACGAATCACACGATTCATACATATACAAAACAAGTGAGATAACAAACAATTAGAAAACATATTCTAATTTGACCAATTAACCACACAGTCCATCAACAACATCACAGTTATATCATTTAAACAAAAATCACACGATTTTTAAGAATTTGATACGAAGACCGAAAGACTAATACTTGTAAAGAACTCAAAGACTAATTTGATTGATTAGAAAAACTATTACAATTTTTCAAGTAATACAGAACCACAAGATTCATACCAACACTGATACACAAGAAGCACACACTTCTATACTAGGCAAGAAAACCATCCTATACAAAACACATGATATAACATCTCACACACTAGCCTACGAATAATGAGACATACACAAGACAATAAGACACATCCAATCTAATTCTGATAAGGCACAAACATCACAATTTGCAACCAGAAAAAACATCTCATTAGAGATAACATACAAGGCTGTCACAAATACAAACAATCTTGACAATACCACTGGTTAAACATGAACCTCACATCTCAACTAACCATACAGCCAAGATCAAAGACACGCATACACAAAGACTGCAAACAAACAACATTTTAGCAACATGCAAGACAACAATAAATCAATATGCAAACAAGGTTGTACAACATATTCAAGAACACACTTGACAACACAACAGGTTAGAAACACTCGAACCACATAGTTCGACTAACCATAAGAGACAACAAGACATACAGACGACGTGTGAAAGACACAATGACAGATCAAGACAAAATCGAATCACATGATCCATGATAAAGATTCAGAACACACGAACCAATAACCAGAAACAACATTTCAATCTAAACCACCTTATGACAGCAAATACAAGATCACATTACCACAAACATAGCACACTACATAGCAACCAGACATCCAATCATGAATGAAACAACAAGATCATGCAATGAAAACCACAGTAAGTCATGAATAAAAAAAACATGATCATTCAATTATCATACAAGATTCAAGAGACATAACAAAACCAAAATATACACAAACTGTCATGACTTACAAAACCTAACCCTTTAAAGCGAACAAAGATGAGAGCCAAACAGATAACAATAACATAAACAACAAGGATCTCATATACAACCCGAATCAACACAAAAATGGATCTAAGAACATGCCAACAACAAGCTCAAGACTAATACACACCAGAACAAGACACAATATATGAACAACTTTCAAAAAAAAAGTGAAGACCAAACACCTTATATAAACCTTCTATTAGATTTAAGAAAATTATTCAACAATTTTAATAGTCACCTAGTGACAGATTTTAAACAATATTGTTACCACAATCTACATAGACACACAGTATCAAACAATGAATCAGCCAAAACCAAAGAACAAAAAAATAAGACACAAAAGAACAAATAAGAACACAAAACAGAACATTAATAACCAGACAATAGACCACAGAAGTAATCAACAGATAAAACAATATATGAGCCAATCAGAAGATAAAAAAACGTAAGGCGAAGCTGAGTCAGGGACCAGATTCCAGGTTCATCACTCTATGGTGCCTGGACAAGCCTTTACTCAGGAGCCACTCCTAAACCAACCACATAAAACAAACAAGAACAAACAATAAACAATAGCAAACACAGAACCGAAACAAATCAACACAACCAAGAACCAAACAATGCAACAGATAACAAGTAGACTCGATCAAGTGCCGGCCCGACTAGTCCGGTAAACAGAATGCCTAGACACAACAATAGAATGATGCAGAAACAAAAAATAAAAATAAAGGAGAGGAACGATCTTATAGCGGGTGCAAGCAACACCAAATAATATCAGATATGTGATTTTCAAGAACTACAAGATCTGATGCAGACAGAAAAGAATCACCACAACTTTTCTGGTTAGTTTGCCCTGAACCCCCGAGGGTTGCAGAGACTAACACAGATGATAAATCGGAGAAAAGAACAGAAGTTAGAAACCCTAACTTAGGGTTCCATTTAGTACCAAACTTTATATCACCAAGAAACCACAGATCTAAGCAGATCTCTCACTAACCAAAAATTTCCGAGCACACTAAGACAACACTTGAAGCCCTGAGTTAGGGTTTCAATTCCCTTTAACTGGAAGTACACAGATCTGTTGTCAACAATGAATTCCAAGAACATAAACCCTGGACACAATAGCAAAGCCAAACAATCAGACAACCGACACTCAACAACACAGTGGAAGACACACAATCGATCATCAACAGGAGCATGAAGGCTCTGATACCATGTCAAAACACTGGTATACTGATCGATTGCAGCAAATATAACATCACAAACACAGTAGACACAAAAGATAGAAACAAAACATGACGTAAAACTTTATTATTTAACCCAAACCAAAAACACCCCCCAAACCCTAGATCTTACTTATGTAAGATCTAAAACAACATATACAAATTACAGGATCATCAGATAAAATATCTGCTGATCATAGAAAGAAATATCAAATAACAAGATCCAACACAGGATCAACAATAACCAGACCATACTCAGCTGGTTAACAAAAGGATACAGAAAACCCAAAAATATGAAGATCCACAAGATCTTCAACAATACATAATAAATAAATCAACCAGATCTTCAACAATACTGAACCATAATCGAACTAACTGCTGAACAAGATCCACAACTTGAACAGAGTTATAATCTTGAACATACTAATAGAGCCTTTTGTGTTGAAGGTGAACGACTGAGATAGAATAATGGAATACATCTTCAATCGTTTGATACTTGAGAAAGAGTGAGAAAGTGAGATTTGGGGATAATAATCTTCTGCGCAAACAAAACAAGTCTTTTATAACTTTAGGCCAGAATTTTACACTCTAATCCAACAGAAAGCCACAAGATGATCGGACCCCCTCTTTGTTTACATGCTACAAACATCACGCTTTTTCATATTTACAAGTTGTATGTGGATCTTAGTTTATTGCAATTGTTATTAACAGTGCTATTTTTGGGGCGTCAATTTCTTTGTTCATATATAGATTAAGATTCGTAGATGATCATCAGTTTTATGGAAGAATATAGTGAAATTAGGATCCAAAAAAAAATTGTTATCGTATGTGCTTCTCCATCACGGTTATGCGGAATCATACGTGATCAATGAAAAATACGTGATCAGATCAGGAGTTGGAAATGATTATGACGATAGTTATTGAAATTACGATCCAATTTCGTTAAATTATTCGTGAGAATCTAAAGACTTAATTTGTAGCATGTACTCAATAATAAACCCTGATGTAGCCTGTATTCGAAAACTGAACGAGTGAATGATTTCAATAATCACATATTTAAAACAAGTCTGTTGTATTAAACTAAGAATCCACGAAATACTAAATTGTTGCGATAGAAAACGAACTATGTTGTAGAACTTGCTATATGGCTGTACTTTATAGTAAGAAATGCATATCTGCATTTGTTACTGTAGACGTCGGAATTGAAAGGTTGTGGGAACTGGGAATTGGAACTGCATTTGTTATTGTAGACATCTGAATTGAAAGGCTGTGGGAACTGGGAATTGGATGGTTTGGGATATGGAAGATAGATGTTCCATTATTAGAAATTAAATAGCCTAAACCGGTGGATTCATTTAATAAGTTCCTCGGGAAACCCAATTCATGTACACTCAAATCCAATATCCGACCCAGTAAACTTAATACACCATCGTTTTATCATTCTCTCTCTTCAAGTCGTCGTCGTTTCACTCAATCTTTCCTTCAAGCAGGGGCGAAGGATTGAAGGGGTCAGGAGGGGTGCCCGACCCCCCGAACGTTTCGCGCAGTAGTGTTACGTATGTACTTTTCGTATAAATTTTTTTAGGTATATATGTTTTCACCCCCTGGATTAAAAAAATTAGGTATATACGTTTTCAACCTCCGGTTTTATAAAAAAAAGTTTATTATATAATCCAAATAAAATATTTAATCAGATCTGTTTAGCCCAAATTAGATTGTTATGTTTATTATAGCCCATATTAAAAGCCCACCTAACATTTTATAAAAAAAAAACAAAAAAAAACCCAAATCGTCGGATTTGGGGGGGATTATGGACAGATCAACAGAACATTCAAAAAAACCATCACTTTTGTGGTCTTGTTCGCTGGAATCGCTGACTGCTTAGGAGATGAGGAGACGAAATTGTTCACAGGAATCGCTTTTGTGGTCTTGTTTAACTTCTTCAATCTTCAAGTATGTGTTTTTTTATCTTTAGGTTTAATTTAGGGCTTCAATTTATGTGATTTGGTTGAAATTAGGGGTGAAATTGTCTGATTTTGTTACCCTAAACTTGTCGAATCTTTCTGTAACTATTAGAGTTTGCAATTTAGGGTGATTTGTTTTGTTAACTTGTGTTATTAGATTATGCTATAGGGAAGAATAAATTCATAACTTCTTTTTTCAAAAGAAAGAATGAAGAACAAGTAGAGGGAATTGTTAATGTAAACAACGAGATTAAACGTCAAAAAGCTTCAACAAGCGAACCGGTTAATAAAACGAATAATGAGCCAACATTTTTTATTTGATATTAACGTTTGACCCGACCCGAATCAAATCACCGACGTCCGACCCGAACATACACCTCGAAACTACGCGATTAAATTTTTTTTAGGTCTGTTATCTTCCGAACCCCCGAACTTTTTTCGCCACTGCCTTCAAGACTCAAAACAACACTCCTCCACCGAGAGAGAAGGGGTGTTTCCTTATTTGACTTGCGTTGACACTCCTTTCTTCTCCCAGAAAGTCAACTCACCCATCGAAAAATGTTTGGATTTGAGTGTTGTTGCAGCGACAAAAATGGTGAATTGTATAATTTGCTTTCAGAAGAACCAAAGCCCTTTTTTTCTCCCTTCACCACTTACACAATGGCCCCAAGGTATTATTATTATTATTATAATTATTATTATTATTTGTGTTCTTGGTTGATTTTCACCGAAATTATTTGTTGGTTTTGGAAATTGTTGCAACTTCCTCAAGTATCAGTAGATGTGAGGATCTTGAGATGTTTGTTGCAATGAAATCCAATGAAGATGTCCGCCAAGTGATTCACGTATCTGATCAGCATGTACATGCATGTAGGAGGGCCAAGACTACTGAAGAAACACTAGTTTAATCGACCGGGATCAATTGAACCAGGGGGTTTGAATCTGCATAAAAGGGTTAGGTCTTCTCGTTTGATTCGGGGGTGACTGAACTTCTTCTTCGAACAACAACTGCAAAACAAACAGCTGTTAGACTCGCCACGGGGAGAATGGGGGTGCTCTCCGTGACCACGCTCCGGCGTGAGAATAAGTACAGGGTTTGATGAAGAAGAAGAAGTAATAGTAAAGTGAAGTGAGAGTAACTTGAGGAATTATACCTGAATTATCCTTTATTTATAGCCGAAGTTTGGGCGGGAAAGTTTGTTGATGGAAAACTTAATGGAAAGTACTTTTCCGTAAGCGGTTATTTCTCCCTCCGTTAATCACTAACGAGTGCGTATGCACACGGATCGTGGTCACGATCAACGGCTGGGGTGATGCCACGTGGAAAGTGAGCAAGTGTGGATCTTCCTTCAATTCGGTGCCATCATCGTGATCTTGAGGAAGCCTGGGATGATGCCACGTGGCCATTCGGTTATAACCGAATGGTTGTGCACGATGAAGCCTTCTAGATGGATACAGCTGTAATCCTATGTGGCTCTTCTTCATGCTAATTTTGTGGTAACAGAGAAGTTACTTTTATCCAAGTCTGGATGATATATATACGGAGGTTTTGTTAGGATTTTATCTGTTACATGAAGGCTTGCGCAAGGATTTATTAGTTCCTTTTGGCGTGTAGAGAACACCACGAAGATTCTTCTGAAGAGATGGCGACTGGTCTTCCACCATTGAAGTGGCCGAAGGAAACTTTCGACGGTATGGTTCGAAACTTCAAGTTCCCTGACAGTTGGGATGCTCGATATCCTAACGAGGGCCAGACGGCGGCGGATGCTCCGTCCGGGTACATTACTTTGTTTTGGGATTTCTTTTCTGCAGGCAATTTTCGATTGCTTGTGACAAATTTTTTCCTCAAAATTCTTTCGTATTACAAGTTTCACATTTCTCAAATGCACCCTATTGGGATGGTTCATGTCCGTCATTTTGAGTTTGCCTGCGGAGGGATGCATATTGAGCCGACAGTCGGTCGCTTTCGAGTGTTCCATCAAATGCATTGTTCACAGGGCTTCTATTCATTTATGCAACGTGCTTCAGCAAAGAAGATTTTGTTGAACCCTACGAAATCTTTTCACGATTGGAAGCCAAAATTCTTCTTTATTAAAGCCGGGGTTATTCCATGAAGATGGTTTTTAGGGGTAAAGAAGAGGTTGCAACGGAGACGATACAAACTCCTTATCCGGAGGCTTGGTACCAGGACATAAAGGATGTTCCTTAGATTGCTCTACCAGAAATGGCCCTGGTTGGTGCTGCTATGAGCCTTTGCTGGGGGATGAAACGAGAAGATAAGCCAGTGTACATGGAGGGTGATAGCAGTAAGATTCTAGATCTCTTTTCTTCTCCCTTTTTTTTGAATTTGCCCTTTTTCCCCTTTTGCATTTGTCTCTTTATATGTTGTTGGTTTTGAGAGAGAAGGTGTGAGGATGACCACTGTGCCAAAAAGGGCTGATGAGGAGCTTTGGTATCATCAGATTGTCAAGAATTTTGTTCTCCCGCGGGATGAAGATTTGTCCGCACAACCCGCAACTGACGCTGGTAATTTTACTATAATTGCAATACTATTTTTTATTGTTGTTGTTGCGCGTTGGATAACCTTTGCAAGTTTTTTGCTTCTCCCAGTATGTGAGTTGTCTAACCTGGGCATAGGCCCTGAAAAGAAAAAACGTGCGCCAACTACTACTGTGCCGAGAAAAAATGATGCGGAGAGAGCTCAATCATCCAAAGCCAAAAATGTTATAGGAGAAAAGAAAGGTACGCGCCATTCCTCTGACTCCTAGTGTGATTATGTGGTGGTATCTGACTCATTGGAGGGACTTGCGTCTGTAGTTGTGAAGAAGCCAAAGGCAGAACCAAGGGATACTGCTGACATCCCTCCTTCGAATCCTGATGACCCGATTGACTTGGAGTCAAGTCCAGAGCCTTTGTTGAAAACAAAGGCGGGAAAAAGGAAACAAACTGATACTGAGGCTGACGGGTAACCTGCCAAGAAGGTTCAAAGGAAGAAGATCACTAGAAGAGGCAATCTTGATGCCTTTATTACGAAACCTCCTCCAGATAAGCCCTTTTTTTTGCTTTCCTTGCGCTTTGCATGTTTGTAATATGCATTTTGTTTTTGTAGAAAAACCAAGTTCTCCTGTACATGCAGAGCCATCGTCCGCGGTTAATGAAGATCTTCCGTCTTCACCTTCCCGCGCCCCGATTAGTGAGCAGTTAGAAAGTACTAAAGCTGCTGGTGGAGACGGGGCGCAGAAGGCTGCTGAGGCAGGGAATCCTGAGGTTGAAAAACCTGTTGAAGTTGCGGTAGAGAAAGTTATTAGCCCGGAGGCTGCGGGTGTTGACGCTGGGCATCCAAAGTCTTCTGAAGTTATGGCGCGAAGCCCGAAAAAAGGGAAATCTGCTCAAGAAGACCCTGTGGCAACTGTCCCTACTGCGGGTTTTGCCTCTGCGCCTGTAAATGTTGAGAAGATCCTTGTTGAAGACCAAAGTTCTTTTGCTTATGCTAATGAAAATTCCCCTATCCGCCCGGATGAAACTCTGGGGGATTATTACAGAACTTACTCAGAGAAGAACGCCTCTGAAATTCATGCTCCAGTTTGGAATTTGAAGAAAGGTGATACCTTTTCAGACTGGCGTGTGTGCCGAGACTGGTTGCAAGGAACCTTTCCTCCTGGGGAGATTAAATTCCAAGCGGGATGTCCTCATGAGCAGACCTATCACACTTATCTTGAAGAAGCTGCTACTTACACGTCTACTACACATCGCATAGTGCGCGAATGGCGTAGTATGCACAAAGAATGGTCTGCCTATGAGGAGTCCAAGAAAAAATTTTCTGAAGATGAGGCCCGAGTAGCCCAGTTGAAAGCTACGTTGGAGGCTGACTGGGCCAAGTTTGATCATGACCGAAAAACTAAAGAATGGTCGGTTGCGGGATGGAAGAGAAAGGCAGAGGCTGAGGCCGCCCTTCTTTCCAAGGAGCGCAAAAATTGGAGAGAGATTTGCGAGAAAGATAATACTGAGAAGATGGATCTCCGTAATGTTATCAACAATTTTAAAGCTGAAGTTGAGAAGTTGAGAAAAACCAGATGCGGAGATTGAGAAATTGAAACAAGAAAAAGCTGAGGCTGAAGCAACACGCGATAAAGCACGCTCTCATAGGGAAAGAAGTGAACAGAGAGAGGTATATACCTGCGCTACCCTTGCCCTTAGAGATAAGGAGCGGGAGTTGAGTCCGCTAAAAAAGATTTAGAGCTTGAACGGACTGAGGAGGCTGAGACTTCCAGCCGTCTTGCCAAAACTGAATAAAAGTTGGAAAATCTTAGACTGCGCGGGCAACGTCGGAGAGTGAGCCATTAAAAAGTGACATGTTGTGGTTGAAAGAGCGCGGAATCGCAAGCGTAAGTTCATCTATCTTTGATAACCTTTGGAGATATTTGCGCATCTTCTTATATATATATTTTTTTACTTTTGTATAGGTTGCCGACTCAGTTCTTAATTCTGAAGAACTAGATAACACGGTTGCGCACCTGCTGGTTGCTGCGCGAAATGATGGATATGCCCAAGTGTATGCAGAGTGTTCCCATTATGTGGTTAACGCTTTAAAGGTTGACTGGGATACTAGTAGGTCTGCTACTCATGGTGTTGATACCGGAGCTGCTCTTGCCGCTGCGAAGACTCAATTTAATACTTTACAGCTCCCATTCATGGATCTTATTACTGTCGCGCTACAGTCCGACGACTACGTGACACAGCTGAGGGGGGTTCAATTTAATACATTAAAGCTCCCAGTCATGGATCTTATTACTGTCGCGCTACAGTCTTACGACTACGTGACACAACTGAGGGAGGTTTTTCCGGACAAAGAAGAAGACCTAGCTTAGGTTTTCTTTATTCTTGTGGTTGTATGAACAATAGATAGTTAACTGTAGATTTGGGAAGTAAATCCCAGTATGTTAATGCGCTGTGGCGCAAGTAACTTGATTTTATACACTGCCGCGTATTGTTCATAGTTTTTTTTGTTAAGGCGTAGGATGCGCAAGTAACTGTTATGAAACGTGTTTGAATTACAATATTTTGCATGAGTACAATTTCTTTGGTTAGGTAAGGCGAATAAATGTGGTATAAAGCTCATGTGTGAACGTAAGGTTGGGCCTTGCGCGATGCGTGTGATCACTGACCGTTCATGAGGCTTGTGTTAAGGTTACCAATTTACCATAATGTTTTTACGCTTACCAAAAGGAATTGCATGCACTTTGTAATAAACACAGAAATAATAGAACTTTGCTTTGATTAATGATAAGGCTCAGAGGCCGTGGTACAAAGTTGTCTCCTTTAGGATAATTAAATTGGGACTTAACTTGCTCATACTAATAGTTCTACGACATGGATTGGTAAGTTGATGAACCTAACCAATCATGAGAAGAAGCTATTACATGCTTATCTGCTCCTTGCGCCGCTTAGTTTTTAGCTTTCTTACTCGGGCCTTCATCTCCGCGAGTAATTTGTTTTATATCATTTCGCACGTTCTGGAGTAAGTGAGTGAGTTTACCACTTTTGAGCGCCTTCTCGATCTCGGTGCGGAGGGATATACAATTGTTTGTAGTGTGACCGTTGTCCTTGTGGTAGTCACACTACTGATTTAGGTCTTGGCCCCTCTTGTTCTTCATTAGCGGAGGGGTTTTAAACTAATAGTCTTCTGTGCTGAGCACCTCCACCGGAGTTTTCGTTAGGGGGGTCCACTGCCGCCCTCTATTCTCTTGCTTTGTTTCTCTCTGGGCTGCGAGCTTGTTTATGGTCGTCCGAGCGTCTTCAGACGAGTATGTTCCAGAAGTTGAGTCGCGCCAATTATTCTTGAATTTCTTTCCACCGCTACCACTCATGTCTTGTGGACGATTGTGTGAGTTCTACGACATGGATTGGTAAGTTGATGAACCTAACCAATCATGAGAAGAAGCTATTGCATGCTTATCTGCTCCTTGCGCCGCTTAGTTTTTAGCTTTCTTACTCGGGCCTTCATCTCCGCGAGTAATTTGTTTTATATCATTTCGCACGTTCTTGAGTAAGTGAGTGAGTTCACCACTTTTGAGCGCCTTCTCGATCTCGGTGCGGAGGGATATACAATTGTTTGTAGTGTGACCGTTGTCCTTGTGGTAGTCACAATACTGATTTAGGTCTTGGCCCCTGTTGTTCTTCATTAGCGGAGGGGTTTTAAACTGATAGTCTTCTGTGCTAAGCACCTCCACCGGAGTTTTCGTTAGGGGGGTCCACTGCCGCCCTCTATTCTCTTGCTTTGTTTCTCTCTGCGCTGCGAGCTTGTTTATGGTCGTCCGAGCGTCTTCAGACGAGTATGTTCCAGAAGTTGAGTCGCGCCAATTATTCTTGAATTTCTTTCCACCGCTACCACTCATGTCTTGTGGACGATTGTGTGAGTTCTACGACATGGATTGGTAAGTTGATGAACCTAACCAATCAGCTATTGTAATCTTATCTGCTCCTTGCGCCGCTTAGTTTTTAGCTTTCTTACTCAGGCCTTCATCTCCGCGAGTAATTTGTTTTATATCCTTTCGCACGTTCTTGAGTAAGTGAGTGAGTTCACCACTTTTGAGCGCCTTCTCGATCTCGGTGCGGAGGGATATACAATTGTTTGTAGTGTGATCGTTGTCCTTGTGGTAGTCACAATACTGATTTAGGTCTTGGCCCCTCTTGTTCTTCATTGGCGGAGGGGTTTTAAACTGATAGTCTTCTGTGCTGAGCACTGACGGGTGGTCCGTTAGACAACCCTTTGCGATGCTAAAACACAAGTTTATCCCCCATTTATGTGCGTAATTATCTTGAATTAGGTAACTACTGTTGTTTATGTCTCAGGTACGGCTTGGAGGCTTAAAGAGAGGAAAAATGCAGCTTTGGAAGCTCTCGAGTCGAACGGGTTGGAGGTGCGGAGCAAAAGAAGAACAAAACACAAGATTCAGGCTTCCACCGTAAATTACGGTCCCACCGTAATTTACGGTGGACCTGAAAGTCATTTGGTCTCCACCGTAAGGCAGTCTCTTTGGGCCGTAACAATTTGAAATTCACCGTAAATTACGGTGATACCGTAATTTACGGTGGAGTTTGACGGAAAAAGTGTAACTGTCACATTAAAGTTAGTTTTATGGTGTCTTTTCATCATTCCTCATCATTGGACGTTTGTGAAACACTTTGGGGGCGATTTTGGCTGTCTAGGCTTGGTTCTAAACAATTCCTAACATTCAGTTTGTGTTTTCGATTTGTATGAACATTGAATTGCTTGTTATGATGATTCACCAAGCTATGAGTGGCTAGAACTTTCGATGATCATCTTAGGTGCAGGTTTCCTTTGAACTTTTGTGTGTTTGTTTCTGAATTTCTAGAATGATAACTTGTGTTTGCTTGTTTATCATGGTGTATGCATAATTGTTTGTAGCGTGTTAATTGGTATTGCAATTTCTAGTCTCAATCGTACGTTCTTGGTGCCGTTGGCAATCGAGATATCACGGGAAGGGTTAGGGTTGGCTATTGATTAATTGGTCATCGGGAAACAACCTTGCGTTATCTAATCCGAGTACTTTGTTCCCTTTTATCACAACAATTATCTATACACGAGTTATGTCTATGTAACTCTTTCTAGTGGGAATTACACACAATTGTTTAAAGAAACTGAATCCTAAGATGGTCATTGTTTTCCTAATCTGTTAAACAACCAATTTCAATTTGCTCTTAGTTATTAATTTAGTTTTCCAAAACAACAATCTAAATCACTGAGATTTAATTTCTGCATTTTAGTCTAATTTTAGTTTAAGTGCAAATCTATACAATCGACATACTTTCCACATACTCCCTGTAACACCTCGAAAAATTTCGTCCAATAATGTCTTGACACGTGTCATAAGGTTCCGGTATGTGAAAACATACTTTAGGAGGACTAAAAGTGACAAACAGTGAAAACTATGGAACGTAAGGGTCCAAAGTGTCAACAATGGATAAATAGGCTCTATGATAACCCTACATAATGTTTATAACCTTAAACGGATGGTTCATGGATCATACGACGCGGAAATTGCACAAAAGTGAAGTATTGCAAACTATAGGGGCCAAAAGTGTCAACATGTTTAATTTATACCTCTGAGTGAACTTTTGGCAGATCCGAAGCTTCGTAAAGCTAAAATATACTCACTAGAATGTGTGGTTAAAATTTCATGAAGTTTCGTCAACGTATGAGAAAGTTATGGCCAAAACCGTAACTATAGGGGCTAAAAGTGTCAACATGTTGAATTTATACCTCTGAGTGATCTTTTGGCAGACCCGAAGCTTTGTAAAGCTAAAATATACTCACTAGAATATGTGGTAAAAATTTCATGAAGTTTCGTTATCATATGAGAAAGTTATGGCCAAAACCGTACTTGAGGGGTTAAAAGCGTCAACGTCGAATTTTATGGCTTTTCGGGCGAGCACAAAGTTAAACGAGGACATTACCATGTTGGTAAATGTCCAAGGGTTCTTAAAAACCAGATTCGGGGGTTTACGAGTCAAGATAAATGGCCAAATCGTCATAACCAAAGTACAGGGACCAAAGCTGCAACTTTAAATCAAAGTTTGGGAGCTGCAGGGCTGCACAGTTGCAGCAATTCGCGAACAGGGGGCTGTTTAGCCCGAATTATGAGTGCTTGACAGCTTTTTCCACCTCTAAAACCCACCAATGGATGGCCATGCATGTCTTGGACACCTGTGAGCTTCCTATAACAGCTGAAACCTCCTTAAATCAGATTAATTCATCAATTCTTGAGCACTTGTGTAGTAACCAAGATCACTAGCAAACTTCCAAAAATTCACAAGAGCTTTCCAGGAGCTTTCTGATCATCAAGGTCGACTTCTAGTGTCCACTAAACATCTTTAGGACCATTGTAAGCTTTCAATTCGTTCTTTAATCCGTTTTTGCTTTGATTATTAGTAAAAGTCAAACTGGGTGTTCATAACCTTTGACTTTCTGATTAAACGGATTTCTTTCAGTAATTTCTCGAATTGAAACTTGTTATAGATTGGTATTTATGTGGGAAACAAACCCTCTAAAGGTTACTAACTGATTCCCACTACATGCATGCTTAATGTCGAGTCAAACCTATTTCTAAAAAGTCAACAGAAGCGATTTTTGTGAAAAATGATATGATTAATGATATAGATGACATGCAACCTGATTGATCATTAAAAATAACTTGTAATACATATAAGAATGTGTTTGATCATCATCCACTCGACAATCTATAGTATAGCCACGAATCGGAACCGAAAGTCTTGTAAAACGATTATTCCATAGACTATCGATTCGGATTCATACATGCATGTTCGAGATCTGTATTGGAAAGCATTTTTGACTATTTTTATTTTAGTTAAACTTTCTGGAATTTTCCTTGATTGAGTCTATGTTTAGCCTATTCGAATGCATGTTTCCGGTTTATGCATAAAGTTGACTATTTTGCCCTTTTTGAGTTAAAACGGGATTTTTGGAAAAGTGAAAGGATAGAAATCTTTATTTTTATTATATAGACTTGCACCGAAAATTTCGGATCAGTTGGTGGTCCAGATTGTGAGTTATGGCCATTAGCGTAAAACTATATTATAAATTTACATAAACGGTCCTTTTCGCGTAGAACCCGTTTCTGGCCACGTTTTGGTACAAAACTTTTTACCAACTGATTATATATAATATTCTGGGAATTTTGATGATTTTTAATTGATTTTTGGCTGAACGGATCCTAGATCACCTAGTCATTTCGGCTTATGTCGGTTTTGACCGTTTTAGCCATAAAATGAGTTTTACACCTCCTTTTGACCCGAAACCTTTTTCTACTGATTTTATATAATGAATAAATTATTTTAAGCATTCTGAAAATATAAAAATCTCAGATTTAATTTGAAAACCCGAAAACACCCTTAAATCGTATTTTTAGCGTTTTAAGCGCATAGTAAGCGTTGTACTTGTTTTAAACCTATAAAACTTATACCTACTGAGGTAAATCACATATTTTCATATAATACCAGTAAGTATGATATTTTGAACTCAGGTTTCCAGTTTTGGCATTTTTAGCCCTTGTGAAATTACTAAATTACCCCTACGGTGCATAGTTGATTTTAAATGATAAATTTGGTATATGGGTCATACCCTACTGATATAATATGTTATATTAAGTATATTTACTGTATGAACCAGACCCGAAACTCAGATTCCTAATTTTATCCTTTTATTATCTTTTAAATGACCAAAATGCCCTTCTAAGGCATAAATTGGGTTTAAAACTATTCCGGGCAATATAGAACATAACTTACTGATATAATATCATATTTTAAGCATATTACATCAGGGAACTTGCATTTGAATCTTTGGTCTACCCGTATCGCCCTTTCGCGTTCGGTTCGGTTTACGTAACTAGTTTGCGTAAATTGACCAACACGGGTCAAACGATATCATTTTTACTTCAAAATCCAGAATGTATTTAGTATACCCATATTATACAAGTATTCAAACTTGTCGGGTCTAAATCACATTCTATCCGGTCTTTCGCTTAATCGTGCGTAAACCATATCATTCCTAAAACTAACCGGTCAAAGCTTAAGCTTAAATAAAAGGCCGTTAGGAATCTAATAGGTTAATTATAAACCTTGTTCCAGATTAGGAAGCCCGGTAAAAGCTATCAACACTTATCATTTGTGACTTATACTTGCTCAGGTAAATACATTTTGACTTATTTTCCCTATACGGGCTTGGGGTACGGTATTTAAAATACCGCTTGATCGGGCACACAAGTCCTGCGCCCTATGGGTGTACAGTCTTGAATAGCTTGTGTGATTTCGTTTAAACAGTCTTGTCTTACTTAAAGGCTTTGGGGGGTTATTGACCGTGTCCCGGATATCCTTGGCATTATCTTACGAGATGGCCACGACCAGAGCACGGGGTGTAGGCGTACACCCGTCGTGTATAACTCTTTAATGTGGTGTGTCAATTAAATCTCTAGCCCGGACAGTAGATCCCGGGCCACCAGAGATATAAGTGCATGTAATTCGTTCACAAGTTTATATTATATAATTATCCCAAGTTAATAAAAATATTTATGCCTTGTGCATTTAAATAAGTTTTCAATCATTTTCAAAATGAGTCAGTCGATTTGTATTTACCAGTGTAAACTGACGTATTTTTCCCAAAAGATTAAGTGCAGGTACTATACGGAAATAGGCTGGCTGTTTCCTAGAGAGCGTCCACAATAGTCTCGCAAACTCGGACGACATTTATCTGTTGAACTATTTATTTCTATTTTTTTATTTGATCCGCCTGTGGATCCATTTCAACTACTGTGATATTTATTATTGCACTTTATTTAAAGTTGAAATGTTTCTATTCTGCTTCCGCTGTGCATTATTATATTGTGTTGATTGTCTATGACGATGCCAACTACGTCACTGTACCCCACACCGGGCCCACCGGTGACACGTGGAATTTGGGGGGTGTGACAGGTTGGTATCAGAGCCAACGCTGAGTGAATTAAACACTATCCTAATGTGTTTAATCTCAGTTACACAATTGCACAATCCTCGATTTTCGAGTCTAGACAAGAAACTTAGGAAATGTTCAACATTTCGTTTAATTTATTTTATTATTTATTATTGCATTGTCTTATATATTTTGTTGTGCAACTTGTTTGACTTTTGACAGGATCAGGATGCCGCCAAGGATGAGAGGTCGTGGAGGATTTCCTACATCGCACGATCATGAGGCTGGTCCCTCGCATAGGCGGGCTCCATCCGCTACACACAACACAGCCGCCAACGACCTTTGGAGGTCTTTTGCCGAGCCTGCTAGGCATTCGGTTTCCGCGAGCACTTCTCCGTCATTACCCCACTCGTTTGGGCCCCATTCGGAGAACGGGCCCCATGGTTCGCCAGGATCGTACATACCTTTGCACCAGTCACCACACCAGTATCCAGCGCCAGCCTACCAGGGTTTGTATAACCCTAATGCTTATGTGGAGGAGCCAGTGGGCCACAACCCACTCGGGCCGGAGGACCATTTTCCGGGAGAGCACGAGATGGACGTAGACGAGGATACGGACCCGTCGCTACCACCATCAGGTACGCCTAACCATCCGATTGAGATATCGGATGGGTCACCATACACAGGATCACCATTTAATGGTGTGGATAGTTACGAGGAGAGGTTTCGGCAGCATGATTGGTACCACACTCCTAGCCACAACTCTCCGATGCTTCAATCACTCCATGGTACTCCGATGCTCCAATCGCTCCATGGTTCGCCGGTGCACTCGCAGCACCACTCGCAGCAGCTTCAGCAGCAGCCGCCATTACCGCAGGACCTATCTGAGGCCCTATGGCGCGACGTGATCACTCCGTCGCCACCGCCGCCACCAGTCTTACCTCCTCCGCCTCAGAGGCCTAGGAGGAATGCGCGTATGTCTACGCGCGGAGGGATTCGCATAGGCACCCCTCCCCATGTGAGCAGCAGCCGCTACACGCCTCTTCCCGAGGAATCTGAGACGGGAGAGTCTCCACATCCCGTATCAGGGGTCACTTCAGCGCCAATTCCGCCTCTGCCGCCGCAGACTTTCGGAGAGCCGATTCCAGCCTTCGCCAGCGCAGCGCCATTCGACCCATTCGCCCAGCTCTATCCTCAGGGCTACGACTACACGGGAGACCCGTATTGGATTGCATCCAATTATAGCTCACTCCCACCTAGTGGTCCACTCGGAGACCCTTGGGCTGCTGGGCCGTCTACTTTTGGTTACCCTCCGGGTTACCAGCAGCCGCCGCAGCCGCAGCAATACCAGCCGCCGCAGCCGCAGCAGTACCAACCACCTCCGCCGGCGCCTATGATGTCGCCACCGCAGGTTCAGGAGATCCTGCAGGGGATTGATAGCATGCGACGCGAGTTTCAGCACAATATGCGAGAGGATCGTCGACGCACCAGCGGCATGTTTAAGAAGGTATTCGATTTGCTCAAGGGTAAGAGCAAGAAGGATCGTTGAATCCTTCGATTATCATTTCATGTACTCATGTCCCTGCGTGGACATTTATTCCAGTACTCTACCCCTGCGTGGGTATATCTATCTTTCTCTACCCCTGTGTGGGTATGTTATCCTGTTGACCCCTGCGTGGGTTTGCTTTATTTTATTTTGTTGTTGTTGTACTTGTTTAGCCCCTGCGCGGGCATGTTATTCATGCTAGTTATGTTATTTCAAAGTCCCGTTTAGGGCATAGATGTACTAGTACTTTGTTAAAAATTTGAAATGGTTAATTTGAATTTCTTATTTAATTATGTGCATGAATTTAACATTTAATAATGGAAAGTATCAATTTTTATTTGATTTGCCATTTTAATAAGAATCTTAGTAAGGTATAACCTAGCTTGAATGCCTTATTAACAGGCCTGGCCGTGACGGTAAAACCTGGTTGAAAAGATTCAACTCCCAGTTAACATCTGAAAACATGTTAACATTCCGGGCTAAGCGTGATCTGTAGAATCACACAACCCACCTTTTTAATAAATTACCTACAGATTATATCTGTATACAAGTCTATTAATGGCTTGATACCTTCGGGTTATGACTATGTCATATGGTGGCAGTTGTGGTTTATGACCCCCTGCCTAGTAAAGAATTATCTACAGATTATATCTGTATACAAGTCTATTAATGACTTGATACCTACGGGTTATAACTATGTTATATAGTGGCAGTTGTGGCCTATGACTCTCTGTCTAGTAAAGGATTATTTGTTAAATTATACAATTTATAGTCCTATAAAAATCTAAATTTATAATTTAGTAATTGTCCGTTGTGACTAGGCCTATGGTGCCAATATATATATTTTCATTCCTTGATTGCTAATAAGAGCCTGAATGAAATTATTAAATTAACTGCTAAGGTTTTTGATACCATGGTTAATAAATCGTCTAGGACGATAATACTGTTAGGTTCTAAATAAGACCTTGTCCTTTATTGTAGCTTAAAGCTACGATGGCCAAATCGGAAGAAACCAACAGTCATTCTGGGGAACGCTCAGATAATGCAAAGATTCACGTTACCGGTGCAGAACTGCAAGCACTGATAGATAATGTTGTCGCCAAGGCTATGGATAGGCAGTTCAAAGAATCTAGTGGCACTCAGAGTAGAACCCGCTCAGTGACGCACGTCAAGGCTAAGACTCATTCTGGGGCTCATAGTAAGCCGCCGTCTAAAAAGAGTGAGCCGAAGAAAGCTGAGGATGATAATCATTCCTCCAACCACAGCAGCGTCCCAAAGCAGGAGATTGAACTGAAACGTGACACGTACAGCAGGTCCTGTACGTACAAATACTTTGTATCTTGCAAGCCCAGAGATTTCACTGGGGAAAAAGGAGCCGTCGACTGCATGACGTGGATTGACGAGATGGACACTGTAGTTGATATCAGCGGGTGTGCTGATAGGGACGTCGTGAAGTACGTGTCCCAGTCATTCAAAGGAGATGCGTTAGCCTGGTGGAAGTCACTCTTACAAGCTGCCGGTAAGGCCACACTGTACGGTTTGTCATGGGAACAGTTTGTGGCCCTGATTAAAGAGAACTTCTGTCCGCAGCACGAGGTCGAGCGAATCGAATCGGATTTCGTATCCTTAGTCATGAAGAACCTCGACTGTCAAACGTATCTTACTACGTTCAACACGCTGTCTCGTTTAGTGCCTTACTTGGTGACCCCGGAACCGCGAAGGATTGCTCGATTTATTGGGGGTCTGGCACCGGAGATAAAGGCGAGTGTTAAAGCTTCAAGACCTACGACATTTAGATCCGTAGCAGATCTATCCCTCTCCCTCACTCAGGATGTGGTAAGATTGAGAGCTATGAAGAGCTCTGAGGAAAACAAACGAAAACGTGAGGATGACACCTCACGAAGATTTGAAAAGCGACATAGAGGGAACAACGACCACAGGAAAGGGTCGGGGTCTAGGAAAAATGATCATCAGTCGGGTGAAAAACCCAGATGCAAGATCTGCAGGAGACACCACTTTGGGAGGTGTCGTTTAGAAACACAATCCCAGTCTTCTGAGAAACGATGTGGGATCTGCAAGTCCACAGACCATAAAGCTGTGGATTGCAAGAAAATGAAGGATGCAACTTGCTTTGGTTGCAACGAAAAAGGGCACATTCGGCCCAACTGTCCAAAGTTTGCGAAGAAGGCCGAGGAAGGGAAGAAGACTAATGCGAGAGTCTTCAAAATGGACGCAAAGGAAGCAGTCCTTGATGATAACGTCATTACCGGTACGTTTCTTGTAAACGATATTTTTGCTAGAGTTTTGTTTGATTCGGGGGCTGATAAGTCGTTTGTAGATAATAAGTTTTGTAAACTGTTGAACCTTCCTGTTAAAACCTTAAGTGTGAAATATGAGGTGGAATTAGCCGATGGAACCTTAGAAACCGCCTCGACTGTTCTAGATGGATGTGTTATATCCATTAGGAATCATTCTTTCCCGCTATCCTTGCTTCCCTTTAAGCTAGCTGGATTCGACATAGTAATAGGCATGGATTGGTTGTCGAGTAACCAAGCCCAGATTCTGTGCAATAGAAAGCAAGTAATAGTTAAGACTCCGTCTGGTGAGTCACTTACTATTCAAGGAGATACCCAGCATGGATTGCCGGAGCAAGTGTCCATACTCAAGGCATCCAGATGCATGCAGAAGGGATGTGTCATTTATATGGCACAAGTCACCATTGATGAGCCGAAGCCGAAGATTGGGGATATCCCTGTTATATCAGAATATCCTGAAGTATTTCCTGAAGAACTACCCGGTTTGCCACTGGATAGGCAAGTAGAGTTTCGGATAGACATCATACCAGGTGCAGCACCTGTAGCAAGAGCACCATACAGATTGGCACCAACGGAGATGAAGGAGTTGAGGACGCAGTTGGATGAGCTTTTAGCCAAAGGTTTTATTAGACCTAGCTCGTCTCCTTGGGGAGCGCCAATCTTGTTCGTTAAAAAGAAGGATGGTTCGATGCGTCTGTGCATCGATTATCGTGAGCTTAATAAGGTCACTATCAAGAATAGGTATCCGTTACCCAGGATCGACGATCTGTTCGATCAGTTGCAAGGAGCAAGCTATTTCTCCAAGATTGACCTCAGGTCAGGTTATCACCAGCTGAAAGTCAAAGAAGAAGATGTGCATAAAACAGCGTTCAGGACTCGGTATGGACATTACGAGTTCCTAGTGATGCCGTTTGGGCTCACTAACGCACCAGCCGCGTTCATGGATCTCATGAATCGTGTCTGCAAGCCTTATCTAGATAAATTCGTCATTGTCTTTATTGACGACATCCTTATCTATTCGAAGAGCCAAGCTGACCATGAGAAACACCTTCGTTGTATTCTCAAACTTTTGTATCAAGAGAAGCTTTATGCCAAATTCTCGAAGTGTGAATTTTGGCATCGAGAAGTCCAGTTCCTTGGACATGTTGTAAGTGAGCGTGGTATCCAAGTAGATCCCGCTAAAGTCGAAGCAGTCATGAATTGGCAGGAGCCGAAGACTCCTACCGAGATTCGCAGTTTCCTCGGATTGGCAGGATATTATAGAAGGTTCATCGAGAATTTTTCTAGGATTGCTGCGCCCCTAACCTCATTGACCCGTAAGAAGATTAAGTTTGATTGGGGCCCTAAGCAGCAGGAATCCTTTGACATTCTGAAGCAGAAGCTGAGCAATGCGCCAGTGTTGACATTGCCCGATGGTATAGATGAATTTGTGGTGTATTGTGATGCATCGCATACGGGCATGGGTTGTGTACTCATGCAGAAAGGCAAAGTCATTGCCTACGCTTCTCGACAGCTCAAGGTGCACGAGAAGAACTACACCACCCACGATTTGGAATTGGGTGCAGTCGTGTTTGCTTTGAAGCTATGGAGACACTACTTGTATGGAACCAAGTGTATAATCTATTCGGATCACAAGAGTCTTCAGCATCTGTTCAATCAGAAGGAATTGAACATGCGACAAAGGCGATGGATGGAAACTCTTAATGACTATGATTGCGAGATACGATACCATCCAGGCAAGGCAAATGTGGTTGCCGACGCCTTAAGCAGAAAGGAAAGGGTGAAACCGATCAGAATCAATGCCAAGCGCATTGAAATAAGGAATAATTTGAACGAAAAGGTGTTAGCTGCACAGAAGGAAGCTGTGCTGGAAGCTAACTATCCTGTAGAAAAGTTAGGAGTAACTGAGGAGCAGTTATCCTACGATAAAGATGGAATGCTACGCCTAAACGGACGAATATGGGTTCCAGTATATGGAGGACTTCGGGATGTTATCCTTCAGGAAGCCCACAGCTCTAAATACTCAGTTCATCCTGGAGCTGATAAGATGTACCAGGATTTGAAGTCAAACTACTGGTGGATTGGTTTGAAGAAGTCAGTAGCTGAGCATGTAGCCAAATGTTTGACTTGTGCGCAAGTCAAGGCTGAGCATCAGAAACCGTCAGGTTTGCTTCAGCAGCCTGAAATTCCCAAATGGAAATGGGAAATGGTGACAATGGATTTTATCACCAAGTTGCCGAAGACGAAAAAGGGAAACGATACCATATGGGTCATAGTTGACAGACTAACTAAGTCAGCTCATTTTCTACCCATCAAGGAGACGTATAGCTCAGATATGTTAGCTCAATTATACGTCGATAAGATTGTGGTACTGCATGGTATACCTGTATCTATTATCTCTGATAGAGATACGAGGTATACGTCGCATTTTTGGAAGAGTTTCCAACAGTCGTTGGGCACTCGTTTGAACTTTAGTACGGCTTATCACCCTCAGACTGATGGTCAGAGTGAGCGTACTATTCAAACCTTGGAAGACATGCTTCGTGCATGTGCGATCGATTTGGGTGGTAGTTGGGATAAGAACCTACCGCTGATTGAATTCTCCTACAACAATAGCTACCATTCCAGCATAAAGGCTGCGCCTTTTGAGGCCCTATACGGTAGGAAGTGTAGATCGCCCATTTGTTGGGCAGAAGTTGGAGATGTCCAGTTGTCTGGACCAGATATCGTCTTTGAGACGACAGACAAGATCGTTCAGATCCGTGATCGTTTGAAAGCTGCCAGGGATAGGCAGAAAAGTTATGCGGATCCTAAGCGCAAAGATTTTCACTTCGATGTGGGTGAAAAAGTGTTGCTTAAAGTATCACCTTGGAAAGGTGTGATGAGATTTGGAAAGAAAGGCAAGCTGAGCCCGAGATATATAGGACCTTTCGAGATAATCGAACGTGTCGGGGCAGTCGCTTACAAGTTAAAATTGCCTGAAGAGCTTAGTGCTATTCATAATGTGTTCCATATCTGTAACTTGAAGAAGTGTTTCGCTGACGATTCACTGGTTATACCGCATACAGATATACACATAGACGAAAGTCTAAAATTTGTGGAAAAACCTTTGTCGATTGAGGATCGACAGGTAAAGAAGCTTCGAAGGAAGCAAGTGCCTATTGTTAAGGTCAAGTGGGATGCCCGTAGAGGTCCCGAATACACGTGGGAAGTGGAATCCACGATGAAAGAAAAATATCCCCATTTGTTTGAATAAATCTCGGGGTCGAGATTTCTTTTAAGGGGGTGAGGATGTAACACCTCGAAAAATTTCGTCCAATAATGTCTTGACACGTGTCATAAGGTTCCGGTATGTGAAAACATACTTTAGGAGGACTAAAAGTGACAAACAGTGAAAACTATGGAACGTAAGGGTCCAAAGTGTCAACAATGGATAAATAGGCTCTATGATAACCCTACATAATGTTTATAACCTTAAACGGATGGTTCATGGATCATACGACGCGGAAATTGCACAAAAGTGAAGTATTGCAAACTATAGGGGCCAAAAGTGTCAACATGTTTAATTTATACCTCTGAGTGAACTTTTGGCAGATCCGAAGCTTCGTAAAGCTAAAATATACTCACTAGAATGTGTGGTTAAAATTTCATGAAGTTTCGTCAACGTATGAGAAAGTTATGGCCAAAACCGTAACTATAGGGGCTAAAAGTGTCAACATGTTGAATTTATACCTCTGAGTGATCTTTTGGCAGACCCGAAGCTTTGTAAAGCTAAAATATACTCACTAGAATATGTGGTAAAAATTTCATGAAGTTTCGTTATCATATGAGAAAGTTATGGCCAAAACCGTACTTGAGGGGTTAAAAGCGTCAACGTCGAATTTTATGGCTTTTCGGGCGAGCACAAAGTTAAACGAGGACATTACCATGTTGGTAAATGTCCAAGGGTTCTTAAAAACCAGATTCGGGGGTTTACGAGTCAAGATAAATGGCCAAATCGTCATAACCAAAGTACAGGGACCAAAGCTGCAACTTTAAATCAAAGTTTGGGAGCTGCAGGGCTGCACAGTTGCAGCAATTCGCGAACAGGGGGCTGTTTAGCCCGAATTATGAGTGCTTGACAGCTTTTTCCACCTCTAAAACCCACCAATGGATGGCCATGCATGTCTTGGACACCTGTGAGCTTCCTATAACAGCTGAAACCTCCTTAAATCAGATTAATTCATCAATTCTTGAGCACTTGTGTAGTAACCAAGATCACTAGCAAACTTCCAAAAATTCACAAGAGCTTTCCAGGAGCTTTCTGATCATCAAGGTCGACTTCTAGTGTCCACTAAACATCTTTAGGACCATTGTAAGCTTTCAATTCGTTCTTTAATCCGTTTTTGCTTTGATTATTAGTAAAAGTCAAACTGGGTGTTCATAACCTTTGACTTTCTGATTAAACGGATTTCTTTCAGTAATTTCTCGAATTGAAACTTGTTATAGATTGGTATTTATGTGGGAAACAAACCCTCTAAAGGTTACTAACTGATTCCCACTACATGCATGCTTAATGTCGAGTCAAACCTATTTCTAAAAAGTCAACAGAAGCGATTTTTGTGAAAAATGATATGATTAATGATATAGATGACATGCAACCTGATTGATCATTAAAAATAACTTGTAATACATATAAGAATGTGTTTGATCATCATCCACTCGACAATCTATAGTATAGCCACGAATCGGAACCGAAAGTCTTGTAAAACGATTATTCCATAGACTATCGATTCGGATTCATACATGCATGTTCGAGATCTGTATTGGAAAGCATTTTTGACTATTTTTATTTTAGTTAAACTTTCTGGAATTTTCCTTGATTGAGTCTATGTTTAGCCTATTCGAATGCATGTTTCCGGTTTATGCATAAAGTTGACTATTTTGCCCTTTTTGAGTTAAAACGGGATTTTTGGAAAAGTGAAAGGATAGAAATCTTTATTTTTATTATATAGACTTGCACCGAAAATTTCGGATCAGTTGGTGGTCCAGATTGTGAGTTATGGCCATTAGCGTAAAACTATATTATAAATTTACATAAACGGTCCTTTTCGCGTAGAACCCGTTTCTGGCCACGTTTTGGTACAAAACTTTTTACCAACTGATTATATATAATATTCTGGGAATTTTGATGATTTTTAATTGATTTTTGGCTGAACGGATCCTAGATCACCTAGTCATTTCGGCTTATGTCGGTTTTGACCGTTTTAGCCATAAAATGAGTTTTACACCTCCTTTTGACCCGAAACCTTTTTCTACTGATTTTATATAATGAATAAATTATTTTAAGCATTCTGAAAATATAAAAATCTCAGATTTAATTTGAAAACCCGAAAACACCCTTAAATCGTATTTTTAGCGTTTTAAGCGCATAGTAAGCGTTGTACTTGTTTTAAACCTATAAAACTTATACCTACTGAGGTAAATCACATATTTTCATATAATACCAGTAAGTATGATATTTTGAACTCAGGTTTCCAGTTTTGGCATTTTTAGCCCTTGTGAAATTACTAAATTACCCCTACGGTGCATAGTTGATTTTAAATGATAAATTTGGTATATGGGTCATACCCTACTGATATAATATGTTATATTAAGTATATTTACTGTATGAACCAGACCCGAAACTCAGATTCCTAATTTTATCCTTTTATTATCTTTTAAATGACCAAAATGCCCTTCTAAGGCATAAATTGGGTTTAAAACTATTCCGGGCAATATAGAACATAACTTACTGATATAATATCATATTTTAAGCATATTACATCAGGGAACTTGCATTTGAATCTTTGGTCTACCCGTATCGCCCTTTCGCGTTCGGTTCGGTTTACGTAACTAGTTTGCGTAAATTGACCAACACGGGTCAAACGATATCATTTTTACTTCAAAATCCAGAATGTATTTAGTATACCCATATTATACAAGTATTCAAACTTGTCGGGTCTAAATCACATTCTATCCGGTCTTTCGCTTAATCGTGCGTAAACCATATCATTCCTAAAACTAACCGGTCAAAGCTTAAGCTTAAATAAAAGGCCGTTAGGAATCTAATAGGTTAATTATAAACCTTGTTCCAGATTAGGAAGCCCGGTAAAAGCTATCAACACTTATCATTTGTGACTTATACTTGCTCAGGTAAATACATTTTGACTTATTTTCCCTATACGGGCTTGGGGTACGGTATTTAAAATACCGCTTGATCGGGCACACAAGTCCTGCGCCCTATGGGTGTACAGTCTTGAATAGCTTGTGTGATTTCGTTTAAACAGTCTTGTCTTACTTAAAGGCTTTGGGGGGTTATTGACCGTGTCCCGGATATCCTTGGCATTATCTTACGAGATGGCCACGACCAGAGCACGGGGTGTAGGCGTACACCCGTCGTGTATAACTCTTTAATGTGGTGTGTCAATTAAATCTCTAGCCCGGACAGTAGATCCCGGGCCACCAGAGATATAAGTGCATGTAATTCGTTCACAAGTTTATATTATATAATTATCCCAAGTTAATAAAAATATTTATGCCTTGTGCATTTAAATAAGTTTTCAATCATTTTCAAAATGAGTCAGTCGATTTGTATTTACCAGTGTAAACTGACGTATTTTTCCCAAAAGATTAAGTGCAGGTACTATACGGAAATAGGCTGGCTGTTTCCTAGAGAGCGTCCACAATAGTCTCGCAAACTCGGACGACATTTATCTGTTGAACTATTTATTTCTATTTTTTTATTTGATCCGCCTGTGGATCCATTTCAACTACTGTGATATTTATTATTGCACTTTATTTAAAGTTGAAATGTTTCTATTCTGCTTCCGCTGTGCATTATTATATTGTGTTGATTGTCTATGACGATGCCAACTACGTCACTGTACCCCACACCGGGCCCACCGGTGACACGTGGAATTTGGGGGGTGTGACACTCCCTGAGTTCGATACCCTATTACCACTATCTATAGTTGTTTTTGGGATTAAATTTGATTGTGACCACGACATCACGTCAAATTTTGGCGCCGTTGCCGGGGAGTAGTGCGCAACGTGTGTCAGTTTATTAGTTTTGTTTTGTTATTTTCGGGTTTACACTGGTGTGTTTAGTGTGCAGGTTCTACAGGTGCATGCATACTAGAGGCTCTCACAAAGCGTCACCATTGTCATTTGATCCGTAAATCGAAAGAACGCTAAGGCAAAACAGGGTTTTATTACGAGAAAACCGAATCATTGGTTCACCCACTTCACCCATTACACCGAGAAACATCATGGCTGATTCACAAATTCCACCTACAACGGGTCAAACGACCTCATCATTTATACCTACTTCCACACAACCATCACCAAACACAACTATACCAAATTCCACTACAATTCCTACTCCACCTCATGACACTACACCAACCAACACAACACAACCCATTACTACCCAAGAAGAACCAACCATCACATTTAACCCTTCTACTACTATACCACCATTATCCCATTTCTTTCCGGGTGCGGGTCCATCATATTCAGGTCATAGCATAGGACCAAACTCAACGATTGTTCATGCTTCAACATTTAGACCATCGAACCAAGCGGGTTTTCAATATTCAAACATTCCATTTGGGCAATCGTCAGGAATTCAAGGAGATGGGTATGACGAAGGGTTTGAAGAATTTGAGGGTTATGATGAGGATGGATATTTTTACGGGGGTTATGGTGATCAAGGAGACTTTGGATATGTTCAAAGTCAATCTCAAGGGATGGCAAGTGTTGGTGGAATGCCACAACAACAACAACTCGTACCACAACACATTCGGCCAAGACCACAAGGGCCACCGATGCAACATCCTGTCCCATTGCAACAAATTCGGCCACAAAATGTACAACCAAATGTCCAACAATTCCAAAGGCCAATTCAACGCCCACCGATGCCGCAACAACAATTTCAACAACCAAATGCACCACAAGGGCATGTACCAAGGCCAATGGGTCCTATTCGCCCAAGGGGTAGGTTTGGTGTACCAAGGAGACACCTTAGAGAAAATCTGAGAGGCATCGAAGCACATTTTCGGCCGGTAATCACTCAAAACCCTTCACCGGTAGTCATTCCGCATAATGATCAAGGGCGAACATTTGAAGTAAGGACCAACTCTTCGCAAAGTTTACCAAAGTACAAGGGGTTGGCAACGGAGGAGCCTTACTTTCATTTAGAGGCTTATGACTCGATTTGCAACACTCTTGGGAGTCAAGGGTTTTCGGCCGACGATATCAAATTGGTATTATTCCAATTTTCTTTGGAAGATAAGGCGAAGAAATGGTTTTACACGTTACCTTCAGCATCCATATATACATGGGGGGAGATGCAACAAACTTTCTTGGATGAGTTTTTACACCGCCCAAAAGACTAACGATGCAAGAAAGGGGTTGAGAAGCTTCCAACAACAACATGGTGAGATGTTTCACGAGGCGTTTGAACGCTTCAATATGATGATAAAGAATTGCCCTCACCATGGAATTGAATTTTGGGAGTTGATGAATGCCTTTCACGAGGGGTTGAGTGCCGAAGATGCACGTGATTTGATGTCTATTACCGGTGGGACTTTTGGAACAAATTATGAGAACGATGATTGGGAGTTCTTGGAAAGCATGGCAACTACATCAAAGAGGAAAGCTCAAGCCTCAAGAAGAGCCCGACCGGCCACTACCCGACCTCAAGTGCACGCCATAGATGATGGTAATGTTCAAACCACTAACCAAATTTATGATGTTTGTGCTTTGTGTAATGAAATAGGTCACGCGGCTGAAAATTGCCAAGGGATGTTGGAAGGGCAATACGAAGAAGTCCATGCGGTTCAAGGTCAAGGTCAAGGAGGAGGTGGTAGGAATTACAACAACATGAACTCTAATACCTACCACCCAGGGTTGAGGAATCACCCGAATTTTCGGTACGGGAACCCTTCAAATCAAGCCAACCCGAACTTTCAAGGTAGCCAAGGTAACTTTGGTTCACGCCAATCTTACAATAACCAAGGTGGATACCGAGGCGGAAACAACCAAGGCTATCAAAAACAATACCAAACGGGTCAAGAACAAGGGGGGTCCTCGGGTGGAAACGAGATGATGGAGATGCTAAAGAGCATGCAAATGGAGATGCAAAAACGGAACCAACTCGATGAAGTTCGAATGCAAAAGGATGAGGTTCGTGACAAAAGCATCCAATCATTAACAACCCAAATGGGTCAATTAGCAACCGACGTGGCTGAATTGAAGAAAAGCAAGGGTCAACTTCCAAGCGACACTAAGGTAAACCCTTCACATGGTTCGTCACGAGGTAATGTTAATATTAATCATGTTAGTGTTTTAAGAAGTGGAAAAGAGTTCAAAGCCAATTTGTCACCCGAATTGGTTGAGGGGGTAGTTGAGGATGTCACGGGTAATGAAAGTGATGATGAAGTTTCACCGGTTAAACCAAAAGAAACAATTGTTAAAAAACCGGGTTTGGGTGAAAATGAAAAGAATGAAAAAGTTGAGGGTGAACCGAGTCAAGTCCCGTTTCCATCGGCTTTACTTGACCCGGGAAAGAAAAATTTTATTGTGTCGAGAGGTCCCCAAAAGGAAGAGATGTGGGACATGTTTAAACAAGTGAAAATAAATCTCCCACTCCTCGACGCAATAAAACAAGTCCCCGCTTATGCAAAATTTTTAAAAGAATTATGTACACAAAAAAGGCAAAACAAAAAGAAAGTGCCTAAGCGGGTGGATTTAACCGGGCAAGTGAGTGCGGTTTTGAATGGGGAGCTTCCGCCTAAGCTCCAAGATCCGGGCACGCCATTGATTAATATACAAGTTGGTAATTTTCAATTGGCTAAGGCATTGCTAGATCTTGGAGCCGGAGTTAGCATTTTACCAGGGGGCTTATATGACCAATATGACTTTGGTCCGTTAGCAAGGGTGGAGACAACGGTTGTTTTGGCCGATTTGTCTCATAAGCTACCTCGGGGAATGGTCCAAAATGTAATTGTAAAAATTGATGAGTTTTACTACCCGATTGACTTTTTAGTCTTGGATTACTCATCGGCGGACCCTAAGCAACAACAAAATATAATTTTGGGTCAGCCATTTTTGAGCACCGCACATGCTATTATCGATTGTAGATTTGGTACAGTTGATATGGCTTTTGGCAATAGAAAAATGCGTTTGAATGTTTTTACTAACAATTCTAATGCTAATGGTGTTGATGAGTGTTTCATGGCAGATATAGTTGACGGATGCAACCCGCATGAGTATGAGGAGGATGGTTTGGATATTTGCCTGTGTGATTTTTCTGAACAGGTACATGCTTATGCACTCCGGGTTGAAGAGGAAAAGCAAGATGCGATGGCGTTGAAAGAAGGTAGACCGCCATGGACTCATCAATTTGAAGGTCTACCGGCGGAGATCGATTCGGGTACGAAACCATCATTGGAGGAACCGCCAAAGTTGGAGCTCAAAGACTTGCCTAGCCACTTGAAGTACGTGTTTTTAGGGGATAATGACACTTTACCGGTCATTATTGCCTCTAATTTGGAATTGGCACAAGAGCAAGCATTGTTGGATGTTTTAAAAGAGAACAAGGGAGCTATTGGATGGACAATTGCCGACCTCAAAGGAATTAGTCCATCCATTGTCATGCATAAGATCATTACCACTGAAGATGCGAAGCCAACACGAGAGGCTCAAAGGCGATTGAATTCGAACCTACCGGAGGTAGTTAAAAAAGAGGTAATTAAATGGTTGGATGCGGGAATTATTTATCCAATTTCGGATAGTGCTTGGGTGAGTCCCACCCAAGTTGTGCCTAAGAAGGCCGGCATTCAAGTAGTCAAAGATGAAAGTGGTGAACAAATTGCCACCCGACCGGTTACCGGGTGGCGTGTGTGTATTGACTACCGGAAATTGAATGCCGCCACTTCTAAGGATCATTTCCCGCTACCATTCATTGATCAAATTATTGAAAAACTATCGGGTCAAAAATACTATTGTTTTTTAGACGGGTATTCGGGTTACAACCAAATCGCCATACACCCGGATGACCAACACAAGACCACCTTCACTTGTCCATATGGCACCTTTGCCTTTAGGCGAATGCCATTTGGCTTGTGCAATGCTCCGGCAACCTTCCAACGATGTATGATGAGTATTTTCTCGGACATGGTTGGAGAGTCGCTCGAAGTATTTATGGATGACTTCTCCATTTTTGGCACTAGTTTTGATGCTTGTCTCAATGAATTACAAAAAGTGTTAAGAAGATGTGTTGAGAAAAATTTAGTGCTAAGTTGGGAGAAAAGTCATTTCATGGTGCAAGAGGGCATTGTGTTGGGTCATGTGATTTCTGAAAGGGGGATGGAGGTGGATAAGGCAAAAATACGAGTAATATCATCTTTGCCACCTCCGAAAAATGTTAAGGGGGTAAGGTCATTCTTGGGACACGCGGGTTTTTATAGACGTTTCATTAAGGGTTTTAGTGTTATCACCAAACCCTTATGCAACTTGTTATTAAAAGATGTCCCATTTGATTTTACTAACGAGTGTATGCAAGCTTTCACTGTTTTGAAGGAACACTTGGTCAAAGCTCCTATTTTGCAACCACCGGATTGGTCAAAGCCGTTCGAGATAATGTGTGATGCAAGCGACACCACTATTGGTGCAGTTTTGGGTCAACGGGTTGATAGAAAGCCGGTGGTGATTTACTATGCGAGTAAAACTTTATCCGAAGCACAACTTAACTACACCACAACCGAGAAGGAATTACTAGCGGTGGTGTATGCTTTGGATAAGTTTCGCTCGTATATTTGGGGGAGCAAAGTGGTGGTTTATTCGGATCATAGTGCGGTCCGGTATTTGATGGAGAAAAAGGACGCGAAGCCTCGATTAATTCGGTGGGCGTTATTGTTACAAGAGTTCGATCTAGAAATCCGAGACAAAAAGGGAAGTGAGAATGTAGTGGCGGATCATTTGTCTCGGATTCCAGTGGAAGGAACCGATGATGTGAGTGAAATCAATGAAAGTTTTCCCGATGAGCAACTTTTAGCCGTTTCCACTTTCGTTGCACCGTGGTATGCTCATTATGTCAACTATTTAGCCACGGGTGCCATCCCAAGTCATTGGACCAAAAAGCGTCGACAACAATTCATGGTCCAAGTGAAGCAATACATTTGGGATGAACCGGATCTCTTCAAGATCGGACCGGATCAAGTTATACGAAGGTGTGTGCCCGAAACGGAAGTGTTGGAAATCTTGACTCATGCCCATTCGTCCGCTTGTGGGGGTCATTTTAGTGGGCACAAAACAGGCTATCGGGTTCTTTCATGTGGGTTTTATTGGCCCACCATTTTCAAGGATGCGTGTGAATTTGCTAGAAATTGTATAAATTGCCAAAAATGGGTAGTATATCGAAGAGGGATGAGATGCCGTTACAACCGATTTTGGTTGTTGAGATATTTGATGTATGGGGTATAGATTCTATGGGTCCCTTCCCGAATTCGAATGGCTTCCTATACATTTTGGTAGCGGTGGATTATGTCTCGAAGTGGATTGAGGCTATTGCAACACGAACAAATGACCATTCGGTTGTTTGTAAATTTGTTCAATCCAACATCTTTTCTCGCTTTGGAATCCTGCGGGTTATTATAAGTGATGGTGGTTCGCATTTCAAGAACTTCAACTTTGGGAAATTATTGAAGAGGTATAGCGTGAATCACCGAGTTGCCACACCTTACCATCCGCAAACAAGTGGACAAGTCGAAGTGTCCAACCGTCAAATCAAAGAGATTCTTATGAAGACGGTGAGAACGGATAGGAAGGATTGGTCGAGTAAGTTAGATGATGCATTGTGGGCATATCGAACGGCCTACAAGACTCCTATTGGCACAACGCCTTACCGGATGGTGTATGGTAAGGGTTGTCACTTGCTAATGGAGTTAGCGCATATAGCACATTGGGCAATTAAAACGGTTAACGCGGATTATGACGAGGCGGGGAAGTTGAGGAAGTTGCAATTAAGCGAAATAGAAGAGATTCGGGACGAGGCGTACGAATGTGCATCAGCCTATAAAGATAAACTTAAGAAGGTGCATGATGCGAAATTGAGAAAGAAAACGTTTGAAGTGGGGCAAAAAGTTTGGTTGTATAACTCAAGATTGAAGATGTTTGCGGACAAGCTCAAAAGCAAATGGATGGGTCCGTATGTCATTCGGAGAGTTGGGAGATTTGGTGATGTAGACATCCAAGACGAGCAAACATTGAAACAACAAATGGTGAACGGTCACCGCTTGAAGCCATACTTGGAGGGGAACGACATCAACCACTTGGAGCTTGACAAAGCGGGCTACATCTTGCGCCCGGTCGATGAGGAACAACCATGAGAGGCCCAGGTTTGGTAGTGTACATAGTAGTGTTTTGTTTTGTTTGTTTTGTATAATTTGCACAATTGCCATCTTTCCTCGAAATCCGTGTTTGAAACAAGTGTGGGGACGTTCGGGTCACGAATTACTCTAACATTGTGTTGAGGACAACACGGGATTTTTGAGGGGGTAGGGTGATTGTTATAAGTTTTTGAAAAATTAAAAAACATAAAAAAAAATCGAAAAAATTAAAAAATATAAAAATTTTCACTTAAAAACTCAATTTTTGGCAAAAGGAGACATGCCCAGTTTCCACCGTAATTTACGGTATTACCGTAATTTACGGTGGGAATGGGAAAACTTGGGGCTTTACGGCATAAACCTACTGCTTTACGGCGGAGAATTGAAGTCCAGGTCTCACCGTAAATTACGGTGAGACCGTAATTTACGGTACGGTGAAATTTCATGTCCGTCGGCCAGGGTTCCGCAGTTACATATATAAAAAAAATATATATAATAAAACACAAAAGCATATCACGTGAGTATACCCTGGCCACACAATCTTACCCTCGCTATCACCATCCAACTATCACTATCATCTCTCCCAAGACCCACAAGAACTTCTTCTTCCCCAACCTTCAATCTTCCATAGTTCTACCAATTCTTGTCCAAACGAAGTGAAATCGGAGTCTATCTTGACTAATTTTTCACGTAGTTTCTGATTTTGACAAGAGATTTACAAGAAAACACTGTTTTTGGGTCCGAATCCCAAACCCTAGTTCGAAACTTTTTGGGGGTTTTTGGAGTTTTTGTGTCACAAGCACCCTAGCATCTTCAAATCAAGGTATGGAAGTTTAATTTGTGTATTTTGATGGTGCATTGTGAAGATTGAGGTTATTGTGATGTTTGTTCATACCCACTTGCTTGTTCATAGTGTTACTTGCTAATTGTTCTTGAACATGAGTATGGTTGTAGATGTAGGATGTTTAGTAAAGTAGGGAACTTTTGGGGATTTCTACATTGTAGAGACACCATGCCCAAATTTTTGAAAAACTTATACATTGTAGTTCACTAGCATCTACAACCATAGTAACAAGCAAGTGTGGGGATGTTTTGGAGAAAGGAGCCTAATTTTGTTTTGTTTGCTTGTGTTGTTTGTTCTCATGTGTGTAGGAAAATGGTTAAGACAAAAGAAAAAGCGGGATCCAGTTCATCATCATCGAAAGGGAAAGGCAAACAAGTGGAACAACAACCGCGAAAAAGGCAATATGTGGGTCGGATAAGTGAAAGCGAGAGTGGGAGTGAAGAAGAGATGGAGTTGGATCCACATGATAAACCGGTATGGGACTCGGGTCCTCTAGATGATCAACCCGAGGAGTGGCAGCCAACATTATATCATGATAGAATGAATAAGCTCAAGAACAAGGCAGCGACCTTCATTTGTGAACGAGAGGTTCGGGAAGTGGAGTTCCAACAGTTTGGGGTGTTTGATAAGTTTCGGGCGCTAGGATGGGAATCGGCGCTTAAATGTTTCGATAAAGACAAAAGCAACTTGTTTATGACCGAGATACAAGAATGGATGGCGACCTTGAAATGTCACAATTTTAACAAGCCGTCACAGATGAAGTTGATTGGTGAGGTGCACGGGGTACCGGTGGAGATGTCATTTGACACATTGAAGAAGCTCGGGAAGTATGATAATCTCCCGGATCGTGATTACATGGTTCCCACTCTCGATGACCTCTTGCTTAAACCGGAGAAACATGTTCGATGGAATGATATGTTGGCAGAAATATTTTTACCCGGTACATACAGTGGTATTCTATACCGGAAGAATTTGAAGATAGAAGCTAAGTTGTTGCTAGCCATTTGTGTTCTCAATGTTATTCCGCGCAGAGGAGATAAGGAACAGGTGAGATATCCGGAGGTACCTGTCCTCTATTCGCTAATGCATGGGTCTCCACGTTTTCCGATACGCTATCTGATTATGCACCACCTATGGATATGCCGAAACAAGTATGGGAGGGACATTGTCCCATATTGTAGGATCATCACGGGGTTGATGAAACAGCAGAAAGATCTTACTTCGGAGGATCGAGGGGTAACAAAGAGGCACCAACCGTTTACGTTAGACAAAATGGGAAGTGGTTGGACATATACTCAATCGGAGCGGTATCACAAGTTAAAATCCGAGGGTCAAAGATGGAGAGCTCTTAAGGCGAATGCGAGAGATTTGTTACCGGGTGAAGAGGATGAACCCGAGAGTGAAGCAGAGATCCCAAGCGGGGATGAAGATTACGAGGAGCAACCGCAAGGTGGGGTGAACTTGAATGTGGGTCAAGGGGGTCATGGTGGAGGTTACGGTGGTATGTTTTACGATTATGCGCAACAGTCTTATGAGCCGGGTTGGGCTTATAACGGTACAATGCAAGAAGTGATTGAAAGTCAACGTCCTCCGGCATCTATTTTTGATACATGGTCGGGGTCGGAGAGGACGTTGTATGATCAAAACACGAGGAATAGTGCAAGTATAGAGCGGTCATTAAAACATAGCTTTGATCGCCAAGAGTCGTGGAACCACACATTGGTGTATTCCCGAGAGGTGGAAACGAATAATAGGTACTTCGACGATCAAGCGAGGAGGATGCATGCAGATTGGCATGCCGGAAGGCCGGTTGTTGAGGATCCACAACATGTGGATTATGCCTCATTACCGCCTTATGATGGTAGTGTCTCATATCCGACTCCACCACTTCACCACTCACAATGGATTGACCCGAGGCAGCAAGAGGGAGCCCAACAACAAGGAGGGAGTAGCAGCGGCGCGTTTGGATTTGGAGAATGGAATGACATGATGTCTTCCATTTTTGGACCTCCAGGACCGCGCTACTATTAGTCAGGTGGTGTTCTCTCTTCTGTATAATTTGTGCATATTTGTAGTTTTATTTTGATTATGGTTGGGCGGTTGGGTGGTGTATGATTGTTTTGTTGAGTTTGGGATGGTGCTCGTTGGTGGTGTCATGTGTGTTTAAAAAAAAAGTAAAAAAAAATATAAAATGAAAAAATACAAAAAGAAATTTGTGGTTTGAGTGAAGAAGCTCTTGTTGATGTTGAATGAATTTAGTGATCAAAGCCTCCTAAAGCTATACATTGGGGTCAATGTATCCCAAGTGTGGGGATGGGGGGAATTTTTGAAGATTTTGAAAATTTTGAGCCAAGCGAAGCGATGTAAAAATTTGAACGCCCTAATTTAACCCCAAATAATGCACCGGCAACCCTTGATACCTTTTTCATTCTTGGTGAGAATTGTAGCCACACTTGTATATAAATAATGCTTATCTTTGATGAGAGTGGCTACGGGTGGGGGTACATTAGAACTTGTGCTTGAATGCGATTTGAGTCCTTAGTTAGACATGAATGTAGAAAGGATAAGGGCATTTAGGTAGCCTCGTCATTGGTGTGAGCGAGTGTGGGATTTGGGGGGTTGGACCTCATAAGTTTTATATATGAGCATGGTAGTGAGAGGGGCGGGGGTTTGGACATTTAGTTGCCCAATTTTGTGCCTTAAAGCCTATCATTTGCTACCCCTAGCTACTTACCTAAAAATTTGCCCAATTTGACCCGGTCTTTTAGTATTAGTAGTAGTTGTAGTAATGTGATGTAGATATGTGATGCTTTATTGCATGGTTATTTTCTCTAAAAAAAACAGAAAAAAAAAAGAAAAAAAAAGAAAGAAAAGAAAAAAATATGAAAAATGAAAAGAAGGGATGTTAGTTGCCGTGTATTTAGTAGTTAGTTTGGTAGTTGTTATTTTATTTATTTGTGTAATAAAAAGACCGGGTCGAATTTTCGCTACTTCATATATATCCCATTTCCTACCTATACACCTAGCCACGTTACAACCTTGAAGTCCCTTTGATTTGCATTCATGTTTGGCACTTATAGGAGAAGGATCGATTTAGGTACAAGCCTATGATTGTGCAACCACCCGTTTGCCTATTGTGTGTCTAGCTTATCGTTGTTAGTATTCAATTGTAGCCGAGAGGAGAGATTTAGAGAGGGGTGCATTGGTTGGGTGTTAAAAAGGGGTTAGTAAAAAGATTGCTTGTTTTGCTTGGTTTACGTTGATAACTTTGTTTAGAAACTGAGTTGATGAGTTGCTTTGGGACAAGCAACGGTTAAGTGTGGGGATGTGACGGGTGGTCCGTTGGACAACCCTTTGCGATGCTAAAACACAAGTTTATCCCCCATTTATGTGCGTAATTATCTTGAATTAGGTAACTACTGTTGTTTATGTCTCAGGTACGGCTTGGAGGCTTAAAGAGAGGAAAAATGCAGCTTTGGAAGCTCTCGAGTCGAACGGGTTGGAGGTGCGGAGCAAAAGAAGAACAAAACACAAGATTCAGGCTTCCACCGTAAATTACGGTCCCACCGTAATTTACGGTGGACCTGAAAGTCATTTGGTCTCCACCGTAAGGCAGTCTCTTTGGGCCGTAACAATTTGAAATTCATCGTAAATTACGGTGATACCGTAATTTACGGTGGAGTCTGACGGAAAAAGTGTAACTGTCACATTAAAGTTAGTTTTATGGTGTCTTTTCATCATTCCTCATCATTGGACGTTTGTGAAACACTTTGGGGGCGATTTTGGCTGTCTAGACTTGGTTCTAAACAATTCCTAACATTCGGTTTGTGTTTTCGATTTGTATGAACATTGAATTGCTTGTTATGATGATTCACCAAGCTATGAGTGGCTAGAACTTTCGGTGATCATCTTAGGTGCAGGTTTCCTTTGAACTTTTGTGTGTTTATTTCTGAATTTCTAGAATGATAACTTGTGTTTGCTTGTTTATCATGGTGTATGCATAATTGTTTGTAGCGTGTTAATTGGTATTGCAATTTCTAGTCTCAATCGTACGTTCTTGGTGCCGTTGGCAATCGAGATATCACGGGAAGGGTTAGGGTTGGCTATTGATTAATTGGTCATCGGGAAACAACCTCGCGTTATCTAATCCGAGTACTTTGTTCCCTTTTATCACAACAATTATCTATACACGAGTTATGTCTATGTAACTCTTTCTAGTTGGAATTACACACAATTGTTTAAAGAAACTGAATCCTAAGATGGTCATTGTTTTCCTAATCTGTTAAACAACCAATTTCAATTTGCTCTTAGTTATTAGTTTAGTTTTCCAAAACAACAATCTAAATCACTGAGTTTTAATTTCTGCATTTTAGGCTAATTTTAGTTTAAGTGCAAAGCTATACAATCGACATACTTTCCACATACTCCCTGAGTTCGATACCCTATTACCACTATCTATAGTTGTTTTTGGGATTAAATTTGATTGTGACCACGACATCACGTCAAGCACCTCCGCCGGAGTTTTCGTTAGGGGGGTCCACTGCCGCTCTCTATTTTCTTGCTTTGTTTCTCTCTACGCTGCGAGCTTGTTTATGGTCGTCCAAGCGTCTTCAGACGAGTATGGTCCAGAAGTTGAGTCGCGCCAATTCTTCTTGAATTTCTTTCCACCACTACCACTCATGTCTTGTGGACGATTGTGTGGTGGTGTTGGCCTGTTAGAGCTTAAGTTGCGCTCAGTTTGCGCGTAGACCTTCGCAGCAAGCATTAGTTTCTCGTGGTATATCAGATCCCAAGGAGCAATAAACGCCGTATACGCACAACTTTGTGCACAGACTGCTCCTCTCACTCAGTCACGAAGACCTGCATCTCGTACACGAGCACCATCTGCACCTCGTGCTTCACACCATGAAGCACCATCACGAGTTCATGTGGAAGACACAGAAGTTTACTCCAAATCTCCTACAAGGTATGAGTCTACTCATTCCGAGAATCGACGAAGAGAGTATCATGATGAATCTCATTCCCACCGAAGACAATCAGTCCATTCTCGGTTGGGCCCGCATTCCTGCCAGAAGCGGGACACCCACACCGACAAATATGACAGAACATACCACGAGGGAGATAACACGAGTGTGTTTAGCCAGCTGCAACAGGACCACAAAAGTTATAAACCTCGTGCGGTTTATAACCCGGACGCAGAGCACGATTAAAACTTAATCTACCGCCCGACAGAGGCAGCAGAGAATTCGAAGTTTATCAGTGAGATCGCCTTAGCTCCCTTGGAGAATGCGAAACTGCCATCAAATGTCGGAAAATTCAATGGCATGACAGATCCGGACGATCACCTTCGTGTTTTCACCAGCACAGGCCTGGTAGGAGGTTGGACCTTGCCAATGTGGTGCCACCTGTTCATCCAAACACTGACAGGCGCAGCGTGACTGTGGTTCGATAACCTACCGGTCGGAAAGATAACATCGTGGGTGGATTTAAGAGAAAAATTCCTGGTGCACTTTAGCCAACAGCGGAGATCTATCAGAGACACTGCCGATGTGATGAACATTTGGAGGCGTGATGACCAGAGCCTGGAAGACTTTATCACACGCTACAACAAGGAGGTGTTAGAGATTGGGGATGTCCCTGAACGCTTGATTCGAGCGCAATTCAAGTATGCAGTACGCTGTGACGACATGATCAAGGTTCTATCCGGGACAGAAGGCTTACCCAAGAGCTGGGAGAAACTAATGGCTGCTGCGAAGGTCTACGCGCAAACTGAGCGCAACTTAAGCTCTAACAGGCCACCACCACCACACAATCGTCCACAAGATATGAGTGGTAGCGGTGGAAATAAATTCAAGAAGAATTGGCGCGACTCAACTTCTGGAACATACTCGTCTGAATACGCTCGAACGACCATAAACAAGCTCGCAGCGCAGAGAGAAACAAAACAAGAGAATAGAGAGCGGCAATGGACCCCCTAACGAAAACTCCTGCGGAGGTGCTCAGCACAGAAGACTATCAGTTTAAAACCCCTCCGCCAATGAAGAACAAGAGGGGCCAAGACCCAAATCAGTATTGTGACTACCACAAGGACAACAGTCACACTACAAACAATTGTATATCCCTCCGCACCGAGATCGAGAAGGCGCTCAAAAGTGGTGAACTCACTCACTTACTCCAGAACGTGCGAAAGGATATAAAACAAATTACTCGCGGCGATGAAGGCCCGAGTAAGAAAGCTAAAAACTAAGCGGCGCAAGGAGCAGATAACCATACAATAGCTTCTTCTCATGATTGGTTAGGTTCATCAACTTACCAATCCATGTCGTAGAACTATTAGTATGAGTAAGTTAAGTCCCAATTTAATTATCCTAAAGTAGCCAACTTTGTACCACGACCTCTGAGCCTTATCACTAATAAAAGCAAAGTTCTATTATTTCTGTGTTTATTACAAAGTGCATGCAATTCCTTTTGGTAAGCGCAAAAACATTATGGTAACCTTAACACAAGCCTCATGAACGGTCAGTGATCACACGCATTGCGCAAGGCCCAACCTTACGTTCACACATGAGCTTTATACCACATTTATTCGTCTTACCTAACCAAATAAATTGTACTCATGCAAAATATTGTAATTCAAACACGTTTCATAACAGTTACTGGCGCATCCTACGCCTTAACAAAAAAACTATGAACAATACGCGTCAGTGTATAAAATCAAGTTACTTGCGCCACAACGCATTAACAGACAGGGATTTACTTCCCAAACCTACAGTTAACTATCTATTGTTCATACAACCACAAGAATAAAGAAAACCTAAGCTAGGTCTTCTTCTTTGTCCGGAAAAACCTCCCTCAGCTGTGTCACGTAGTCGTCAGACTGTAGCGCGACAGTAATAAGATCCATGACTGGGAGCTGTAAAGTATTAAATTGAGTCTTCGCAGCGGCAGGAGCAGCTCCGGTATCAACACCATGAGTAGCAGACCTGCTAGTATCTCAGTCAACCTTTAAAATAATATATATTTTTATACATTTTTAAAAACAAAGTCAGCATCGACGATACTTTCTAATATAGGGAATGTCTGTAGTATGACGAATTTACGTGATATCGACATTGTTGCCATTATTAGTGTTATCTGTATTTGTTTTTATGATATTTGGTCAATTTAAAACATGTGTCAATATCATTTTGGCTGTATCACGACCTTATTTTTTTGTTTCCCATTTCGGTTACTATAGTAAATGCTGGTAATGGTATGACAGAAGCCGAATCAATACCGACCGGGTTTTTGCCGCATAGCACGGGTAATTTTGCGCACGACTCGATTCGAGTTTTAACAAGTCGATTTCGAGTAACTTGTGAGCTAGTCTCATAACAGAGACTGGGAGAGCGGTCTAACCACTTCATACCTTCGGGTTTTGATGTGGAAGGTACGATGTAGGGATGAGCACGGTACCCATTCGGTACCGAAAGTACCGGTACCGAAAAACGGGGAAAAGTGGTATCGGTACCGAATACCAATGTTTTACCCGTAAATATCGGTATCGTACCTGTACCGATACCGAAAAACAAAGAAAATAAGAACCGATACCGGTATCAAATATACCTGGTATGGTTAGATATGGGTTCAGTACAGTACCCGACACCAAATACCAAATGCTCATTCGTACTGTGATGTTACCCTAGCCCACTTGAACAACAACTCTTTTTGGCGGGACAAATTACCCAAATAAATTCACCACTAGTCCAGTACCATTCTCCAAGAAGAAAACAGAGTGAAGAAGATGATGAAAATTAGGTCAAAATCAAGCACCAACCGAACGATGCTCACCGGACGCGAAAGCCTGATCAGATTAATCGGAAAACGCCGACGATTTCTCCCCAATCGTCAATCTATTCTATCGGATCCGATTCAGGTTATTCTTTCTCCAATTTTATCCACATCCAATCATTACACCATGATTGCAGATTTACAGCCAATTAGTTATGTGATATTGTTTGTTTTGTTTCATTAGAGTGTTGTGAAAGATGAAAATGAAACAGAAAAGTCGTTAGAGGAACGGAGTTCGGGTTCGGATTCGGATATGGTTACGTGTCCGGTTTGCGGGAATAAGGTTCGTGGAGAAGAGTATATGATCAACTCACATTTAGGTATACCTAGGGTTTAGATTGCGTTTGAGTTTTTTTCATGTATTTGATTTTCTTGTGAATGCTTGTTGCTTATAGTTACATTAGTTTTAATTATTCGTTAGATGTAGGATTAAGGTTACCGACTTTTAGGAGGACCGTATAGAGCTTAGCCTTAAATTTCCTGTTTGGTAGTTTAGATCGTTCTCATCGGAGTCTTTGTCTCCATCTATATAATTTGACAAAAAACATCATTTGTCTAAGCGTTTGTATATTTTTTAAAAACATTTTACTCAAAGACACTTCTTTTTTTGTTTTTTTTTGGTTTTATACGCGCAAAATTATACATAGATTGATGAATAATAAGCCTTTAAATACAGAGTGTCACTTTACAACAACAACAACCATACCCAGTAAATCCCACAAATAGCAAAGCTACTTAGAGGGTCTGGGGAGGGTGGGATGTAGACAGACCTTGCCTCTATCCTATCCCTAGGGATAGAGTGTCACTTTAGTTTCTATAAAATTTTCTTTATTGCAGAGGCTCTAGTGTGGCGAGTTTTAGTTCCTTTTACCTATTTTTTTTATACATTTATAGATAAAGTAGGACTTGGAGGCTGCTCCAATGTGAAAGTTCTTACTAAGAATATTTTTAGTACACTATATTTTTCCGGTTTTTATGAGTAGTTATGTGCCTATGTAGTTGTAGTTCGTTCTCTTGAATCTAGATGTGTAGTCTAATTCACATATGAGTAAAGTGCATTACAGTGTTCGTAGGCATATATTGCAAGGAATGAAGTTTAAGTAATTGTTTAAATGGTTTATGCATTATAGTGTTTATTTGTTGGTTTTCTGTATTGTTGTTTGTTAAAAACATTACATGTTCCATGACTCGTGAAAACCCTGTCTTGATGGCCTTTTAGGTAGTTTTATAACGTTTTTTTGCACATTCATGTATCTTATGGATGCGTTTTGGTTTAGATGCATGTTTGACAAGAGGGACTAAAAGGAAATTAAGCCAGCAGACGCTTCTTCAGTTCAACTTCAGCCCCAGATCAAAAGCCCAAGTTGACCAAACAAATCTGGATGACACAAAATCTAACCCTACTTCTCATGATAAGGATATGACAGATTCGAGTGTGGTAGATATCGACGAAGCTAACAGTATCACATATGAGTCATCAAGTTCAGACAATGTTTCACTTGCTTATACAGATGGTTCAGCAGAAACCTTAGTGACTGATGACATAAGCATCGGGGGTCGTTCAACTATAAATGATGATGAAAATGTTAATTCAGATGATGACATATCAGGGAAATTGCTTGCAACCTTTATTGTTGGCCGACGGTATTGTGAAGAAGAGGAGTTACATACAGGAAACAACGTATCTCTCTGTAGAGATCCTGAAAATATTAAGGACTCTAATGCCATTAAGGTTAATATTTTGATGTTAGTTTACATTTTGAGTCAAAGTGCTTTGCGAATATTAAAGAATTACTTGGACTTTGATTCAGGTTCTTTCTGCAGATTCTGGATGCATTAAAGTGCTTGGTTATATACCTCGAGAGCTAGCTGAACACTTATCGAAGTTAATGGACACATTTGGCATAAGCTTTGAGGTATAATAAACTTTTGTGGAATGCTACCAGCCTACCAATATACATACACATATACACATATACATATACGAGCCGGGGGTATCACTGGAAGCGGCCTCTCTATTCCTATTGGGTAGAGGTAAGGCTGTCTACATCTTACCCTTCTCAGACCCTACCTTAGCTTTGCTATTGGTGGGATTTACTGAGTATGATGATGATGATGATACACATACACATACACATATACATATACATATACATATACATATACATATACATATACATATACATATACATATACATATACATATACATATACATATACATATACATATACATATACATATACATATACATATACGTATACACTTGGTTTAAAAAAGCGTTAGGCGCTCCGAAGCGTTTTGGTTCCAAAAGGTATATGAAGCGCTCAAAATAAAAAAAAATAAAAAATATTTATACACATCAATATGACATATTCTACTTTTTAATCAATAATAAATACAAAAATATGATTAAAAAACACACTTAACACATAAAAAACATAGTTAAAACATAAATTAAAGCTGAAACACTTAAAACATAAACATAAAAATAGTCTTTAATCAATAATCATCATAATCAAGTATGTATTCTTCTTCATCAACATCACTTAATCCAATATCTTCTTCAAGCTCATCTTCATCATATAGAGCTTGTTTTCTCTTGTCCCTTGATGTACTAGCACCGTCGATTATTGGAGAAGGCTGATTTTTGAAGAAAATATGAAGAATTGATGGAGAAGAGGGAGGGAACGGCTGGACAAAGCTAACGTTCTTTTTTTTAGGGTAAAGAAGTAGCGGGTATATCAATAAAAAAGTTTGGACCTCAATTAAATCCTATTGGAGACTATTGGGCCCAAATAAAAACCCAAATCTGACCTGATTGGGCTGGAGCATCGCTTCAAACACATGGCGCTTCGGGCTTAAAGCGGCGCTTCAAAACGCTTCATGTAAATTATCGCTTCAGATAAAAAAAAGCGCTATTCCAAACGCTTCATCGCTTCACGCTTTAAGCTCGCTTTTTTAAACCAAGCATATACATATACATATACATATACATATACATATACATATACATATACATATACATATACATATACATATACATATACATATACATATACATATACATATACATATACATATACATATACATATACATATACATATACATATACATATACATATACATATACATATACATATACATCAGATATAAAACAATCTTAACCTAGGAAGTGTAGGAAACCAGGTCAAATGAACTCCAATTTACCTCATTCTTACGGCGTTGGAATCGCCTCGTCGAACCCTATCCAAATATATATAGGGTTTAGCTTTTAGTGTTTAGACTTTAACTTTTAGGGTTTAGCTTTAGGGTTTAGCATTAGTATTTAGGGCTTAGTTTTAGGGTTTAGCCTTAGGGTTTAGGGTTTAGCCTTAGGGTTTAGGGTTAAGGCCTAAGGGGTTACGATTTTTGGTTAGGGTCCAACGACCCGTTCCAACACCGCTGAAATGAGCTCAATCGGAGTTTGTTTGACCCGGTTTCCTACACTTCCTAGGTTAAAGACATGTTGTACCGGGTCCTTACCCCATATACATACACACACATATATGTATATGTTAATGAGCATGTGTTTTCTGACCCAACAAGCGCTGGAACTGTTGCACCTGCTCAAACATCTCTCTAAATAACGATTTACATGATACTTTACAGTGATTGTATTGTAGGGTCGTATAATGTCGGTCCCTGAACAATCTCGTGCTGTTGTCCCAATTCAAATTTGGTGTCAAGAGAAGATTTCTTTTAGTGAACTCGAAGACGAAAAAGTTAAAGTTTTACAGTCATTATGCCGACATGTTATAAATGCAGTCAATTTAGGTGAGACGGCACCCCTTGGCATGGTGAAGTACCAACAGAATTTTTGCCTGTTGCTACAAGAGGTTTTGAAGTCGACCCCTCATGTTTTTACACATGATGAAAAGACTTTCTTAGGTGCGTATATAATATATTGAACCTAGTTTTGTTTATACTTATACATTTCCTGGTTTACGCATAGTTTTATATAATATTATCCTTATGTATGTTTTGCTTTGCAGAAAAGTTTCTTTTGCTTTCTAATGATAGTCAAAGGCTCTTCATTCGTCTTTATACACGAAAAGGTATTGATCATGTCACTTATAAACATTTATTGTTCTTAGCTGAAATATTGTAGCTTCCTATCTTTGGTTATAAATATACGTATTCTTTTTTTACTTCAGGTCCATGGTTTCGAATGTCTAGTATATCCTATGCTGAAATATTGGACAACCAACTTGCAGTGAAGGAACTCTCTGGTAATTTAGTTGTTATATATTTACAAATTAATTGTATCTTCGTATTTTTGGCGATACTCAGAAAGAAAATATTTTTAATATAGTATATATATAATATATAATGTTAGTAAGGTTATGTATAATTGTATATTGTCATCTTGCAGAAGCAGGTTATATTTGTTCCACTGAAACCACAAGTGAATTACACAAAGATGATTTGGAACAAATTTTGAACATTCTTACTGTGGGTGAGCTGCGGGAAATTCTAAGTGCGACTAATAAGGTCTGCATTGCATGAGATTAATATTACTAAACTTAAATTTCACTAATTTCATTCTTTAAACCGGATTAAGTTACTGAACATCTATGCTTTCCCATTATATTCTATTTTTTGCTTTCTTAAGAGTTAAGGTTGTTCGTTATACATCTAACGTAGTATGCACTGATGGAGCATTCCGGAGTGTACCTCCTAAATTTGGTTGATACTGTAGTTGTGCTCCTAAAGTTACATTTTGGCTTCTGATGACCACACATGAAGAGAACTACTGTGTGGACAGATACGGGCCATAAATTGTTAATCATCTAATGTTATATATATTTTTTTTGTTCTTATGAAAAATACGCAGTCCAAGATATTAAATTTGTGAATATTGATGGCTTGGATCCTAAGTTAAAATTCCTTCTCCCCACCCTCTCTCTCTCTTTCTCTCTCTCTCTCTCTCTCACACACACACACACGCACGCATGCACACACATATATATATACAGTGAAAGTTTTAAATACAAAAGGGTCTTAACGTGCGATGGTGCGCGAGTGAAAAAATAACGTGCGTGATTATGCAAATAACGTGTGTAATTAGGGTTAACCCAACCCATGCGTAATTTTGCAAATAACATGCGTAATTAGGGTTTAACCCAACCCATGCGTAATTATGCAAATAACGTGCGCAATTATGTATTATAACGTGCATATTTTAAAAATGAACATGCGCAATTCACTCGCGCACTGTCGCACGTTAAGGGGCTATTATAGTTTATACGTTAACCCTCTCCTGTTTACATATATGTGTGTGTGTATATATATAGGGTTTGGTTCATTTGTGAACAACCCCCTTAATAGTGAACTGTGTGAACTAATCCTGGCCCTTGATTGTCAATACACTATTGTAAATCAATGGCCATAATTTGATGATGAAAATACACTAGTGTATGATGAAAGTACACTAGTGTATTTCACGATTTGGTAATTTAAATCAATGGCCAGGATTTGTTCACTCAGTTCACAAATATACTAGTGTTCACTCTAGAACCCCACCCTATATATATATATATATATATATATATATATATATACAATTTTACAACGGTATATGCTGGCACTTTTTGTCTTTTTTTGGCTACAGTTGTTTCTTATAAACTTCATTTTATTGGAATGCAGTTCTCATTGACTTTCTTATTGCATTTCTTAAGCTTAAATATTCTTCTGATAAATGTTAGCATTTTTCAGAAATGCAGTCATAGTTCACGCAAGCAAGAGTCCATTTCGTTACTTCTTTCTGCATACGGGGATCGATCAAGGTCTTACTATATTTCCTAAATCCTAATTATCTACTCCATCTGTACTCAGTTTATTTCTTCTATTAATTATAATCATCACGTATGCCACAGCTCATTGCTATATAAAATGGTCCTGGAGAAAACTGGCACTTGCATACGTATTTCTTCAGCAGCCGATTCCCTCGTTTGGCGCGTTGAGGTAAATGTATTATGACATCACATTAATTCGGCGTTTAGTTTTCTGACTTTCTCTGGTATCTCTTATATTGTTTTTGTACAGAGGCTTTTCTTCTGTAACGGGGAGCAAGATCTGTCGGCATTTTTACTAGTGGATTTGGGAATCGTGAAGTATCCAACTTACAATTGTATCGTCACTGACCAGTTGTTTTCTAGTCGAAATGATTTACTATCTTATGAGGAGGTAATACCGAGATTATTAATTGTTTATTTTAGCCTATAGTCGTTACCAGACTAATATAAGCTGTCAATAGGCACTCGAAGTAGCACAAATCATGGATGAATCTCTTGAAGAAGATGACTCATCAATGGTCTTGAGATGTATAGCAATATCCATTTCCCGTATATCTAGCTGTGCTGCAAAAGCTATTAAATTCTCGTGCTTTTCGGCATCGTGGGTCTACTCCAAGGTGGTTCTTTTAGGCGTTTCTTTTCTCGAGTCTGAACGTAGGTACGGGCTCCGGTACATTCTCTCATAGGTTATAATTTTGACACTTTGTTAGTGCACATTTGTGTGTCCCTTACTGTGTGAATAGGCTAGATAGAGTGTGTTGTATTTGTAGATAGTTAACGCATGAGTGTTGCGGTTGACTTGTAGCCATACGTTGTGTGATGTACAACATATGAGCCATGCGTGTTAGTGTTCCAACGCATGAGTCATGTGTTGTTGCTCCCAACGCATGAGTCATACCCTATAAATAAGGAGACTTGCGTTGGAGAAGATAAGTTTTAGATTTTTGGAGATCGAACACGCTTGTTCTCTCCCAGAGCTTAAACGATGTAAACTCTTTCGGTATGAAGAAACTGTGATGACCAAACGTTATGCTGCCAAAATTTCTACCGAATTTGTTTCCGTCTTGAACATAATTAAACACCGATCCGTAGAAATCACGTTCTGTTTCTCGTTTTTTCACAATTTTACTTGTCAATGGGTCAATCCGGGTTATGTTTCATCTTCAACTGGCAAAACCAAAATAAAATTAGCTCAAAAGAAAACAGGTTAAACAGATGTTTTTTTTTTTATTTTATTTTTCATATGTGATTGTAATGGATGTAATAATTTATAATTTCTCAGGCACACTGATGCAATTGATTTACTTAAGCATCTATTACTTAATTTTGCTAAAGATAGAAGAAGAGGTTATTGGACACTAAGACTCTCAATTGATTTGGAACATCTGGGTCGGGTCAATGAGAGCCTATCTGTTGCTGAAAGTGGATTAGATGATCCATGGGTTCGTGCGGGCTCAAGAGTATCATTGCAAAGGCGTGTACTTCGATTAGGAAGACCGCCAAGACGGTGGAAAGTTCCTAGTTATTCTGAATCTGTCAATAGAAAGATCCCCGAGGTTGTTACTAGTTAGCTTATACCTCTCAGTCTGGTATTTATATATTGTGAAAAAATGAATTATGATTTTGGTAAAAAAACCGATTCTCGGTTCAGCCCAAAACCGAACCAGTTTTAAATCGGATGCAGAACGGAACTGAACCATTTTAGATCGGTTAGTAGGGGTGCTAAACAGGTCGTGTTCGCGGGTTCAATCTGACTCGAACCCAAGACTTTAGACGAACCTGAACACGACCTGAGCTCGAAAATTGTGTCATACATATGAACCTGAAGACGACCCGAATATTCGCGGATTGACCTGAGGACAACCCGAATATTCGCGAATTGACTCGAAGACGACCCGTTCAACCCATTTTTTTTCTTAATTATTTATTCAAATTATAATGTTAAAGTTAAAATTTACTACAAAAGAACACAAATGTATATAATACAGTTACATTTAAATGATAAAATATTATCTCAAAATTCCTTTTTTAAGTTGTAATTATGGCATAAAATACACACCCAATATAATTCATGTCATAAAACATATTGTAAAAAATATAATATAATATAAATGGGTTAAACCGGTCAACCCACCAACCCTATCGGGTTGACCCGAACCCAACCCGTTTAGCTAAATGGGTTCGTGAGTTCAACCTGAAACTGATCCGAATTTGCTTAGACTAAACCCAAACGCGTGAATTTCTTGTTAGGTTCGTGTCGTGTCAGAAATTCACACCCCTGTCGGTTAGGTAATCGGTTCAATTTATCTGAATTTTTTTCAGTTTCTGTTCTGTTTGGACCCGATGGGAACTCCTATCAGTTTTAGTTTGCAGACATGAAGTTATGACGTCTAGGAGATCTAAAATTTTAATGTTTGCTCTTTATTTTCACTCAACAAGTCTCTTTTTTGGAGCTATTGTTTAGGTTCATGTTCAAGGTAGGCCGATTAACTGTAAAACCGGGACAAAGAGCAGGTTTTACGGTGAAGATGGAGAACAATGTGGGGTAGAGCAGCTTGCTCTTCAGTATTATGCGGGTGAAGATGGTGGTCAATGGCAAGGTGTTCATTCAGAAAGCGGAATTTGGTTGACGGTTTTTGGACTTCTTATGTGGGATGTTATCTTTTCTGATGTGCCAAACGTCTTTCTCACCAGATTTCAGGTACCGAAATACAGTTACATTATAAGTCAAATGTTTTATATTGTCACTTTGTCAGTTTCTATTTTGTGTTGCAACTTATGCTAGTTGTTGATTGTTGGTGTTAAAAGTTAAACCATGTCATGTCCCACATATTTATGATTGGTTGATTTGGATTGTATTTTGTTCTTAACGGGTCAAATGGATAAAACAAAGCTTAAAAGGAAACGATTTATATAGATCAAACGTGTTGAAAGTGTCTAACATGTTTTTTTCAGTGTTGTAAGAATCGCTGGCGCTAGTCAGCTGGTGGGGTATGGACTAGCGATTAATGAGGATTAATAGGATTAATTGGATTGAGATTTTATATATAATTTTCAGTCTTATATGTATATAAACACATTTTTATATGTATTTCTTTTAAGTGGACATGTTTTAACACCTTTTTTGACCCATATTTTCATATAGATAGGATTATTTGCCGGAATTAACAGGTTTTGGTCAAGAATTTGGCCGGAATCGCTAGAATGCCACCGGATTTTGGTCATTATGCGATTATCAACATATTATTGGTTTTGAAACGAACGCACATCTCTCTTTATAGTTTATACGTATTTATACACACACACATATTATCTGAATCTTTTGCTTGATTTCTATTGCAGACTTCACCCTTAGATTTAGACACAGATTACTTTTACGAAGCTAGAAAAAGCATCATAGAACAATTATTATCAAAAATTCAGGAAGGCATGGCAGAGGAAATACTCATAACTTCATGGGAATCACATTTTGGAACATCATGTCGAGGTGTTAACTGGAACAGACACTCGTTAACTGAACTCCGAGCAGTTGTGACTTGCATAGGTAGCGGTTGCATGGCAACCATCTGTCGACACCTGGCACAAGACTACAGGAGTTGGTCTAGCGGCATGCCGGATCTACTATTGTGGCGGTTTCATTCTGATTATAGCGGTGAGGCAAAACTTGTTGAGGTTAAAGGGCCTCGGGATCGTCTTTCTGAACAACAACGTGCATGGCTTCTGTTTTTTATGGATTCTGGCTTCAATGCTGAGGTTTGTAGGGTTAATCCTCCAGTTTCCAAGTAAGAACAGTGAGAGTTTCCAAGTAAGAACAGTGAGTTGTTTGATCTGTACAGATTTAATTTGTATAACATTAAACAATATTTAACAAATTAATATATAAATATAGAAACATTCAGTGAATAGGGTTGTTTTGGGTCGGAATTGATCCAATGAGCATTAAGATAAGATGTTGAATATGTTATTATGAAGAGTTTCTGTGCAAGTCTACATGTTCTTAGTTAGGGCTGGCAAACGGGTCTAGTCGGGTCAGAACGGGTTAGGATCGAGATGAGTCAAATTAGAAAAAGGTTGTTTTGGGTTGGGTCGGAACGGATTCGGGTCCAAATGGGTTTGGGTCAAATTGGGTCCAGTTCGGAATGGGTTTCGGGTCGAAACGGGTTGGGTTTTTTTTGCCGTTTCTATAAACATGATTTCATCATTCATAACCTTTTGTTCTAGTCGTGACAGAAACAAAAGAAAACCGATCAAAATGAAACAAAGAAAAAACCTAAACCGACCAAAATGATAAAAAAACCGAAAAATCTTTTTGTACACGGATCATTCTCTGGTGCCTTCTCTCTTTTAATAATAATATTACATATTAATTTTATATACAAAATATAATATAATATTAATTAATATAGTTAGAGATAACAAATATAAATATATCAAATAATATAATAAGTATAATATTATTTAATATAATTAGAGATCAAACGTATAATTTCAAATTTAATTAATAGTAAATTACTTTTTGAGTCCCTATGTTTTAGTGGTTTTAACCACTTGAATGCAAAATAAAAAAGTTTAACACTTTGAGACTCTAACCGCTCATTCACACCTTCTCTAAAAAATTCAAAAAACCTTTTGTAAGGTTGAGTTCTCTAAGTTCTCACAACTCGTAGAAGTTTTCATTTTACCCTAACCATATATATTTGTTAAGATAAAATATATTATTTAGATATAAACAATAATTACTAATAAGGTATCAAATCACATGTACAAGTAACGAAAATATAACTGTTATTTATTTTTACTAATTTATTTAAATAAGTCATTTCATTAGTAAGGATTATATACAAGTTTATAATTTATGTAATACACGGGGTTGTAAGCTAGTATTAAAATAGCTGAAAAGCACATTGATTAGGGAACTACTAACAAGCAACATACATACAAAACCTATAAAAAATAAATGATATTATATACCCAAATATCCAATACTTTAACACGATGGTTGTAATAGTTTTATTTAGAGTTTGTTTTATGGCTTGAATTTTTTTATTGTTGCCTTGCTACTTTTATTTTGGTTGGTTTGAACTTTGAATGTTGCAACTCTTAATTAATGTTTTAAATGGTTTGATTTGTTTTTATTGAATTGTTAATTTTGCGATTTAATTGTCAACCGGTTCCCGCGAGAACCGTTTACACGAGAACCGTTTAACCGGTTCGGAACTGAACCGGAACCGTTATAATACGGTTCGGTTCCGGTTCTTAAATTTAGCTATTAATGGTTCCGGTTCGGGGATTCGGTTCGGTTCTGAACCGTTGCACAGCCCTATCAAGGCCTTAACAAATTTAAAATTATATTGTTGATACTTAATATGAACTAGTTTTTTTTTATATCGCGCGTTGCGGCGAAACCGAGCAAATGATAATGTAAAACAAACGTGATTTGAAAATAAAGCATGTTGTTTTGAAAATCAAACCATTAGAACGATTTAGTTTATCATCGTACCGTTTTATGATACCAAATAAATACTTTATTTTGAGTATAACCTTGTTTGAACAAAACTTATAACGGAATGTCAGAGAAAGAAATCAAGCACAACTACGTACTTAAGTTTTTAGAAAAAAGTTATAAAGGATCAAATTAATCGATAAATTAATATATTTAAAAAAAGAAAAAAACAATTATTAAAAAAGTAAAGGAAATGTACGTTTAAAAAAAAGGAAAATATGGTATTACCAGTAAATATAATAATAAACTATTATAATATATTAAATAATAAAATAATAAAAAACTATATATTTATATAATATGAAAATGAAAGGTCGGTGACCACCTTTCTATTTTATAAAATTCACCCTAATTTTTCTTAATTGATAAGACTTCTCCCTCAAATTTCTAACTACACAAAAACCAGCCTTCTAATTTGATTAAAATGAGCCTTTTACCTTTTAACTTGACAAAAAGCCCCCATACTTTCTAACTTTTTTTTAACCTTCAAACTTTTTACATATAACCCATCCTACCTCTAAACTTTACTATAATGCCATAGGTAACCCTCTAACTTTAACTTTCTAAAATTTCGAGCTTACCCTAAAACTATTTTCTTACGCTTTTATTTTTTTAGACATATCGGTATACATTCGAGTTCTTCTACGCTTTAATGTAATTTTTGTTTGAAAACGAGTTGGGTCAATTATTAAATGTTTTTTATGTACGTTTTGACGTAAACTTTGTTTGAAAATAAATCGGGTCAAATGTAATACGTTTTGATTCGGTGGTATAAATTTGAGCTATCATACGTTTTGACGTCAATTTAGTTCGAAAACGAGTCTGGTTGATTGTAGTCTATACGTAGTCATTTCGCGTATGACGCCGCCGCAACACACGACGGGTAAAAAAACTAGTTATTATAAAAATAAAATTACTATTCATGATCCTTCGAAATCAATATATATATATAATCTTATCGGTTCTAAAAATTAATTATTCTTATTAAGTCTTATGATTCAACTTCAGATTTTATCTAAATAATAATTGCAAACTTTTTTTTTTTTGAATGACAATAGTTGTAAACTTAGTTACAATACCTCACAATGGTTTTCTATTTAAAGCCTATTCTAAATATTTATAACGGGCAATAAGCATCTATTACTCTATTAGCAATTTAGCATAATTCGTTTTTAACAATAAGGATTAAAATATATACGAACCTTAGAATTCTTAATGGTGGAAACTATAATAAAATTTTACTGAAGTTCCTTGGCTGTATAGCAATGAATCTATAAACGATTAAAGCATATACGAACCTTATAAAGCATTAAGTTTGTTTTGTGAAACCGGTCAGTAAACTACGGTAAATATCAAGCATTGGATATTCAAAATTCAAATTATGGGTAGTCATAAACTTTTAGAAAAAAAAACGAGGTTTTATTTTAGCAATATAAATCGGGTTATTCGGGTTAACCCGAATTCCCGAACTAATTAATTGTCTTCGGGTCGGGTAATCGGGTTTGGGTTTTACAGGGTGGTAGTTAATCGAACCGGGTCTTTTCGAGTCCGATTCAGTGATATGCATTTTATGTGACAAGGAAAATCCTTAACACTAGTTATTTCTTTCTCTTACACATAATACATGATTAATAGTTAATAATGTTTGTTAAAAAACATTTTTTTCATTATTATGGGTATAGCTTTAGTAAATGGACAATTGCATATTTCTCCTTAAAAAACTGCTTAATTGCGTATTTACCCAAATTAAAATTAATATTGCATATCTCCCCTTCCTTAGCTATTAAAATTGCATATATCCCATTCCTTAACTAATATAATTGCAAATTTACCCATTTTGATTTATTTTATTAAAAACAAGTTATATAATGACTTTTTACCTTTATTTTTACTAAAACTTAAAAAAAAATTATATTAAGACATCTATTACATTGACAAACATTAGACAAATTTGAATATTTTAAGAGTTAAAAAAAATACTAAAAACAAAAATAAATTATATACAACAAGGCAATATAAAATTTAAACAAAGAAATAACAAGCGTATATTCAAGCATAAAATCCTCTAATCTAAAAAACAAAAATAAAGTAGACGTGACCCATATCTATGGCAAAACCTTGTTCATGTTTATGAACCAAGTCAAACCTTATTATTATGGTTTTCCTTGATCTTCTTAGAAATGAGAAGCTACTTTACAATTGTTAAACTAAAAATGCAGTAATTAGTCAGACCTTATACAGTTAGTTATATGTTATGGTGATAAGGTGTATTTCCTTTATCTTAAAAGTGAAGGGTTAAAATCCTGTAAAATGCAATAAAAGTATATCAAAAATAGTGTAGTTTGTTGTTTAAAAAGAAGATATTTTCAGGTATATTAAAAATAATACTATTATTATTATTATTATTATTATTATTATTATTATTATTATTATTATTATTATACCGGTCAAAAACATCAATACGTATTTATTCATTTTTATTAGTTTTTGTAGATTTTTACTAGTTTAGCGGTTTATTCTAGTGTTTAAGTTTTAGTAAAAATGAATAAATATAATTTTTTTTAAAAGAATTGTGAAAAATTCATAAAGACTAGTAAAAATGAATAAATAATTATTTTTTAAGTTTTAGTAAAAATAAAGGTAAAAAAGTCATTATATAACTTGTTTTTAATAAAATAAATCAAAATGGGCAAATTTGCAATTATATTAGTTAAGGAAGGAGATATATGCAATTAAGCATTTTTTTAAGGGGAAATATGCAATTGTTTCTTAGTAAATTATCCGATTCTCTTAGATAACGATAACTTTTATTATGAATCAACTAGCAAGAGTTAAGTTGGGAATATGCTTCTTTACCATTTTCTTCTTTCCGGTTTTTAAAGTCCATAGAGATGTTAATGCATGCCATTGCAATCCATTTTTCGATCACTGGTTATAAATATGTATCATAACCCGTCAATTAGTTCCTGTGAAGTTCACGTGTCACACCCCCAAATTACCACCTAGGGTATGTCCCTATTGGAAGTGTAACGATCCAACAAAGAGCCACCAATCATATCAAACACGAGTTATAATGTATTGAAATACCCAATTGAAATAAATGTATCGTTTGAAAAGTTAAACCAAAACCAAAGTACTGAGCGGAAGCATAAATGTATAAGTGTGTAGATGTATCAAAACCAAATCAAAATAACTGCTTATTATGACCACAACCACTCCAGCAGCATCAGACAGCAAGCTCCCAAGTTCCTTCAATAATTACCTACAAGCATGTAAACAAGTGTGTCAGACTACGCTGGTGAGTTCAAGGTTTGTGTTTGTTTACCAAGTAGTGTTACCAATCATGTGAGTAAAACAGTTTACAAAACGATATGTTGTTTGTTGTTGTGATGTTTGATGTTTCGATGTTGTTATTACTCGATTACCGAATGGCCAGATGATATGTGATTGCCAACCCCAATGCCTCTATCAAAGCATTGGTTATGTTTTAAGGTAATTAGTTCACGCCCGTTCTCCTCGAACGTCGTGAGGGTGCCAAACCTAATAGCGCTATCAACTAATAACCCCCGTTGCCCTACAAGCAACGACCCGGTAGATGTAGTGGTCTTACAATGATAGAAAACTGAGTACAATAACCAACATCCCATTACCCATGCATTCCTCATCGGAACGTTACCCGTTATCCCTTCACTGGGATCCATGCTTGAGAAAGAGCAATGAACTCACCTTAGGTTTGCTCGGTTAGACAAGTTACTCGTTAAATAAGTTCAATACTCACGACCTAGAAGAGTGTTTGGTAATGATCAGTTTTACAGTTTGTTTACACATAGATCACATCAGTGGTTGTCACGTATGGCACGTATAACAGTTAAGCAACAATTCAAGCAAGAACAATGATTATTCAAACAGTTGATCCAATAGTACACAGTATCGAGTAGCTCAATCAAGTTACAAGGTCCGATCCAATCAACAATCCCAATCCGGTTATCTAACCCTAACCGGATTGCCATTAACACTATAGAACCGATCCGGATGGCCCAAGTCCATCCGGTTAATATATAGTCCCATCCGGTTCGTCATGTATTCAACCTATCAATCCCATACATCATATTGTTTATGAAATCATTTGTCATAATGTAAATCTACTATCTAACCCATTTAACCAACTGCGCGGCCCAAATCAATACACTAAACCCAATCAACTAATATTCAACATAAGATCAGTGAACTAAATTAACCATATTACATCAACCGGCCCAACATTAACTCAATCCAAACTACCCAGCCCATCGTTAGTTTACTGTTTAACCAGCCCAACATATTTATGTTGATTGTTATTAATTATTCGGCCCACCTTTGACCAATCTCTATAACCTGAGCAAGTATGCTACAACTAATCCAACAACACCCCTTATAGCCGTAGGCCCTAAACCCTCGTACAATCCAACACTTGATCACATTGAACCTTACAGTTTATGATCACACATACGAATTTCAAATTATATTCAACATACACAATTAATTATTAACAATACACAATTAATTATTCACAATACACAAGCTGCCCCCCTATTGGACCTTTGCTCGGCCCACTAGATGATCAACACATCTAATCACAGATCAAGCCCATGTCATTAATTTATTTAGTTTGCAAGTTATCATGTGTCACCACCACTAAAATTTCCCTATTTTCATATAAATAACCTGATGTTTCCTACAACCAAAGCCGACAACTATTTTCACCTCTCTATCCTATTGGACCGATTTCTGTTGGTGGGTTTGACTAACATAACATATCACATGATTTGCACATAGGATCACATATGATTGCATCGAAACCACAAACCCCCCACATGGCCGCCATTTGCTTGTTACCCCTTTGACTTAATCCAACCACAACTTACCCTATTATTGGACCGAACATGCCCCCCCTGTCATTTACTATAATTATGTATTACACAATACCCCACACATATACACATTAAATCTTTATCAAAATATCAAAGATCACACATAACAATATCACACAACATAAAAGTCAATCAGTGAGAAACACTAACCAGGAACCTGATTGACTAAGATGTTATCTCGAACAGGAGGGGGGGGGGGGTTTCCACAGAACTCGTGCGATCAGGGAATAACCTTTAGGGTTCTAGACTTGAGATATAAGTAACCTAATATTGATCTCTAATACGTATTCATATAGGATTGTAAAATTGGGCGGTTCTCTTCTAGCCGAAACAATGGGCTTAAGCCCATGTAGAATAGGCTGCCCAACTTAGCAAACAAGCAATATATATTTACAATTAAGGGAGGTGGGGTCCGACTCTCATGTTACATACAAAAGAGTGGGCTGAAATCACATAGTTTGGGCCGAGATATAGTATATACTTATAGGGTAAAGGATAACATTCAAGTCATGTATACGCGTAACGGGCCGATACATTGTTTGGTTTGAATTGTGTAAGCTAATTATCGCACAATTAATTTAACGGAGTTATATGAATGGCGTTTAACAAAGAATGGAGGATAACGAAGAGTTTAGATCACAAGATAATGCGTCACTTAACCTAAAGAATTCGGGTTGTCACATCATCCCCAACTTGAAAGAAATTTCGTCCCGAAATTTAACAAGTAAGCACAGAGGAATGAAGTGATGAAAACTCTAATTAAACTATATGTAATACTACGCAAATAATAATCACAAATAAAAATCAAGCATTACACGCGATCACTAAGCATCCAAGTACCGCACAGGCACTACGTAAACCAAATTGTAAACAGGATTGCTAGGTCAGTTGGGTGCCACATCATCCCCAACTTGAAAGGGAATTTCGTCCCGAAATTCGCCAAGGATATCGAAAGTTGGTCCCACCGTTGAACAATCGGGGATAACAGAGCTTCACCTGATCTTTGCGTTCTCCCACCGCGAATTTCCACTATTTCTTAAGCTTAACAGCTTCCCTAGGGGTTCAAGTACAAATCCTGGATCTGTGACTAGGTTCTCATTTCCATATATGTGTTTCTGGTTGCTAATATCCTACCTTGACTTTCCCACATGTCAAACTTCGTTTCCATGCGTGGCTATCTGGGCCTTCAGGCCCGGTCACCCACATATGGTCTTCAGGTTTTAATGCATCCTATTAAAACTCAGGTGAATAGGATATCGAGGCCCATGTGCTTCGCCTACCCCACTTCCCTAAGCTGAGTAAGCTGTGAAGACGTTCTCCTAATTTGGTTCCCAAGAGTTCACCGCTCCCCGCAGTGCTAACGAGGTTAAGGCTACGCAATCTTCGAAAATCCCATGATGAATCTGTGATAGTATCCAGCGAATCCAAGGGATTGCTGTATCCCAGAAGGAAATCAGGATTGGCATAAGGTCGATTCTGGAATTCTACCTAACGATGTGGAAGTAAACCAGGTAACTCTTCAGAAGACACGTCAGAAATTTCACGAATACTGGAAGATACTCTATCTTCCTTTCTTAAAGTGGCGAATCGGTGACAAGAGCTAGTATAGCAGAGTAGCCCTTCCGTAGACACTTCTGGTCTTTCACGACTGTGACAATGCCAACAACGGCACCACTACGATGATCTTAAACTGATAAGGATTCCCCACTGGGGAGAGGGAACGCACGATTTTCTTTTTGCAGAGAATTTTCGGCTTGGTACATAGATAACCAAGTCCATGTCAATGACCATGTCAAAACTTACAAGAGTATTGGGAAGTAGGTCAATGTCGAACACTTGACCCACGAGATCAAGTTTACAACCAAAAAGAACATGAGAAGCTTCTATCGATTTACTATCAGTTAGTTCTACTACATGCTTATTTACAAGAAAGGTGGAAGTCAGTCCTAACTAACGACTGAACCCTAAGGCACATAACTCCAATCGAAACAAGAGTCAAATAAAACAGAAGCAGAAGAAGATCATTCAAAGAAAACGTACCGGTCTCAACATTTCCATCATTGCGAGTCTCCCCCAGCGCCAATAGTAAATACTCTTCCACGTGCTCCGTTCCCACCATTGTTCCCATTGTTGCCGCTCCCAGTATTGTTGTTGTTGCCAGCATTCTGATTAAGCTGAGGGCAATCCCTCTTAAAATGACCCTCATCACCACACTGAAAGCACCCCTTTTGATTTCCCTGGTTCTGTTGAGACTGTTGCCCTTGCTGTCTCTGATTCGACTGAGTCTGCTGCTGCTGCTGCCTTGGCTGAGGAGCCCTACAATCCTTGGCCTCATGGCCTACCTTGTCGCACCTGCGACAAACTCGATCACACTGCCCATAATGATGAAACCCACATTTGCTACACTGAGGCTTCTTTCCCACATAAGGTCTCTGATTTTGATTCACTGCGGATGATTGGCCAAAGCTGCGAGTACTGCCAGTATCTGTCTTCTTTTGGGGCTGAACCGAGTTGGACGCCTTGTCCATATCACCCCACTTGCGTTTGCCATCAGTGACAGGAGTAGTGGCTGTAGTGGCGGTAGTAGTAGCTTTAGAAACACGCGGTGGCAGTGAGTTGCTTTCCACCTCCTGATCAATAATCTTGTGAGTCAACCGGACAATCTGGGTCAAGTTATTGAGATTTGCAGCGGTAACCAAACCCTTCACTCGTGGAGGTAACCCCTTGATGAATAGCTCGATCCTTCGTGACATCGGTCGAGACAAATTCGGACACAAGTCAGCCAGCTCATACGATCGCTTCACATACGCTTCAACCTCAGATCCCACCAGTTTCAAATCGTAATACTCGTTCTCTAGCTTCTGTATCTCGTCACGAGGACAGTATTCCTCCCTCATTAATTCCTTGAAGTCATCCCAAGTAGTAGCGTTTGCTGCATCGATACCCAGCAGCTGAACCTGGGCATTCCACCAGGTTAAGGCACCATCCTCAAGCGTGCCTGTCGCATACTTCACGCGGTCCCCCACAGGACAGTTACACATAGCAAACACTGACTCAGCTTTCTCGAACCACCTCAATAGTCCCACAGCCCCTTCCGTCCCGCTGAAGGTCTGTGGCTTACAATCCATAAACATCTTGAACGTACAGGCAGGCTGGTTGTTTGGGTGCGCAGCTTGGTATGCTGCCAGAGCCTCAGCCACACGTGTGTTTATCAGATTCGTTAACTCGGCCTGAGTCATGTTGATGCTACCACGACCGTGTCCTCGTCCACTCATGTTTCTATATATGGAAATGAACTAATTTAGGTGTCGAAAACGAGGAAGGTGCTCAGGTTTATCACGTTAAGAACGATTAACTACCATGTTAATACACAGACAGGGAAGAACCCCTCTTACATTCGTTAAGTCTCATTGGGATTTGCATGCACCACGCGTTATTATTATGTGTGCACCCATGATAATAAGGCGGTTTGCATGCTCCTCTCAATGCTTCTTAACTTATGTTTGAAGTTTCTCCCACCCCAATCAACACAAAACAAGCACTACCAACAAGATTAGGATTTACTAGATGTAAGTGTTACGTTACACTATCAATGTGTCATGATGCCTACCATGTCGTATCGTGCATGCTATAAATATAATTACGTTTACTAGGCATATAAAGCATAAGCTAACGAGGAACGAACCTTGCAGTCTGAAGCTGAGTGTCATGGTCATTGTTTGGATCAATTCGGTTATAGTCTGGTTTTATGAAAACGTTTTAAAACCGAGTTCTCTATAACCAGTGGCTCTGATACCAAAATGTCACACCCCCAAATTACCACCTAGGGTATGTCCCTATTGGAAGTGTAACGATCCAACAAAGAGCCACCAATCATATCAAACACGAGTTATAATGTATTGAAATACCCAATTGAAATAAATGTATCGTTTGAAAAGTTAAACCAAAACCAAAGTACTGAGCGGAAGCATAAATGTATAAGTGTGTAGATGTATCAAAACCAAATCAAAATAACTGCTTATTATGACCACAACCACTCCAGCAGCATCAGACAGCAAGCTCCCAAGTTCCTTCAATAATTACCTACAAGCATGTAAACAAGTGTGTCAGACTACGCTGGTGAGTTCAAGGTTTGTGTTTGTTTACCAAGTAGTGTTACCAATCATGTGAGTAAAACAGTTTACAAAACGATATGTTGTTTGTTGTTGTGATGTTTGATGTTTCGATGTTGTTATTACTCGATTACCGAATGGCCAGATGATATGTGATTGCCAACCCCAATGCCTCTATCAAAGCATTGGTCATGTTTTAAGGTAATTAGTTCACGCCCGTTCTCCTCGAACGTCGTGAGGGTGCCAAACCTAATAGCGCTATCAACTAATAACCCCCGTTGCCCTACAAGCAACGACCCAGTAGATGTAGTGGTCTTACAATGATAGAAAACTGAGTACAATAACCAACATCCCATTACCCATGCATTCCTCATCGGAACGTTACCCGTTATCCCTTCACTGGGATCCATGCTTGAGAAAGAGCAATGAACTCACCTTAGGTTTGCTCGGTTAGACAAGTTACTCGTTAAATAAGTTCAATACTCACGACCTAGAAGAGTGTTTGGTAATGATCAGTTTTACAGTTTGTTTACACATAGATCACATCAGTGGTTGTCACGTATGGCACGTATAACAGTTAAGCAACAATTCAAGCAAGAACAATGATTATTCAAACAGTTGATCCAATAGTACACAGTATCGAGTAGCTCAATCAAGTTACAAGGTCCGATCCAATCAACAATCCCAATCCGGTTATCTAACCCTAACCGGATTGCCATTAACACTATAGAACCGATCCGGATGGCCCAAGTCCATCCGGTTAATATATAGTCCCATCCGGTTCGTCATGTATTCAACCTATCAATCCCATACATCATATTGTTTATGAAATCATTTGTCATAATGTAAATCTACTATCTAACCCATTTAACCAACTGCGCGGCCCAAATCAATACACTAAACCCAATCAACTAATATTCAACATAAGATCAGTGAACTAAATTAACCATATTACATCAACCGGCTCAACATTAACTCAATCCAAACTACCCAGCCCATCGTTAGTTTACTGTTTAACCAGCCCAACATATTTATGTTGATTGTTATTAATTATTCGGCCCACCTTTGACCAATCTCTATAACCTGAGCAAGTATGCTACAACTAATCCAACAACACCCCTTATAGCCGTAGGCCCTAAACCCTCGTACAATCCAACACTTGATCACATTGAACCTTACAGTTTATGATCACACATACGAATTTCAAATTATATTCAACATACACAATTAATTATTAACAATACACAATTAATTATTCACAATACACAAGCTGCCCCCCTATTGGACCTTTGCTCGGCCCACTAGATGATCAACACATCTAATCACAGATCAAGCCCATGTCATTAATTTATTTAGTTTGCAAGTTATCATGTGTCACCACCACTAAAATTTCCCTATTTTCATATAAATAACCTGATGTTTCCTACAACCAAAGCCGACAACTATTTTCACCTCTCTATCCTATTGGACCGATTTCTGTTGGTGGGTTTGACTAACATAACATATCACATGATTTGCACATAGGATCACATATGATTGCATCGAAACCACAAACCCCCCACATGGCCGCCATTTGCTTGTTACCCCTTTGACTTAATCCAACCACAACTTACCCTATTATTGGACCGAACATGCCCCCCCTGTCATTTACTATAATTATGTATTACACAATACCCCACACATATACACATTAAATCTTTATCAAAATATCAAAGATCACACATAACAATATCACACAACATAAAAGTCAATCAGTGAGAAACACTAACCAGGAACCTGATTGACTAAGATGTTATCTCGAACAGGAGGGGGGGGGGTCTCCACAGAACTCGTGCGATCAGGGAATAACCTTTAGGGTTCTAGACTTGAGATATAAGTAACCTAATATTGATCTCTAATACGTATTCATATAGGATTGTAAAATTGGGCGGTTCTCTTCTAGCCGAAACAATGGGCTTAAGCCCATGTAGAATAGGCTGCCCAACTTAGCAAACAAGCAATATATATTTACAATTAAGGGAGGTGGGGTCCGACTCTCATGTTACATACAAAAGAGTGGGCTGAAATCACATAGTTTGGGCCGAGATATAGTATATACTTATAGGGTAAAGGATAACATTCAAGTCATGTATACGCGTAACGGGCCGATACATTGTTTGGTTTGAATTGTGTAAGCTAATTATCGCACAATTAATTTAACGGAGTTATATGAATGGCGTTTAACAAAGAATGGAGGATAACGAAGAGTTTAGATCACAAGATAACGCGTCACTTAACCTAAAGAATTCGGGTTGTCACATCACGGGTTATAAATTGAACATTATGAATTGTGAGTTTTCATTATTTAGATTATATTATTCGAAATCGTCTTCAAATTTTACACACTATTTTCATGTTGTTTGTTGGGTCTATTTTTTTTTTTTGAAGGGTGACTTTCAATATGTACATGGACCATTGGTCACCGGGTTCCCGTCAAGAACGGTTACCCGTCAGCCCAGCTTTCGCAGACGCGATGTTCTATCGGACCCCGGCTGCCGCTCTGACTGACCTTCGCCCGGAAACCATACTGCCCCCACACGAGAGACTCGCTGGGATAACAGCTGGATGAAAACCGGGTTGCCCTCAGGACCGCACCATGCCTCGATAGGTAACGATCCATCATTGGGGCGTCCCGCACCATAAGCCACAAGTTGGAGTCGAACCGGCGACCTCCCAAAGGGAAGAAGCCAGCCTAACCAATTGGGCTATGGTGGGGGATTTGTTGGGTCTATTTGACGAAATCATTTTAATACTATTTTACCTTTATTTTTATTTAAAAATTATATGGCATATCAATATATTCTCTACCCGTGTTACCTGTGTTACACACGGGTGATAACCTAGTTATTAATATATAAATATAAAAATATTCAGCGAATAGTTTCATGACTTCATACATAGAAGCATAAAAGTAGCCCTTTTCCTTGGTGTGTTACACCTATGATCTATACGCTCATGTTACAATAATTTCACAAGTCATGACATATTTGTCACGCATCTATTTTTAATCTGCCTTGAGCTTGTATAGAGGTAAAGGTGTACAAAAACCGGGTTGGGCCCAACGGCCCGGCCCAACCCGGTAAAAAACTGGTTTGGGTCCAACCTGACTTGGCGATTTGGTACATGTTTGGGATTTTTGTGTTGAAAACGGTTCCAACCTGCATCGGTTTGAGCTCGCTTAAAAAAACTGATAAAAAAAGTGGTTTAAACTTTAAACACTTTTGCTTCAATTGCAAGAGATGGGGAAAAATTATTGTTTGCAACCATTTACTCAACTTTTTTTTGTTCTTGTGGAAAGAACGCAACGCACTGGTTTTCAATAAGGTTAAACTTTGTTTATCAAAGACATCTTGAAAATGTCAAATTTCTATTGTTCTTGTGAACGAGCATAGCTCCTTAATACGCCGTTTCTTAAAAAAAAGGAAATTAGTCTGTAATAATTCTTAATAGACGTCATTGGTCATTAGGGCTGTTCACGAGCCGAGCCGAACCGAGCGGACCTTTGCTCGTGCTTGGCTCGTTTACAAACCGAACCGAGCAGAGCGGCTCATTTAAAACCGAGCATCAAATCAAGCGAGCATTTTTCGAGCAGCAAAAATTCCGAGCGAGCGTCGAGCGAAGTTCGAGCGATTTGGCAACCGTGTCGCCCAATTTAAATTTACTGAGAGAGATAGTAACAATGTTGGGTCTCAAGTTTTTATGTCTTTAAAAACATGCACATTTCATGGCATAATATTTTTCTTATGAATAACAATGTTGTGGCTGACGAGTCGATGATCATATTGCACGAACAATTACGTTGAGAGCAGGAGACGATCGACTTAGGGTAACGAAATGAAACTTTGAGGCGAGTCGATGATCATATTGTACGAACAATTACGTTTAGTTTTGATTTTAATTTTTTTATTGGCGTGGTTAGGCTAGTACGTATAGATATAATTGTTAATTTGTATATAGTTGACCAAAATCTAATGGATTGGTACATATAAAACTACAAATTTAATTTATATTTAAGTATATATGTATGTGTAAGTGTATGTATATATATATATATATGTATAATTTATATTTGTGTATATATATATATGTGTATATACATGTTTATAGATGTATGTGTATATATATATATGTATATATATACTAATTAACATAATAATTCGAGCCGAACCGAGCCGAGCGGACCTTTGCTCATGCTTGGCTCGTTTACAAATCGAACCGAGCAGAGCGGCTCGTTTACAACCGAGCGTTAAATCGAACGAGCATTTTCCGAGCAATTTCCGAACGAGCGTCGAGCGAGCGACGAGCGGCGAGCGATTTGAACAGCCCTATTGGTCATTGCCAGTTCTACTTTGAATATTCCCTCTGCCAGTCCAACCTTTCACATATTTTTCCTCAAATGGCCCCCCGTTATAAAAAACCTAACGAAGTTGAGTTTTTTTTTTTTTTTTTCGAATTACAAACAGAGTTTTAGGGCGTTTGATCTGAACGGCGATATGAGTCAATTGATGTAAAACTTACCTCGAAATGGTGCTCCAAACGACGAAAACGGTGCTTCGATTCGGGTGTTTAAACTTCCATTTAACAAAACTCAAGTCGTTTGGAGCACCGTTTCGAGGTAAGTTTTACATCAGTCGACTCGTATCGTCGTTTTGATTAAAAGCCCTAAAATATCTGTTTAACGAGGTACCGGTAGAGGAAAACTAGGTGAAAGGTTGGACTGGCAGGTGGAATATTCAAAAGTGAGATTGTTAATGGCCATTGACATCTAATAGGGATTATTATAAGCCAATTTCTGATGTTAAACATATTTGATGTTTAAAATGAATGTTCAACCAAGCCTATCAATACCCCTTGTTTCACCTAGCACGCAACTCATTGAATTCTAACCTTTACCACACTCAACTTTGTTACTAAACAATGTTGTATATATATTGATTTTTGGGTCATTATGTTTAGATCTTAAAATTTGGGTATCTCGATTTAGCTAATGATGTTGTCTTAATATAGATTAGTTGCTTGATTTAACCAAGACAAAGATGAATTTGTGTTTGTAGATTTATGGCTATTTTATTAAAAATTAATACAAGACACACGAAACAGACGAAAGCTATTTGAGCAAAATTGATGTACATGGTGCTCATTTTATAACGAACTATAAGAACTATTTTCGTAAATTTTATACTAGTGAAAATGTGATTAACTCTACTAATACGAGTATCAGTATTCACACACTAAACCCACCCATTGATGCCACACTTTACCTTTTGATTGTTTCCAGCTTTGTATTTTAAATATACTACTATATACACCTTTAATAGGATATGTTTATAAAAATTTGAATACAACGTTATCATTTGTTTATTTTCATGTATGTTTAATTTAAACGAACAGTATTTAAATAGAAAGGTCTTACTTACATATAATTTCTTTAGGATGTTATGTATGTGCTAAAAATGATTTGAACCACTTTCTTTAGGATGTTATGTATGTGCTAAAAATGATCTAAACCGATTTCTTTAGGATGTTGTGAGTGTGGTAGCCCTGTCACGTCGAAGTGGCGCGGGCGCCAAACACCGACACGGGGTGGCGTGGACCGGGCTCGCGGACGTGGGGTGAGGGTTGCGACTCTGATTGGTGGGGAGCGAAGGCTGCAGAGGGAGATAAAATCAAGGTGGTAGGGGTGTTAATGGGTGATGAAATGTGAGTTTTGTGTAGGGGTGTTCATCGAATCGAATAACGAATTTTCGAATTATTCGAATCGAATTCTTCGAATAATTTTTATTTTTTCTTGAATTCGTATTCGATTAAAACCAATCGAATTCGTATTCGAATAAAAAACCCAATTCGTATTTGATTTGTGTTCGATTAAAGTTTCGAATTCGAATAAATTCGATTTAATTCAGATTCTTTAAAACATGTAAAAAAAACTATCAAAATGAAACATAAATTTTAAAGCAGCTATAAAGCACGATATCACATTAAAAAGTTTCAAATAAAGTACCACAAGTCTAAAATTCAAAACGAGAAGTCAGAATAATCACTCCAATCCGTACCTAGGTAGAGGAAGCTGATCCGCCGTATGCACTTCCGATTGACACAATCGACAGCTTGAGGAAGAAATGCATTACAAGTTAATATTTTTATGGTTAGAAATCTATTGATAGATACTTAGGTTTTACTTATGGGTCATGTAGTGGGTTTGGTAGTGGGTAATTTTTAATATTTGGAAAACTTTTTGAAAATAATTTATAGTATAGCTTAATAAAAGTTATATGTGTATGATATATAAAAATAATAAATAAAAATGTATAATTTTTATTCGAATTTCGAATCGAATCGAATTTGAAATTATAAATTCGTATTCGATTCGTATTCGATTTACGTGACTCGAATTGAATCGAATTCGAATTCGAATTCTTATAATTGAAACGAATTCTTGATAATCGAATCGAATTTAAACGAATTTCGAATTTTTCGAATTCGAAACGAATCGTGAACACCCCTAGTTTTGTGTCTAAGTGGTAACTAGGGGTGTAAACAAGCCCAAAGGGTCGAGAGCTACTCGTTATCGGCTCGGTTAAAAGCTCGAACGAGCCGAGCTTTAACGAGCCCGAGCCCGAGCTCAAGCCTGAAATAAAGCTCGTTTAGTTATCGAGCCCGAGCTCGAGCCTGAAATACAAAGCTCGTTTAGACTCGCGAGCCTAAACGAGCCCAGACAAAAATTTATTTAGTTTATATATAATATAATAATAGTGATGATAACATTGTCGAGCCGAGCTCGAGCTGAGCCTTGTCTTGTTTAAGCGATATTAAAACGAGTTCGAGTCGAGTTTTTAGCTCGTCTGAGGTTGTTCTCAAAATAGCTCGAGTCGAGTCGAGCTGAGCTCGAGCTTTGGGTTTTACTCGCGAACCGAGTTCGAGCTCAAATAAGTAGGCTCGAACCAAGCCGAGCTCGAGCTTCATAAAAACATGACAAGCCGAGCTCGGGCTCGGCTCGATTCGTTTACACCCCCTAGTGGTAACACTTTTTTTCGCATGAAACCCAATAAAGCCGTCTTTTCCACATGAAACCCAATAAAGCCCTCTTTTGAATTTTAGAATTTTTATCAAAATAAATAAAAAACTAAGAGATTAATTAGCTGAAAATTATGGTGAAAAGTAGGTGTAGTAACAAGCCAAACAAATACGCATCTTCATGTTCGTTTAACTTTAATCGAACAAAAAAAAAAAAAAAAAACGAAAATGAAAACAAACGATTAAATGAACAAATTTTCTTGTTTGTATTCATTCATTAAGAAACTGAGTGTATTCACTACAAGAAAAATGTCAATTTGTTACGAAAATTCCCAACGCAAAAAAATGCTTTACAAATTCGGACATATTTGCAACACATTTTTGACAGAAAAAAATGCGTCACAAGTGCGTTGCAAAACTTTAAAGCTCTAATCTGGAATTGCGTTGAAAATTCGTCACAAATTTCTGACACCATGTTTTTGTTGTAAATGCATTAAAGATTGCATAGTAAATGCGTAGCAAATAGTTTTCAACGGGGCTTTTTCCAACATCAAGGTTTTGTTGCAAATGCATAGCAAACCTAAATTTGCTACGCAATTGTAACGAAAAAGCTTGTTAGAAAATGCCAAATTTCTAGTAGTGATTGCGTTCGTTATTAATTTTAGATGAACTAGTATTAAGACATCCTCGCGTTGCGGCGGGGGCGTAAAACCGTGCCAAGTAGCACCAATGCTACACCACTGTCGGTGACCACCAACACTGGAAAAGCTCGTAAAAACAAAATAAATTAAAAAGAAAAAAATAACACCGAACGAAAAGCAAAGTAAAATCTTTGAACCATATATGCCCGTTGTGGCGTGTTAATGCAAACAAATTAGTCCGAAACGTAAAATACAGAAAAAAATAACTAAGTTGGTCCTTGGTTTAAAAAAGCGCGCCTGAGGCACGCCTAAGCACGAGACGCAAATCTCAGTGCCTTATGTAGTCTGAGGCGCAGGTTTTTTGCCGAAAAATCCACTTTGAAGCGCGCGCCTCATGTACATGACCCATTTTGTGCAGCAGATTGTTGTAAATCATGCTTTTCAGGCTGTACATGTATGTAGTTTCAATATTAAACCATATATACAGCTTATTTGTGTCTAAATATCAAGTAAATGATCCTAGAAACATATACAATATATAAAAAAAAATTATAATCGCCTTGCCCCTTGCGTACGAAAAGCCCACCACTTTTGCGCTCTGCGCTTTGCGCCTCGGCTTTAGACCTCGTCGCTTTTGTGCGCTTTGCGCTTTTTAAAACCAAGAGTTGGTATAGGACCCGCGCATTGTGACAAACCTGTCAAACAAAGAAAAATAGACGTGTTGCGATCGGTATGTCAAACGGGAAAAAGTAGACGAAAAAACGTTGAACCCCACATGTACGTTGCGGCGTGTTAACTTGTAAAATATAGAACGAAACGTAAAACGAAAAACTTGCAAAAAGATAAAAAGTATGGGGCACCAAAGTTGAAAAAAAGTATTAGGGTTAAATTGTAAAATATGAAAAGCTTTGGGTTAAAGTATAAAAATAAAAAGAGTTAAAATGATAAAGATTTTAGCCTTTGGATTAAAAGTGAAAAATCAATTTTTTTTTTTAAAAAAAACTCCCCATATTAGGGGTACAACTCCATAAACACAAAAATGTTGCTTATTAGTATGGAAATGGCTCGGGCCATGAACATGAAACAACCACAAACATAAGTAAACAAAAACAAATGAATAAAACTGAACAAGCAGAAATATAAGAATTAACAATCACTTTGGACAAGATTCTAAACTTAGGTATTTTCTGTTTGTGTAATTAGTCAAATCTTCCTAACGTTACTAGAAATGATAATCTAATACTTTTATACATGATGGCCAATGGGTCTATAAGGCATAAGCTAAAGAATAGGCTGACATGATATTGATAAGTTAATGGACAATTGAGATGATATTTTTGTAAAACTATTGAATGGTTAAAAGAAATAGAATGAGTTAAAATGCTAAACAAACAAACATAAGAAAACGTAAACGAATGAACGCAAACAAACTTTAATGAAGGCACATAATAATCTTCGTTTAATTAAATAAATAGAAAACTTTGCTATGTTCATTTGTATTAAATAAATAAACATAAACAAATTTCATGTCACACAATTCCCTATGCGTATAGTGAAAAAATAAAAATGCCTTCCTGGTAGGGTATGTCACACCATCTAATCTCAAGAGTAATTAATATCATAAGAAAAGGTGTGTATACTTTAAGTAAAATTGGAAAAGTTTTCATTTCATAATAAATGAATGAATTGTATGGCTCATTTTTTAGCATTTAACACGATATATGAATAAAAGAAGAATTAAATTAAACCATAAATTTTATTTAATGAAAAACAGAATAAGATATGGTTAGTTAATGGCTAAAACATAACATGTATTTTTTGTTAAAGAAAGTAAAGTGAAAAACTAAACCGGTACCAAATATATATACGTGACTATTTTAGTTTAATATTTTATATTTAGAGTATAATTTTATAAATTATATAAAGTTTAAAATTAACTTGAAACATTATATTTAGAGTATAATTTTATAAATTATATAAAGTTTAAAATTAACTTGAAACATTATAAATAATATACGCCTTTAATCAAATATTTTTATTTTTCATTTATAACTTTCGGTAATTAGTTTTTTTTAGAAATAATAAATCCGCAATACAGGGCCGTTCCTACGTTTTTGGAGACCCTAAGCGAACTATGAAGTAGGGGCCCTAATTTCGCCGATAAGCTCTCCTCCAATCCCGACGCAATGGGCGATTACTCTTACTTTTTTCGTCTAGTGATAGCCGATAGCCTAGAAATTGAAAACAGGTTGCGATGGGAAGTGGAAACGATGATTGCGGTTGTATTTAGGGGCTTTAGGTTGCTAAATATTGATGATTAGGTCAATGGTTGTTATGTTGTAATAGTTGGAAATTAAGGCGAAATGAGTTTTGAAACTTGGCATTTGTTTGCTAAACAATATTTATTTTGGTCTTCTTCAATGAAAAACCAGTTTAGTTTTGAAAGAAATGTATTTATTTGAGCCTAATACATATAGTATATATAAAAACTTCCTAAAAACTTGGAGGCCTTTATTTTTTTGTGGCTCCAAGAGCAGGCCCTGACGCAATATATATATTTATTTTGAAAATGGCGCTACACCATGTCACCACCACCATTTTTCTGTTCGTTGGGGTCACAACACCGCGCCACTAGTTTCTTTTCCATTACTTACATATTATTTCGTTTTTCGGTTGTTTTACACATTTATATTTTGCATCGTCATACTAGTCTTTACCGATTGATTCGAATTCCTAAGTCTTAATATAAAATATAGATTATAATTTATAAATTCAATAGAAAAATATATAAATCTTTATTATTACCCGTAAAAATTGGTTATAAAAGACTGCACAACTTCACCACTTTCATTCTCCGTCGTTTCAACCGTCGTAAACACACTCACCATTCATCACTACACTTGCATGCACACGCGCCGGCACAAAGCCGCGCGTGAAGGCCAGACTCATATACAATCACCATATCATGACTGTTACCACCTTCGTCACGTTACTATTCGTCGTTTTAATCTCTATTTCCATTGTTTCAAGCGAGAATCATGACTTTCACGGTGCAGTGTTCAACGTGAGATCTAAATTCTCCGCGAAGGATCGGTCGATTAGTTCTCTTAAAGCTCACGATAGTTACCGTCACCTTAAACGTGTTGTTGACGCCGGTGTTGATGTTCATATCGGTGGAAGCGGTCGTCCTGATTCGGTTGGGTACGTACACACACACACACACACACTCTCTCTCTCTATATATATATGTATATCTGTTTTGCTGTTAGTTTTGTGTTTGTGATTGTAATTATGGTTTATAGATTGGAGTGTACTGTATCGGATGTGGTTTTGAGTTTAGGTGAAAATTAGGGCTTGTGTAGAGGTGTGTTCAACTTACAGTTGATTCAAATATTCGATGATGTGATTGGCATACGAATCGGTTTGAAATTTGTTGAATGCTTTGTTTAGCATAATTTGGTTTAGTCGAATGAGTTTACTTGCTTGGATATAAAAGTTGAATTTATGTAAACGTAATTTTGAGTTTTACTGAGAATTAGGGCTTGTATAGAGGTGTATTCAAGTTACACATTGATTCAAATCTTCAAGGATGTAATTAGCATAAGAATCTGTTTGAAATTTGTTGAATGATTTGTTTAGCATGAATTGGTTTAGTTAACTTAAATTCTACAATGCAAACCAGATATTGTGGGGAGACACTTTTATCTCAGGAGAATTGGCGTGATGTTCATGTGTTTAGTCTGCTTCTATTGCTTGGATATGTAATCAGTATTTATGAAAACATATTTTGAGTTTCATTGAGAATTAGGGCTTGTTTAGAGGTGTAATTAGGGCTGTAAACGAACCAAACGAACACGAACAAGACCTTGTTCGTGTTCGTTTGTTAAGAAATATATGTCTTCGCAACCGTTCACGAACACTTATCGAATGAGATTTTATGTTTGTGTTCGTTTGTTAAGGAAGTGAACTTGTTCGTGTTTGTTTGTTCATTTTAGGCAACGAACAAAAACGAATGATGACGAATACAAATGAGCACAAACTAATGTTCATGAACACAAACGAACGAACACAAACAATCGTTCATGAACAAAATATATAATACATTGACACTTATTAGATATTTTATTTGTCGGAATTTTGAAGTCTTTAATTAAATATAAAAACTAAAAACACTAATAAACTATCGAACACGTTCACAAACATAAACGAACAAACACGACCTCTTTTCATATTTGTTCATTTAACTAAACGAACGAATTATTATGTTCATGTTCGTTTGTTTAATAAACGAACGAACACAAACGAACTTCCCGCCGAACGGTTCACGGACTGTTCGCCGAACGTTTGGTTCGTTTGCAGCCCTAGGTGTAATCAAGTATATTGGTTCAATTCTTCAATGATATACTTGGCATAAGAACCTATTTGAAATTTGTTAAATGGACTGTTTTGCATTGACATGTTACTTTCATGATTTGTTTTAGTTGAAACTTGAAATTTGTTAAATACTTGAATGCTATTATCTCAGGAGAATTAGTGAACTGTAGGGTGTGGTGTTAGTTTGTTTTGCCTGCCTCTATTTTTTTTGCAAGTATCTAACGTGTAACCGTCACAGGCTTTACTATACCAAAATCGGAATAGGAACACCGCCAAAGGAATACCATGTGCAAGTGGATACAGGATCCGATATAATGTGGATCAATTGCATACAATGCCAAGGGTGCGTTAATAAAGGCTATCATGGGGTATTTCATATTTGTTTCTTGATTTTTGTTTCATTTCTATTATGTAGAATTACCTGGTCCTTTTGTATGTGTTTGTATATGTTTTCATACTTATAATTTTTACTTTCAAAAACCTTATTCAGCCTCATATATGCTAAACATGTTTTATCCTGTATCTATATCTTTCAGCTGGATCTTACACAGTATGATCCAAACGCTTCGTATACTGAAAAACCGGTGACATGTCAAGAAGAGATTTGCAAGGACATCAATGGGGTTACAGACACAGTTCATGGTTGCAAGGCTAATGCATCTTGTTTCTATAACGAGAACTACGGAGATGGGAGTAACAGTATGGGTTACATGGTTAAAGACGTAGTCCAATACGACAGTGTGTTCGGTGACTTAATAACTCAGCTGGAAAAAGCAAGTGTTATTTTCGGGTACGTTTAATTGATCTAGATCTCCATTAATACTTTCTGCGAGTCGTCGATAATGCATGTTTGGCCTTTTCTGTAACATTATTGTTTCTAATCAGGTGTGGTACTATACAAACTGGCACCATAAATTCTTCTGATGATGCGCTTGATGGAATTCTTGGTTTCGGAAATTCAAATGCGTCTGTCATATCGCAGCTGGCTTCTTCTGGGAAAGTGAAAAGGATGTTTGCGCATTGTTTAGATAGTGATAACGGTGGTGGCATTTTCGCAATTGGGCATGTTGTTCAGCCAAAAGTTAATTCAACACACTTGATCCAGGAGCAGTGAGTAATAGTTACTATCTTTTCAACAGGCGTCTATATATTTGTTTGATTGTTCAGATTCCATAGTATTAGACATGCAATGGATTATATCATTTTTAAATTTGTAGGGGACATTACACTGTCAATGTGACGGGAATTGAAGTTGATGCAGAGTTTTTGAATCTTTCAACGTATGCGCAGCATGGAGGAGTAGAGAAGAGAAGGGCGATTATAGATAGTGGTACAACATTGGCATATCTCCCAGAAGTGATCTACAAGCCATTGGTGAATAAGGTGAATTCTTAATCTATTTTTATTCATTTACTGTTGATACTGGCGAGTATTATTTGGAAGTTTTATTTTTATATGCTTTTTGAAGTTCCTTTTCTTTAGATAATAACAGGGAGGCTTGATATGAGACACCTATATCCTCATGACGGGTATACTTGCATGGACCTCTCTGGAAGGTAACTGTTTTAATGTAACATTCTTACTTCATGAACTACATTTTAGAGGGCTATTATCTGTCCTTAAAAACTTGATTTAGAGGTTTTCTGTAACCCTTTTTTCTTATTATGTTAAAGAAATAAATATATAATGTTATGATTGCAGTCTTGATGGTGAATTTCCTGCAGTCACATTCCATTTTGAAAGTTCACTTTCGTTGAAGGTTTATCCTCACGATTATCTGTTTGCCTATGTAAGTATCCTCTGTCTTGCTAACCCTTTAGATCTTGACCGATTATATTTAGTACTTTTAACTGCTTTAATGATGCATTTGCTGCTTCACAGCTCTATCTATGTTTCTGGTTGCTATGGGATGTTTTAACCTTTTCTTTTATTGAATTATTACCACTATTATATTATTATTAAATTAAAACTGTACTGCTTTAGCAAAGTATAATTTTTTTCTACAACCTTAAATTCAGAACTGAACCTGTACTTTGTTCTTTTTTCTCAAATTGTTTGATAAATTTATCCTTAGCAATTAATATAATCATCAATTCATTCACTGCAGTCACAATATTCTTATTGATAAAGAGTGTTACGTTTATAATGCAAACGAGTTAAATTTGTAAATGTAAAATAATTTTGAGCTTTCCTAATTCGTTATTTTTTTTTCTTTACGGCACATGATACCCAAATTCAGCAAATCAACTGTCATCTTGGTAGAGTTACATGTGGTATATCATTAACCATAGGGACTATTTTGATCTTGCATAATTTCTCGGTTTTAATATCCCCTCATAACTTGGTATAATATCATACTTACCCAACAAAAAAGTCATAATATGAGATATACCCATTTTTAAATCTGTGACATTTATATCCTTCCCTTAAACTTGCATTAGGACATGAGAATTTGGAGTGTAAAGAGAAAGAGAAGGGTACAGTGGTCATATCATTTAATATGTAGATAACGAAATGTTAAGTATATCGAAGGGCTTATTTGATATCATTTTTTTAATTGCAGAGATGTGATATTATGTAAGTTTTCAGGCGTATATATGAAAGTGTCCCAATAATAATGTGATTATGTGAATCAGTCCGCAGCATTTCTAATCTTGTGCTTATGCCATTTAATAACATGAATCTGTGTGCATTGCAGGATGGTTTAACTTGTTTGGGGTGGCAAAAGAATGACATGGGTTCTAAAGATATAAGGGAAACAATTGTATTGGGAGGTAACCACATTAATAAGATTAACTCATGGTTCTGGTTTAGTTGCATGGATTACATACTTCATTTCTTGTTATCTGTTTTTGATTATGCAGATTTTATACTCTCGAATAAGCTGGTCTTGTATGATCTTGAAAAACAGACAATTGGATGGACCGAGTACAACTGTGAGTCCTAAGTTTTTAACGTGTTAATTCGCGCCTCTCAGAGATTTAAATTTAGTTTTTCTTTACTGTTTCAGGCTCTTCAAACATCACAATTATGGACGACATCAGCAAATTCTTATATTTAGTTGGCTCTCATCGTATATCATCGGCTTTCAGCTTGGTTATTCATAGGTCTATAACATTCATGTTGTTGGTTTCTCTACTGATAATTCATGCTAAATAGTTAACTAATAATACATTAATAAATTAATCGTGGTGTGAAACATACATGTAACAACAACACCTTTAATAATAACAACAATACTTTTATAAAATTGTTACTTGCATTGATAGTAAGTACCAAGTGGAAGGGTTCAATGCATACATTGAATGAGAGTACGTGAAGGTCACTTTGTGAAGTGGCTCAAATGGTTAACCACTGATCACCACAGAGTCATTATGACCCAACACTTTGAAAATCTTGGGGTTCACTAACCCTTGAGAAAAGTTATCACATTTGACATGAACATCAATCACCGGGCAGGTCGGGCAAGTGTTTCGGATCCCCACAATATATGTTGGTGGCTTGTTGAACCCTGTTTGTGTCTACTTTAGGCTCGGTCCGTTTCTTCACATCTTTCTCCACTTCCTGCACACTTATTGCAAAATTAATGCTAGCCACACACAAAATGTACATGAATACATATATATACATAACGTATAGAGCGAGATCGACCAATGTGAAGTAGATGTAGTGAGAGAGAAGCAGCAAAGAGAAGCTTGGGAAGGTTTAGTTTGTTTGCCATCTTAAATTACAGTGGAACTTCAAAGCTCAAATTGCTTCTCTCTCCCTATATTATGTTTCACACGGTGGCATTTTTGTGATTGTGTGAAGACATGGTGAATTTACCGTGAATACAAGTAAATATGAGTGTATGCAGTCAGTAATAAATACACGGTATGAACATGGTGATATTTTCGTAATTTATTATTCGATGAGTATGCTGCAATGTGTTTGAAAAAAAACTATGAAATGTCACTTCGTAAGAAAATCTTATAGATCCTGTGGCTAGAAAGTGCTTTCTCGTTTTTTTTTCTTTCAAATCTAGTTGTATTTATTTACTATAGTATAATTTTATATTTCATATTATTTTGTCATCTGAGTAATTTTGTAAAGGCATGATGAGATGACACCTAACTACCTGAGATATTGGATGTGGACTTGACACAGGAAGTTATATGGAAGGTTGTTAGGCTACTCGGTGTAGTGGGTAAGGTGGAGAGGGCGTTTTTCGTCACGTGTCGGTGTCTGCCACGTAGGCCGAGGGGGTTTTACCCTTCAAAACCCCAAACCATTGGGTGTTGGGCATGGGGAAGGGCAAGGGGCTTTATTGATTATTATTATTATTATTATTATTATTATTATTATTATTATTATTATTATTATTATTATTATTATTATTATTATTATTATTATTATTATTATTTTTATTGTAATTCTTTAAAAAACATCAATCAAAATCATCCTCCATTCAACCCACCAATTACCATCATCCTTCATTCAACAACCACATGCCCCACGCTCGACAAAATCTTCAAGCCCCTTTGGGGCCTCACCCATCCACTCCATGTCCGGGGCGGTGTAAGGGGTATGGAGGGGCTTCCCCCCCCCCCCAAACACACACACAATTGGATAGTCTTTATTAGATAAATAGACAATTAGTTATTATTAGAGGGTGTGCTATGTGATTATGTTTTCTATTTATACCTCCTGTAATCATCTTTGTTAATCACAATATACACAATACAATTACCAAGTTTAACTTGGTATCAGAGCCTTGTCTCTGTAACCCTAATCTGCCGTCACCCACAACCCTAGCCTGCCACCCTAATCTGCCGTCACCCACAACCCAACCCAGCCGACCACCACCACCTGTCCGCTGATCAACATGCCCTTTTACAGCCATTCTCTGATGCTGCCAAAACAACCCACAACTCTCACAAATTCTCATTCAAACTCTCTCCCACAAATTATGGATATTGGAAGGCTATACTTCAACACTTTTTGGTTACAAACAATCTCTATGGCTATGTGGATGGCACAATCCCATGTCCACTAGCCACTATTCAACCACCCTCCCCTGCTGCTGATCGACCACCACCAGAACCACAACCAAACCCTAATCACACCACATGGCTATCAAACGATGCTCATATTCGTATGCTCATCCTTTCAACTATCTCCGAATCTGCCTTCAGTCATGTTCAACACACTAGCACATCACGTGAACTCTGGTTGGCTCTTGAACGAGCCTATTCACCCAACACTATCTCCTGAGAATTTACTCTCAAACAACAACTGCTGAAAATCGAGATGAAAAGTGATGAAGCATCATCCGCCTACCTTGAACGAGCACAAGAGTACGCGGACGCTTTAGCCAATATTGGTGAACCGGTAAAAGAAAAAGGATCTGGTTATGTTGGTTGTTGCTGGATTACGAGACGAGTACCATGCACTTAAGAGTAACATTCTCACTCGACAATTTCCTACTGCTTTTAACGAATTACATGCCCTGATTTCTGACCATGACTTTATGATCAAAAAGTCTTTACCCACTATCCCTCCTGCCTAGGCATTCACAGCCGCAACCAACAACCCCGTACCCGCTACATCTCCTCTCGGTCCCTCTCACTCTCCCAGCTTTAACCAACTAAGCATTCAGCCCCAGTCCTTGCAACCAGCTTTACCTCAACCTCAAGCTTATTACACCAACCGTTGAAATACTAGGGGTCATGGTCAAAACAACAGACGGGGGCGAGGTTCTTACAACAACAATACAAACTACAATAATCGTAATCAGAACAACAACAACCGCAACCAGTTTTCATGGGCATCTACCTAGAACACAGTTTTTGGTACATGTATTCGATGTGGAATTGGCCACATCCCCTCTCAGTGCCCCAACCGAGACCCATCTACCATGCGTGGTCGTTCACCGTCTGCCAATTATGCTGATGCCCGCTCACAAGCTTCCACCTCTTGGCGTCCGGATACCGGTTCTACTCACCATGTGACACCTGATCTTTCAAGTTTTGAGTATTCTAAACCATATAATGGTGGGGACAATCTTTTTGTTGGTGATGGTAAGGCTCTCCCAATCCTTCATATTGGTTCTTCTCGCTATTATTCTCCAAAACGAACTTTTCCCTAAACAATATCCTTCATGTTCCAACAATTAAACAAAACCTCCTTTCCGTTCAACAATTTTGTCATGATAATAACGTTTTCTTTGAATTTCACTCTACTTTCTTTTCTGTGAAGGACAAGTTTACACGCACTACCCTCCTCGCGGGTCCCCGCAACGATGGTCTTTACTCATTCTGTCTTCCTCGGATTCAGGATGTTCCCAAAGTTGCTTTCTTCACTGCTCGTGCTTCGTACAAGACTTGGCATCAAAGGCTTGGTCATCCACATCATCAAACTTTAAATTCTATGCTTTCTAAGTATTTTTTACCTGTTTCAGACAAAAATTCGGGTTTTGCTTGTGATTCTTGTTTTGTGGGAAAATCTTCCAAACTTTCATTATCTTTATCTGATTATAAAAGTTCACATGTCTTAGATTTGGTTATTTGTGATGTTTGGGGCCCTGCACTAGTTTCTTCGTATGATGGTCACCATTATCTTTTATTATGTGTTGATCATTATTCTAAATTCATGTGGTTCTTTCCCCTAAAACTTATTAAAACTTAAATCTGATGTGTTTATCACTTTCCAACACTTCATAACCATGGCTGAACGATAGTTTAAAACAAAACTTATATCGGTCCAAACCGACTGGGGAGGTGAGTTTCGAAAATTATCCCCTTTCTTTTTAGAACATGGCATTATCCAAAGACTTTCTTGTCCACATACAAGTGAACAGAATGGCCTCACCGCCACGTCGTTGAAACTGGGCTTACTTTACTCGCCCAGTCTCATGTTCCACAAAAATTCTGGCACTTTGCTTTTGGCACGGCAGTTTACTTAATTAACCGGATGCCTTCTCGCTACAACTCACATATGTCTCCATTTGAACATCTTTTCCATCGCAAACCCGATTACTCTTTTCTTCGGGTTTTTGGGTGCCAGACTGCCAGTGCTACCCACATCTTCGAGCCTACAATTCTCACAAAATGGATTTTCGATCCATTCCGTGTGTTTTTCTCGGATATAGCACCTCACATTACGGATACCGGTGCTTTGATCTCCACTCTAACCGGCTTTATATTGCTCGTCATGTTCGCTTTAATGAACATGCCTTTCCTTTTCAACCATCCCCGTCTTCTGCCCAACCAACACCACAATCTCCTTATTATTCCTCTTATCCGACTCCACCTATATCACCAGACCAAACACCTACCACATCGGCCCACTCACACCCACCAGCCCCAGCCCAAGCCCAAACATCCACCACACCAGCCCACTCCACATCACCAGCCCCTACATCACCAACCCATACATCAGCCCCCATATCCAACTCAACTCCACCACCCCCTTCGGCATCCTCACCTACAAACACTACTTCCACTCCTCCATCTGTTTCATCCTCCATACCTGTTCCTCCTCCTCCACCTCCACCTCGAACCCGCCCACCTAATTTGCGACCCAATCCGAAACAACCTTCTCGGTACAATCCTTCCTCTTACACTACAACCATCTCCCCGGGTACTGAACCCGTGTCCTTTGATATTGCCAACAAAGATCCTCATTGGCGGAAAGCCATGGCTGAAGAATACTCGGCGCTTGTTCGAAATGGCACTTGGTCTTTAGTTCCACGTAGTCAAAATATGAATGGTGTGGATTGCAAATGGGTATACAAATTAAAATAGGATCAAACTCGAGCTGTCACGCGTTACAAAGCGCTTCTTGTAGCTAAAGGTTTTCACCAACAACCGGGTGTGGATTATCATGATACATTTAGCCCGGTTGTCAAGGCTACTACCATTCGTGTTGTCTTGTCTATTGCTGTCACGAGAGGGTGGTCTCTTCGACAATTGGATATACAAAATGCCTTTTTGCATGGTGATCTCAAAGAAACTGTTTATCTCCAACAGCCACCTGGTTTTATTGATCCTCAAAGACCAGATCATGTGTGTCTTCTTCATAAGTCTCTTTGTGGGCTTAAACAGGCTCCACGGGCGTGGTTTCATCGGCTGTCATCTGCTCTAATTGCCCTTGGATTTAGAGGATCCAAAACAGATCCCTCCTTGTTTATTTATTCAGCAGGGAACAATCTATTATATATGTTGGTTTATGTGGATGATATTATCCTCACTGGCAATAATCCTGCTGCCATTGATAACATTGTTCATCGTCTTAGCACCATTTTTGCGGTTCAAGACTTAGGGAAGTTGTCCTACTTTCTGGGGATTGAGATTGTGCAACATGGCAAAGATATCTTATTGTCTCAAAATAAATATATTTTGGAATTACTAAGCCGGGTTGGGCTTTCTCAAGCCAAACCGGTTCCTTCACCCATGACCACTTCTGCCAATCTAACACTTGGTGACAGCGCCCCATATGATAACCCAGTTCAGTATCGACAAATTATTGGGGCTCTTCAGTATGTTACGTTATCTCGCCCAGATCTGACATTTGCAGTCAACAAAGTCTGCCAGTTTATGCATTCTCCCACGGTTAATCATTGGTCAGCTGTTAAACGGAGACTGCGATATCTTCGGGGCCCATCTGATTTTGGTCTTTTACTGCATCATAAATCTGCCTCGTTACTTCATGCTTATACCGATGCATCTCTTACATCATATTCTGATTCTGATTGGGCTGGCTGCCCGGATGACCGTCGCTCCACCGGGGGATTTGCCATTTATCTAGGTAACAATCTTGTTTCTTGGGCTGCTCGTAAACAGAAGACTGTCTCTTGGTCATCCACAGAATCTGAATACAAGGCGTTGGCCGACACTGTTGCTGAAATGACTTGGCTAGAGAAACTTCTTCGTGAATTGTGTGTTCCTATCACCACTGCTCCTACATTGTGGTGTGACTACTTGGGAGCTACCTACTTATCTGCTAATCTAGTGTTTCATGCCAGAACAAAGCATGTTGAAATTGACTTTCACTTTGTACGCGAAAAGGTTGCTCAACAACAGCTGGTGGTTCAATTTATATCTACACAAGATCAGATTGCTGATGTCTTTACCAAGGCGTTACCCTCACAACGATTTCTATTTTTAAGGTCCAAGCTACAGGTCGAACCTTGGCCTTAGCTTGCGGGGGAATATTAGATAAATAGACAATTAGTTATAATTAGAGGGTGTGCTATGTAATAATGTTTTCTATTTATACCTCCTGTAATCATCTTTGTTAATCACAATATACACAATACAATTACCAAGTTTAACTGTCTTGTTTTGAGGGATATGACGTGGGAGACTCTTACTCACTTTTTCATTCAAACAACTTTTAATGATAGTTATTTTATGTAAAACAAAAGAACCGATTTCATTTTTATATAAGTAAATGTAAATGAAAATAATGTTATATTTGAGGAATTTTTTTTCGAACTATTGTAAGTTTTATAATTAACGTGAGGGTTTTTTCCTTTCTAAACTATAGTACAATGCTTAGAACCTTGGGTTATCTTACGTGGATCCGTGTAAAAACTCAAATTTTTTTTAATAATATTTAATTTATCTGTTTGATATTTCATTTAAGAAACACATATTTTTTTTTTCAAAATGAATTGTGATATTTAATTAAAGTTTATATATAGTTTTCTTAGGTAAACTTAATCAAAAACTGAGTTGGTTTAAACAAATATTGTTTTCTCGATATTACAAGACCAAAATTACTGTATGGTATTCAAACTAGCAACGAGTCATCATCTAAGAGCATTATTTTTCAAGAATATAATTCTTCCTTATTTTTCACATAACAAGCCTCTTTTTGGACATATCATTTAGGTTCATGTTCAATGTAGCCCACATCTAATTTGGGGTCTACATGACGCCGCATAATAAGACCAGTGGGTATGGGAGGCTCATCCCCATGAGGATGGGCCGCCACGTCACCGCCACATAGGAGAGGTTTGGAGAGGATGGACCTAGGGGTGGAGGATGAACCCCTTTATATATATATGTCTGTATGTATGTATAGATGTGTGTGTGTGAGGAGAGAGGAAGTTGGCTCGTGAAAACCGGCTAGGGGAGGACGTTTTGGACGGGGCTGGGGTTATGACGGGGCTGGGGGGTGGAGCTGTTGGGGCGGCGACGGGAGGATGGGCCGGAGGACGGAGCCCATACCCTCCGGTCAACCGAAATAACCTACATGTAACCGGAATTACCAATGTAACCCAATCCAAAAACAATGTTTTTGTTTTCATTTTCTAAAAAAATGCCTAGGTTGGCTTTGGTTTTGTGTGTATCAAAAAACGGAAAAAAGCCCCCCGTAAAAACCAAACTAAACCCGTAAAAACCGAAGAAACTGAAAAAAAATCCTGACTTTTGTTATTGAATATATGAATTCTAATATTTATTTTGAATGTTAAGTTACAAGAAATTAGTAAATATAAATAGTCTACCCAATAATTTTAGGCCCAAATATGTTGCAATCAATTATTATTATTATTATTATTATTATTATTATTATTATCATTATTATTATTAAGATGAAACTTAACTCCAAGATTTTTTTATCTTTTAAACTACTTCTGTTGTTGTCGTCGTCATCGTCGTCGTCCCTGGAGTTTATGTCTCATTTACGTCTCTGAGCTAATTAAGTTATATTTTTTAACTGTGTTAGTTTTTTGGATTAAAATGACATGTTTCGAAATTGTTAGGGAAGGAAATGATACAAATTAAAAATTTGGTCTGAAATGACAAAATAGACAAACATTCAAAACAATCACTACATGAATTCACACCAACATTATGTTGACGTTTTTTTTTCCAAAACTCACATGTATTTCAGGTAACTAAAGGTGGATGTGCGCGCGGTCTACTCATGCTTGTGGATGTCGTCTATGTTTATGTTTAAATAAAGTTGTAAACTTTTAAGACAATGTTTTATGCTATCTCGCGATGTAAACGCTAACTTATGTTTTCAAATTATGAAATGTTTGGTATTTGAAGTTATTTTATGAGCATGTAGTATGTTTACCTTTCGTATGCAATGAGAACCTTTCATGATCACACCTCGTGCTTCCGCCGCAGAAAGGGGTGTGACAGATTGGTATCAAAGCTGCGATTGTAGTGAACCAGGATTCCTTCTAGAGTCTAGTCTACAATCTCTAGGATCCTTTCACGAAAATAATTTTTCAAAAAGTTTTCATTGCATAAAACGTCCCGCGACATCCACGACCTGAAACAGTTTACAAGAGTGTAGAAAAGACACTACGAGACTTAGGGTGCACAGGAGTAGCACTTGTCTTTAACTGAGAAATTACTTGCAATTATGTGTGATAATTAGCATATAGATATACTAGAAGTAGAATACCACTAGTATACATGACTTTACCTGGAAACAATGGCCTAACTGAAGGAAGAGATACGAGGACGAAACGAACTGTGCGAACTGTGCAAGGAGTTACGTAATTATGGATGCATACGTAATTATGGAACTCAGTGCACAGAAACCACAACAAGTCTTGTCGCGTATAAATTCCCTCAATGAAAGATAAAGGTCAAATGTGAACACCCCTCCCCCAGCCAAGTAAATGCTCTGCTGGATAATAATTGTTTGATGTCACTTATGTGGTGTATGCCCGTATATATATATATTACTACTGTCTAGTACGACGATATCAAACAAATGTCTAACCCTGTTGTGTTATGTTCTGTCAGAACATGGCACCCAGGAAAGCTGTGAACGCTCGCGATCAACCTCCTCCTCCCCCACTGCCAAGAACTGCTGAAGAGCTGAACGCTCTACTGGAAGAAAGGATCTCCGCAACTATCGCCCAGTACGAGGCGAACCGCACCGAAGATAGTGGAGGACCAAGCAATGTTAGGCGTAACGGGAATGGAGATTCGTCTGGAGGAAACGCAGCCCAAGGTAACCTTAAGACAATCTGCTAAGCATGGAGAAATTTATGAACGGTCCTTGTTTCATTATTTCTTCGATTGCTCACACGTGAGTTGGTTGGATCAATTTCAGGTTGCACTTTCAAGCAGTTCCTCGATTGCAAACCACTGAATTACGATGGCACAGGAGGAGCAGTGGCGTTTGTACGCTGGACGGAAAAGACTGAAGCCACTATCCGCATGAGCAAGTGTACCGCGGATCAGCAAGTCACTTTTGCTACTCGGTTGTTTATCGATGAAGCTCTGACTTGGTGGAACTTGCAAGTTCAAACTTTGGGTGATGATGCCGCGTATGGCATGACTTGGGATGAACTGAAAGAGAAAATGAGAGAGAAGTACTGCTCTCGTGCCGAACTCCAAAGGTTAGAGACGGAGTTCTGGCACTTGACAATGGAAGGTGCTGACATCACTGGGTATACACGAAGGTTCCATGATCTGTCTAGGGTGATCCCCTATATGGTGACTCCCGAATTCAAGCGCGTTGAACGCAACATTTGGGGACTGGCCCCAGAGTTTCGCGGCATGGTGACGTCGGCCAAACCACAAACAATCACTGAGGCTGTAACTCTGGCTGTCAGCCTTACTGAAGATTGTGTTCGTATGAAGAAGTTATCGATGAACCCAACAGAGAAGACCGAGACGCATGCTGAGTCGTCTGGTGACAAGAAAAGAAATCATTCAAATCTGAGCCAAGCAACCCGCAGCAACAACAAGGGTTCAAACAACAAGAAGCGTGACACTAACCCACCTAGGGAGGCAAGAACCTTCGCAGCTGCAAATGAGTCTGGAGCTAAGAAATATCAGGGCACTCTGCCCAAGTGTAACCGCTGTGGCTTTCACCATGTGGGAAACTGTCGCGTTGGGAAGTGCGAGAACTGTGGAAAGTCAGGCCACCGTACCGAGGATTGTTGGGGAAAAGGTATCGGAGGCCGCAAAGGTAATGGTAATAGGAACAGGAATGGAAACCGTAACGGTGCTGGTAATGGGAACGATGGTGGAAATGGAAATGGAAGTGGCAATGATAACCGGGTTGGAAATGAAGCTGGGCGAAACCAAGGATGCTTCAGCTGTGGAAGCAATGAGCATTTCATGAAAGACTGCCCAAAGAGAAACAATGCTCAGGCTCGAGCATTTGTGATTGGAGCAAGGAACGCGCGCGAGGACCCTAATGTGGTCACCGGTACGTTTCTCATTAACAATCACTTTGCATCCATATTATTTGACACTGGTGCCGACTATAGCTTCATGTCTGTGGAATTTAAACGCATGCTTGGAATAGAATCTAGTAGATTAGATAATCCTTATTCTATAGAGCTATCCGATGGTAAACTTGTTGAATCGGATGAAGTTGTTAGAGGCTGCACATTAGAACTTGGTGAACGAAGATTCAACATCGATCTCTTACCTATTCAATTGGGTAGCTTCGATGTAGTGGTCGGAATGGATTGGTTGTCCAAGAACAAAGCTGAAGTTATTTGTCATGAGAAAATCATTCGCATCCCTTTGGCGAATGATGAAACTCTCATCGTACATGGAGAAAAACGAGACGCGCCTCTGCGAATCATCAGTTGTATGAAGGCATAGAAGTGCTTAAGGAAAGGATGTGTCGCTTTCCTAGCGCACGTTGTAGATAAGAAGGCTGTGGAGCCGAAAATCGAAGACATTCCTGTGGTGAGAGAATTCCCTGATGTCTTTCCCGAAGATCTGCCAGGACTACCTCCGCAACGACAAGTCGAATTCCGTATAGACTTGGTTCCAGGAGCCGCTCCTGTAGCCAAGGCACCCTATCGGCTTGCGCCATCCGAAATGCAAGAATTATCTACACAACTTCAGGAGTTGTTGGATAAAGGATTTATAAGGCCAAGCTTCTCGCCCTGGGGAGCTCCAGTATTGTTCGTGAAGAAAAAGGATGGAACTCTGCGGATGTGTATCGATTACAGAGAACTGAACAAGCTCACTATCAAGAATTGGTACCCACTACCGAGGATTGATGACTTATTTGATCAGTTGCAAGGATCAAGCTACTATTCCAAGATCGATCTTCGATCTGGATACCATCAGCTAAGGATACAAGAGGAAAGCGTACCAAAGACTGCATTCAGAACACGCTATGGGCATTACGAGTTTCTTGTGATGCCATTCGGACTGACGAACGCGCCAGCAGTATATATGGATCTGATGAACCGCGTATGCAAACCATATCTCGATAAATTCGTGATTGTATTTATCGATGATATCCTGATTTACTCGCGAACGAAAGAAGAACACGAGCAACATCTCAGAACCATTTTGGAGCTACTGAAGAAAGAAAAACTTTATGCAAAGTTCTCAAAGTGCGAATTCTGGATTCGCGAAGTACAATTTCTTGGTCACGTTGTGAATGATAAGGGCATTCATTGTAACAACCCTCACTAAAAAAAAATTAATATTTAGTATGATAATTATGCAATAAGGAAACCCTAATTAAGTTTAGTATGATTAATTAAGCTAAGTAAGGTCTATTAAAAATAGATATATATGAGGTCGTATAAGAACGTTTAATATTAATAATAAAATATATTATTTTTTTTCCTTACTCCGTTTTTAATGAAACTTAGGTTAAAACGTAGATAAAAATATGCTCGTTCTAAAGACATATTCGTCGTTTTATAAAACGTTATACTTTAAAAGTTATACAAGAAAAACGAGTTAAGCAGCTGAAATAAAATAACTAAGCTAGCTAGCTAGCACGTCAAGCTAGCTAGCACGTCAAGCTAGCTAGCAAGCACGTCACTTGAATCCCACATCGAACAGAAAAGGAATTGAGCTGCCTGCTTGCTTGCTATAAATAAGAAGCTTAGGATTCATTTTTCTTTGCTCATTTCTCTTCTTCTTCTTCTCTCTATACGTTGGTGTTCTAACCAATAATCACTCGATCGCTATTACGATTCAGTTTCCAAGCGATCAATATATCCAAAGAATGTTTAAGTGCCGCCCACATTGGGTTATGCTTTGTCGTTGTCGATAATTCGATAATGAGTTGAAGCATTGTACTTTGTCGTTGTCGATAATTCGATAATGAGTTGAAGTACTATACTTTGTCGTTTGTCGTTAATACGATAAATGAGTTGAAGTATTGCACTTTGTCATTCATTGTGAGAATTTGATCTCGTGAATTATCGTAAAAGCTGTATTGATCATTAACCCGGTTTTTATGAAATTCGTTAAGGTTCGAATCTCATGACTACCGTTAAGGTTTGATTTGGGTTTTACACCAATACGTATTCTATTCTGTTAAACTACCAAAAACACTCCCAACTACACCCTTACAATCAAACAAACTATTAAATCATCAGAAGATCCAGAATAATAAAGTACATGCTTAATTATCGGGAAAAGTAGAATCAAGAAGTTTGTTAATTCAATCCTGCATGCTGATTTGTGAGTTATTCCTCTTTTGTAAATTCTTTTCTCACAGTTTGTGAGTTATTCTTCTTTTATAAACTCTTTTCTCACCGTTTGTGAGTTGTTAACTGTTTACAATACTCCAAATTATTTTCAGAATTATAATTTACAGTGATTAAGTTTATGTGAATCACCAAATTACAGCCGGTATGTGGGGTATTGTGCACATTACTTGATAATCTTCACCATTGGGGCAGCCATTGGGTGATATGACCATAATCACAGATACCATTGGACGTATGGGCCAATGGATCGAGTGGTAAAGTACTGTGGGTAGATTGGTTGATATCAGAAACATTGTAAAAGATCTTACCACTGTGAATTATAACAAATGTGTCGTTTTCAGTAAAATGAATAATTCACTCAGTATTTCCCGCTGACAAAATCTTTTTAAAACGCGTTTCAGGTAATTACAATAGATTGGAGTAAGGATTGGATCCGACACTGAAGGACTTCAAGAAGTGGCTTATTTTCAAATTAAGAAATATTGTTTTTATTAAAAGCTACCTTTGTAAAACATGGAATTTATTCCATCTTTTTAAATAAAATCCGGTGTTTCTAAACTCTGATATTTTTCCTAACTCACGGTCCTGATGAAATTTCCGCCGCAATGTTTTAAAATAATCACCGGTACCACTGGACTGCTCACGGCACCGATTCCGGCTAGATGGGGTCGGGGGTCGTGACAGAAGGTGGTATTAGAGCTAAGCTACTGCTTTAAGCCTATAAGTGTTGTGATAACAATACTTAAGCTTAAATATAAGAGTTAGGAGATTGCTATTAACTTAACTGGTAGCACATCTGATAGCATTTAGACTTGAACATAAGAAAAGATGCCTTAGTATAAGCTAAGCCACTTGTTTACGCAAATAGGTGTTATAATAATACCTAAGCTTAAACGGAAAGTTAGAAACTTAATATTATTTGATAGCACTCTGAATGATATTTAGACTCGAACTTAAGAATTTTGTCTTAATATAAGCTTCAAGATAAAATTACTTATATGAGTATAAATAAGTATAATTGGTATTCAATAAGAATAATGACTAGCAGGCAATAGCATTTAATTGCTATTTATTCTTGTTTATTGGTATTACTTGGTCAAGAATAAAAATATATTATGGAAATATAAATTTCCTTGATTCTGGATTAAAGCCCTAATAAAAAGAGGCACCTTTTGAAAAAGATACTATTTATGGGAAATAGGAAATTTTCTCCGGCAAAACTGGGTATAGAGTAGCAGACTCTCCAGCTTGTCCGGATATACTGAAATTACCGCTCCGGCGCGAACCGGATAAGACGGGATAAATGGTATGTCAAACCAGTAACAAGATTTCCCTAAATAGTATCATGACCAAATATCTAACTGGTTTTTGGGAATATGAATCTATTATATACATTTAACCCTATGAAAGGTATGTATATTACAACATATGAAATATATAATATAGATATGTATATCTATAAGGAATTCCAAAAGTCAATTAAGAATAAAGCACAAGCATATGTATATAGATTTCTTTATCAGAAATCTTTCGCATATATCTTTAATTTTGATATCAAACATTCTTTCGTTTGATCATCTACCTCGTAACTCGTGCAACAAAATAATACTGGAAACCCATTAAGTTGGGACACCATCAAAAATATAAGAATTTCCAATACGTTACCATAAACTACTAACGCCAGTAAGAAGCTGGTAAAGTTAATGCACAAGAAAACACATGAAACTTAAATTATACATCCACAGATGTCGAAGTTTATCACACACGACTTCCAAAGGCAAGATCTTTGAAAAATATAAATTAGGCACGATGATACCTACACTAATTCCATCAGTAAAAGAACTCCTAAATCAAAAATCGGCACTTTGCCACATGATCTTACAAACGATCAAAATGTCGCTGAGGTACGTTGGAACAATATTTCACAAACATCAGTGCATAGTCTAACCTGAGTCATAATTATTAGCACTACAAAAGAAGTCATATAGTTTTGCAAATTCCCTATTTCATTTCATTTCATTCGACATTCCTTGGTACTGTCACGTAACAACGGTTATCACACGAGATTTCAGATAAAGTTCTTATATTTCTTTCGTTGCAATTCTAACTTCTGCCTATAATAAGTTGACTTTCGTGTTCTTTTAATGGTCATCATACCATAAAGAATTCTTTCATAATAACAAATATTGATCCATTTTGTTTCTTGTGTAAATCCACACGATACACATGCACTATTTGTTGCGCATGTGGTTCATTTGAGTTATAAGACCCTAGGAAGGCATCCTTTCAATTTGTTGTTTTATCAAAAGTTCAAATATCGTTCCGCTATACTTGATCTTTGCATTGTAAACCGCGTTTCTACAAAGCAATGACTCTTTAATATCGAATCAATGAATTTATTGAAAAACTCGATTTTCTTTTGAAAGGGATACATGGTTTCTTTGTGATCATGTTTGAACTTTCTTATTAAAACTCGTTTTATCCAAACCCAGTTAACTTGCTCGCAATACGTACTCAATTCAAAGTCCCATATGATGGATTGAAACCATCATATTCAAAATAATCCTAACAAGCACTTCAATTCTCTTAAAACCATAATATGCTTGTTTAGTCTTCGAATTCATCAAATCATCTCTTTGATCACGATCACTTTGTGATGACATTTTCACAAAATTGAAGATTGCGCTAATCTAAGATTTAATTATTTATTTATATTAAATCCGCTTTATTGATTTATTTTATAAAAGCAATCTTAACACAATTATGTGCTAAGATAATGATCCACCATTTCATGTCCTAATTCCATAGTCCTTACAACCAATCGAGCCTTTCGTGATATTTCTTACCTTTCATTAATCGAAAAACATTGTATAAACTTAATTGATTATATATAGAAACTTACAATATAGTATTTCTGTAATTAAAATTTTTGTTAAAACCATTAAGGTAAAGAAATTATATTTTTACGTATAAAATTTTGTTTAAAGTATATTCTCATTTAAGTTTATGCATTTATTATTGGTAATTAATATTAGTTTTATTATTAGTAATAATATATTAATAATAATAGTGTTAGTATTATTTTCAGATACTAAAGTTATTATCAGGGACATGTATTGAATAGCCTAGCCTTAGTTAGGCATGGACTGGCCACCTATGCTTAAACAAGGCAGCACTAACCAATATCCGCCGTGATAATGACTAGTTAATTAAGTCATCATACTTATTTAATAAATTTTAATTATATATAAAAATATTTTACTTTGTACTAAAAAGAAAAGACATATTTTTATAAAACAATACCAGAATTAGAGGGACGAATAAAAATATACAAATAATTATGTATCACATATTTTGTGATAACTATGTACTATAACACTCTAGCAAGAAAATAACCATGTAAGAATAATATAGTAGTCAGCGACTACATTGGGTTAGAAGAACATTGTAATACATAAAGAATTGTCACCATAACATTTGTAACTACATTTTACAATGCTATATGGTTTCAAAATAAAAATAAGTAATCACATAGAATTGACCCAGTGATATATAAAATATTTTACAAATACTTTTACCCCTTTTATTCACAACTTTCATTTAAAAGTTATAAATAATAGTGATTCTTTTACAAACTCATAATACTAAAATATTTTGTAAATGTAATAACTTCACTATAGTATTTTGTAATCTATATTACATAATAAATATAAGTTATTTTACATAGTATAATAAATACTAAAATAATATTTATTTGAAAGTAGTAACCATTTACATATAGTAAAAAATGCGAAACAAATAATATATATTACATTGGCTTTACAAAATATAATATAATGGTTAGTCATGTCAAAACAACTTATTTTTTTTATATTTTCATCTCTAGGACATAGCATATAGTCACTAATATTGTACTATCACATTATTTCACCATTTAAAACAATTTGGAACTCTAATACACTAACTCTATTGTCCTTTGGTGTATCTTTGCAATTAACTCATCTCAAAACATAGAATTTCTCATATCATAATTTACTGTTTGACAAATCATTTTTATGCTTTTATTTCCTTTTGAACCCGTCAATTCTAAGTCTTCCTTAGGTACCAATCAAGGTAAGTTTTCTTCTGACAAAGAATTTTACTAATTCCAAAAAGTTCTTCACATTCATTTTCAGAATCTATAGACCATATATCTTTTGGCTTGAACCCAATCACCTTGAAAAACTATACCATTTCATCTCATTCGTTTAAACATTTCATCTTTTGAAATATCTAGATTCGCTTCCTTAAAACTCACAATTTCGAAAACGGTGAATTTATTCGGTCATCATTATTGAATTCTTTCAAATCATTACAAACGCTTTGTAGCATCCGAATAGAGTTGTAGCCTGTGTTAAACCCTATTCATGAGTCATTCGTTTGATTCGTCATTTTCTTGGTACAATTATGTACTCAAATTACAATACACTAAATCCTGTTATCTATTACCATTTAAGTAAACAATATTGATTTTCGGATAATCATTAACAAATCATTTTTTATTTTTAAAATGTCCATACCCCTCAAAATATCTTTTGATTCCATTCAACGCTACATTATTCCTCTTAATTAAAAGAAGAAATATAACCCAAGAAAATATCATAGTTCAAATCTCGAGGACGAGATTTTTATTAAGGTGGGGAGGATGTAACAACCCTCACTAAAAAAAAAAATATTTAGTATGATAATTATGCAATAAGGAAACCCTAATTAAGTTTAGTATGATTAATTAATCAATTAATCAATATTAATTAAGCTAACAAGATTAATTAAGCTAAGTAAGGTCTATTAAACATAGATATATATGAGGTCGTATAAGAACGTTTAATATTAATAATAAAATATATTATTTTTTTTCCTTACTCCGTTTTTAATGAAACTTAGGTTAAAACGTAGATAAAAATATGCTCGTTCTAAAGACATATTCGTCGTTTTATAAAACATTATACTTTAAAAGTTATACAAGAAAAACGAGTTAAGCAGCTGAAATAAAATAACTAAGCTAGCTAGCTAGCACGTCAAGCTAGCTAGCAAGCACGTCACTTGAATCCCACATCGAACAGAAAAGGAATTGAGCTGCCTGCTTGCTTGCTATAAATAAGAAGCTCAGGATTCATTTTTCTTTGCTCATTTCTCTTCTTCTTCTCTCTATACGTTGGTGTTCTAACCAATAATCACTCGATCGCTATTACGATTCAGTTTCCAAGCGATCAATATATCCAAAGAATGTTTAAGTGCCGCCCACATTGGGTTATGCTTTGTCGTTGTCGATAATTCGATAATGAGTTGAAGCATTGTACTTTGTCGTTGTCGATAATTCGATAATGAGTTGAAGTACTATACTTTGTCGTTTGTCGTTAATACGATAAATGAGTTGAAGTATTGCACTTTGTCATTCATTGTGAGAATTTGATCTCGTGAATTATCGTAAAAGCTGTATTGATCATTAACCCGGTTTTTATGAAATTCGTTAAGGTTCGAATCTCATGACTACCGTTAAGGTTTGATTTGGGTTTTACACCAATACGTATTCTATTCTGTTAAACTACCAAAAACACTCCCAACTACACCCTTACAATCAAACAAACTATTAAATCATCAGAAGATCCAGAATAATAAAGTACATGCTTAATTATCGGGAAAAGTATAATCAAGAAGTTTGTTAATTCAATCCTGCATGCTGATTTGTGAGTTATTCCTCTTTTGTAAATTCTTTTCTCACAGTTTGTGAGTTATTCTTCTTTTATAAACTCTTTTCTCACCGTTTGTGAGTTGTTAACTGTTTACAATACTCCAAATTATTTTCAGAATTATAACTTACAGTGATTAAGTTTATGTGAATCACCAAATTACAGCCGGTATGTGGGGTATTGTGCACATTACTTGATAATCTTCACCATTGGGGCAGCCATTGGGTGATATGACCATAATCACAGATACCATTGGACGTATGGGCCAATGGATCGAGTGGTAAAGTACTGTGGGTAGATTGGTTGATATCAGAAACATTGTAAAAGATCTTACCACTGTGAATTATAACAAATGTGTCGTTTTCAGTAAAATGAATAATTCACTCAGTATTTCCCGCTGACAAAATCTTTTTAAAACGCGTTTCAGGTAATTACAATAGATTGGAGTAAGGATTGGATCCGACACTGAAGGACTTCAAGAAGTGGCTTATTTTCAAATTAAGAAATATTGTTTTTATTAAAAGCTACCTTTGTAAAACATGGAATTTATTCCATATTTTTAAATAAAATCCGGTGTTTCTAAACTCTGATATTTTTCCTAACTCACGGTCCTGATGAAATTTCCGCTGCAATGTTTTAAAATAATCACCGGTACCACTGGACTGCTCACGGCACCGATTCCGGCTAGATGGGGTCGGGGGTCGTGACATTCATGTAGACCCGTCCAAGATAGAAGCAATAAAGAATTGGGAAGCCCCCCAAACCCCAACTGAAGTTCGTCAATTCTTGGGCTTAGCGGGCTATTACTGACGTTTCATCGAGAACTTCTCAAAGATAGCCCAACCATTGACGACCCTTACACAGAAAGACAAGAAATACGACTGGGGTGACAAGCAGGAAGAAGCCTTCCAACTACTTAAAAATAAGCTATGAGATGCACCAATACTATCATTACCCGAAGGCACTGAAGACTTCGTGGTATACTGTGACGCTTCATGACAAGGTTTTGGTTGTGTGCTCATGCAAAGCCAAAAAGTCATCGCTTATGTGTTAGGATCTGAGGCTGTCATGATTCGTGTTTGTTTGCATAAAACTAATAAGTGCAGCGGAAAATAAGTTGCAAATAAAGTAAACACAAACAAAGGAAAGTAGAGATTGATAAACAATTGCTTTTCATTGAGTCAAATGATTTACAAATAAGCAAAAGATTACAGTAAAAGCTTACAATCTAAACTCCCCCTCAGCCTGATACACCAGAGTTGGTTGCACAAGATGAAAGGATGAATTGAGGAGAGGAACTCAATCAAAACGATCAAGTGTAACAGTACAGAGTACTGTCATACTTATAGGCAAACCAAACTACTGATATACTTCAGCTGACGTCACCATGATAGTGACATCTAACGACCTAACAAACTACAAATACTGTCCTATACAAACTACTGTTTTGTAACATCTGATATTCACTAACATACAAAACATAAGGAAAACTACTGCTTCACGTTCCACTGTTGTAGCCTTAGCATAGATGTTGAGTCTTCAGTGCTTTCTTCAAAGGTGATCAGTCTTTGAGAGGGCAGTGCTTGAATCTTCAGCAGCACTTAGGAAACAGCAGTAGATAGAGCAACAGAGTTTGTCTTCAGCAGTTGTTAGGTAATCATCAGAGTTTGGTTTATCAGTTGTTGTAGTTGAGCAGCACTTTAGATTATCAGCTGTTAGATAACCACTGTCAAGGGGAGAGATTAGAGTAAACTGCTGCTTATTAAGTGTCCACTGATGGGATCCGGTTTTGGCTTTACATTATCTGTTCCTCTGTTAGGGTTCAATCCCAACAATCTCCCCCTGGAACAGATAATGCCAAAACCCTTCCTTATTTAGGACCTTTATTTTTCATCAGAAGTTCCATTGCTTTTCTTTTAAATTCTTTCTCAAAATCCTTGGAACTTGTATCATCCTCATCCCTGCACAGTGTAAGCTCAAGGAGATCCTGTAGATCTTCAGCACTTAGGCCTAGTGCCTGATTCCTTGATATATGCTTCACTTCAACATTGAATCTGAGCAAAGTCAATACGTGGGTCTTTTGATCAGACATCCACTTTAGTATTTTTGAACTCAATGGGTTTCTTGGGAGAGATTTATTATCTGATGAACTTGAAGTGATTGGCCTGAAGAAGTGAAGAGCAGCATCATGAGCTTCAGACACTCGTATGAATGCTTGTTCAATGATCTTGTTGGCTTCAGCTATATCTGCTTCAACTTCTTTGTCAATCAGCTCACTGTTTGTGATGCCTGTTGATGACTTTTGGCTTACTACTTTAACCTTTTTGGCAAGGACTTGTAGTTTAGCCAATCTTTCTTTATCTGAAGCTATTTTCTTCATAGCTTCTTCAATCTGTTCAGCTTCTTTGTTCTTATCTACTCCAGCAGATAGCATTTCCTTCTTTTCTTTACTCAGCTTTGTGACAAAATCTTCTGCTGTGCTGATCTGTGTTTCGAAAAGCTTGACTTGCTCTTGAAGCTTTTTGTAGTCAGACCTTTTAGGAGAGTTAGAGGCTTTCATCCTCTGCTTCTCAAGTCTTTCATAAGCTTCATCAGTTTGTTGCCTAGACCATTTTGATATGGCTTCAGCAGTGCCTATCTTAGCATCCACCAACTCCCTTTTCTTTCTTTTATACTCAGCAGTGAGATCAGCAATGAGTGTTTTGTACTTACTCCAGTTTGGAGCAGTTTTCTTCTTTGAAGGATCATTCTTCACCTTTTGAATTCTCTGTGCCTCACGCTTTAAAGCTACTAAAGGCCATTCCTTAAACCGTTGTTCTTCAGCAGGATAGAACTTTTCTTTCATGATGAAGGCTAGAAGTTGTTCTCTTAGCTTCTTCTTTTGATCAGCCTTTTCCTTTTCTAGCTCTTGGGCAAATTCTTCTATCTGCTTTACCTTTGCAAGGTAGAACTCCAGTCTTTTAGCAATGCCTACTTCGCTTAGACTTTCCTTTTCACTGTCAACCTTGGCTTTTACTTTAGCTTGCCTTGCCTTTATCTTGAGATAATCATTAATATCTTCTGGTGCTATGTAGCCTATGAGTGAAGAGAATTTTCTTTTTGAGGGATCTTCTTCTGTGTAAAATTGCCTCATCTCATTTTTAATGGCTTCAAGTTCTAGTGGATACTGTGCAGCATTTGGATCATGTATCCCTTCATTGGCAGTGATTGGTTTTCTTTTTCTGCTAAAGAGCTTAGGTTGAGATATAGGAAAGGATAGAGCAGTGGTGGATGGCTGACTAACAACTGTAGAAACAACTGGTGTCTCAACTGCTGTTGTCACTACAACTGCTGATGTGTCAGCAGATGTCATCTGCTTTTGAGCAGGGGATGGAGAATGGGAAATGATATTTGAAGGTGGTGATGGTGGTGGTGACTCATCACCAGGAATGAAGACCCTTCTTCTTTTTGAAGAGGAGACTGATGATGTTTTGGGTGGATCAGTGGTTTGTGATTGACTAACAGTGGTTGAAACAACTGGTGCTTCAATCACTGTTGTCACTACAGCAGATGTTGTAACATCTGCTGTCTTCTGCTTTATGGCAGGAGGCAGTGGTGGTGTGGCTTTGGATGATGGTGGTTTGGTGGTTTTTGGTTTTGATGAGGATTTTTGTGTTGTAGACACAGATGGTGGTGGAACAGTGATGGTGTGTGATGAGGTGGTGTGTGTTGGAGGTGTGTGTGTTGATGAGATGGCAGCTGTTTGGCTACTTGCAGCAGTTTTTGTAACTGCTGGTGTATCAGCTATTTTGGGTTTCTCAGGTTCAATGTGCATCCCATCTTCTATACCTTTCTTTTTCAACCTGTTTTTCTCCCCCTTTTTGGCATTATCTGCCAGGGGTGTATCCATGAAGAAAATGGCAGATGGAGCTTTCTCACTTTGAGCATTCTGTTGAATGCTGGCCTTTATAGCCTTGATATCAGCTTGAGTATCTTTGAACCGAGATTCAACCATGTTGGTCAACATTTGCACTTGAAAAGCATGCTTTTTAGCAGCCATTTGTTGTTGTTGTTCAAGTAGTGGTTGGAGGATATTCCATAGCTCATTTGCAGCAAATGCTTGTGGAGCAGGTGCTTGAGCAGGAGGAGCAGATGATTGGGCTATTTGAGCTTGTAATAGCTGCTGCACCATATCTTTTATTTCTGCAACTGAAGATTCCAGGTTTTCAACTCTGGCCGTCAATTCATTATATCTTGAATCATCACCTGAATTAACAGGATCATCTGAATCCCCACCAGCAGTGGTTGTATCAATGTTTGACTTAGGAAGTGAATCCCAAAAATCATCCATTGATGCCCCTTGTTCTTGGTACTGGGGACTTCTTTCTTCAGCAACCGATAAACCTTTGATGGTACCAGTGGTTATATTTAACTCACTGGTGGTTACCGATGTTGCCATGGAAGAAATTGCCTTCAAGGGAGTCTTAGTTATGAAACAACTGTCCAACTGAAGATCTGTTGATCCATCAGTTGTAGTTGCTGCTCCACTTGAACTACCACCAAGAGTTACTTGTAACTCAAGGGGTGTAACCTCCTCAACTGTTGCTGGGATAGCAGAGGTATGCACATCAGACCCAGTCACTTGTGGAGGTATACTCTCAGTAATAGGTGTTTGAGAGGAACTGGTTTGTGTCTATGCCATATCAACTGCATGCAACAGGGGCATTATTGATTGTGGTAATATTATTGGTGAGGGTGTGGGGGTAGAAAGAGACATGTCCTTGGGATCAGGACTATGGAAGATGGATCCGAGTGGATACAGAGCTTCATAATGTGGTGTCCCTGTGCTTACAACCTGACCCTTTTGTGAGGATGCAGGAGGAGTTTTAGGCTGGGGTTGAGATCTTTCTTCCAACTGCTGTGAGGAAGTAGCAGCAGTGGTTTCTTGTGACTTTTGTGTTGTCACTGGCATTAACTCTGGGATCTCATCTTCCAGAGTTGCCTTTGGTGTGGGTTTGGTGGGTTTTCTGGATGGTTTTCTTTTGGTCTTTTTGGTGGCAGGTGTTGGTTTCAAAGCAGTGGGTGTGCTACTTTGATCACCTGGAGCAGTGGGCTCAGTAGTGGTTGTTTGAGTATCAACATCAGTTTCTAGAACCTGCTCAGCCTCTTTTGTTTTTAATTTTATTGGTGCCATCATTCCTGAAAAAGTTTCTTTTGTTAAAAAGTTTATTTTGAACGAGACACCTTGTTTGGGCAGTTCTGCATCTTTCTCTACAAATGTTTGTTCAAAATAGTAGCTTAGAAATCTCGAAAAGAGCAGAAAAGCTTTATTATCAACGTTCTTTACCAAATCATCAAATATTACCTGGGAGTAGTTAAAGTTTTTATCGTTTAAAATTGCATACCCCAGGCATTGGATTTTTGTTGGTATCTCATTGAAGGACGTTGTTTTATTTGAAACACACATGAGCAGTGTGTGAAATAAAAATCTGGGTGCAGAAGGGAAGTAACCCTTTTGTAGGGTATCTACCTTTGGTTGTTCTGCATAACCCCTGTTCATGAAATTCTTTACCAACTCGTCTTTTGTAAAAGAGGTTTTTCCATTTAGATCATCGAGTTTAAAGGTTTCAGAGATGGATTTCGGAGAAATTTTTACCTTCTTACCCTGTATCGAGGAGTTGATGGCGGCGGTGATATCTCCTTGTTTTTCAAGGGTGGCACTTTTCCAGAACTCTCTCTGGGTATCAAGGTAAATAGGAGCGTCTGCTGTTATCAAAGTTTTGTACTTTGATGCAGAGAGAATGTCAAGGATGGAGTCGAATGTGTGGTTATCGGTGGGTTTTGTGAGTATACCCACATAATTGTGTGGAGCTTTGTAGCGTATCTCCATGGTTTCAGCGGCCATTTCAGTGGCTTCTGCTGTTTTGGAGGAAGAAGATGAAGGTTTTGTTTTTGATTTCGATTTTGGCTTCGTCATTTTTGATGATGAATATCGAAGAAGATTTTTGGAGTTATGAGAGGGAAACTTTTTTGTGAAGAGAATGTTTGGAATTCAATTCGACAGTGTAATCCTCTGTTTGGATTTAATCAGGGTTTTATTTAGGGAAAAAGTGATTGCTGATGTGGCAGCGGTTATTTTGATCTGAAGGCTAAAAAAGGACTACGTGTCAAACATCTGATGGAATGGTAAATGATGGAAGACAGTTGTTTTAACAACTACTGATGGATCAAGCATCAGTAGTTACAACGGTAATAAAATGAAACAGTGGATGTATCAGTGGTTGAAACAATGATTTTAACATCAGTGTTTTTGAAGAACAGAGGTTGATACTTTAGCAGTGGACAGACTTTAGAAAGCAGATGTTAAGGCACAACAGCATTTTAGATACAGCAGTGGATAAAAATGAAGATCATATGTTTAACAACTGTTTGTGCAGCAGTGTTTTGACTTTTGACAAATAATTTTAGCGTCTGTTGGTTTAGATGTAGATATTGATTTTTGTCTTTGTGGAAACACAATATCTTATCTATCATCTGTTGAGCACCAAAAATGCTATTCTTAACAAAATACAGTTTAGATGTATTATATCAAGATTAAGTTGTCAGCAGTCATTTTCAGAAATTTTGTTCAAGGTTTTGCCATCTGTCTATTATTTCAGACAGTGGTTTAGCATCCCAGATGATGAAGTCTTGCTCTACTTAGAACAACTCATTTTATGTCTAATTACTTGAACATGAGTGTCTTAGTAGTTCAAAAATGAATTTACAATCAATTTCTGATCAGTGACAAACTAAACTTGAGCTCAACATGACCTTGATGTGTGAGTCATTTCCTTTTGACCAGTTTTAAGGATAGTAATTTCACACAAAAAAAATAAGGAGATTACATCCTGACCAGAGATGAACTTTCACTATTAAAAATGAGTACAAGTTCAAAATACATTTTATAGAAATTAAAATGCATCTGGTTTTATTAAAAGGAAAACACCTTTTTAAAAAAAATAAAAGATGTTTTGGATAAAATCAAAAGGATCTGACAGTTTTTTTTTCAATTAAATGATCAAATTATTCTCAAGTTATTCTGACCATTATTTGGGTCATTTTCTTGTCAATTGATTGTAAATTTCTTTTGAGCACAATCACTGGATATGCCATTGTTACCAGAACAATTTCTGTATTGATGAATGCACACAGTTGCATGATGACCACTGAAGATCTAATTTTAACCTCAAAAGTATTTTATGCTAATACTCTTTTCTTTTGATTTCAAAAGTTTTGAGATAGTCACACTTTGAGATTTTGTTTATTTCCCTTTTTCCTTTTTACCCTTATTATTCATATGTTCAGAAATACTCACTAGGAGATTATATTTTGAACATACCTTGTCCATAATCACTTTGAAGCAATGTTTTAAGAAATCTGACCATGTTTGAACATGTTTTAGTTCAGATTTCACATTACTTATGATTAGGACTGTTTTGACATTTTATTTTTCTCAATATGTGTTAGACAAGGTTGATTTGGTCCTTTTGTAGGCACTCAACATGCCTTTGAACACATGAGAGATTTTGACTAAAGTTTTTCTCCCTCTTTTCAATATCAGCAGTATGCAGGTGTTTTAGATGAACACAAGTTTTGCTGATCTGAGGTACATACTTTAGTGTTTATTAAAAAAAAACATCACAAATATCGAAACAACAATTGTAATTCATTTTGAAACATTTAACGATCTCATAATTTATCAGATATTTTGCAAATCTGAAAACTATAAGTGACATATGTATGAAAACATATGTTGTGTGAGATTTGTGTGTCATATGACATCTTGGTTGATTTACAGAGTTTTTGAATAACCATTTTGATCATGATTTGCTCATTACTCTGTTTTTCAACTGAATGCAACCAACCTTAGTATCAATGAATTTTGAGCTGAACTGTTATGTCAAATTGATTGTTAGATCGAATTTGACTGTCCAAGCTCTGATACCAATTGTTAGGATCTGAGGCTGTCATGATTCGTGTTTGTTTGCATAAAACTAATAAGTGCAGCGGAAAATAAGTTGCAAATAAAGTAAACACAAACAAAGGAAAGTAGAGATTGATAAACAATTGCTTTTCATTGAGTCAAATGATTTACAAATAAGCAAAAGATTACAGTAAAAGCTTACAATCTAAACTCCCCCTCAGCCTGATACACCAGAGTTGGTTGCACAAGATGAAAGGATGAATTGAGGAGAGGAACTCACTCAAAACGATCAAGTGTAACAGTACAGAGTACTATCATACTTATAGGCAGACCAAACTACTGATATACTTCAGCTGACGTCACCATGATAGTGACATCTAACGACCTAACAAACTACAAATACTGTCCTATACAAACTACTGTTATGTAACATCTGATATTCACTAACATACAAAACATAAGGAAAACTACTGCTTCACGTTCCACTGTTGTAGCCTTAGCACAGATGTTGAGTCTTCAGTGCTTTCTTCAAAGGTGATCAGTCTTTGAGAGGGCAGTGCTTGAATCTTCAGCAGCACTTAGGAAACAGCAGTAGATAGAGCAACAGAGTTTGTCTTCAGCAGTTGTTAGGTAATCATCAGAGTTTGGTTTATCAGTTGTTGTAGTTGAGCAGCACTTTAGATTATCAGCTGTTAGATAACCACTGTCAAGGGGAGAGATTAGAGTAAACTGCTGCTTATTAAGTGTCCACTGATGGGATCCGGTTTTGGCTTTACATTTTCTGTTCCTCTGTTAGGGTTCAATCCCAACATTATGCTTCAAGACAATTAAAGGTACATGAAAAGAATTATACCATGCACGACTTGGAACTCGGCGCGGTGGTATTCGCCTTGAAGATTTGGCGACATTATTTATATGGTACTCGATGTACAATCTTCACAGATCACAAAAAGCCTACAGCACATATTTGATCAGAAGGAATTAAACATGCGTTAGCGACGATGGGTCGAGCTGCTGAACGATTACGACTGTGAGATTAAGTACCATCCTGGTAAGGCAAACGTTGTAGCGGACGCATTAAGTCGAAAGGAAAGGGTTAAGACCCTAAGGGTTCGAGCATTGGAAATGACTATTCGAACGAACCTCACTGCACGCATTCGTGATGCACAACAAGAAGCCCTTAAGATGGAGAACCGTAAGGCTGAATACCTCCGGGGTGCATTGAAATATATGGTGCCAAATGAAGAGGGAGCCTTATACTTTAAGAAGCGTATCTGGGTTCCGCACTATGGCGGTATTCGAGAATTCATCCTTGATGAAGCACACAAATTGAGATACTCGATCCATCCAGGATCGGACAAAATGTAACAAGACTTGAAAGACAATTATTGGTGGCCAAGACTCAAGGGCGACATTGTTGTTTATGTTGGAAAATGCCTAACCTGTGCTAAGGTTAAGGTTGAATATCACAAACCATCTGGCCTACTACAACAACCAGAGATACCCATGTGGAAGTGGGAGCAAATCTCGATGGACTTCATAACGAAATTACCCAGGACCCCGAGAGGGCACGATATAATATGGGTAATAGTTGATCGATTGACGAAATCTATGCATTTCCTACCGATCCGAGAAAAAGACAACACTGGGAAGCTTGCTGAGATATACTTAAAAGAAATTGTGGCACGTCATGGAGTGCCTATCTCAATCATTTCAGACAGAGATGGACGCTTTGTCTCAAGAATCTGGCGATCCTTTTAGGAAGCCTTTGGGTCTCAGTTAGATCTGAGTACGGCATTCCATCCACAAACAGACGGCCAGAGCGAACGAACCATACAAACGTTAGAATATATGCTTCGCGCATGTGTCATGGACCTAGGCGGCAGCTGGGATACTCATCTACCTTTAGTTGAGTTTTCCTACAATAACAGTTATCATACAAGCATCAAAGCTGCACCTTTCGAAGCTCTGTATGGCCGCAAGTGCCGATCGCCCTTATAGGTACAAGAGACAACCGACAAGATTATGTAGATCCGAGAGTGCACTAAGGCGGCTTGAGATCGACAAAAGGGCTACGCTGATCAAAGACGAAAACCATTGGAATTCGAGGTGGGAGACTGTCACAACCCCCGTGCTCGGTTTGACTCGGTCCAAGAGCCGCGGGACAGAAAACCCGTGGTATTCATATTTATAGCGGAAGTCTTAACAGGATCGTTTAAAACTTGAAAATGCCCGAGTTTTATTTATTTATAATTCGGGATAACCCCGTAATTTACAGTGGAGGAATTTCATAATTCCTTTATTTTACAAAACATGTTTATTTATTCGAGCCACTACTTCAAGCTTGGGAGTGCTCCGTAGCACTTGTACTTGATTCACAGTAGGTCACCTGAAACATGTTGTAAAATATTTTTTCAGCGGGGAAATACTGAGTGAATCATTCAATTTGATAAAATGACACTTTATTATAATCCACAGTATTAAGAGCGATTACAATGTTTACATGTCAACCAATTACCCACAGTATTTGTCACTTGACTCGTTTCTGTGACTATGGTCATATCACCCATTGGCTAACTCGTTGTCTGATGGTGAAGATTATCAAGTAATGTATACAAAACCCCACATACCGGCTGTAATTGAAGACTACAAAGACTTAATCCCTGTAATTATAACTTTGAAAATAATTTGGAGTATTGTAAAACAGTTGATAAAAAGAGAATGACTCACATTGCAAGTTTAACGGGCAGAGTTTTAGCCTACTGATTAGCCTGATTAACCTAATTCAAATAACAATGCACACGAAAACTAGGTCAGTAACTAATACAGCATTTACGATAACTCACGAGATACAACCCTCACAACGAATGACAAAGTGCGATACTTAAATATCCAGCGGATTCGCAACTAATGACAGAGTATAGCCCAGATTTGGGTGACACCCAAACATCCTGTCGGAATCACGACGAATAACAAAGTATAACCCTAATGCGGGCAGCACTTAAACATCCGTTGGATAGTTTCAATCAATCGGATATTTAATCGTAGCAGCGATCGAGTTATTACCATGTTTGTCGCGGCAGCGTTTCATGTTCGTGTGTGTTTTGTAGTAATAAACGTATAACTCAACGTGTATTTCGAAATTTTACGTCGAACTAGCACCAGAATTCAAGTCCCAGGCCCCTCTATTTATACCCGAAATTGACGCCTCCCGCATGTCGCGGAAGAATACGTGGCCCGTGCCGCGTGTCGCCTGGAGTGTCAAAGTAGGGTAGGGTAGGTTAGTCACTGGTATAGGCCTGGTGAGTCGACAGTTCGTGAATTCTCAATCTAGACAACGAATTTCGGAGATAATCGTCAATTAGGGTTTACCCCCCTTGAGTTTTAGGGGCCCTGATCCTGATTCTGAATGTTCTGAAAATTTTAGGGTTTATGCAGAATTACTTGGGTGTTTCAATTAGGGTTTTCTATTGGACAATTAAAATAATAAATTTATAGTTTTGGTGAGAGTTGTTACATCCTCCCCACCTTAATAAAAATCTCATCCTCGAGATTTACTGGAATAGATGAGGATATGTTTACATGTGTTATGATGGGTACAAAAACATTCAAGTGAAAAATTCTAGATCATGTCTCGAATAGGGTACCATAAGCACCATTAATCAACGTATACATTTAGACCGCTGAACAAAAGGTTAGATCTAATGGGTTTCAGGCAACCCCACTCTTGGCCTACTTCTACCAATGAGTGCTTCTGTGTCTCAGTCAAAGTCGACAAAAATGCCTAGGTTTGGTGGCTTCCTATGTCGTGCACATGTTAGTGGCCTTGCAAACCACTAGCGATCTCACACATTCAAACAATCATAGTACTCAGTTACAGATACGTTTTACAAGTTACATTCAAACATTCATACATTCTACAAGTTTCATACTATGTTTTCATTCGAGTATTTAAACATTTAAAACAATCACTGCATGAATTCACACCAACATTATGTTGACGTTTTTTTTCTAAAACTCACATGTATTTTAGGTAACTAAAGGTGGATGTGCGTGCGGTCTACTCATGCTTGTGGATGTCGTCTATGTTTATGTTTAAATAAAGTTGTAAACTTTTAAGACAATGTTATATGCTATCTCGTGATGTAAACGCTAACTTATGTTCAAATTATGAAATGTTTGGTATTTGAAGTTATTTTATGAGCATGTAGTATGTTTACCTTTCGTATGCAATGAGAACCTTTCATGATCACACCTCGTGCATCCACCGCAGAAAGGGGTGTGACAGCGTCAGCAAATGTTTACGACCAAAACTCATTTTTTCTCGCTCGATTTATTTTGGTTCGCGCCAGCAAGTGTTTATACTAAAAGCTCATTTTTACTTGTTAGACCCGTTTAGGTTTACACCTTAGGGTCCTAATTCTACAATTCTTTATTTGATCACCAAAGTGTGATCTAACATAATCTTACTCATTTTGACCCATTTGGTTTACACCATGGGTCTCGACTTTAATAAGTTATTGTTTATTTCCAACTACTTCACATTTCTTATATAGTAATCCTATTATAAGATGTTTAAGATTTACTTACCTTGCATCCGGCCATGCTTTCTCGTGTCTTTGACCCGCTTGACCCATTCCTTTTCAAGCTCCCACCTAGCTTGTCAAGAGTCAAACTATCATATAACATCCACAAGATGGTTAGATTACTCATCGTACATCATGACCATCACACCATATGGACTTTTATACCAATTTCTCATTCAATTCATTATAGGTCAGTTTGACTTTGCCAATTGACATATACAAATGCATTAACAAGTTCAACATCATTTTTAAACCATCAAATTGGCTTAGTTTTTCGGACCATAGTCACAATGTATCATTAACTCAACAAGTTCATATATTCCTTAACATCTAGCTAACCCAATTTCTTCATTTATCAAAGCAATATTTCAGTTTACTCATACAAGAGTTTGGGTTTCATACCTAGGTCAAAACCCACTTCATGACATGTATGAACACTTGCTCAAATCTCTAAATTATTCATGTATTATACACATACAAACAAGTATGATGATTATGAACATCAATACATCATCTACTTCATCATAATCAAAACCCATTTAGTATAAAAACTCATCATACACAAATTCATGACAAACCTTAAGACTAGAAAAACTAGATGGTTCAAAATCCTCTCAAGGAAAACCACCACAATTTCATCTTCAATAGGTGGAATTTTGTGATTTAGTACGTTCCACACACGCACACACACTCTATGTGTGTGTTTTAATTTCATTTTAGTTTTTATACATACAACTTTCAAACATATTCCATTTCAACCCCTAAGGTTTAGTTTGTTATTTTGTTTGCTTATAACTTAACCTTTATAAATAAATTACCATGTTAACTAGGTTGATATTCCTAGTTGTATACTTCTTGTCATTTCATCAAATGAACATTATAATTCGATTAACTAAGTTCAGGGATTCTACAACCCGACTTAACTTAAGCCCCGATAGCTCAGCCTTTTATAAATTTTATTTTCTAAAAAGGCATTCATTTATCTTTTATTTAACATTAGGTTTATTTATTTAAATCGTAATGTTTATTGGGTAAACTTTTACAATGGTATTTACAGCTCATCCCCGGTTAATTTGGTTTAATTACAAAATCCGTTTTTTGTGGGATGTTATAGTGCTCGGTCAACATTCCGTTTTTGTGGCCTGTTTAATCCAATGTACAATTGGTATTATTAGAAATGAGCACCTTTTTAGAAAACAAACTAACGAGTTGAATATTGCGTTAAAACTTTTAAAACAGTTATGATACAATAAAAGTCCCAAAATACTAGCGTTGAATATTGCGTTTTAAAACAATTACGATACAATAAAAGTCGCGAAATACTAATAGAGTAATAACACATTAATTCAGTAATAAAGAAAAAATATTTCCTCTCTAGTTGGTTATTCGATAATAACGTTTAGGCCTTCACTAGTGCTTCTTTCTTTTCTATATAACACACTAGTTTAAGTTCCCATGTGTTACATGGTTTTCCTCACAATAAAATATTTTATTTAACAGTGTTGACATAAAACTTTTAATGAAATAAACGTTCAAGTACTAACGTGTTCTTGATAAGTGAATCACAAACACAACGATAAAAAAAGTTAAAAACAATGTCGCTGCAGTATATTTGAAAGTTATGGAAAAGCTACATCGTTGTATGTGAAAGCCAAATTATTCGAATAGAAATTACACCAACACTTATATAAACATAAACACGAAATCCGTGAATTTGGTAACTCTGTTATAGACCGATTTTAGTACTAAGGTTTAAGTAGTCACCTGGACAGATACATAGACTTTTCCATTATTGTCAACAGGACCAAATGGACAACCACTCGCAAAGATTGCACGACCCTATAATCAACAAAGTAGATATAATCTTTAGATACATAGACTTTTCCATTAGATTGTATTAAAGTATATGGACGTGATATCGGATTGGATTAAAGTATATGGACGTGTACAAATTGCTGCTCTCGTATAAACAAATGTACAAATGTATGCTCGATACATTTAGCATTTGATATTTTTATTGTTATAATAAAGTTGTAAATCTACTTTTGATGTTTTGATGGAATTTATTTATGGTTTAATAAACCTGGTTCTGCATATTGAAATTATAGACTTTCTTTGCATGTTTGTGACCTTATAGGTTCTACGACTATTTTTTTATTGAATAGAATAAAATGTTAGAAACCCGGAATGGGTTATGGTTCGTAATAGATATCATACTTGAATAGAATCTAATATCAGTCGTGAGACCTGCCGCAACGCGCGGGCTTTCCCACTAGTAATATTAATAAAACTATTGTTAAACTATAAACTTAATTTGTATTTATGCTATGTACATTATGTCACTTTGGATTATTTCGATACTTTGATTAATTAGGATTATGTGTAATAACAAAAGTAATTGATAAGGAATTATGCTTAAAACTGATCTATGCGCCTAAAGTGCATTTTGGTCACTTTAAAGCACAATTTACGACATTATACGCAAACTCAGTTTATGATCAGATTTGTAACATCAAAATACGTAAAACATGTAAACATATTAGTACCTAAATCATTTGCAAGCTTATTTGTGTCAAAAACCTTATTTTTGCTAAAAAGGGCATAAAGGTCAAAGTATGGCATAAATACAGAAACTTGCATAAAACTCATATTACTAATACGATCATGTAATATAACCTTATGGGGTTATACTACATTATGTTATGATCATAATGAAACCTAAAATCAGTAGTATACTAGTCTATTTCTTATAACCAAAAGTCAACGTAGAAGTCAAACTACGCGACTTTCGGTTGTGAACCGACCTTAAAACTGGAATTGACGAGCCGAACATGTTTACACGTGTTCTAATAATTATTACCGAGTTGTTTAAGTGATAAAACATATTTTAGAACACTTCTAAACTCATATCGTAATTATTTTAAAATCTGACCTGTTGACTTTTAAAGTATCAATATGTTGACTCGTCAATTGACCAAGCAAACGTGATTCTTAGGAGGTTCCCTTTTGAGGGATTAACACCTACCTAATTACGATCACGTAGCCATGTTCGCTGCGAACAATGGCTTAAACGTTTAAGGTCTAACTAAAAGTCAAAGCGTTATTACGATAACTCTTGACTCTTGGCTTTAAAGCCTATAAAACGGAAACTAGTGGCTAAGGACGCTTACAAAGGGTCCTAGCTCAAATCTTAAACTGAGGTGGAGTCCCCTTTATGTCAGGAGTCTCCAAGAAAGCAGAACAAGTGAGAAGAGAGTGAATTGAGAGAGGTGCAAGGTTTATGAATGGAGGAACACCTCTATTTATAGTGAAACATCACACCCTTGGATCATGCCAGGTGTTAGGGGGCTTCCAAGATCATCCCAGGTGTCTAAACAGGTTTTAAAAACCATTAAAGGATCCATGGTTTCGAGTTTGAGAGTGTAGAAGGTTTGTGTGGTGGCCAAGTTTGAACAACCTGCAGCTGTCCACACTTTCTGCGCATATGACTGTGATAATTGTATAATCACGTGTACATAGCGCAACGCTTCGGATGGTAAGAATGGTAAGATTGAAGAAAGATGGTTTATCCATCTTTCCCCACTCTTCTTTTATTTGTGGTTTATCTTCTTTCTTCCGAAAATTAAAAAAGAGTACATAAAAATGTGTACATAGAATTAGATTTAAAAAAAAAAAAAGAAAGACGACCAATACATTTTATTAGAAAACATATAAAATTCTATATGCATTCAAGTCAATTTATGTAAATAATAGACATGTTTAATGATCAGAAAACGGTAATACATGTAGGTAAGCATCAGATTTCAACTAATTTTTTTTTTGAAAGGCTAAATTTTATTAAAAAAAGAAAAAAAATTGAAATCAGATTTCAACTAAGTAAGATGTTCGTTCAAAGAATTCTATGGTTCATTAAAAGTAGGTTTTTTCAAGTTATATTTTGTAACAAACGACCTAACAAGAGAAAGTGCTGCAATTTTTTTTAAATGAAGGGAGAAATAATATTTGCTAGGAAGAAGGGTCTATGGTATCTACATGTTCAATTATAACTATTGAAGTGCATACCACAGGGGCAAAGTGTAATTAACTCTATATATTTTACAGAATGAGATACATAATATACATACACACATGTGTGTGCGTGCACGTGTGTGGAGTGATTCAAGTACTATGTCATTTTCGTTTAAGAAGCAATGAGGACGTGACACGCGTGAGAGAGAGAGAGTTATGAACGAGGGGCATTTGAGTCCATTTATGTATATGGGTCTTTTGCACATATAACAACACCACGTAACATGAGATAACCCAATGTAATAAAAAAATCATTTCAAACTTGGGCATACATCAAATTTGTTAAGACGTAAATCCGTGTACCCTGTAAGTTTGATAACCACACATCGTTCCATCTAGGGCTGTAAACGAACCGAACGAACACGAACAAGTCTTTGTTCGTGTTCGTTCGTTAAGGAAATAAATGTGTTCACGAACGGTTCATGAACACTTACCGAACGAGATTTTATGTTCGTGTTCGTTCATTAAGTAAATTAAGTAAATGAGCGTGTTCGCGAACGGTGAACACAAATGAACAAAAATAAATTTGGCGAACTCGACGAAGGATAAAGATAGATGGCCCAGAGAGTAACACTCGAACTTGAATCCCTTATTGTGGAACGGATGTCGATCGTATTCGTGGATGTAAATAATGAGAAATGAAAGGGAAATAATGCATAAATAAGGTGAAAGTGGGTTTCCTAGTTTAATTGTTAGGGAAATAAAATAAATAAAAGTTTAATAATATAAAAAGTACAAATAAAATATATGAAAGTACAAAGATCTTCAATTAAAACACAAACATACGAACATAAACGAACACAAATCAACGAATGTTCACGAACACCTTACCGAACGTTCACGAACACAATCGAACGAACGAGACCTTTGTTCATGTTCGTTTTTTTAACTAATCGAACGAAATTTCTTGTTCATGTTCATGTTCGTTCGTTTACAGCCCTAGTTCCATCAATTACTTTTGTTATTACACATAATCCTAATTAATCAAAGTATCGAAATAATCCAAAGTGACATAATGTACATAGCATAAATACAAATTAAGTTTATAGTTTAACAATAGTTTTATTAATATTACTAGTGGGAAAGCCCGCGCGTTGCGGCAGGTCTCCTGACTGATATTAGATTCTATTCAAGTATGATATCTATTACGAACCATAACCCATTCCGGGTTTCTAACATTTTATTCTATTTAATAAAAAAAATAGTCGTAGAACCTATAAGGTCACAAACATGCAAAGAAAGTCTATAATTTCAATATGCAGAACCAGGTTTATTAAACCATAAATAAATTCCATCAAAACATCAAAAGTAGATTTACAACTTTATTATAACAATAAAAATATCAAATGCTAAATGTATCGAGCATACATTTGTACATTTGTTTATACGAGAGCAGCAATTTGTACACGTCCATATACTTTAATCCAATCCGATATCACGTCCATATACTTTAATACAATCTAATGGAAAAGTCTATGTATCTAAAGATTATATCTACTTTGTTGACAGGGTCGTGCAATCTTTGCGAGTGGTTGTCCATTTGCTCCTGTTGACAATAATGGAAAAGTCTATGTATCTGTCCAGGTGACTACTTAAACCTTAGTACTAAAATCGGTCTATAACAGAGTTACCAAATTCACGGGTTTCGTGTTTATGTTTATATAAGTGTTGGTGTAATTTCTATTCGAATAATTTGGCTTTCACATACAACGATGTAGCTTTTCCATAACTTTCAAATATACTGCAGCGACATTGTTTTTAACTTTTTTTATCGTTGTGTTTGTGATTCACTTATCAAGAACACGTTAGTACTTGAACGTTTATTTCATTAAAAGTTTTATGTCAACACTGTTAAATAAAATATTTTATTGTGAGGAAAACCATGTAACACATGGGAACTTAAACTAGTGTGTTATATAGAAAAGAAAGAAGCACTAGTGAAGGCCTAAACGTTATTATCGAATAACCAACTAGAGAGGAAATATTTTTTCTTTATTACTGAATTAATGTGTTATTACTCTATTAGTATTTTGCGACTTTTATTGTATCGTAATTGTTTTAAAACACAATATTCAACTCTAGTATTTTGGGACTTTCATTGTATCATAACTGTTTTAAAAGTCGCAATATTCAACTCGTTAGTTTGTTTTCTAAAAAGGTGCTCATTTCTAATAATACCAATTGTACATTGGATTAAACAGGCCACAAAAACGGAATGTTGACCGAGCACTATAACATCCCACAAAAAAGCAGATTTTGTAATTAAACCAAATTAACCGGGGATGAGCTGTAAATACCACTGTAAAAGTTCAACCGATAAACATTAAGATTTAAATAAATAAACCTAATGTTAAATAAAAGATAAATCAATGCCTTTTTAGAAAATAAAATTTATAAAAGGCTGAGCTGTCGGGGCTTAAGTTAAGTCGGGTTGTAGAATCCCTGAACTTAGTTAATCGAATTATAATGTTCATTTGATGAAATGACAAGAAGTATACAACTAGGAATATCAACCTAGTTAACATGGTAATTTATTTATAAAGGTTAAGTTATAAGCAAACAAAATAACAAACTAAACCTTAGGGGTTGAAATGGAATATGTTTGAAAGTTGTATGTATAAAAACTAAAATGAAATTAAAACACACACATAGAGTGTGTGTGCGTGTGTGGAACGTACTAAATCACAAAATTCCACCTATTGAAATATTGCTTTGATAAATGAAGAAATTGGGTTAGCTAGATGTTAAGGAATATATGAACTTGTTGAGTTAATGATACATTGTGACTTTGGTCCGAAAAACTAAGCTAATTTGATGGTTTAAAAATGATATTGAACTTGTTAATGCATTTGTATATGTCAATTGGCAAAGTCAAACTGACCTATAATGAATTGAATGAGAAATTGGTATAAAAGTCCATATGGTGTGATGGTCATGATGTACGATGAGTAATCTAACCATCTTGTGGATGTTATATGATAGTTTGACTCTTGACAAGATAGGTGGGAGCTTGAAAAGGAATGGGTCAAGCGGGTCAAAGACACGAGAAAGCATGGCCGGATGCAAGGTAAGTAAAACTTAAACATCTTATAATAGGATTACTATATAAGAAATGTGAATTAGTTGGAAATAAACAATAACTTGTTAAAGTCGAGACCCATGGTGTAAACCAAATGGGTCAAAATGAGTAAGATTATGTTAGATCACACTTTGATGATCAAATAAAGAATTGTAGAATTAGGACCCTAAGGTGTAAACTTAAACGGGTCTAACAAGTAAAAATGAGTTTTTAGTATAAACACTTGCTGGCGCGAACCAAAATAAATCGATCGAGAAAAAATAAGTTTTGGTCGTAAACATTTGCTAACGCGGACCAAAACAGGTCAAACAAGTAAAAATAAGCTTTTGGTCCAAACACTTGCTGATGCGAACCAAAACGGGTCAAACAAGTAAAAATGAGTTTTTGGTATAAATACTTGCTGGCGCGAACCAAAACGGGTTGAGCAAGTAAAAATGAGTTTTTGATGGTATACACTTGTTGACGCGAACCAAAACGATTCAAACAAGCAAAAATGGGTTTTTGGTGCAAACACTTGCTGACGCGAATCAAAACGTGTCAAATAAGTAAAAATGAGTTTTTGGTGGTAAACGCTTGGTGGCACGAACCAAAAGGGGGCGAATGAGTAAAAATGAATTTTTGGTGGTAAACCAACAAATTATACAAAAGAGATCCTTTGGTGTAAACCGTAACGAGTCAACTAAATGAAATAACAAGTAAATCACATGTTAGTGATTAGACAAAGAACTATGAAAATGAGACCCAATGGCGTAAGCCATAACGGATCAAATGGGTTAAAATACAGTGTTGAATCACATCATGGTGATAAACAATATAAATGTTAGTTTGAAATGCAAAAAGGGTAACCCAAGAACGAATCAAATGGACAACCGGGTCAAACGGGTCGAATGGTGAAGTTATCACCATTCGAATATGATATTTAATGCTTGTTTATTAAATTTCATACTTACAGGTAATCGTGATGTATGGGCATGAAATGTCGTGGATGGTAATTAGAATCCCTTGGTATTGATAACGGGTCATGGTTTTGACTCGCGCCAGGTATGTGTAAAGAATTATGCCTTTGGTAAAAGCTTCTAGCCCAACTAAAGATGGTTGGGTTCAAGTGGGGTATATATAGTATTTGGGTAAAATGGCCTTTAGAGCCAAGAACACAATTATGATGCTAAAATTACCACCACATGGATTTTAAATCACTAAACCATTGGGAACCTTTATGTCCTTATGGACATAATAAATCTAAATGTCATAATGAACTGAATGTGCCCGCTAGTTTTCAATTAAACTTATTAAAATTTTTCGATTTGGAAAAGGGCTAAAATGTTCTCATATAATGGGTTTGGGTAACACGCTGAAGTAAACGAATGGTTTTGGAAGTAACAAGTTCAGACCTAAACAGGTCAGTGCACAATTTAACAAAGTGCACGGTTTAGCAAAGTGCACATGTTAGTACACAGTTTACCATAATGCACAATTTAGCAAAGTGCACAGGTCAGTGCAGAGTTTAGCATAGTGTACAGGCCAGTGCATAGTCCCTGTGTTTGTCTATTTTGTCATTTCAGACCAAATTTTAAATTTGTATCATTTCCTTCCCTAACAATTTCGAAACGTGTCATTTCAATCCAAAAAACTAACACAGTTAAAAAAATATAACTTAATTAGCTCAGAGACGTAAATGAGACATAAACTCCAGGGACGACGACGATGACGACAACAACAACAGAAGTAATTTAAAAGATAAAAAAATCTTGGAGTTAAGTTTCATCTTAATAATAATAAAGATAATAATAATAATAATAATAATAATTGATTGCAACATATTTGGGCCTAAAATTATTGGGTAGACTATTTACTAATTTCTTGTAACCTAACATTCAAAATAAATATTAGAATTCATATATTCAATAACAAAAGTCAGGATTTTTTTTCCAGTTTCTTCGGTTTTTACGGGGCGCTTTTTTCCGTTTTTTGATACACACAAAACCAAAGCCAACCTAGGCATTTTTTTAAGAAAATGAAAACAAAAACATTGTTTTTGGATTGGGTTACATTGGTAATTCCGGTTACATGTAGGTTATTTCGGTTAGACCGGAGGGTATGGGCTCCGTCCTCCGGCCCGTCCTCCCGTCGCCGCCCCAACAGCTCCACCCCCAGCCCCGTCATAACCCCAGCCCCGTCCAAAACATCCTCCCCTAGCCGGTTTTCACGGGCCAACTTCCTCTCTCCTCACACACACATCTATACATACATACATACATACATATATATATATATATATATATATATATATATATATATAGGGAGCCGCTAAAATAAGAACCACCTCCAGTTGTAAGAACCGCGAGAACCACTCTCAACCAATAACATTGTGCCAACTAAAAGGGCTTTTTGGTCTTTTTACCCCAAATGTCAATTTCACACCCTCTCTCCTCTATTAAAATTGTCAGACCCCATTTATTTCTCACCTTATTAAATCACATCTCTCTCTCTCCTGGTGTTCATCTCTCCAAATCAAAAACCCAGCCCCGGTGAAACCCAGAGCCCCTCCGCCACACTCCCTACTCCGGCGGTTACAGTCGATGTTGAAGCCCCTCATCCGCCGCCACACCCCCACTTCGAATCTCTCTTTCTCTCTCTTCTGCGGCACTCTCTCCCACTTTTCTCCATTTTTCTGTGTTTGTAGGGGAAATCGGATGGAAGGAGTGTGCAGATGTAGGATCAGTGGGTGTTTATGGTTTTTCTAAGAAAGAATGAAGGAGCAGGGGGGCGGAAGGCGGTGGTGGGGGAGGCGGAAGGCGGTGGTGGGGGCGGTGGTTTTGGTGGGAGTTGTGCAGAGGCGGAGGCGGTGGTGGTTTAGTTGGTTCAAGGCTGGCCGTGGCGGTTCGATGGCTGGGTGGTGGGCCGGCGGCAGCGCCGCCGTGAGCGGCGGAGGTCTCGGTCTCCTCCTGTGTTGTTGATTATTGATGATTTGCCCAATGGTTTGATTTGTTTCTGTTTTTATTGGGGTTCTTTGATTCAAAAAGTTTGGGTTTTTCTTTTCTGCTTGAAATTTGGTGGTTTTGATTATTTTGGTGGGTTTCTAAAAAACAGTGGTCTGTTCATTTTGGTGGGTTTGATTCTTTTGAATGATGTTCATTTATTGTTGCTGGGGTTTCATTTGATTTGATTTTTGGGTATGTACATCATGTATGGTTGTTATTGTTGCTGGGTTTTCTTTGATTCTGTTGAATATGGTGCTTTATGAATCTGTTGAATCTGTTTGAATATGTTGAATATGTTTTGAATGATGTTCATCAGGTGCTTTTGAATGTTTGAATATGTGGGTTTTGACCCGTTTTGGGTTTGGGGGCGATGATGATGCAAAAAAAAAAAAAAACTCGCATATTTTGATGACGAGGGCGCGGCAAAGATGGTGGAGGGTAGGTTTTTGAACCCGCAACCCCACTTTGCAGCCTCTGATGTTCGGAAAATCTGAGCCAAAACTTCTTTTTTTTCCAGAATCCACGCTTTCTTTTTGTTTTTTTGTTTGTTGGGTTTTTTTTTAATTTTTATTTTAGGCGTCGATGATGATAACAATATATCTGAGACGCTTCACCGAGTGTGCGATTTTCTGGGTGCGTTCGGTTTTGCGTAATTTTTACGTAAAACGTAAAAAGTTTACGTAAAACGTAAAAAGTTTACGTAAAACGTAAAACGTAAAAAGTTTTACGTAAAATGTAAAAATTTTTTTCGTAAAACGTAAAAAGTTTTTCGTAAAACGTAAAAAGTTTTAGGTAAAAAGTAAAACATAAAGTTTTTTTTAGTAAAACGTAAAAAGTTTTACGTAAACGTCATTTAAAAACCGTAAAAAGTTTACGTTTTACGTAAACCGTAAAAAGTTTTACGTAAAACGTAAAACGTAAAAAGTTTTTCGTAAACGAAAAACGTAAAAAGTTTTACGTTTTACGTAAAACGTAAAAAGTTTTACGTAAAACGTAATTTTTTTTCCGTAAAACGTAAAAAGTTTTTCGTACGTAAAAAGTTTTAGGTAAAAAGTAAAACATAAAGTTTTTTTTAGTAAAACGTAAAAAGTTTTACGTAAATGTCATTTAAAAACCGGCGCGTAAAACATAAAAACGTAAAAACGTAAAAAACGTTAACGTAGAAAACCGGCGTGTAAAACGTAAAAAAACATTAACGTAAAAAACCGGCGCGCAAAACGTAAAAAAACGTTAACGTAAAAAGCCGGCACGTAAAACGTAAACAACGTTAACGTAAAAAAACGGCGCATGAAAAAAACGGCGCGTAAAAAAAAACTTGAAAAACAGTGCGATAAAAAACCGGCGTGTAAAACGTAAATAACGTTAACGTAAAAAACCGGCGCGTAAAACGTAAAAAACCGGTGCGTAAAACGCAAAAAAACGTTGACGCAAAAACCGGGACGTAAAACGCAAAAAAACGGCGCGTAAGACGTAAATAACATTAACGTAAAAAACCGGGGCGTAAAACGAAAAAAACGGCGCGTAAAAAAAACGACGCGTGAAAAAGCCGGGCGAAAAAACGGCGCGTCAAAAAACGAGGCGTGAAAAGGCCAGGCGTAAAAATATTAAAAATTAAAAGAATTATAATAAAAATTTGATTTAATAAAATTGATTTACAAAAAAAATCTGTGGATAAATAAAAAATAATTAAGTAAAAAAACTAATTAATGAATAGGACAAAAAAGGTAATTTAAAATTAATATATATAAAAAGACAAAATAGATTGATTTTACTTAAATACCCTTTTGGATTATAATATTAAAGACATAATAAGACAAAAATCTTTTAATATTAATATTATCTACTTTTAATCACATCCATCCATCTAGTTGATCTAAGGGCCAAAAAGTGGTTCCCATGGTTCTTACAACTAGAGGTGGTTCTCATTTTAGCGATCCCCTATATATATATATATATATATATATATATATATATATATATATATATATATATATATATATATATATATATATATATATATAAACGGGTTCATCCTCCACCCCCTAGGTCCATCCTCTCCAAACCTCTCCTACGTGGCGGTGACGTGGCGGCCCATCCTCATGGGGATGTGTCACACCCCGGTTTCCACGTGTCACCGGTGGGCCCGGTGGGGGAGTATCGTGACGTGGTTGGCAACATAATAGTCAAACAACACAATATTTAATATGCACAGCGGAAGCAATTTAAAAGATGTAATACAACCGAATTTAATTATTGTAATATCAAGTATCACAACGTTCGATTGTTTATCCACAGACGGATCGAAATAAAATATGAGACAATAGTTCAACAGACTTCAGGCATCTTAAGCTTGCGAGACTTCTATTGATGCTAAGGAGAAATCCCAGCCAATTTCGCTTAGTACCTGCATTTTGGGAAAATACGTCAGTTTACACTGGTAAATACATTCAACTGACTCATTTTGGAAAATGATTGAAAATTGGTTTGGATGCACGTGGCATAAACATTTTATTTAACTTGGGAGAATTATTTAATATTATAATCATGTGAACGAATTACATGTTACTTGTGCGTTCAGTAGCCCGGATCATGTCCGGGTTAAAGATTAATAGACACACCACATCATAGAGTTATACACTGACAGGTGTACGCCTACACCCCGTGCTCAGGTCGTGGCCATCTCGTAAGATGATGCCAAGGATATCCGGGACATGGTCAGTAACCCCCCAAAGACTTTAAGTAATCAAGACTGTTTAAACGAGCCGATCAAATTTTTCAACTACCAACTTAACTGTGGAGATTTGATGCTCGATCAAGCTGTATGCTATATACCGTAACCCAAGCCCGTATAGGGAAAATAAGTTAAAAGTATTTACCTGAGCAATGTATAAATCACAATAAGCAAACGCAAGTAGCTTTTACTGGTCCTCCGAATCTGGAATGAAGGTTTATAATAACCTATTAGAATCCTAACAGGTCTTTAATTAAGCTTACGCTTAGACCGGCTAGTTTCAAGGATACGGTTCGTACGCACGATTAAGCGAAGACCGGATAGAATGTGATTTAGACCCGACAAGTTCAGAGACTTGCTTAATATGGGTTTATTGTTCACATTCTGAATTTTGAGATAAAACCATTAAGTTTTGACCCGTTTCGGCTAATTTATGTAAACTTGTTACATAAACCAAACCGTACGCGTAATAAGCGTGACGGGTATTCGTGAGAGCGATATACAGGTTTCCTAAGTTAATTATGCCTCAAATATGTTGCGACATCAGTAAGATGTCTTTCATTACGCCCGAACGTGTTTAGACACAAACTAGGCCCCGTAGGGGTAGTTTGGTCATTTTAAAGTTTATAAGAGAGTTTAAATGTTTAACTGAGTTACAGGTATGATGTAATCAGCAAAAATACTTAGTTTACTGATTTATAACAGTAAGGTATTTTAGATATGTGAAATTTATCAATTATAACCAAACTATGCCCCATAGGGGTATTTTGGTAATTTCACATAAGCCGAAAAGCTCAAAACTGAAGTCTGAGATAACCAACTTTTGCTTACTGTTAGAATGTTATAATTTGACTAAAACATCAGTAGGTATCACCCTTCTATGTTCAAAAATAGTATTAGTACATACTATGCGCTAAAAACGCTAAATAAGGCGATTAGGAGCCGTTTACGGTTTCAATACTTAAAGCTGATATTTTTATTACTCCAGAAGGTCTAAAATAATTTATTTATCATAACTAATCAGTATCAAAAGGTTTGGGGTCGTTTTGATATGTAAAACTCATTTTATGGCCTGTAAGGGCAAAACCGACATTTACCAAATTAAGCCTACGACTATGAGTTATACTCAGCCTAAAATTAATTAAAAATCTTTAAAATTCCCAAAATAATATATTACATCAGTGGGTAAAGATTTGGATGTCAAAAAGTAGGCTTAACTAGGCTATACGCTAATCACGCCATTTAATTAACATAAAGCTTTCATTTTTGCGATAATGAGCATAACTCTTAATCTACAAATCAAACTGATGTCAAATTTTGCATACAAATTTATATATTAGTAAGTGAAGTTTCTACTCTTTTACATTTCCAAATTTCACGTTTTAAAGCGGAAAGGGCATAATGGTCAACATATGAGCAATTAACGGAATCATGCATATTAATTGGATAACTAATGATCCGAGGTGTATAATCACAGAGGGTTATACTAGCATGTAACCTGGTCCAAATAAAGCTCTAAGGAATTTCCAAAACATTCCATAACGGGTCAGAACTGAAAGTCAAAGTATAAGTCAAACTGTGCGACTTTCGGTTCCGAACCGGGTCTAAACAGGAAATTGTCGGGTTGAATATGTTTAGACATATCCTTACACTAATTACCAAGTTATATTAATGATGAAACAGGTTATAAGTGTTCTGCATTGTTAATCATGCATAAATCGCATTTTAAACTTTCTGTTGACTTTTTAATTATACGTTTGACCCGACTTTTGACCTAGTTAGAGTGGTGATCAGGGGGAACCCTCTTAAGGGTTTATTACCCACACAAATACCAACTTATAACTACTTTTAATTCGAGATATGACTGAGCCATTGTTGACTAATCTCGAAGTCAAACCGTAATTACGAAGGTTTGACTTTTAGCTAAATAACTAAGCTAAAATCAATTTAGAAAGGTTAAGACAACTTACAAGGGTCTAATTGTTGATTAGGAAGGCCTGGAGAGTGCTCTTGTGCTCCACAATTGATCAGAAGATGTTGAGGAATGGATTGATCAAAGTGTTGCACTTTAAGAGCCTTATATAGTGCTCCAAGACACCACAACATGTTGACAATTAAGTCTAGGACTAACCACAACATTTCCACAGGTGTCCTACATGTTTAGGGGTTGTTTAGGGGCCAAGGGACATATGGAAAACCGGTTAAAGGTCGAAATTCGCGCTCAAAACAGCCAACAGCCGGTTTCTGGTCGCTGGGCACTAGCTTACGGACCGTAAGCCCTACCTTGCGGTCCGTAAGCCTGTCATCAGGCACAAAAATCTGTTGTTCCTTGGTGTTTCAAAGGGGCAACCACTTGTTTCGAATTTGGGACCTCCAAAAGTGCTTAATACAGTAACATACCCTACCATTTTGGTATGCTTGCTTGGATCCTTTGTAAAAGTACCGAAAACTAAGGGTTACCGTAGGAATTTCTTCGTGGGAGTCCACCAATTGATTCATGAATCTTTCATTGCTATAATTCGCTGAATTTGAACATATACTAGATGTTTTTAATATGTTTTGAGTCCTGGGATTTATAACGAGGTCATTCAGAGGTGCAAAAGTTAACATGACGACACTTACCCATTTTTAATAATTCCGAGTTTATAACGCTTTTCGTCTTACACGACACGTGTCGTTATTTTATTTAACACGAATTTTCGAGGTGTTACAGGATGAGCCTCCCATACCCACTGGTCTTATTATGCGGCGTCATGTAGACCCCAAATTAGATGTGGGCTACATTGAACATGAACCTAAATGATATGTCCAAAAAGAGGCTTGTTATGTGAAAAATAAGGAAGAATTATATTCTTGAAAAATAATGCTTTTAGATGATGACTCGTTGCTAGTTTGAATACCATACAGTAATTTTGGTCTTGTAATATCGAGAAAACAATATTTGTTTAAACCAACTCAGTTTTTGATTAAGTTTACCTAAGAAAACTATATATAAACTTTAATTAAATATCACAATTCATTTTGAAAAAAAATATATGTGTTTCTTAAATGAAATATCAAACAGATAAATTAAATATTATTAAAAAATTTGAGTTTTTGCACGGATCCACGTAAGATAACCCAAGGTTCTAAGCGTTGTACTATAGTTTAAACCCTCACGTTAATTATAAAACTTACAATAGTTGAAAAAAAATTCCTCAAATATAACATTATTTTCATTTAATTTTCATTTACTTATATAAAAATGAAATCGGTTCTTTTGTTTTACATAAAATAACTATCATTAAAAGTTGTTTGAATGAAAAAGTGAGTAAGAGTCTCCCACGTCGTATCCCTCAAAACAAGACAGTTAAACTTGGTAATTGTATTGTGTATATTGTGATTAACAAAGATGATTACCGGATGTTTAAATAGAAAACATAATTACATAGCACACCCTATAATAATAACAAACTGTCTATTTATCTAATGTCCCCCCGCAAGCTAAGGCCGAGGTTCGACTTGTAGCTTGGACCTTAAAATAGAAACCGTTGTGAGGGTAACGCCTTGGTAAAGACATCAACAATCTGATCCTGTGTAGATATAAATTGAACCACCAGCTGTAGGGCTGTAAACGAACCGAACGTTCAACGAACAGTTCGTGAACCGTTCGGCGGGAAGTTCATTTATGTTCGTTCGTTTAATAAACGAACGAACATGAACAAGAAATTTCGAAATCAATTAGTTAAATGAACGAACATGAACAAAGGTCTCGTTCGTTTGATTGTGTTCGTGAACGTTCGGTAAGGTGTTCGTGGACATTCGTTGATTAGTGTTCGTTTATGTTCGTATGTTTGTGTTTTAATTGAAGATCTTTGTACTTTCATATATTTTATTTGTACTTTTTATATTATTAAATTTTTATTTATTTTATTTCCCTAACAATTAAACTAGGAAACCCACTTTCACCTTATTTATGCATCATTTCCCTTTCATTTCTCATTATTTACATCCACGAATACGATGGACATCCGTTCCACAATAAGGGATTCAAGTTCGAGTGCTACTCTCTGGGCCATCTATCTTTATCCTTCATCGAGTTCGCCAAATTTATTTTTGTTCATTTGTGTTCGTGAACCGTTCGCGAACACGCTCATTTACTTAATTAATGAACAAACACGAACATAAAATCTCGTTCGGTAAGTGTACATGAACCGTTCGTGAACTCCTTTATTTCCTTAACGAACGAACACGAACAAGGACTTGTTCGTGTTCGTTCGGTTCGTTTACAGCCCTAGATGGAACGATGTGTGGTTATCAAACTTACAGGGTACGGATTTACGTCTTAACAAATTTGATGTATGCCCAAGTTTGAAATGATTTTTTTATTACATTGGGTTATCTCATGTTACGTGGTGTTGTTATATGTGCAAAAGACCCGTATACATAAATGGACGCAAATGCCCCTCGTTCATAACTCTCTCTCTCACGCGTGTCACGTCCTCATTGCTTCTTAAACGAAAATGACATAGTACTTGAATCACTCCACACACGTGCACGCACACACATGTGTGTATGTATAGTATGTATATAGAGTTAATTACACTTTGCCCGTGTGGTATGCACTTCAATAGTTATAATTGAACATGTAGATACCATAGACCCTTCTTCTTAGCAAATATTATTTCTCCCTTCATTTAAAAAAAATTGCAGCACTTTCTACTGTTAGGTCGTCTGTTACAAAATATAACTTGAAATTAATAACTTTGCTATCTGTCAAGATATATGTTTAATAACTTGAAAAAAGCTACTTTTAATAAACCATAGAATTCTTTGAACCAACATCTTAATTAGTTGAAATCTGATTTCAACTATTTTTTTTTTTTTATAAAATTTAGCCTTTAAAAGAAATTAGTTGAAATCTGATGCTTAATTACCTACATGTATTACCGTTTTCTGATAATTAAACATGTTTATTATTTAGGGGGCTACTAAACGTACCCCCACTTGTTACTTTTTATACTTTTTTTCTATAAAATCACTTTTAAATTTGTCATATTTACCCCCTAAACAAGTCATATTTTTTTTAAAGTATTCTTTTTTATTAGAAAACAAATTCAAAAGTGTAAAAAATATATTATAGACGTTTTATAAAAAATGTTTATTTAAAAAACCATATTTTTTAAAAGGTTTTCAAATATTTTTTACACTTTCTCAAATAGTATTTTGATTATGTTTTCTTTTATTGAACTTCTTTATAAATTACTAATAACGTTTTTCATATAAAAACAATAATAAAAAAAGTTTTGAATTTTATTTTTGAAAAAAGTCTACACTTTCTCAAATAGTAATTTGATTATGTTTTCGAATGACCTACTTTTGATTACAAAAAGATCCACATTTATTTTTGAAATCAACCAGTTTGATATATATTTTTAAATGAAGAAGAGAAAAATATTTGTGAATCAACCCTATCCATTTGTTATGCTTTAGAAAAGTGTTCACTTCGATCCAAGTCTTAAACTGGTTTTAACTTGTTTATAACATATTCTTTACACTAATCAAATTTGAATTTATATAGATTGTTAATTTATAGTTTGATAAAATAATTTTAGTATCTATTGTTTATTTGTTCACTTATATAGATGGCCTGTAAACGCTATTTTAAAAGATTTTTTTTTTACTTTTTGATAAATAAAGATTGTTAATCATTTTATAAACACGTCAAAAGTATTAAAAAATATAAAAGTAAGACTTTTAAAATACAAACTAGACGAGGAAAAAACATAATATAGACTTTTTTTCAAAAAGAAAGTTCAAAACCTTTTTTTTTATTTTTATAAAAAAATGTTATTATTTATTTGTAAAGATGTTCAATAAAAAAACATAATCAAAATACTATTTGAGAAAGTGTCTTTAGAAAACAATATATGAAAACTTTTAAAAAATATGATTTAAATAAAAATTAAAAAATAAATATTTAAAAAAATGTCAGTAATTTTTTTTACACTTTTGAATTTGTTTTGTAACAAAAAGAATATTTTTAAAATGATGATTTGTATAGGGGGTAAATATTAGAAGTTTTAATGTGATATTATAGAAAGGGGTGTAAAAAGTAATAAGAGGGGGTATATTTAGCCTACCCCATTATTTACATAAATTGACTTGAATGCATATAGAATTTAATATGTTTTATAATAAAACGTATTGGTAGTCTTTTTTATTAGAACTAATAAACTTGATTATATCATATTTACAGTAGAAACTCGATAAATTAATACTCGATTATTTAATAAACTCTCTAAGATAATATTTTTTGCCGGTCCTGACTCGGGAATAGGGTGCTAAATTAATAATTCGCTAAAATTATAAGATAATACATTACAAGTTGTGGTGCACTTGTGTCTGTACTTTGTCTGTATTCGGTCTGTATGTAACGATGTCCTGATTTGTGTTGTAAGTTGACCAAGTCAACCATCCTCCGGTTTAACTTAGTCAACAGTTGAAACATGTTCTGATCGAAGGATAGCCTCGAAGGATACACCTGATCCTTCGAGGTGATCGAAAGATATGGTTCGATCATGGTTCGACCATTAGACCTCGAAGGATGATCCTTTGAGGTGCATGCTGATCTTTCGTGTAACATGTGGTCGACAGATGATCCTTCGGACCATCTGTCGAATCCTTCGAGCAGACCTGCTGAGCTGGGTATATATACCCATGCATGTGTTGAGAGTTCTGAAGTTCTGCCATTCCCACACACCCGAGAGATAGAAGCTTAGAGAGCATTCTGCCCAGAACTCACTCACACACTTAGAGAGTTTATAGAACACTTCTGTAAACATTGAGCTTGTAACCGAAACCCTCATTGCATTAATACGACTAGTGTTAATCGGTGAATCTTTGTGTGTTTGTTTCTCTACTTGCTACTAACTCGGTTTGCTTGCTAGCTTGGATTCCGCACTCGCTAGTAGGTTTGTATAACAAGGTTTAGGTTCGTAATCCTCCGCGAAACAGGGACCTACAAGTGGTATCAGAGCCTCGCTCTTTACCTTGTTTAAAACCGGGTTTTTACAAGTTGTGGTGTGTTGAAACACTTGGTTTTGCACCTGTTTTTACCAAGTTTCTTGCTTTTTCTTTGAGTAAAAACGTGTCTAAACTAACCGGGAGTGTTCAAGTTTTGGTTGGGTAACATAAAAATTGGTTTTTAGAAAACTTTGTGTTTTCCGGTGTGTTTCCGGTGACTGGCTTAAGGATAAGGTTATCCTTTTTGGGCAATCTTTCAAAAGTTGGTGGGAAAGTTGATCTGACATCCCCTTTTGCCGAAAGTTTGACCTTACCAACCTGTCACCTTTTCACCAACCTTTCACATCAAAGTCAGTTGTGTCAGAGCCTCTCGAAAGATATCTTTCGACATCGAAAGATCATCCTTCGATATCTTTCGATCAAGGAGGGCTCGAAAGATTTATATCCTTCGACCCATCATTCGAAGTCTGAAACATATCCTTCGACAGAGGAATCTTTTCGAAAGACTAGTGTCCGAAAGATTAGGATCCTTCGTATTGGTGAATCTTTCGAGATCTGTTGTTCGAAAGATAAGGATTTGGCTCGAAAGATAAGGATCTTTCAAAGGGAATCTTTCGAGTTCTTGAATCTTTCGAAATCATTGTTCGAGAGTCAACAGTAATCTTTCGAGTACTGTTGATCCTTCGAACAAGGTTATATCTTTCGATTGAGGTTTGTTTATTGTTAACAAGTTTCTGTGATTTCAGATCTTTCGACCAGGATCTTTCGGTTGTGTTATCTTTCGGATCTTTCTTACTTAGCATTTATTTTGCTTATCTATCATGAATCCGAGTTGGTGGGGAAGTCCGGCTCCAGACAGTGGAAAATACATGAATACCAGTCAATCTCCATCATGGGCCGAATCTCCAGTTTCTACATCCTCACAAGCAAATGCCACTCCAGCTGGTCAATGGGCGTTTGTTTCAAATCAAACTCCGAGTATTCAAAGTCTTCTACTAAGCGAAAGTGAAACCGGAAGTTTAAACAGGCCTCCAAAGTTGATGCATCTTCATGAATATCCGGGATGGGTTGATCGTTTCCATACATATATTCTTGGTCAAAATACAGAGTTGTGGTTACGGTTCATTACGGAATTCGATCAAACTATCGAGGTTGCTGCTTCTTCGACAGCTACATTTGCCGATCTTCCTGATGAACAAAAGAAGACGTATGACTTAGAAAAGAAAGCATACGCTATCCTCACTCAAGCACTGAGCAAGGATATTTATCATCAGTTCGTCAGTTTCAAGACTACGAAGAAGTTGTGGGATGCATTGAAGACAAGAGGAGTAGGTAATGAAGCCACACGTCAACTACGACGAGATCTACTGAAGAAAGAATTTGATGGCTTCACATGTATGGATAAGGAGTCCTTGGGAGATATGACAAGCCGTTTCTATCACCTGCTTACTGAGCTGACAAACTTTGAAGTCACAACGACTCCAACAGAGGTGGTAAAGAAGTTTGCCGATGCATTGCCGCCTCAATGGAATAACTTCCTGGAAATCTTGAAGTACAACGGAACGTTGAGAACTACCAATATCAACGATTTCGTGCAGCTTCTGGAGAACAAGGATCAGGAAGAAACGTTGAAGGCAAAGAGAGTTGCAGTGCCACAGAATCCAGAGATGTATTATGGCACCTCCACTACTTCATCTGCAAAAGCTGGATCACATGCTCCACTTCAAACGGCGTTTGTCACAAGCACGGATATGTATGGCAATCCAGTGCAAGTTCCTGTAAAGCCGCCTCCAACCACAGATCTGTATGGAAATCCAATACAACCACCTCATCCTCCTCCTGCTCAACAACCTCAATATGCATGTTATGGAGGAACATCATCTGCTGCAGGTCAACAATCAAAGTCAAGTACAGTACAGCTCGACACGTCAAGCTTCTCTAAAATCAGTGTAGAAGTAGCTAAGGAACACATGGAGCTGCTTAACACTGTAGTGAGCGCGTACTGTGGGTTGATAGAAGGTCAGATTGGAAACATTAATCTGACACAAGAAGATTACAGGCAGATTGATAAGGAGGAGATGGACTTGATGGACATCAAGTGGGCCTTTGCGAGTGCTGTGAGAAGAGCAAAGGATTGGATGGAAAGTACTGGAAGAACCAGCTTGGAAAGTAAGCGAGACACCAAGTATGGGTTCGATAAGCAAGCTGTTAAGTGCTTCAACTGTGGTGAACGGGGCCACTTTAAACGGGAATGTACAAAGCCAGCCCAGCACGGGAATCAAAACCCCTTCAGGAACCAAGGCAACCAGCAGAACAGAAACAATGATCGTACATTGGTGCCTGTCAACAACCAAACCAACCGAGCACTTGCAGTTCAGGTGGATGAAGGTTGTGACTGGTCAATCCAGTTGGGTGGTGATGCTCCTGATGGAACAGCATGTTTTGCTCAGATTGTGAAGGAGCTGGTTCACACCAATGGTGGAGAATCTTCTGCCAGTGGTGATGAATCGTCTGAAGATGAAGACTCCTCTGGATACAGCAGGAGTGTTGATGAAGAATCATCCAACTCTGGTGATGATCATGTGGGTGAGACATCTAATGTTTCGGATGATATTGACATTGATGAACTCTTGGGGGAAGCTGTAGCAGAAACTCAAATAAGATCTATTCTGGTGGATCAAGCTGCTTACTCTTCGTCTTCTCTCCATTCAGCCTTTATGGCTAATGTCGACGGTTCATCAAGTCAGGTATGTGTCGATGAACCCACTGCTGTTAATTGTGATGAATGTGCTAGGTTGCATGCTAGATGTGCTGATCTTGAGAAAAGTATGTCTGAGTTGCAAGGCAAACATGATGCTTTACAAGCTAGTTTGTTTGACTTGCAAGACAAACATACTACTGTGAATGAGAATTTGAGTGACTTGCAAAGTAAGCATGACGCTTTGCAAGAAAAATATGATGTGACCTTTCTCCACAATCAGAAGTTGACTGTGGATCTCTCTAAATGCACAGAAGCCAACATGTTTTATGAAAACCATGAAAAAGAATTTAAGTCAGTAATTGAAACATTAAAGAAGGATAAAACTGAACTGACTAAAATGGTTTCAAGAAAACAAACTGATATTAATTTGTATATATCTCGCCTTGAGAGTATACAAAAAGAGATGGCTTGTGTGAAAACCGAAAGTGATGCGATCCAACTCAAGCTAGACAGTTATTTGAGTTCTAGCTATGTGTTAGATCACATCATTGACGTTCAGAAGGAAAAGAGAGATGTCACATGCATTGGCTACAAGAAGTGTCCACCACCAGTGAGACATAATTATGATGCCATGCCTGATGAAGAGGACAGGGTTTTCTTTGAACCTACTGTGCCTCTAGATGTTAAGGAGTTTGCTGCAGGACTCGGATACCAAAAGGAAGTATCCTTAGATTCAGATGTGTCAGCAGATACATTTGTGAGTGCTGAACAGAATCAAGATCCTCCAGTTGTGATTGAGGATGCTGATTCGTCTGATGATGAATCTGACGATACTGTCCCAGCAAAGTCTGATGCGGTAGCCAAAAACGAGGACATACCTCTTGAGAATCACATTCTATGTGATCCCCCTGTCAAACCCGCTAAGACTGTTGCAACTGAGTCCTCGTCTGAGAAGGAGTCGGAGAGTGTGAATTTGCTGTACACTCTAGTTGGTGATGATAAAATTTACTCAGACAAAGATTTTCCCATTAAGAATGTTAATCAATCCTTAATCTGCAAAGTCTTTGAAAATTCGACGAGTAAGTTCTTGGGAAAGGCAGGACCTAAAGTTACAGTCACCCAGTGTCCTCCAATCCCAAAGGCTGAAGTTCGAAAGCAATTTGGCAACAAGAAATTGCCAACAGTGCCAACACAGCAAAATCACACCAAACCCAAAGGTAAAGCACCGGCTCCAGTGCAAAAGAAGCCGAACCAAAAGAAGAAGAAGAATGTTAACTTTGTGAAATCGACGGGAACAGACAAAATTGAGAAGTTTGAAAATCAATCTAACTTAGATTTTGTCAAGAAAGCTTTTGTCGAGAAAAGAAATGAACCAAGTAGTTCAAAACCTAGTACCTCGGGTTCACAAAGTTCAACATCATCGGCTAGACGATCACATGATTCTTCGGGGTTTGTAGAACGAAGATCATGTTTTGAGTGTGGAACCATTGGGCACATTATTAGAAACTGCCCATATCTTCATAAGCAGAAAGGAAAGGTTGATGATCCCCGTGGTAAGACTGACCGTAAGCCATCTGTTTCCACAAAACAAGATCCCCGACTTGTAAAAGAAAGGGAAAAGAAACAGAAACGGCAACAGGTCAAGAAAATTGAAAAAGCGATTAAAACCGATGTGGTTCATAAACAATCTGTTGTTGTAAAACCAGAAAATTCTAAAACTTCAAATCATCAAGAAGTTAAAATTTTAAAGAAAAACACTGGTGAAACCAAACAGACTTGGAAACCAAAAACGGTTGTTGAATCAGGGGGACCATCACAATTCACCAACCATCAAAGACAAGAAGTTATTGTCATTGATGAAAATGGAAGACCCAAGACCACAATGGCTTGGGTCCCCATCTCCAACTAATTCATTTGAGTTCATGTGCAGGGTGCTTCAGGAGGAACTATCAGTAGTCATTGGATTGTTGATAGTGGGGCATCCAGGCACATGACAGGCGACATGAAGCTTCTCTACGATGTTAAATCTATTAGAGGCGGTTATGTTGCTTTTGCTGGAGATAAAGGTGGATACATAACGGGAGAAGGAATGATATCTAACGGGATTGTCAGCTTTGACAAGATCAATTTTGTGCAACAACTTGATCACAATCTTCTCAGTGTTTCTCAAATCTGTGACAAGAAATTTTCAGTACACTTTGATGCTAATGGATGTTATGTGCTGAAACCCGGCTTCAAAATTCCAAAAGAATGGATTCTCTTGTCGGCTCCAAGGATAAATGATTTGTACGTCCTTGACATGAGCCAGGCTATTACTACGTCTGCACAAGCAACTTGTTTCGTTTCCAAAGCCACAGAAAAAGACACTATCTCTTGGCACAGACGAATGGGTCATATTCACTTACGCAAAATGAATCATTTGGTTTCAAATGAATTGGTGAATGGTGTTCCCCTCAAAAATTTCCATCTTCAAGACATCTGTGTTTCGTGCCAGAAAGGAAAACAAACAAAGAAGAAGCACCCTACAAAGAAGATCAACACAGTGGCAGTTCCTCTTGAGCGTTTGCACATGGATTTGTTCGGTCCTGTCAAGCACAAGAGTATTCGGGGTGATCAATACTGCCTCGTGGTTACTGATGATTATTCACGATTTTCTTGGGTTGCGTTCATGGCACACAAGAGTGAAACCTTTGGTATTATCAAAAACTTGATCATTCAGATTGAGAATTTGTATAAGTTGAAGGTTAGGCGGATACGTAGCGACAATGGTACTGAATTTAAAAATCATTCCATGACGGAGTTCTGCACTTCAAAAGGTATTCTTCATGAGTTTAGTGCTGCTTATACTCCTCAACAGAATGGTGTCGCTGAACGTAAGAACCGCACATTGATCGAGACTGCTAGGACAATGTTGGTAGAGTCGCAGCTACCCATTCCATTCTGGACTGAAGCTGTGGCCTCTGCATGTTACACATTGAACAGAGTCCTTACAGTCAAGAGACACAACAAGACCTGCTTTGAGCTTCTTCAAAAACGGAAACCAGATTTGTCTTATCTTGAACCGTTTGGAGCTCCATGCACAATCATTGATCCTAATGGAAAGTTTGGGGCAAGAGCAATTGATGGATACTTTCTTGGGTATGCCACCCCTAACTTACGAGTCTGGAATCTAGAGACTAAAAGGGTCGAGGAATGGTCTGAGGTCAGAGTACAAAGGCACACCTTGCCAGTCAAAAATCCGGGTCAACCTTGGATGTTTGAGTACGATGACTTTTTCAATTCGATCAATGTTGAAGCCGTTGAAGACAATGCTGCGGCTAGGATGTTTTTCGAGAGTGACAATGCAACAGTTTCACCGGTGGTTCGTCCAATTCTTGTTAATCAAGAACCATCTTCTTCGGTGAACAACAATACTCTCAACAATGAGGATTTTCATGATGCAAACGAATTGAACGAATCTTCAGAGGATGATGAATTTCTAGATGCAGATCAAGAAGCTCCTACAACAGCAGTTCATGGTACTTCAGAGGGTACTCCTCCAGTAGATGCTCATCGAACAGCTGAGGCTACTGCATCATCCTCTTCGTCAATTCCGGGTCTTGAATTGGTTGTTGATCTTAATCTCAACAATCTGGGTATAAATGTTCCAGTTCCAGATAATCCAGAAACAAGGATTCATAATACCCATCCTCAACGAAACATCATTGGAAATGTGCAAAGTGGCGTACAAACAAGAAACATGTTGCGAAACAACAACAATGCAGGCTTGTATGCAGCTATTCGGGAATCCGGGCAACAAAACGACTGGTCCTTCGCGTGTTATGTCTCACAAGAAGAACCAAGAACGTGGAAAGAAGCCTTGAAAGATAATGCTTGGGTTGAAGCAATGCAGGAAGAACTGCAACAATTCCAGAAGCTGGGTGTCTGGAAACTCGTAGAGAAACCTCCTGGATACAAGAAGATTGGTACCCGTTGGGTTTTCAAATGCAAAAAGGATGACCGCGGAGTTGTTATCCGAAACAAAGCTCGTTTAGTCGTTCAAGGTTTTCGTCAGATTGAAGGGATCGACTACAACGAAGTCTATGCACCAGTGGCACGTCTCGAAGCAATTCGAATCTTTCTAGCCTATGCGTCCTTCAAAGGATTCAAGGTTTATCAGATGGACGTGAAAAGTGCATTTTTACATGGTGTGGTTGAAGAAGAGGTGTACGTCGAACAGCCTCCAGGTTTTGAAGATCCTATCCATCCCGATCGGGTTTGGTTGCTCAACAAAGCTCTTTATGGTCTTCATCAAGCACCACGAGCTTGGTATGCAACCTTATCTCACTATCTGCTGGAGAACGGTTTTCGTAGAGGTCTTATCGACTGTACTCTTTTCATCAAGGAACAAGATGGAGATCTTCTTCTGGTACAGGTATACGTTGATGACATTATTTTTGGTTCTACTAATGATGTCTTGTGTAGGGAATTCGAGCGCATTATGCAGGATAAATTCGAGATGAGTGCTATGGGGGAAATGACCTTCTTCTTGGGCCTACAAGTACAACAAACGGAGTCTGGGATATTCATCCATCAGACTAAATATGTTGGTGACATCTTGAGCCGGTTCCAGATGTCTGATGCAACGCCCATTGGTACCCCATTGCCAACTAATCACGGAATTACTCCAGACTTGAAGGGAGAAGCTGTTAGCCCTTCTATCTATCGCGCCATGATCGGATCTCTCATGTACCTCACAGCATCAAGGCCAGACATAATGTACCCGACGTGCCTGCTTGCCAGATATCAAGTTAACCCGAAGGCCTCACATCTTGCTGCTGTTAAAAGGATTTTTCGTTATTTGAAGGCTTACCCGGACACCGGTCTGTGGTATCCTAGGGATAATAACTTTGAATTGGTAGCATTCAGTGATTCTGATTTTGGCGGATGCAAAATCGACGGCAAATCCACAACGGCTGGATGTCAGTTTTTAGGAAATCGCCTAGTCACATGGCAGTGCAAGAAGCAGACGTGTGTCGCTACATCAACATGTGAAGCTGAATACATTGCTGCCTCAAGTTGTTGCTCACAAGTTCTGTGGATTCAACAACAATTGCGGGACTACGGTTTTGAATTCCTAACTACTCCTATATACGTTGATAATTCTGCTGCTTTAGATATCACTAGAAATCCTGTGCAGCATTCAAAGACCAAACACATCGAAATCAAATATCACTTCATACGTGATTGCTTTGAGAAAAGGCTAATCGATGTTGTTAAGGTCCACACCGATGACCAACGTGCCGACTTATTTACCAAAGCTTTTGACAAATCTAGATTTGACTTCTTATTATTGGTAAATGGCATTAAGGTCAAGCAAGAGTAACCAACATCGGAAAATCATTTTTGTAAATATCTTTGTGTTTTAAATTTATCTTAGTTTATTGATTTTAGGGGGAGTAAATCCAAAAATCAGAAAATACAAAAACATCGAAAAATTTCAAAAACACAAAAACAATAGAAAAACAAAAATGAGTTTCCTGGAGAGCAAAAGAGAAAATGATAGTACATCAGTGGTCTATCCAAACCTCGTTAAACCTTAAATGAAAAACGATAAGCAGCTCTATATAAGATGTATCGGTAGGCTCACAATCATTTTAAAGTGTGCAGGGTGATATAAATCTTAATCGACTGAAGACCAGGTGGGAACCATTCATTGGCATATGGTCTTAGTACCGAAATTTCGTTTGATAGATTGCCGAGGTTCTGAAATATTCGGTCTTTATGCTGCTTATCATCTGGGTATCATGGTTGCTTCTATAAATAGACTAAGTCTAAGATCTTCCATGATACTATACATACGTGTACATAATTCATACTACATTCGACCTCAATAAGTGATAAACAATCACATGTCCATAATCAAATAAGTGATAAAATATCACATTTTTTCGGGTGTCAAGTTCGTCTCTCTGCTGTACGGAAGTACTGACCTGTTCACGGACTTGCACCTGTGCCCTCATGCATACGAAAATCAAGTTCCTCATCAATAAGTGATTATATCACAAAGGACTTGTTTTCAATTCAAAATAAGTGAGTATCTCACAATTTATACGGTCAAACAGATGATAATCGGTATACTCACCGGTAAGATGAACTCTCGTGCATACCTTGATACGAGAATGTGTCGTGATGTGGATGAACACCGGTCGGTAAGTATAAATCATACCTTAACGTATCCCCTTGCCATGATTACATCTGATAAGTTGAGTTTAAGTGGACAATAATACCGATAATTGTTATAGGATGCTTATCTTAATGTTAACTAACTGAACAACAAGAGTGTTTTGGCATGACCGTACACTGATATGATTCTCTTACCCTCGAAACTCGCAAAAAGAATGTTTGTATATATTTAATTACTGCTTAACTTTTATTGTGTTTCTTTTAAACAGTTTCGTCGTTTGGTGCATATCAGTACGACATTAGCGGTGATGTCGTTTGATAACACTCAAAAGATTTAAAATTGTTGTCCTTTAATTTCAAAAATACCAAAAAGATTTTAGGTGTGTTTTAATATAAACTTTATAAAAGCCAAAAAGATTTTATTTCTACTTTATTTTCGATTGTACGATGTTGGAGCTCAAGTCTTCGTTACCTGAAACCTGAACGAAAACCGAGTTGACTAAATCTTCATAAACGGTCAGAAATTTGCAAGTTATGAAAGTTAAACTAAAATTGACAAATTTATTAAACTTTCAAACTGTCGGACGGTGTTTGATTATGACATGGTCATTCGTGTGTCATTTGTTTATACTATATTCCAAGCAGTTGTTCTCATTACGCGTTTAGATTTCTTGCATGTGCAGATTCTAAAGGCTAGGAGAACATGGTCGATGACGAGCTTTGGAATGAAGACACGACGAGAAGGCGCTCAATGAATGAAGATGATCGAGTTGCCGGTGGCCATCATCAACACCACAAGGATCTCACTTCATAAAGATAAAGTCTTTTCACGAGCATAACTCAAGGGGGAGCTTATGTTAAGGGGGAGTTTGTCAACACACTTTCTACATGATACGGGTAGTTTGTTGATACACTCTCTGCTTTCAAGACGTGAAGACTTTGAAGATCCTCCGACATTGAAGACATGATAGGACATCAGAGTCTTGAAGACTTGAAGACCAAAGACCGTCGAAGTTCAAGACGAGTCTACACTTTTAGAAGAACAAGACAAAGCTTAGAGATCAAAGACAAAGCTACAGCCAAGGGGGAGTTTGTTGGTGCACTTGTGTCTGTACTTTGTCTGTATTCGGTCTGTATGTAACGATGTCCTGATTTGTGTTGTAAGTTGACCAAGTCAACCATCCTCCGGTTTAACTTAGTCAACAGTTGAAACATGTTCTGATCGAAGGATAGCCTCGAAGGATACACCTGATCCTTCGAGGTGATCGAAAGATATGGTTCGATCATGGTTCGACCATTAGACCTCGAAGGATGATCCTTCGAGGTGCATGCTGATCTTTCGTGTAACATGTGGTCGACAGATGATCCTTCGGACCATCTGTCGAATCCTTCGAGCAGACCTGCTGAGCTGGGTATATATACCCATGCATGTGTTGAGAGTTCTGAAGTTCTGCCATTCCCACACACCCGAGAGATAGAAGCTTAGAGAGCATTCTGCCCAGAACTCACTCACACACTTAGAGAGTTTATAGAACACTTCTGTAAACATTGAGCTTGTAACCGAAACCCTCATTGCATTAATACGACTAGTGTTAATCGGTGAATCTTTGTGTGTTTGTTTCTCTACTTGCTACTAACTCGGTTTGCTTGCTAGCTTGGATTCCGCACTCGCTAGTAGGTTTGTATAACAAGGTTTAGGTTCGTAATCCTCCGCGAAACAGGGACCTACACTTTAGACCCCATATAAAATATAAATTAATAATTCCTTATAGAGTAAATTGCCATTTTAGTCCCCGAGTTTTGTCCAAATTTATCATTTTAGTCCAAATAGTTTTTTTTCGCCTTTGGGTCTTTACTAGTCCCTTTTGTTAATATTATAACAGGTTCACTTCCGTTATCAAATAGGGGTGTGGCCCAGTGGTTATTGAGTGGCGCGTTAAAGCTTATGTGTTTGAGGTCTCCGGTTCAACCTTGTCCCCTACATTTCTACCTTTTTAATTTCTTTACCATGTACAGAATGTATCAAAATGGCAAGTGAAAAGGTTTATAATATTAATCCCCAAAATACCCCTGGTTAAATGTGGTGTTTTTGGATGGAGTTAGGATATGTGATCAAAATGGCAACAAAAGGGAAAAGTTAGGGACCCAGAGGCGAAAAAAAAAAACTATTTGGACTAAAATGCCAAATTTGGACAAACCTCAGGGACTAAAATGGCAATTTACTCTTCCTTATATATAGCATATTACATGAATAATTTATGAAGGTTTCTTGAAAAATGACTCAATTGTCTTTTGTTTTTTTTGTTGAAATCAATTTCCTCTTGAATTTCGTCTCTAATTTTCCTTAGCATGGTAAGAACTTCTGGTCAGGAAATTTTGCTGGTTTGTGTCGCTTAACATCGCCTCTTTTAGGAGCAAGTAAGAGATACTCTAAAGACCGCTTAACTGTATTCGATATTGTCGCTTGACTCACCTGCAAACCATAGTTACTATGAACCCATCCTTGCAATTGCTTTTGAGTGAGACTTGGATTATCCTTGTTGTGCTTGCATAATGCTCTTTGAATCTCGTCTGTCATTGTTGTTTTTTTCACACCTTTAAGATGGGAAGCCATGTTGTGTGTATGATTTGTTTGTGTTAACCTATTTTGATCTTGTATTTATATAGAAAATATTTTTAATGTCCAAAAAGTGATACATTGAACACAAGAAGCATAATAAGGTGGGAGATTGAAGGTTTCTTTCAAATTGGGCCGTTCATTTGATATACATGCATTGTATACAATAATTAAGTGGAAGCTTGAAAGGTGTTTGTAAACTAAGTATTCTACTATAAATTAATAAAATATTAATTAATATATAAATTAATAATTATTAATTTATCGATTAATTAATAATTATTAATTTATCGATTAATTAATAACTCTTTTAATTAATAAATTTTGGTGGTCCCAAGTGTATTATTTTATAGAGTTTCTACTGTATATACTGTTATATGTTTGTATGTTTATTACTTTATTAAGTGTGTAATTATCGAATATTAGTGAAGGGGTGTGTCACTTCAAGACACACCGGTTTTGAATGATGGTTATTGGCGCCAAAAGTAACCGCCGGAATAAACTACCCTTCTCATATGTATATAAACGAATTACCGGTATGTTAACCGGTACCAAGATATTAACATTTAATATCCTCTCTTTCGAATTCTCTTTCACAAGTGTTGTGTGTATTATTCGATTGATTCATCATGAAATCAAAACATGTTTGTGATGAATCAAGTTCTAGTTATGGTGATGATCTGCATGATAAATTTCCGCTGCCAACAAGTGGTATCAGAGCCACACCAGATTATAAAGGAGACAGAATATACGAGTCTGCATCGGTGCTTCCATGTAAGCACTGTTCTGATGAACAAAGAGAAAGATCGATGGCCAAATTCATACAGAAACGGTGCTATTACTGCAATCTGCCGGGACATCAAATAGCATTCTGCAAGGAAAAAGAAAGCGATGAAGCAACTCTGTTGATCAGGAAAGCCATAGACACCGGTACACAAATTCAAGAAGAAGACAACGTTCGAGACTCAGAATTCATCATCAGTGGTACTGACGGTGGTCTTTGGTCAGAAATATGGTATGTGAGTACAAAAATCAAACGTCATTTTTCCGGCAATTTAGATTCTTTCAAAAGAATTAAAAACATTTATGGTGTTGAGACAAACACCGGGGAAATCAATTTTTCTTTATACGGGGCATAGGGGCTGTGGATGTTTAATCCGGGAGTGAAAAATTTCGAATCCAAAGTGTGTATTACACACCGGAATTGGATAGAAATATCCTCAGCCTTGATCAACTCATAATACAAGGAATCACAGTACAGTTACAGTTTAACGGTGTAAGATGTAAATTGTTTCCTATGTTTAGTGCACCACTTCTGAATAAGAAAAACAGTTTAACGGGATTAACAAGGGAAGATGAAATCGGTGCAAGGGAAAAACAGTTTATAATTGAAAAGGAATCCGATCATGAAACATTCAAGTCCAATTACTTGAATCATTATTTTGAAAAGTTAAACTTATCTTCCAAGGAACCTGATTGGAATGTAATGATTCTACAATCCATGAAATTCAATGAATTTCAGGATTGCAAGGCCTTGTTAGATACGTTAGATGATGGTGAATATGTGATGAAATATAAGTATGATATAGAAGGGAAATTTGAAGAGATGATCGACTGGTTTTTACGTACAAAAATGGGAATTAATTCAAGACCGATACCGGTTTACATAGGTAATAATAAGAGGGTGAATCTGCTAGAACTCTATATGATAGTCAAAAGGGAAGGTGGTCATCGTACTGTAACTTCAAATAACTTATGGGCAATGGTCTCTAAAGATATGGGCCATGATTATGAAGATGGAGAGTACATGAGGATAGTTTATGCCATGTACCTGGATGTTCTTATATACTATTATAAGTTCAAATCAATTCAAGACAATGTAAGAAATGAACAAACTGAAGGAGCAGCAAGAACCGAAGACACGACTGGAGATGGAGGAAGAAGAACAGTAAGCACTGGAGGTATACCCGATGATGATAGAGAACACTATGCTCTTTTCGCTGGGAATGATTAGAGAGGAATGAAGAAGGTACAGAAGCGGCGAAGATTTGACTTCCGGCAGGCAGAGAAGGCTGTGAACGAAGCCAACCGAAGTGTTTTAATGAATTCCCATGGATATAATCCAGTTTAAGGGGGAGTATTAGAACTAATAAACTCGATTATATCATATTTATATACTGTTATATGTTTGTATGTTTATTACTTTATTAAGTGTGTAATTATCGAATATTAGTGAAGGGGTGTGTCACTTCAAGACACACCGGTTTTGAATGATGGTTATTGGCGCCAAAAGTAACCGCTGGAATAAACTACCCTTCTCATATGTATATAAACGAATTATCGGTATGTTAACCGGTACCAAGATATTAACATTTAATATCCTCTCTTTCGAATTCTCTTTCACAAGTGTTGTGTGTATTATTCGATTGATTCATCATGAAATCAAAACATGTTTGTGATGAATCAAGTTTCAGTTATGGTGATGAACTGCATGATAAATTTCCGCTGCCAACAAGTGGTATCAGAGCCACACAAGATTATAAAGGAGACAGAATATACGAGTCTGCATCGGTGCTTCCATGTAAGCACTGTTCTGATGAACAAAGAGAAAGATCGATGGCCAAATTCATACAGAAACGGTGCTATTACTGCCATCTGCCGGGACATCAAATAGCATTCTGCAAGGAAAAAGAAAGCGATGAAGCAACTCTGTTGATCAGGCAAGCCATAGACACCGGTACACAAATTCAAGAAGAAGACAACGTTCGAGACTCATAATTCATCATCAGTGGTAGTGGTACTGACGGTGGTCTTTGGTCAGAAATATGGTATGTGAGTACAAAATTCAAACATCATTTTTCCGGCAATTTAGATTCTTTCAAAAGAATTAAAAACATTTATGGTGTTGAGACAAACACCGGGGAAATCAATTTTTCTTTATATGGGGCATAGGGGCTGTGGATGTTATATCCGGGAGTGAAAAATTTCGAAGTATTACACACAGGAATTGGATAGAAATATCCTCAACTCATAATACAAGGAATCACAGTACAGTTTAACGGTGAAAGATGTAAATTGTTTCCTACGTTTAGTGCACCACTTCTGAATAAGAAAAACAGTTTAACGGGATTAACAAGGGAAGATGAAATCGGTGCAAGGAAAAACAGTTTATAATTGAAAAGGAATCCGATCATGAAACATTCAAGTCCAATTACTTGAATCATTATTTCGAAAAGTTAAACTTATCTTCCAACGAACTTGATTGGAATGTAATGATTCTGCAATCCATGAAATTCAATGAATTTCAGGATTGCAAGGCCTTGTTAGATACGTTAGATGATGGTGAATATGTGATGAAATATAAGTATGATATAGAAGGGAAATTTGAAGAGATGATCGACTGGTTTTTACTTATAAAAATGGGAATTAATTCAAGACCGATACCGGTTTACATGGGTAATAATAAGAGGGTGAATATGCTAGAACTCTATATGATAGTCAAAAGGGAAGGTGGTCATCGTACTGTAACTTCAAATAACTTATGGGCAATGGTCTCTAAAGATATGGGCCATGATTATGAAGATGGAGAGTACATGAGGATAGTTTATGCCATGTACCTGGATGCTCTTATATACTATTATTAGTTCAAATCAATTCAAGACAATGTAAGAAATGAACAAACTCAAGGAGCAGCAAGAACTGAAGACACGGCTGGAGATGGAGGAAGAAGAACAGTAAGCACTGGAGGTATACCGGATGATGATAGAGAACACTATGCTCTTTTCGCTGGGAATGATTGGAGAGGAATGAAGAAGGTACAGAAGCGGCGAAGATTTGACTTCCGGCAGAGAAGGCTGTGAACGAAGCCAACCAAAGTGTTTTAATGAATTCCCATGGATATAATCCAGTTTAAGGGGGAGTATTAGAACTAATAAACTCAATTATATCATATTTATATACTGTTATATGTTTGTATGTTTATTACTTTATTAAGTGTGTAATTATCGAATATTAGTGAAGGGGTGTGCCACTTCAAGACACGCTGGTTTTGAATGGTGGTTATTGGCGCCAAAAGTAACCGCCGGAATAAACTACCCTTCTCATATGTATATAAACGAATTACCGGTATGTTAACCGGTACCAAGATATTAACATTTAATATCCTCTCTTTCGAATTCTCTTTCACAAGTGTTGTGTGTATTATTCGATTGATTCATCATGAAATCAAAACATGTTTGTGATGAATCAAGTTCCAGTTATGGTGATGATCTGCATGATAAATTTCCACTGCCAACATTTTTTTAAATCTAATCCTATGTACACATTTATGTACTCTTTTTTAATTTTTGGAAGAGATAAGATAAACCACAAATAAAAAAAGAGGGGGGAAAGATTGATAAACGATCTTTCTTCAATCTTACCATTCTTACCATCAAAGCATTGCGCTGTGTACACGTGCTTATACAGTTATCGCAGTTCTCAACATAACATTTTTTGTCGAATAAACATGTTCTTGTTCGTTTGTGAAATTAACCAACGTTGATTTCATTTACAACCTTAATAAGAGGATAACCTAAGAGGAACATTTTTATACCAACTTTACTTGTTTTAAACATTTTGAAAACTACCGTTGAATTGGACAAAAGTGAAATACAATGATTTTTCCCTAGATTCTATTAGCATATAAAGACACTACACATGGGTTTCATGGATATCTCATAAAAGTTCTTATAAACATATTTCAAGGCCGATACAGTTCTTGTTCCAGACCAAACCGAAACAAGAACCGCTTTTTCAAAAACTATAGAACGGAGAACCAAACTAAATACCGTTTTTGGCTTTTGTTTGGTTCTCCGGTGCGGGACATCAAAAAGGATAATCAACTAAACCTTGGGAGAAACTAAACATAAACGTTTTTAGCCAACATATACAAACTCTATAGTTGTCCGTTGTCCGGATTTTGATTATTCATGAGTGGGTTTTGGAAGGAGTTCATGGCCTTGTAAGGAGTAGCATTAACTATGTCTACGACTTACCATCCACAGACTAACAGCTAGACAGTGGTTAATTAGGCGCTTAGAGGATTATCTCCGTTGCATAGTTATAGGAAAACCCGTACCTAGGTCAAGTGGTTGTCCATTGCATAGTGGTGCAATGCTACAGCAGTTAGGTCATCGGATACATAAGAGATGTAAGACATGTAACGATTTGAAACATTATAGACTGAAAACAAAACTTACTCTAGAATTCTTCTCTGTATATCGAGTTATATCATAACCTTAGACAACATCTAACACTAAATTTACTTTTTAGAAAACTCCAACTGGATATCAACTAAAACTAAACTACCTCTATATGCAATATTTCTTTTTTTTACACTAAATTCTTCTCTATATTTGATTAGCATATTTAAGACACTGCTCCGGGTTTCTTAGATATCTAATGAAGGTTCTTAAACATGTTTTAACCTCGACACGGTTCTTGTCCAACACCAAACCAAAACAACAACCGTCTTTTTCAAACACTATAAAATGAAAAACGAAACTAAACTAAATACAGCCAGTTCTGGCCCATGTTTGGTTCCGTCGGTCCGGGAAAGAAAGTTGCCATCACTGACAGCATAATTTAACAATCAACAAGCCTTTCTAAACTTCAAAGATTTTCGGTACACACTTTCTTTCATGGAAGTCTTATATGATAATTGGTCTCTTCCAACAAACAGAAACAAACAACTTGACTTACTTTATTAGACAAACGAATCAAGATACCCATACCAATGTCGTTTGTTGAATTGTAGCAAGCTGGAATACGACGGGTCCCACACTCCAATGTAAAGCGTTTCATCGTCGGGACTAAGAGAAACACCGGATACTTCCCCAAAGAAATCAATTTCTTGTCGTTTTTCATAGTTTAACTTGGCGTTGTAGACATGAACAAAATCTACAGCTTCAGCAGCCACCAAAAACTGCCTGTCTGATGAAAAATGAACTGATCGAATCGCGGCCATGTTGCCTTTAAGAACCGAGACTGGGGTTGCAAGATTTCTTATATCCCATAGCCTACAAGTCTTGTCTTGATTGCCTGTTGCAAAGATTCGGCCATCTGGGTGCCATGCGGATGCAAATGAGTAGTCCAGGTGGCCTTCCAATGTAGCAGCCCTCTGCCAAAAAAATAAAAATAAATAAATACAAAATTAAAATGAAGAGTTAAAACAATATATTTGTATTCACAAGTTCTTGCCTTTCCACTTGAAGAGTCTACAAGCAATCCATCAAGATGATCACCGACTACTGCTACGAGTTTGCGATCTGGGCTCAAGGATGTATGCTGCAACGAAATAAAAGCACGTCAAACAGGTAGAAAGTCATACGAAATGTATTTAAATGCATTAAACATTCTATATTATCATCGTATTTTAAGAAACACACGTTCACCGGCCAGGGAAAATGGAAATGATTCACGAGCTGAAATCCGTCCATATCGTATACCCTCACACCACAATCGTTGTTTGACGTCATAAAATGCTTTCCACCACTACAAAGTGACAAGAGTGTCAACAAACTGTCAATAATATATTTCGTAGTATACACACAGAGATCATAATACATGTTACATAATTACCTCATGGCGTCGTATATCTCAATAGCAGTTGTTAGGGCAATGTCTTCATAAATTATTCTTGTACAAAAGCTAACACCTTCTTGATCTAATTTCTGCATCATTTAATAACATATGCACATAAAATGATAGGGACGCGACTATATCAACGACGTTTATACATCATACAAGTTGACCGTTATTCGAAATAGAGATTAACTATGTCAGTCTATGTGTATGGCATGAAATATAGAGGTGTCAGACGTCAACTATAAGTGTGGTAAGAAATATTGTATTGTTTGGATGTTGAATACCGTGCACCGTTATTTAGATTTTTAAGATTTAGTTGATTTTTGTCTAAGGATATTTCAGGGCAGTTCGAGATGGGGGTGAGCAGAAAACCGAAACAACCGAACCGCACAAAAAGTCGGAAAAAAAACGAACCGAATAACCTAAAAATCATTTTGTTTTAATGTTTCACAAAAAGTCGGAATTATTAGTTTTATTCTTGAGTGTTAAGTATTTATGATAAAAACATTAGCATGTTTATTTATCTTTGAAATGATTTATCCATCGACTAAAAGAAATAACAAAACTTAACATAAAAATTAAATGATTTTCAAAGTATTATAAAAAATGTCTTCATAAAAACTTTGGAAAAACATAAAAATAGATTAGAAGGTTAGGTTTACGTGAACAATATTAATTATAAAGGTTAAACATAATTACTTAAATTTAAACATACAAGAAAGATTCTTAAATCTTGGATTATACTTTTTATTTTTGTAACTTACGTAATTTTGTTCCAAAAAACCGAACCGAACCGTTGCTAAAACCGAAACCAGATGTAACAACTAGGAGAACAAAAACTAATGCCATATTCCAGCTAAATAAGTTTTGGATGATTAAAATACCTTACACACAAGCTCTCCATCCGAACCTCCGGCAACAAGAAAATTATCTTTGACTGCTAACGTACTAATACGAGTTTGCGTAAATCCTTCCAACCAGCTTCCTTCATGTTTCTGTGGGCCCAAATAAAGTATCAATAACATTTTAAAATATATATCAGGAACGTTACGAATTTACGTTCAAAATAAAGTACCTCAGTAGGTGCTACGTGCCCGGAGAAATCAAGAATTTCGGTTATGTTTTGTGACAGTGATGACCAGTGCATGATTGAATCGTCAGACACGACATACACATCATGCTTCGAGGTAGCCCATACCATGTTCCTTAACTGTACACATTTATTACGGCAGTTAATAGAAATCACATTATTGAACGAACAGAATGTAACGGTGTTACAGTGCAAACCTGAAAATGATCGAACGTAGGCTTCACTGATCTAGAATTATGAAAGAACTCATAGTAGTTACCACCCTTCGATGTTTGTTTGTATTTCTGAACACGTAAAACATTGCCGTGATATCGAAAGTGGAAAAAGTATTCACTTTTACGTATACAAGCAACAGGATTGTTAATTGTACCTTATCAGCAGTTTCACCAGATAAGGGAACGTCTTCATAGTTTTCATACTGGGCGAGCCTTCCATGTCGATATTGTTCCCTCGTTAAACGCATTCCCCTCCACGGAATGCCCTGAATATCTTTCCCGGTTCTTGCTTGAGCAGCGGACGTATCAGAACCGTAACCATTTTGATCTTCATCATCTACAAAAACTGGTATGTACTCAATCTCATCATCGGTTTCTTCTTCATATACATCGTCTGAAGAATCTGATATGTCCCAGTCTTCCGCCATGTAAGATACAATTAACTTCTTTATGAAAACCCTACTTAAATTGCTGAAATTTATGATCCAACACAATGAGTGAAATCAAAATAATAACAAAAATGAAGGTGTAAATTACTTATAGAGCAAAATTTAGGAGAAGAACCTCTTTTTTTTTGTTTTCTGCAACAGATTCAGAAGTATGAATCAGCTCAATCTTTCTTCCAGTTGTGTTTAAAAGAAAATGGTGGAATATACATAGAAATGTAACACATGTAACACACCTCACGTAATGTAATGCATATGGCGTGATATGATGTAATGCAATGTAATATGATATAAAGTGATGTAATATAATGTAATACGATGTAATATGATATAAAGTGATGTAATATAATGTAATACGATGTAATATGATATAAAGTGATGTAATATAATGTAATACGATGTAATATGATATAAAGTGATGTAATATAGTGTAATACGATATAATATGATATAGTGTAATGTGATATAAAGTAATGTGTAACATTTATTATTTATTATTATAATTATATTAGTTTAGTAACATCATCATAAATATTTTATTATTTACCTTTTCAAAGTTCCAAACCAATCTGCGGCAACTTCTTAAGATCGATAGTTCGATACCCATCAAACACGTCTATAATTGCATCATTATTTTCAAATGAAACTAATCAAAATTATCCGTGTTTGAACCTAGATCCCTTTAAACACCTCTATTGTTACAACACTCTTAGTAAGTTATAACAAAATTTCTTTTTTCATATTTTTTTAACGGAGTACCTAGATCAAAGTATAACTGAAATGTTACAAACCTACTTAGAAAACTAACGAAATGAACAGTAGGGTTGAACCGGGGATCATATACTTCCCCAATACGAATAAAATAAGAATACGAAAATGTTACTGAACATGATAGTAAATAGATAAGAGGAAGTAACTATGAAACTATAAGAACAATACACAACATCGGAACAAAAGCACATACATCCAACTATATGTATCAAGCAATAGTATATCCTAGATAAGAATGAGGTGCGAACTCTTGGGGAACGTTGTAAAGTTTTGTTAACAAGATTAATTGGCATTACTAGTTAATTAAGCTAGATAGCGTAGTTTTGATGGTGCTTAACCTAACTGCAGTAGGAAAGCAGTTAAAGTAAATACGGAAGACTATTGATTATTACCAATATGGATATAACTATATAAGATCACTTTAGACTCGACTCACCCTAGCTTTGTTAAAAATTAAGCAAAAGAATCTAACATGAACGTAATGTAATGCATATCGCGTGATATGATGTAACACACGTCACGTTATGTAATGAATATAACGTGATTTGATGTAATGTGATGTAATATGATATAGTGTAATGTGATACAACATTTATTATTTATTTTTGTAATTATATATATATATATATATATTAGTTTATTAATATCATCATAAATATTTTATTAGTTACTTTTTCAAAGTTCTAACACATTATAAGATCCATTCCCATCATTAATTCAAATGAAATTAATCAAAATTCTCCATCTTCAAACCTAGATCCCTTTAAACACTCCTATAGTTAAAAGTTTACAACGCTCTTAGTAAGTCATACCAAAATTTCTTTTTCATAATTATTGAACGGAATACCTAGATCGAAGTATATCTGAAATGTTACAAACCTACTAAAAACCTAACCAAATGAATAGTAGGGTTTCCATGGTTAAATCCTTCAAAAGTGGCGTACCTTTGGGTAAATTAAATGTAACTTAAGGAAGTAACTATGCAACTATAAGAACGGGGTGTGAACTCTCGAGGAACATTGTAAAGCTTTGTTAACAAGATTAATTGGCATTACTAGTTAAGCTAGATAGTGTAGTTTTGACGGTGCTTAACCTAACTACAATCGGAAAGCAAATAACGTAAATACGGAAGACTATTGATTTAACAGCCGATAATTATGCATTCTTTATATATATTTTCTAGTCAATGTTGTATGTATGGAAAGGAGTATTTCTCTCCTTAATTTCTGTTATTATTTGCTGTATATATTCATGGATTGTAAATGAGAAATATCATCAAGGTTGATTTCTTTCATGGTATCAGAGCCAAGTCCGTCACATTGTAGAAACTGGCCTGGCTATGTTATTTAATTCACATGTTCCGGCTCAATATTGGACCGACGCATTTATCTCGGCTACCTATATTATTAATCGAGTACCAAGTCCTCTACTCGACAACAAGTCTCCTTTTCAATTATTATTCAATCACATGCCGTGTTATGCAAATTTTCGGGGCTATGGTTGCCAAGTATTTCCATATCTACGTAATTATGCAAAACATAAACTTGAGCCAAGAAGCCTACCGTGTGTGTTTATTGGTTATAGCTCTACACACAAAGGTTTTCGGTGCTTAGATCCGGGTTCCAATCGGGTTTTTATTACTCACCATGCTCGCTTCAATGAAACCTTATTTCCCTTTAAAACCACTAATTCCGCATCACCACCTCACACCTTGATCCTTACTTCCTTTTGCGATGACATATCCATCCCACCTGTTGTGTCTAATACACCTCAAAAACCTTCAACTCAAACTGGCCCAAACTACTTCCACACACCATTTCCTAATCCTAGCCCAACCACATGTCCATTGTCCCACCCAACTGATCCACTACCTACAAACCCATTAACCGGCCCCACCTCTACACCTCTTCCACCCGGCCCACACTCACCTTCACCTACACCCACCGAATCTGAATCTGAGCCCAGTACCGAACAAGCCCAGCCTTCACCAACCGAACCTACACCTACACCCACCGAACCTACACCTACACCAACCGAACCTACTCCTACACCAACCGAACCTACACCTACACCCACCGAACCATCCCAATCAAACATCAATCCTCCTGCCCCTATCCCACATACATCCACCTCAAACAATCACCCTATGCAAACACGAGCCAAGGCGGGTATTTATAAACCTAAATATCAAGCGGACCTAGCTTCCCTACACTCTCATGCTTTAAATGTGGCTTTAACTTCTATTGTTGAACCCCGGGGCTTCAAGTCGGCTTCCAAAGATCCAAAATGGATGGAAGCTATGAACGAGGAGATAAAGGCTCTTCATCAAACAACACATGGACATTAGTTCCACGACCCTCCTTTGCAAATGTAGTTGGTTCAAAATGGGTGTTTCGTGTGAAATATCATTCTGATGGCTCTATTGAGCGTTACAAGGCGCGTCTAGTGGCTCAAGGTTTTACGCAAGTACCGGGGTTGGATTATTCTCATACCTTTAGTCCCGTGGTTAAAGCTTCCACGATATGCATTGTCTTATCGCTAGCAGTGCTTAATAAATGGACATTGCATCAACTAGACGTTAAGAACGCCTTTTTAAATGGCAATCTAACAGAAACCGTCTTTATGGAGCAACCCCCTGGTTTTGTGCATTTACAACTTCCAAATCATCTTTGCAAAGTATCTAAAGCCTTATACGGCCTCAAGCAGGCCCCTCGAGCGTGGTTTCAACGTCTTAGCACGTTTGTTCTTTCATATGGCTTCACTTGCAGTCGTGCCGACACCTCTCTTTTTGTTCTCAAAAAGGATTCTCACATCATGTATCTACTCGTCTATGTAGACGATCTCATACTCACAGGTAATGATGAAACTGAGATTCGCCACTTTATGTCTCGCTTGAACCGTGAATTCGGCATTAAAGATCTTGGGGATCTAAGCTATTTTTTTGGGTTTAGAGGTTCTTTACACTGACACTGGTCTTTTTCTTACACAAGCCAAGTATGCCACTGATATACTTCTTCGTGCTAAGCTATATGACTCTAAACCCGTCAGCACCCCACTGGCTCCACACGAGTCCTTTACTGTTCATGGGACGCCATTCTCGGATCCCACGTTATATCGATCATTAGTCGGGGCTTTATAATACTTAATGATTACTAGACCAGACTTGTCTTACGCAGTGAATCAACTCTCTCAGTTTCTCCAAAATCCCACTATTGATCACTTCAGGGCAGTGAAGCGTCTTCTTCGCTATGTTAAAGGGACCCTTTCCTTTGGTCTTACTTACAGCCGCCCACACAAACCTTGTGTCATTGGTTATTCTAATGCCGATGCCGATTGGGCGCGTTGTCTGGACACCCATCGGTCAACTTATGGCTATTCCATTTTTCTTGGTGGGAATATAGTGTCTTGGAGTGCAAAGAAGCAACCTACTATCTCCCGCTCCAGTTGTGAATCTGAGTATCGTGCCATGGCGAACACTGCTGCAGAGCTTGTCTGGATTACTCATCTACTGCGTGAATTACATGCTCTTCCTCCGACTCGCCCTACGCTTTTATGTGACAACAAGAGCGCTTTGTTCATGACCCAAAATCCGGCCTCTCACAAGCGTGCAAAACATATTGACTTGGATTATCATTTTATTCGGGAACTTGTTAATTCTGGGAAACTTTACACTAAGTTCGTTCCAACCAATCTTCAAGTGGCTGATATCTTCACCAAAAGTCTTCCACGTGCTCAATTTGAAGTCTTTCGCAACATGTTTCGTCTTGGACTGCCGCCGTTTCGATTGAAGGGGGGTAACAGCCGATAATTATGCATTCTTTATATATATTTTCTAGTCAATGTTGTATGTATGGAAAGGAGTATTTCTCTCCTTAATTTCTGTTATTATTTGCTGTATATATTCATCGATTGTAAATGAGAAATATCATCAAGGTTGATTTCTTTCATGATTATTACCACGATGGATATAATATACCTTTAGACTAGCTTTGGATAAAATTTAAGCAAAAGAATCTAAGATCGCCATTTAAGTGATATATCAACTACAAAAGTTTATGAATGGAAAAATTCACCCAATAGTAACTCAAAAGCTTTTTTTTTTGTTTCTTAACAGTCACTCAGCTTTCATTAGGTGTTCCAATATTGTAAAAGGAAATTATAAATGTTAAAATATTTTAAAAGTCAAATGACATAAATGAAACATATATGAATCTTGATTGCTATTTAGTGATTGTTTTATTCTATTCTGACTTAAACTGAACAACTATGAAACTTGGTTATCTTTTAGTAAACTCTTTTCATCGCTATTACCTCCTACTTCAATTTAAATTTGAAAAAAAGTCCGAAAGAGAGTACTTGGGTTCTCATAATAACTAAAAAGTGTAGCATGCCTGAATCTAACTGGGGTTCGCGGTGGTGGAGGGACTGGATCGGAAAAAAGAGCGATTCTAGTTGTAAGATATCCGTCATTAGTCTGATCCTTTGTAGGAACTACCCGTAATAACGAACTTGCAAAACGGATCTGTTTATCTAAACAGTAACTAGGATTCATATATGTTCCATTTAGAACACTTCATTTTTTAGAAGTTCACATTAATAAATAAAAAGAAACTCACATTCACTGGCCGAATAAAAAATTAATGATTCACGAGTTGAAATCCATCCATATCAGATTCTCACACCACAATCGTGGTTTGACGCTGTAAAATGCATTCCACCGCTACAAAGTGACAGAAGGAACAAAAAAGTCAGCGCACTGACAAGAATATACTATGCAGTGTATATTTACATCACAACTCAGAATTACCTCAAGGTATTATTTATCTAAAAAAGTCAGCTAACTCCTTTTTCAGGGTAGTTAAAGATACGTAATTCTTACAGATAAAAGCTTGTATGTTGTAATACTAATTATTGATTTTATCGTCACTAAGTAGTCTCAATTTTAACAATTGATTCAAGGAAGATGGAAACAAATAGATCTGCATGCAAATTCAAAACTACAATCACAAAAGTGAAGATTCCAAATATAACAGTTTTGTGAAATAATATATTTACCATATATTACAGATACATATCAGCACAGCATAACCTCGATAAGGGAATGTTTTCATGTTTTCTGTACTTTCCCGGTTCTTGCTTGGGCATCGGACATATCTGTCACATTTGTAAACTATAAAACATTAAAACTTTGAATATCTAGCATATAACACTACATCTAGCGTTTGATCATAATACACTAACCATATCATGAATCATGATCATCGAGATTTTGAACTCCACCACTTTCTTCTTCTCCGTCGACATAGTTTGCAAAATCCTGTAAGAACCCCCCCCCCCCAAAAAAAAAAAAAAAGAAAAGAAAAAACACATACACACACATCAAACAATAAATAAAGATGCAATTGAAAATCCAACTCTAAAACAAGATTCCCAATTTAAATTTCAACAAAATCATCTATTAACAAGAAACAATCTACAGGAATAACATATGCATACAATTAATGGAACAAAAAGGAGTATCTTATATGAGGCATAAAAACAAACAGTTGGTGTGCATGTAAATTTAAAAGCTACAAATCTCTTCCTATAAAAGAAAGAAAGAAAGAAGACCCATAAACAAACGTATAATTGAAACTCAAAGCCTGCTCGAGAAAGAGGAACAAAAAACAAACCCTAATTCAAGATTTAAGCAAACAAAATCATAAAATAAGAAAACCCTAAACAGTACCACAGTTGAGTCGTAGAACATGAAGATCTCTCTGAGTTTTGTGTAGAGTGAGTTTCAAAAGTTGTGCGTGATATACGTTTCATCATTTGCCGCCACGTGGCCATTAGTAGCAGTTCATCATTCCGAGTCACCTTTCGTGTTTAACCCGAACTCATTTTTGTTCGGAACCTAGAACCGGGGACGTTCTAACGTTTTTTGATACGAGCGAACTACGAGGAAGTAGGGGTGTGCAGAATTCGTTTCGAATTCGAAAAATTCGAAATTCGTTTAAATTCGATTCGATTATCAAGAATTCGTTTCGATCATAAGAATTCGAATTCGATTCAATTCGACTCAAGTAAATCGAATACGAATTTATAATTTCAAATTCGATTCGATTCGAAATTCGAATAAAAATTATACACTTTTATTTATTATTTTTATATATAATATATATAACTTTTATTAGGCTATACTATAAATTATTTTCAAATTTTTTTCCCAAGTATTAAAATTACCCATTACCAAACTCACTACATGGCCCATAACTAAAACCTAATTAAGTAACAAATCTATCAATAGATTTCTAAGCAAAAAATATTAACTTGTAATGTGGAGTGGTTATTCCCGACTTCTCGTTTTGAATTTTAGACCTATGGTACTTTATTTGGAACTTTTTAATGTGATATCGTGCTTTATGGCTGCTTTAAAATCAATGTTTCATTTTGAATGTTTTTTTACATGTTTTTAAAGAATCTGAATTAAATCAATTATTCGAATTCGATTCGAATTTTTAATTGAATACAAATTGAGTTTTTTATTCGAATACGAATTCGAATCGAATTCGGTAGGTTTTAATCGAATTCGAATCGAATACGAATTCAAGGAAAAATAAAAATTATTCGAACAATTTGATTCGAATAATTCGAAAATTCGATATTCGATTCGATGAACACCCCTACGAGGAAGGGCCAATGATCATGTCTATGTTAAATGGGTTTTTGAATTGTATGATGAACACTAGAATTGTGATATGAAAATGGTTTGATTTAGTAGTAAAATGTAAGATTCTAGGTGTTGATTCCCGAGTCTTATTTAACAGCGGGAGGGGGAGGGGGAGTGGAAAGAAAAGAGATGAAAATATAGAAAAAACCATGTTCCCGAGTTTTTTTTTTAAGGATATGAGGGGAGGGAAAAGGGAAGAAAATTTGTCCATATATTCATCCCCCAAATTGGAGAGATTAGGAGAGAAACTATTATTAATTACTAAATTGCTTTCATATCTAATTAAAATGTTTTATGTTTAAAGGGTATAATGGTAAATTTGTTCATTTCTTTTCTTTTCCTCCTAACTCGGGAACACATAAAATGCTTGATTTCTTCTCTTTTCCTTTACTTCTCATTAAACTCGGGGATACGAAAAAAATCACATCTTTTCCTTCCTTTTCTCTCTTAATTTATTTTTCTTCCCCTCCCCCTGTTAAATGAGACTCGGGAACACAGTGTAGATGTTAAGACTTGAAGTAATGTTAATACATGACTTTGAGTAGAGTCATGAGTTTGACAATAGTAGTAAATGAGCCTCGCCCACAAGATGCTTGATATAATGTCTAAGTGAACCTTAAAATGTTGAAAACATAAAGAATCACGTAATCGACTAATTTGACAAATTGCGTGTGATATGTGATAATATGAGTTCTAAACGATGAAGTTAATTGAACTCTATAGGCAAGTCGGGCGAAGCGTCAGGTGGACAAGCGTGAGTGGATGCACGTTTGAAGGATAAGCTCTAAGGTATGTAACTTGTTGTTTCGTTACATTCCTATAGACAAGTTTGGTCATTAATGTGTCTTATGTAAGATAATAGCAAAATTGGATGTGTTGGTGCATGCATCTGTCGACTTCGTCTTGTATCGAGTCTTAGTATCAGATTGTATAGATCAGGGCAAGTTGTACGAGAAATAGGAAGATTTAGAGTTTTTAGAAGCTGATTTCGCTCATAGAGGCTAATTCCGCTCGAAATGTGATATGGACACTTTCGAGCGGAATCACAAGGTTTTAATTCCGCTCCAACAGGTCTTGTGTCATTCCGAGCGGAATCAAGACGACTATAAATAGTTGTTTAGAGCGAAATCAGTGTAATAGTTCTTGAATTCCATACCGAAGTGCTGCCGGTGTGAAGACTGATTGTAATTGTTGCTAAATCAATATAATCAGTGGTTAAAGTGTATTACAAGTTGTTATTAAGTCTATTTCTTGTTTTCCGCACCTGAAATAGATCAGAACCTCTCTAAACGACTCATTCGGGTCAATCGCACGATCCTACAATTGGTATCAGAGCCCAGGAGGAGGAGTTCTGCAGACTACAGCTGAAATTGATTGCATTTTCTATATTCTACACCTTCTTTCATCGGTTCAGATAGTTTTAACGGTCAAAACCAGATCAATTTTTCACAAACTGTGTATAAGTGACTATTAACAAAGCCTTGAAAGTTTGAGACTAAAATTCACAGTAAAAATGGACAAAATGGACCCCGAACTGATTCCGCTCGAACGGACTATTTCTGACTTCGCTCGAGAAGTCTAATTTCGCTCCAAAACATTTCTGATTTCGCTCCAGAATACTTGTGATTTCGCTCCAAGTTGCCAAAACTGGGTGTTTCCGCTCCAAATATCTGTTGATTCCGCTCCAAGTTACCAAATCAGAGATTTCGCTCCAGGGATTTTTCTGATTTCGCTCCAGATTACAAAATTCAGATTCCGCTCCAGTGTGTGTTGTGGTTTCGCTCCAAATTACATATTGGGTGATTTCGCTCGAGATTGTATTTTGCTATTCCGCTCGAAACTATATCTGAGTAATTCCGCTCGAAAGTAACTGTTTTAGAAAAACGTGATACGAAATTATGGAGAACGAGTTTTACAACGCGTTTGCTACTCCTACTGCTCCGGCTGCCATTGCTCAAGCTATGAATTTGGAAAACAAAACAGGAACTACTCAAAAACCCCCGAAATTAATGAGCATTGAGGAGTATTACGGTTCGAAAGACAGATTCGAAAATTAGGTTCAAGCTAACCATCTTAGATTGTGGGAGTGCATTATGAAGAAATATGTATTACCATGTACTGATCTGCATGTTGAGAAAGCTATATCTGAGTTTACAGTTCAAGAACGGGATATGTACAAAGCTGAGAAAATGATGATCAGTCTATTACAACAAGCCATAAAAGAAGACATCTTCATATTACTTCAGCACGATAAAACTTCAAAGTCAATCTGGGATGCACTTAAAGTCAAGTTTGAGGGAAGTGAACACATGATTAAAAACAAGAAAGCATTACTCAAGAAAGAGTTTGATTTGTTCACAAGTTTACCCGGGGAAGATACGAAGAAGCTCATTGAACGATACTGTCACTTAGTGCGATCCATGTCTATGTTGAGTATAAAAAAGGATCGTGAAGAGTGGGTAGACAAGTTGGCGGATGCGTTACCGCAAAAGGAATGGGGTACCTACTTGATGATTCTAAAGAATACTGGGGTGTATGATGGGTTAACTATTTCTCAGTTTATTGAGAAGATTGAAAGTCAGGATTTGGAACAGCAAAAGATCGCGAGGATGAATAGTCCAAGTGGTCAACAGGATGTAAAAATGTACTACAAAGGTAGTGTTCCGGAAGCTGAGAGAAGTCCGAAAATACATACTGCGTTTAGTGTTGGAGATTCTACAGAAAAAAGTTGATCAGAGTTCAACCAAAAGTAGTGGATTCTCGTCATTTCCTAGTGTCAATCCGAAAGATTCAACTACAAGTTTTCATTCTCAGAGCACGAAAACAGGAAATGGTTATGTGATCCAGTGCAACATCGCGTTGAATCTTCCAGAGGGGCAAAGTTTTTCTGAAGAAGTTGCGAAAGATCATATGGCATTACTTGGTTCCGTGCTTCTATCGTATGAAGGATTAGTTGCAGGACGGATCGGAAATCCTATGCTCACAAAGGAAGATTACGATCAGATAGACGCCGAAGAGATGGAACTAATGGATATCAAATGGTGTCTAGCTAGTGTTCTTAGACGGGCTGAAAAGTTCAAACTGATTACTGGGAGAAATGACTTTCTTGATGCACATGTTTCTACTTTAGGTTTTGATAAATCTAAAGTTACTTGTTTTAAATGCAGGGAGAAAGGCCATTTCAAACAGGAATGCAAGAAACAAGAGGCAAATGATCCAAAGAATCCGTTCGAAAAAGACGATTACTACCGGAAAGCCATTTATCAACAGGTTGGTCAACAACAACATCAAGAACCGCAGGTGGCTCATGGTAGAAGAATCGAGGATTCAAAGAGAGCGTGTTTGGTGGATTTTAACTGGAATGAATACATATCACCTTAAAGCAAAGTCTGCTTAGTCAATCAGGATGATGAAAGACTACCTGAAGGCTTCAGTTGGGATATGTTTGTTGATGAAAAGGGAGGCTTTAAAGCATTCATTGCTAAAATCGTTAGAGAACCAGATATGTTTGCTACATGGATGAAGTCTATTGGTGAGACTGTGAAGAATGTGGAGGAAGATTCTGTTGTATCTGATGAAAGCTCACTGAGTACAGATGAAAGATCACAAAGTGATGCAAATTCAGAAAAAGAAATTGTCTTTGATCAAACACCATCTGTTTTTGGTTCTTTGGATGATAATTCTGAAAAATCAATAGAGTTTGATCAGTCACCTCCAGATGACAGCAGTGATGATGAGGAAGAGAAACATATTAATTGTTGGAACCTTGAGGTTTATTCATAGAGAAATACTAAAGTTTAGGGTTGATCTTGTAATGTTTAACATGTTAGTTTTGGGTCACATTTATGTAATGGGTCTTAGGTGATCTCGAGTGGGCCTAGGGATGGTTTCGACCCATTCCAGTTAGTATATAAGAAAACCCTTATTATGTTTAGGGGTTTGATCAGTTTTTTGAAAGGGAAGGCCACTCAAGATCCTGTGCTTGTATCTGTCATCGGTTTAAAGGTGAATGCAAGAACGTGCTTTGTTTCAATTATTGTGTTTATATTACTTAATCGTTTTCTTGAATCCGCTTGTGTTTGGATTCCGCACTTACACAAGTGATTGTTGATATCATTGAGAGATCCTCACGGGATTTACAATTGGTATCAGAGCCAAGAAACTAAGTCTTGGTTCGGTTTTGATATCACTTGGATTCAAGAAAGCATTACCGGTTACTGATCCTATTTGCAAGTGTGTTTTACAGAATTTCAGTTTGTTCAGTGTGATCGGGTTCTGATTGTTCTTCGCAAATATTGATTAAAGTTGCTGATTTTGGTTTGTGATTCGTATCTAAGGTGTTTGCTGAATTATCGGACGTTTGTTGAAGATAAAACTTCAAAGATTTTACATCTTTGAATTTTTGGAAGCTGCTGAAAATCAGGGTTCACGGTTACTGTTATCTCACAAATCTGTTTTGCAGGGTCTCGATTGAAAGTCTACTTAGTCTCGACTCGCAACTGTTGTGGTCTCGAGTATTGAAACGTTGTGTCTCGAGTGGAAAGCTTGTTTGGTCTCGACTCGCAACTGCTATGCTCTCGAGTATTGAAACTTTGTGTCTCGAGTGGAAAGCCTGTTTGGTCTCGACTCGCAACTGCTGTAGTCTCGAGTATAGAAACCTTTTGTCTCGAGTGGAAAGTTGGTTTTGTCTCGACTCGCATCTGCCATGGTCTCGAGTTGTCATTCTTGACTCGCAACGTCAGTCTCGACTCATCGTCTCGACTCGCAACGACTTTTGCAACGTCTTTTGAACTTTGAATTCTGGACTGTTGGACTTTAAAAAAAATTAATTAATCAGTAAATTAATTAATTAAGTAACCATGACTTCGAGTAACCAGAATGTCGACTTGGCAGCTATGTCTAAACTTCAAGAACTAGATTCCATCATTGGTACCACCACTCGTGTACCTAGGCTGTTGGATGGAAACGACTTCCCTGAATGGAAGTGGCGCTTTGAAAAACACGTTAAGGTCAAAGATGCAAAAATTTGGCGAAGTATTTTGAGAGGCCCAAGAGAAATCATGATGGAGAGTGGAACTGAAGCTGGTGTAAAAGTGAAGAAGCCTTTTGATCGATATACTGAAGAAGACCACAAAATTGTTGAGGAAGATGATATGGCGTTCTCTTATCCGACCATGGCTTTGGGACCAGACATGGCTATTGGTTTTCGCACTTGCAAATCTGCAAAGGAATTATGGGACTCATTAATAGATATCTTTGAAGGTAATGAGGATATGAAAGAGAGTCGTAGAAATCTGCTGAGCCAAAATTTCAACAATTTTAATCATATATATGGAGAGACTGTTGATAATCAAATTCAGAGATTTGTCAAGTTAGTTACCCAGATGCAGATGGAAGAAATACACACGACAAATGCTTCAACCAATAGACAGCTTCTAAATGCTCTACCTAAAAGTTGGGATCATCATGTCGCTATGATCAAGAAAACCAAGGATCTAGCAAGATGTAGTTTATCTAAAATGATTTCTCACATTAAAGCATGCGAGTTAGACGATAAACAGAGAGAAATAAATCACAAGAACAGCATGTTGGCCGCTGGATTCACTGCAACACCTTCTGCAACAACTAACACAGCTCTTGTGTCTCACACTGGTTTTCAAATGTTCAGCAACTCTGCTTCCGCTAGAGCTGCTCCTACCACACCAAATGCTTACTATTCTGGAACTCCAGCACCTGCTGTTGCTGCTGCATCACCACCTGCTAATGCTACTGTTGTTGCTTCATCAACTTCCACTGCGCAAAATGAGATGATTGCCTTCTTCTCTCATCAGTCAAAAGAAAATCTCGATATAGCTGCTTCTGTCATAAATTGCTTGAATGCTTTTGCTGTAGGTAAACTTGATCCTCCAAAGTTCTCTATGGATGACTTAGATCAAATTCATCCCGAAGATGTAGAAGAAATGGATATTACCTGGCAAATGGCTATGGCAGCATTTAGAGCCAAAAATTTTGTGAGAAAAACCGGAAGAAACAAATGGCAAAATCTTACCTTTACTGGACCCACAAAAATGCCATTTGAATTACGTTGCTACAATTGTCATGAACCAGGACATTTGGCAAGAAACTGTAACAAGCCAAATGTCAATCGGGAACAAACTTCAGCCCAACAAACTCCAGCCCAACCTGTTACACCTAATCGAGAAAGAGCTCTTGTGACTACTGATGCTATTACAGGTGGAAGTCCTCAACCTCAGGGATTAGCTCAAGCCTTGGTGGTTCAACCTGGTATCAACTTTGATTGGACTTCCGAAATTGAGCGACTAAACATCTCAGCTCCAGAGAATCAAGCTGATTCAAACAACATTGCCTTCTTGACCTCAAATGATCTAGCTTCTGTATCTGAGGATGAGACTACTGCACCTGAGGAAGAGACTTCAGCTGAAAACCTTGCTTTCATGACCCAGATTCTTTCAGCTCCCGTCAAAGGTCTCACCAAAGAAGAGGTACTTTCTGTCTTCTGTACTCCTGAATGTAGAGAACTGGTTGAAGCCTATAGAATACACAACGCTGAGCTAATCGAAGATTATAATGATCTTAAAAGAAAAAATTTCACTCTAGCTAACAATGAAAAACTTTTTAAAGAAAAAATTGAAGCTCAGCGAAAAGACATCATCCAACTTAAGGATGATGTGAGTGTAAAAACAGCCCATTTCTTCGAAGCTCAAGAGAAAGTATGCATTTTGACTAAGGAACTGGAAGATATCAGAGAAAGATGTCAAATAAATGAATTAAATATTAAAAAGTTTGATTCTTCCAGCAAACTAGTCAAAAACTTGTGTGATCAACAGCTTGCATACAAGAAAAAGAAAGGGCTGGGATTAGGTTATAATCAGGCTCCTCCTCCTTATAATGACAATTATACTTACTTGCCTATGAGTGAGGAGGAAATGATAAATGAAAGTAAAATGACCTATGGACCCAAAAACGGGAAGTTATCAATTAATGGTAAATCTGTGGAGAAACAGGTGGTTCAACCAATTCATTTCACGTCTAAGGGTACATTTGATCCTAATGTTTCTTCATCATGTGCAGATAAAGTACCTGAAGTGAGATGGGAAGATATGTTTGGGAATGAACAACCTTTAAATTCTGATTTTTCTAAATCTACTTTCGATAAAACTGATTCTGGTTGTGTGTTTGGTCAATCGTTTCTGAACTCGTTTCATAGTTACGTTTCGTCTTCTGTTGGGCCTGATGTTTTGGGCAAAAGTTTGAATGCTTGTGATGAATCTTTGAATAATGTGTGTCATGATGGATGTTTTTCAGTAGTTGACAATTGTGATACTAATGTTTCTATCTCTTCAACTAATGACAGTGTGACAGGTGAGGTCCCTCTGGAGACATTCAGTGAAACCACTGAACCCTCCTCTCAAGAAAATCAACAGTGTTCTGATTCTTCTTCTGAATCGGTTTCAGTGGAAGTCCCTAATGTTGAACCGAGTGGGACCCCATTGGAAACCAAGGTTGAAAAGGAACCATTATCTAACTCAGATGATGCATGTGTTGATGAAGCATGTATTGATGAAATTTCAACATCATCTGAGATTAAAATTGAATCTGATTTTCAAAATAAAGAGGTGGTATTAGAAAAATTGTAAGAAAGTATTTCTGAAGAGAAAATTCAAATGAAATCTGATGGTTCTAATAAAACTTTCGATAAAGATAAATCTACTCCATCAGAATCTCATATTTGTGCTGGTGCTACTTCTGAGGAGCAGGTATCTAAATGCTCAGAAAAGGCACAAGCTAGTCAAACAAAACAAAACAAGCAAGCTCAATCCTCGAGACCTACATCTGCTATGAAGCATCAAAACTTCCACACATTGAAACGACAAACTTGTTTCAATTGTGGAATTGCTGGACACATCGCCAGAAACTGTGTTCATCTCCCAAGTGTGCAGTCTAAAAATAAATATGCACAAAATCAGAAAGTCAAGCCAAACCGATATCGTTATTCAGAGTCAGTGACGACTAAAAGTCTAAGACAATGAGGAATAACTATCGTAAGGTTAAGCCTTCTGATCAAGATTGGAATGCAGCCAAATGTAGAAATCAAAATCAACAAAAGGATTTTCGGAAAAATCAATATAAAGCGTTTGGTAACTATAATTCTAAATGGTCAAATAAGCATTGGAAACCTAAAGCTAAGTCCACGCAATCCAATTCGTCTCATACATCTCATCAAAATTCTGCCATTAAAATCCTTCGAAATTTTTAAATAAAGATAATTGGGTGTGGCAGAGAGTGACTTACTTTGATGCACAAGGGAAACCCAGATCCACTATGGGCTGGGTTCCTAAATCTAACTGATCCCGCTAATCGTGCAGGAACAGCTGTGGAGGACTACCGTGCGCCTCTGGTACATGGATAGTGGCTGTTCCAGGCATATGACAGGAGACTTGTCTCAACTGGTCAATGTAAAAGAATTTGACGGTGGATATGTCTCTTTTGCGGGAGGAGAATCAGGAAGAATCACGTTGAAAGGAACAGTGAAAAACAGCGTTTTAAGCTTCGAAAATGTGAATTATGTCCCAGAACTGAAACACAATCTGTTAAACATTTCACAGATTTGTGATCGAGGAAATTCAGTCCATTTTACTAAGAAAGGCTGCTACGTGTTGAAGCCAGGGATCGTGATTCCTGAAGACTGGTTTTTGATGACAGCCGAGAGACGGGGAAAAGCTTATGTCATTAATATGAACAAGAAGCCGTGTGAAGAAGTTACTTGTCTATTTTCAAAGATTTCAGAACATGATGGTCTATTGTGGCATCGTCGCCTTGGACATGTGAATATGAAGAACTTGAATCGACTTGCCAAAGGTCAACTGGTCCGTGATATACCAATCAAAGATTTCATGTTGGTAGAAAAGTGTGTTGCTTGTGCAAAGGGAAAAGCTCATCAGAAGCCTCATAAATCCAAGCCTACACCCTCAACCAAGGCTGTGCTTGAATTACTTCATATGGATCTATTTGGTCCCGTGAATGTGTTAAGTATTGGCAAGAAGGCTTATTGTCTCATGATAGTTGATGACTATTCACGCTACACCTGGGTGTACTTTCTAAGTCACAAGAGTGAGGCTGCGGGTTTGATCAAACAATTTATTACTTTGGTGGAAAATCAAGCCAGTACGAAAGTGAAGGCTATTCGATCAGACAATGGGACGGAATTCAAAAATGTTACCATGGATACATTCTGTGCAGAAAAGGGAATTGATCAGCAGTACAGTGCACCACGAACTCCACAACAAAATGGAGTGGCTGAAAGACGAAATCGTACTCTTATAGAGGCTGCGCGTACTATGCTGGCTGGTTCGAAGCTTCCTAGTTTCTTCTGGGCTGAAGCTGTTAGCACGGCCTGTTACGTCCAGAATCATGCTTTGGTAAACAAACGTCATATGAAAACTCCTTATGAGATTCTGGAAGGACGTAAACCTTCGGTTTCACACTTTCGCTTCTTTGGTTGTCCATGTGTATTACTACTTATGGACGCCAATGGAAAGTTTGAAGTCAAAGGGGACGAGTGTTACTTTGTTGGATATGCTAAAGGTTCAGCCTATAGAGTATACAACAAGGTAACTAAAATGGTCGTTGAGTCGTGTAACATTGAATGGCTAGAAGAAAATGCTACGGACGCTAGAGTTGGACCAGATTAGCTATATGATTATGCTGCATTATTTAAATTGTTTAACATTTTGTCAAGTGTCCCTACAGCTGCAGGTGTGTCTATGCCCAAACAACCGCTGTCCTTTGGTGATACTGAAGAAGAAGAACAGGCTGAAGGAAGTTCAAGAAATCATGCCATTAATCCACCAGGAATGGTTTTCACTCGACAACCTACGCCTCAACAAGCGTCTCATCAATCCCCTGAAGGTGTTTCATCACACGATGCTACTTCTAATGGATCAGGATCTATTCTATTTCCTGAATCTATTCCTGAAGACTGCGTGGTTACAACTCCTTTAGTTCACCATACTGTAGCATCTAATGAAGGGGAGACTAGCGACACCATTAATGAAGACGAGACCGTACTTGACATGGCAATTTCTACAAGTGTCCAAGGAAATCACCCTATAGGAGATGTGATTGGTCCTGTAAATGCAGGAGTTTTGACCAGGAGCCAATCAGGAACCATCAATACATGTTTATACTCTTGCTACATCTCACAAATAGAACCTAAAACTGTTGATATAGCTTTGCAGGAACCAGGCTGGGTAGATGCTATGCATGAAGAGCTGAACTAGTTTGAGAAGCTTGGAGTATGGAAACTTGTCGAGTTACCAAAGGGAAAGCGCAAACTTGGAACTAGATGGGTGTTCAGAAACAAGCAAGACTCTGCAGGGGTTATTGTTCGAAATAAAGCTCGACTGGTGGTTCAGGGTTTTCGACAAATCGAGGGTCTGGATTATGATGAAGTGCATGCTCCGGTTGCCCAACTTGAAGCCATCCGGATCTTCTTAGCCTACGCATCATATATGGGGTTCACTGTGTATCAGATGGACGTCAAGACAGCGTTTCTCTATGGAGATGTGAAGGAAGAAATCTTTGTTGAGCAGCCACCTGGTTTTGTTCATCCAGATCATCCAGAATATGCCTACAAGCTTGACAAAGCATTGTATGGATTGCACCAAGCACCACGAGCTTGGTATGCAACTCTGATATTATCTTCGGATCTACAAGTGAGGAGCTTTGCAAGGAGCTTGAGAGAGTTATGAAAAAGAAGTTTGAGATGAGTGCTCTTGGAGAAATGACACTGTTTATGGGTTTACAAGTCAAACAAAATTCTCAAGGCATTCTCATTCATCAAGGGAAGTATGTGGATGATGTGCTAGCGAAATTTAAGCTTGCAGATGCAAAATCGGCTGAAACACCAATGGCAGAAAGACCGTTATTGACTGAAGATGAAGAAGGATCCCCTGTTGATCAACGTCTTTATAGATCTATGATTGGGTCGTTGATGTATCTGACAGCGAGCCGTCCAGATATCATGTTTGCTGTCTGCAACTGTGCGAGATATCAGGCTAATCCTAAAACTTCTCATCTCACTGCTGTTAAACGAATCTTTCGGTACCTTAAAGGCCGACCTAGGTTTGGTCTGTGGTATCCGAGGGATTCCAATTTTGATCTGTTTGCGTTTTCTGATAGCAACTTTGGAGGCACTGATAGTGACAGGAAATCTACATCAGCTGGATGTCAATTTCTGGGTGACAAGCTCATTTCTTGGCAATGCAAGAAACAACAAACGATGGCGATTTCCACAGCTGAAGCTGAGTATGTTTCCGCCTCTGCATCTTGCTCTCAAGTGGTGTGGATGCAACATCAATTGAAGGACTACGGCTTGACTTATCTCAATACTACTATTTACTGCGATAATGATGCTGCCATACAAATTGTTAAAAATCCTGTTTTTCACTCCAAAACCAAGCACATTAACATAAAAGTTCATTTTATTAGAGACTGCTTTGACAGAGGTCTTATTAAACTGGAGCAAATCGATACAGATGCAAATGCTGCCGATTTGTTTACAAAACCTGTCAGTAGTTCTAAATCCAAGGTGCTTGTTGATTTTCTGAAAATGATCCGGTATACTGACTGAGCATGGTTATTTGTTTAAGTAAATTTGTTCATAAAGTTTTCTATTCTTAGGTAGTTTTTATTTATGCGCAAATTTAGGGGGAGAAATTTAAAAAAAAAATAAAAAATAAAAAAAATAAAAAATATAAAAATCCAAAAAGAAACATTGCATGACTGGGAAATGAAATGAATTTTCACATTATGGTCAAGGGCTGACTCATGTAAGACCAGTATTGAAATAGTTTGACTCTAGTATGATGTGTTGGTAGGCTCTATCCTTAAGACTGGAAGCATTGACTGTTTCTGTTCAGAACTAAATTAATACATGACCTCAGGAAAGAAAATCACTTGGAATTAGCTCATTTCTATTTGAATGTTTGTATGTTGTCCCGATACACATAATTTTGATCTGCCTCTGAAATTTTATCTGAAAAAGTCGTGTACCTCCTCTGCTGCATCCAGATACATGCTGACCTGGAGGTGCTAGGCAACGTCAGCTTCTGCTGCATCCAGATACATGCTGACCTAGCTGTACGTTGTCGTGCTATAGATCAATTAAACACCCGAAAGAGGCCCTCAAGTGCCCAAAAGAAACCCAAGAAACTGATATCAAACTGAGAAAAACTCATTTGATCTGTATATTATACCATCTCTGCTTAAGATCTATTATGTTCTCTTCTCAATCTATTCCCAGTTAAAATTTCAGAGATCTAGATTGGGCTTGTGAAATATGTGGTAGGGAAGCTACTTGCATGATAGAGTGTGCTGTATATATAATTCCGGGAAATTGATTAGTATTTGTTTGAGTGTTCATTATGTAATAAATTAAAATATGATAAATATTAGTAACAGGCAGTTTTATGGTAAAGGTCTTGGGAGATGAGTTTAGGTGGACAAGTATACTGGCAATTGTCTAGATCATTCAAGAAGTAGATCAGTGTTGATAAGTGTGGTCAAGCCCGAAACCTGTGATTTGATGCCTGAGCAATTATGATATTTCCTTATTTTATTTTTGTAAATAATATTTCGATATTATTTAATTTTTATTTGTAGGTTTTTGTTTTCATAATAACATGCTCAGGAAGTTGAAGGGTTATATTAAAATTTTGAATTTTAATTGGATTGCTGATTTAATTAAATCTTTAATAAATCCAATTTTAGACTGAAATGTGTAGTCTCGATTCGAGACTGTGGTCTCGGCCCAGTTGTGTTAAAGGCCCGGCCCACAGATTTGGGATATTTAAAAAAGTCTCGACCCGAGACCTCATTTGTTCTCGAAATCATAAAAGGTCAGTTCATAGTCTCTCTCTCCTTCCGGCGACTGGTTGGTTGATTCCGGTGTCATTCACGTGTTTCAAAGCATTCTTAGATCTCGTTTCATCAAGATTCAAAGGTATTGTGATATGGTGTTAAAGGTTTTTTTTAGAGTGTTTGAAGATTTGTTGAAGATTTGAATGAGATGAAGAACCCTAATTGTGATTTTATGTTGGTCTTCAAAGAAATCATTGGGTGTTTGTGGTGTTTGATCCGAAACACAGTTGATTAAAGTTGTTTGTGGGGTTTCGACTAGGGTTGCGACTGAACACATGTGATGACTCAAGACTTAAAGTTGCGAGTCGCAACCTCATCTGTCTCAATTGAGGTCTCGACTCAAGATTGATGGTCTCGATTGAGGTCTCGATTGAGGTCTCAGTTTAAGTTAACTCAGTCTCGACTGAGGTCTCGACTCGAAACCTCATGGTCTCTACTCGAAACCTCATAGTCTCGAGTTGATTCATGTGTGTTACCAACAACCTATATTTAAACTGCTGATTCAGTGTGACCTATTTTTGAATTCAGTTGACTAAATTTTATTCACATGTCTTTATGCTTAATGTTTCCGTTTAGTGTAGGATATGGACTTAAAATTTATTTCAACGCACAATCAAGCAGGTTATCTGGCTGCTCCTCCAGAGAAGCACAAGAGATTATATACATCGCTGATTAAAGGGTTGAATAGCTGCCGACTTGTTCATGCATTGAGAGAAAATCCTGTTGTCTATGAGAGTCTTATTCAAGATTTCTGGAAGACTGCAAGTTTTGATGCCCTTGGAGCTGAAGGAAAGGGAGCTTTAATTGCTGAGATTCAAAAGAAAACTATTACTGTAACTGAGCAGATGATAAGGGAGGTGCTACAGTTCAACGACCAGGAAACTGATCCTATTGAGCTTCCAGCAGGAACTGTGGAAGCTATCCTGCCAAGATTAAGTTATGAAAGAAAGTACCCATCGTTAGTGAAGAAATTTGTGCATCCTTATTGGCGTCTGTTAGTGCACATGTTTATTCTCTGCATGACAGAAAATCGAGGAGGCACTGATCAATTGAACATTACTCAGGCTGCTGCTCTTACCTGTCTGATAACCAATGAACCTTTTAATTACTCGAAGTACATATTTGAAGGCATGAAGAGAAATGTGACAGGAGTTCGAAAGGACAAGTTTCTGATGTATCCAAGATTTTTGCAGATGATTCTAAATGCTCGTTATCCAAATTTGGTGAGATCTGGAGATACTTTGGAGTTGAAGCCTATGGGTCCTGCTTGCTTTGGAGCTCTTACTCCGAAAAAGGGTACTGAAAAGAAGTTTGAAGGTTTAATTCCTCTGGAGATATTTGGTCAGTTTGCTGAGACTGAGGATGTAGTTGCTGATCCAGTAATAGTACAACCCGTTCCTGTAAATGCAATGGTTGCTGAAGAGCATGATGTACAGGGTGCTGTTGATGATGAGCCTGAGACAGAGATGTTAACAATCAACTCTGACGATGAAGGCATAGAGATTATGTGTGATTCAGGAGATGATGAAGAGCTTCCTCCTGAAAAGGAAGCTGATGTTGCTGTTTCTACTGTTCCGTCTGTGATTACTGCTGAAAGTTTGGCTTTACTGTTAAAGTCTGTGACTGATAAGATGGGAAATCCTCCTTCCAATCTTACAGTATCAAATGAAGAGCCTAGTGAGAACCCAAAGGATCCTGATTCATTGCCTTTGAAGCGGAAAAGGAGGGATCCTCGACTCGGAATGTATGTTGAGCAAAACAAAGATCAACCTGTGTGCGCTGCCGAAGATGATGACGGTTTTGACTTTGATTTTGAGAAAAGTGTCACTCATACCACCACCTCTACTGAAGATATCTTTAAGTTTAACGCTGATACTCAAAGAACTGTATTAGAAACCACCACTGCTGATGTTCAAGTAACAAATGTTGGTTCTGATTCTATTGTTGATGTTATACCACTCGGTATCTCTGACTCTGCAGGTCCTTCTGGAGTTATTCATGACATGCCCAGTAGTTCAAGTGGTAAAAGACCTGAAGAGCCGTTGAGAATGCCATTTGATGATGATTCAAGTGATGAGGATGAGTTTATTAGCATGAGGGAGATGAAGAGACGAATGGTTGTGCTCGAGCAAGATTTTATTCATAAAGACGCCAAGATTGTCCAACTTGAAGATACTCTAGTGAAGAAAGATCAACAAATTGAACAGCTTCAAGGAGATGTCAGTTTGTTGTTCAATATGGTGTATGATTTACGTGGAAAGCTAGAGAAGAAATTTGGGAATGAATTTTCTGATCCAACTGATGTAGAAAATAGAAGAAAAGCCTTTGATAGAGATGATGCTGAACGTAGTGCTGCTATGGAAAAATACTTTGAATGGGTGATTGATCCAGTTGCAGAAAAGGAAAAGGCTGAGAGAATTAAGAAGAAAAGGGAGTTTGTTATACTGAAGAACAAGAATCTTAATCCAGATGATGATGATGCTCAAGTAACTCATCATCTAATGGATGTTGGTGAAACTCTCTACGATAAATTTGGAAATCGATCTGGTGTGGTTAGCTGGGGATTTGATCATGATCGTCGAAGATGGTGGATCAAGAGAAAGTTTGGACCTGTGGAGTGGTACAAGAATCCAGCTCAATTTCAGACTTTTACAAAGGTTGATTTGACAAATCTGTCTAATTCACCTTATGTGGATGATAAGCCTGGAGGTCGTGGTTACTTGTTTTATGAGAGATTGAAGAGGGAGGTTCTTCGTGGTTTTCCTTCTATGCATACTGCAGAGTCTCTTGTTAAACCAGCTAAAGGCGTTCGAGATCCATACACAAACAAGCGAATGAAGATTGTTCACTGGCCTGCAATTGACAAGGAGAAGGTGATTCCTTTAGTAAGAAAAATTCCAAAAGGCGCTTTGAAGTCTTTGCACTTTTGGGCTTATGATGACCGTCTAGGGCAGGCAGTGATTGTTTGTGATGATGATGTGAATTTCCGCTTGGTGGATCAAGTTGATTTACTGAATCTTGCTTATGAAGATCTAGAGGTGTTAGCTCAGAATCAAATTAGAGCTACTGAAAAATATGAAGAAATTGCTAAAGGATGGACTGCAGCTGTTGCTTCAGCCATTCACATTCGCACAAAAGGCTTTGGTGGGCTCAAAGATCGTCTGGGTGGTGCTCGTGATAGTTGAAGTCTCAAGACTCTCTATGCATAAACCTAGGGGGAGATTGTTGGAACCTTGAGGTTTATTCATAGAGAAATACTAAAGTTTAGGGTTGATCTTGTAATGTTTAACATGTTAGTTTTGGGTCACATTTATGTAATGGGTCTTAGGTGATCTCGAGTGGGCCTAGGGATGGTTTCGACCCATTCCAGTTAGTATATAAGAAAACCCTTATTATGTTTAGGGGTTTGATCAGTTTTTTGAAAGGGTAGGCCACTCGAGATCCTGTGCTTGTATCTGTCATCGGTTTAAAGGTGAATGCAAGAACGTGCTTTGTTTCAATTATTGTGTTTATATTACTTAATCGTTTCCTTGAATCCGCTTGTGTTTGGATTCCGCACTTACACAAGTGATTGTTGATATCATTGAGAGATCCTCACGGGATTTACATTAATGTTGCTAAAACTCATCTATCTATCTCCTGAAAGTTTTCATTTTTATTTTGCAGATCGCTTGAAGAAGCTAAAAGAGAAACAAGCTGCAAAAGACCAAAAGAAAATGAAGACTGAAAGTGTTAAAGGAAATGATGAGATTATTCAAAATGATGAAGTTGAAAAGATGACTAAAACTGAGAGTGTTGCTGAGGTTTCTGAAACTGAGCAGGTAAATGAACCAGAGAAGGTGACTGAAGCAGAAAAGGTGGTTAAAGTGGAGAAAATTATCGAAGTAGAAAAGATTATAGAAGTTATCAAACCTTGCGAAAAGTGTTTGGAAGCTTGCAAAGAATGTGCAGCAAAAGACGAAAAACTGGCTGAGTATGAGAAGAAGAAGGAACAGTTGCTGTTCAATCTCAATTATGTGAAAGAATCTTATGATGTCTTGAACAAAACAGTAACTGGTCTTCAAAAGACAAATTCTGAGAGAGAACAAGCACTAACGATGATGAATGTTGTCATGATGACAAAACAGAAAGCTATAAATTTCTACATCGAAGAAAGTGCTAAATGGAAGCAAGAGTTGGAAACTAAGAAGATCGAGAATGAGTGAATCAGATGTTTATTACAAAGTTATTCTTGTTCTGATTATCTTATTGATAGAATTTATCCAACTGTTGCAGGTATGGAAGCTTTCCAAGATGACAAGCCAAAGAAGAAGGATACTGGTAAGAAACCGACTGTTAGCTATAACAAGTGTCCGCCTCCAATCTGGGAAGGTTATTCTCCCAGGAAACCAAACGAGGAGCAACTTGAAAAAGCAGTCAATATAAAGTTAAAAATCGACATAACTGATGAATTACCAGAAAATATTGACGTCACTTTCACATCGTCTGACACTGATCATGTGTCTGAGTTAATCAAAAAGGTGGTCGATCAGATGTTGGATATTGATGAGGAGTCTGAGTCAAAGTCTGAGTCTGGAGGTTCAAGTTCGTCAGTCAACAGTCAAAAGTCGTCGGTTAAACTATAGTAAAGAATTTTTGTTATCAAAGAAAAACTTGAATGATGAAACATTTGAAGTTGCATACACTTTAAATGATTCTGACAAATTATACTCTGACAAAGAGTTTCCAATAAGAAGTGTCAGGTTTGACTTGATCAAAAAGGTTTTCAAAATGACAGAAATTAATATTTCTGAAATAAAAGATTTAAATCTTACTGGAAAACCTAAAAAATACACTTCAAGAGTTCAATAACGTTTAAACAAGAAAAAGGGTTACAATTCTGGTTCTAGTTTTCAAAAGAAACCAAACCATAATGGTAGCTATAAAAAGAAAGGTTTAGGTTTTATTCCACCAGAAAATTATAAAAATGAGAAAAATTCTAAAACAAAAACAAAATTTATTTCAGGTGGAAGTGCTGAGGATGAACAGAAGAAACCGTTCTGGAAACAATCTAACCAGGAGTTTCTTGCTGAAAAGAAAAGAAAAGGCACTGGAGTTTTTCATCCAAAAGAGACTCGAACCTGTTTCAAGTGCAATGAAGCTGGTCACATTGCATGGAACTGTCCGAAAAATGCCAAGACAAAACAGGGAGTTTCTGAGAAACTAAAAGAGAAAGTTGTTGATGTTGAGCCACCAACCAAAAAATTTAAAATTTTTGAAAACTCAACATTTGAGGTTGGTGAATGTTCAAAGAAATTTTTTTACAAAAGGAAAGCAAAGAACAACCAAGTGTGGGTTGTTAAGAAGGTTGATGAGAAAGTCGGCGATGATTCTGGTTCCACAAAGCCAGAGGAGCCACAAGGTGAGATAAAAGAGGTAAATTCTGTGTTTTCAGTAAGTGATGATGAATTTCCATCACTGAAGTTTGAAGAGATTAAACAGAAAGTTGGTAAGGTTGAGATCTCAGATCAGTTTTAGTCTGAGAAAAATGAGTTTCATGTCGAGAAAACATTCAATGGGAATGTTAAGAAAATTTTTGGGAAAATGCTTTTGATGGTAAAGCAAAAGGGGTTAAAGATTTTTACGCAACTAAAAAGGCAACTTTTAACCCAACTGAACAAGAGCTTAAAGAGCTAAAAACACCCAAGGTTGGTCAGACTTGGGTGGAAATTCTTTTCCCTTGAAACATCGGACTACGCCGGAGATCCCAAGTTTGTAATCGTGGATTAGGAATCGGCATTATTCTAATTTTTGAATAGATTGTTTGAAAGATTTTGAATGAGTTTAAATTTTACAGGTTGAAGGACTATGCCGGAGCTTCCAGGTTGGTAAGTGCGAAGCAGGAATCAGCATCTTGTTTTGGTAAATGATCTAGTGTAGATGTTTTATTCCTACACATGGTACAGGTGTTTGTGTTTTTACAATTGGTACAGAGGATGCATACTTGCATATGGTAAATCAGGGACATTAATTTGTACTTGATCTACTACAAATGATTGGTGAACAATATGATGAACCATGCCCCTAACTTATAAGTGAACCTACAAGTGGTTATAACAAACTTATTTTCTGGAAAAATCATTTTGATTAAAACAAACTTAAGTGTTTTGAAATCTAATTGAGAAAATAGTTTGTTGAAAGGGGGAGTTCTGATTGTTTATGCCTAGTGAATGACGATTTGATGCGATTCGATATCAGTTGTCACTTTATTTGTATAGTTTGTTTTGAGTTTTCTGTAATTGGGTCAAGAGTTTAGATAGCTTTCAAATTTATTTTAAATGTGTTTGCATTTTAGGGGGAGTAGAAAATTTCAGAAAATACAAAAACATTAGAAAATTTGAAAAAGCCAAAAACATGATAAAATCGAAAATGAGTTTTGTTGTATAAAAAAGGAAATGATAGTACATCAGTGGACTGTCACAACATGCTAAAGAAATGGAAAGCCAAAATGTGATAAACAATCTCACTGCGGATATGCCACTAGGTTTTTGCACATTTAGTAAATTGTGACGAGATATAAACCTAAAAATTCAAACTTGCTTAATTTGTGAGTAAAAACTTCTTGAATATATAGGTAACCCCTGAAATCTTGTTTGAAAGGTCCCTTATTCTGAGATACTAGATCTTTATGCTTAGTGATATCTGGGGTATTATTCCGGGACTTTTGCTGTATGAAAATACTGACCTAGTCCCCGTATAATACTTTCCGCAAATGCTTGAAAAAGCGCAGCCCTCAGCAAATTGATGAAACAATAAAATTGATAGTCATTGCTGTTGTAGCAAAAGATCCTCTAAAGGGGACACACCTAAAGTCGAACCGTCATCTCTCTGCTGAACGGAAGTTCTGACCTGAGCTCTCACGGTTTCGCATCTAACCCCTATACAGATATCATCTGTGGTATACTCACCTGTAAGACTGAATATTGGGATCTGGATACGGGAGTATATTCAAGTAGTGGGGCACGCAAATAAGTTTAAGTCATTAAAACATTAATCTCGTATCTCGGATCAATGAACTTTGTGTAAAAATTTAAGTGGACAAATATACTGACAATCTAGGTGAATTGTTTAAAACTTAAAATGAAATCTAGCTTAACGGTGTTAGTGACTTGTCTCAAATCTGATATGATCCTCTTACACAAACCCGCAAAAAGATTGTTTGTAAATATTTCTTTATTGTATTTCGTTTTAAAAAACCAATAAGATTTTCGGTGTGTTTTAGCATAAATTTTGAAAAATTCAAAAAGATTTTCGACAACTGATGTTGGAGAGCTGATTTTCAAAATTTCGAGTGCTAAACATGATGAACATAATTTGAGGGGGAGTTTGTACTTTGAATTCAAATGTTTTTTTGATCAAATTAACAAATGGTTCATCAAAGAGAATGGTTGTTTTTGAGGGAGAGTCTGAGTGAGTGCATGTCTCTATGTTTGAAAAAGTATGATATTTGTTTTGAGGTAGAGATTATGTAGGTTTAAGTATGAGCTGGGATTAAAGATCCTGAGCTGGAAGAGCCAGATGACAATCTTGGAACAATTTCCTAAAGAGCCAGGTCATTCGATCTTGAGAAGCTTATGTTCTAAAGAGCCAGGTTACGATACCTGAGGACTCTGATTAAAGAAAGCCAGGCAACGATCATGGTCTTGTGGAAGCCAGACAAAGACCCTGAAGATGCTGATGAACTAAAGGAATGCCAGCATATCGCAAAGGGGAGTCTGAAGACATGCGGGAGAAGCAAGAGAGAGTGAAGCCCAGAGACTGATCAAGACTGAAGATGCGAAGACACGACACAGTCAGACTCGACACGTTCGACTCGTCAACATCTGAGGGGGAGTCTGTTGGTGCATGCATCTGTCGACTTCGTCTTGTATCGAGTCTTAGTATTAGATTGTATAAATCAGGGCAAGCTGTACGAGAAATAGGAAGATTTAGAGTTTTTAGAAGCTGATGTCGCTCATAGAGGCTAATTCCGCTCGAAATGTCATATGGACACTTTCGAGCGGAATCACAAGGTTTTAATTCCGCTTCAACAGGTCTTGTGTCATTCCGAGCGGAATCAAGACGACTATAAATAGTTGTTTAGAGCGAAATCAGTGTAATAGTTCTTGAATTCCATACCGAAGTGCTGCCGGTGTGAAGACTGATTGTAATTGTTGCTAAATCAATATAATCAGTGGTTAAAGTGTATTACAAGCTGTTACTAAGTCTATTTCTTGTTTTCCGCACTTGAAATAGATCAGAACCTCTCTGAACGACTCATTCGGGTCAATCGCACGATCCTACAGGATGCGTTTGGTATGTTTGCCAAATGATGGAATTCATTAAAACAACCAAAAGGGTCAAAACAAAAGAGTTAGCTAATTGGTGGTTTTAAATGATTTGAATATCACGCCAATAAACCAGTAAATTGGATGCGTAAGCTGAGTATCGGATACGCTAAAATTTGATTGATGAACCTTAGATTTGGGTAAAACTTAGAGAACTAGAATTTCCTTGAATTATTGATGGAAAAACTTATGCTTGAATCAAAGATAAGGGTACCTAAATTCTTATTCCAATGTACCTCCAACATTTCTTCCATCATTGATAAATCCTATGATATTAATTTATTCCTTCGTTTGAACATTCTATCTTTTGAATACCCATATTCACTTTATTGAAACTTTCAGTTAATTTCGAGAACGATGAATTCGTTCGGTCTTCGTAATCATTAAAGTCTTTCAATCATTTCAACACCTTGTGGTGTTTGTGTAAATTTATAGCTTGAGCTAATCTTAAACCCTAATCATATCAATTCATACGTGTTTCGTTCGACTGGTCATTTCAAGTAGTCCTGATAAAATTATGTATCAGGATAATGATACACTAAATCCTATTGTATTTTCGGTGTATCTCTGCCATTCAAATAAATGTCACTGATTTCTGTTTTGCTAATTGACGAATCATTTTTCATACTTCTATTTTCAATTGAGATTATTGATTCAGAGTTCTTCTCAATTGACAATCGAAGTAAGTTCTCTCTTGATATCAAATCCTATAGTATCTAAAAATTCATTCACATTCAGTTCTTATATCTCGATTGCTTTGTGAAACTCAGTCACCCTGATGCTTGTACCATTTATATCAATTCCTGGAACTAAAATTTTTGAGACCCTTGAATTCTAATTATTCGATGATACCTTTATATTTTATCTTTCGATTCTTTCTCCAAACACCTTGATAACTGTTTTTACTAACTAAAAGACATGACGTAACTCCGAGGAGATATCATGGCCCAAATCTCGAGGACGAGATTTAAAACAAGGTGGGGAGGATATAACAACCCTCGAGAAACGACCCTAGACGCTCCCAAATACATCCCGTATACAAGAAACGGACCCGAAATACCTTTGTGCTTGTAAAAATCAAGAAAAACAAGATTCAAGAGTCGCTCGCGGGTCGCGACAGACGAAGACAAAGCCGTCGCGGGGCGTGACAGCCTGTTTCTTGGCAGACACTCTGAATGCCATGTGTCAGGACACGTGTCGACCCTACTTCGTGACTCAGCAACCCTATCGCCGCCTCTGGGGCTCTCGTGGGCGCGAAAGATGAAGAGGAGTCCGTCGCGGGGCGCGACAAACTGCCCGATCAGCTATAAAAGGAGCAGAAGACGGCATTTCAACTTGTTCATTTTCTCTGATTTCTCTCTCAATGTCTATAGGCTAAAACTATAGCCAAATACCCCTTAACAAGCGAAGCTCTGCCTCGTTGTAAGTACTATAACCCAGCTATTACCCTATATGATCGATTTAGGATTTCTGTAACGCATGTCGGTTCTGCACGACTCAGTCAGTGGAATTCTGTCTCGTGTGTACACCTGATTGATTTAGGACTCCGTAATGCATGTCAAAGCCTTGCCTGACTCAGCCATTGGAGTTTTGTCTCGAGTTGTACGGTTAATGCAATTTGGGTTATTTTACTAACACATGTGCATTGTTTAAATTAACCAGGAAACTATATTATTATCAGGAAGCTATAATATTACCAGGAAGCCTGTAGAAATACCTAAATCTATGAATGTGAGTACATCTTGCTTTTTCTCACTAATTGTGAGTACATTCTCTTTTTATAAATCTTTTTGTGAGTCAAAATGTTTTACCAAAACCTCAAATGTTTTAAATTATGCTTAACAGTAATTGAGTATTTGTAAGTCTACAATTACTGCCGGTATGTTAGGGTTTTGTATACAAAATTTATGAGACGTTACCATTGGACAAAGAGTTAGCCAATGAGTAATATGACCCACAAGTCGGGTTGACAGTGCTGATTGGGTGATTGATTAGATCAAGCAAATGTAATTGTGGGTTACCCTCAATTATGTTAAAGTGTTAAAAACTATTTTGATTAAACTGAGATGCACTCACCAATATTTCTTGCTGATAAAATATTTTTAAAACGCGTTTCAGGTAACTTAGTGTGGAGCCAATAAAAGCCAGCTGGAGAGCACTGAAGGCTTAGAAAAGTGGCAATAAAAGTTACCTAAATAAAAAGGAGATTTTTTTCAATAATTAGGGTTTATCCCTATAAATATATTACAAATGAAAAAAATCGGGTTTTTGTCCCCTTGTTTACTATAAATGTATTATCAGCAAAACTTGGGTTTTATCCCATTTATCTATTTTAAAAATTTTGGTGTTTAACTTTGATAAAAATATTTCCTAACTACGGTCCTGATGAAAATTTCCGTTGCCAAATTGATAAACACCGATACCATCTGACTGGTTCGCGGCTCCCGCTCCCAGGGTGGGGTCGGGGGCTGTGACACCATAAGATATGAGAAATGGTGTTAAACCAAACGGGTCGAACAACTTCATAAGGGATTTATAAGCCGTTAGTTTATAAATCAAGATTTTGCGAACCCGAAGTGTTAAATACGTAGGTATATGTTTTACGGTCGTTTAGAAACATGTTTCATGTAAAACGGATAAGAATTGTGAAAGTTATGAGTAAATGAGTAAAATACGGCAATGCTGGGCAAAATGCAGACCCAGTAACGAACATTTGTGAAAACGAGGCTGTCGTTCCCCGCGACGGATTGCCGTCATGCCCCGTGAAGGCTCACGCTAATACCGGTCGCGGCCCGCGAGGGGTCTTATAACCGGCAAAAAATTGTTGTTTTGTTTATTTTGCTTTGCGAACTTGTTTAAATATGTTATAAAACTCTCATAACTAATGTTTATGACGGTTTTGATTATAGGTGAACAAATTGAACTTTTGGATGACGATCAAGCTTGCGAAGGAACCGAACACACATTAACATGAAGCTTCCGCGTTATCTTAGTTTCTTCTATTAGTTTTAACTCGTGGAAACACTTTATAAGTATGTTTGAATGTTTTAAACTCTAAGTGAACATCGTTATGTAGATGTTTTTGTAGAATGACATTGTTATATAAATATGCCAACTTTTAATTATAAAGTATGTTATATTTTGATATGGGTCTTACAATCCAAAAGTGTAAAAAGTAAAGAGGGTGTCGAGGATACTAACAGTTTTGCAAAGCTTCCTTTGATAATCCGTGTCACACCCCCCAAAATCCACATGCGGAGTACCACCGCTTGGAGGCGTGACTGACCAGGATCTTAACCATCAATCACATTGAACTCATAAGTATAGGTAGATAATACTTTCATTTATAAACAACAAGCGTTACAATGTTACAATATTTCACAGTTTACAGCGGAAGCATATTTAACTTAATGAGTATTTATAAAACCACATGTAAGCTTCTTAGTCTTGTGTTGCGTTTCCATGTATTTCGACCCATGACCACTCCAGCTTCTCAGACAACAAGTTCCTTTGATATGCACCTAAAGGCCTGCAAGGCATGTAACAACGAGTCAACAACAATGTTGAGCGAGTTCACAGTTGGGTGTTCGTTTTAAGTGTTTTACGAAAACGTAGCTTATCTTTAGCAGGCTTACTTTGCCGTGGGGGTTTCCCATGTTCAAAAATATGATTAACCAGTTTACCCTGTTTCCCAAACATATCCATAAATGATGGGGGTTTCCCAAGTGAAATATTGGTTGCTTAGTTATAGTATACATATTGTAAATCGCATGTTCGATTAGTACCCATGTATCGTATATATTTGTATCGCAGTCTCCCAGACATGTGTGCGAAGATTTGTAAGAGTTTCCCATGTTTTCTAGACTAGGTACATTTGTATCGCAGCCCTCCCGGCATGTGTGCGAAGTTTAGTGTATGGTTCGCAACCATACCAGGCATGTGTGCGAAGATTAGTTCTATTATCGTAGCCATTCCCGGCGTGTGTGCGAAGAGAAGTATATGTATCACTAGTCTAGCAGTATCTATCAATAACCTTCCTCTCCCGAGGCCTATGGTATGTAATTCCGATAGCAATTCAAGTACAAGTAATCATCCAAACCCATTCCCAACCCTAGGAATCCCATGCCTTGGTAAGAGTGTGAACTCACCTTGGTTTGCTCGGTATGCTAAGTATGTGCTCACAGTTAATCAATCTCGTCCTAAAGTACGTAAGTGTACAAATCAGTTTGCATTCATGAGGTTCACGTAATAGCACAATCAGTGTTCACCAAGTAGCACATAATCACGAAATCAACATCATTCACGTCATGCATAGCATCTAACAGCAGTCAGTTAACTCAGTTAAGCTTTAACAGAAATAGTTTAGTTACAGTGCAGATTATCCAATCGGTGAAACACCCTCTGTTTCGCCGTGCCCTCTTCGACGAAACCCATCCCTTTCGTCGTACTTATCCTTGGCGAAACACCATGTTTCGTCATATCCGATTCGCCATGGTTGGTCTCGACGAAACACATCTGTTTCGTCGTTACCATCGTTTCGTCATAAAGTATCTGTTTCGTCATAATGCGTTTCGTCTGAATGTCAGTTACGTTGAATAACAGTTACACAAATCTCAGAATTCATCTAACAATCATTAAGTCCGAACAACTCATGGAAACATTCAATCATCATATCATCGTCAACAAGCATACACGATCGATCTTATTATCCAATTTACATGACAGTTAATATACGAAATCATATGAATTACCAACTCATTGTGAAAACAAGATCATCACTAAAATAATCAATGGCCGACAAGTGTAAATCACTTCAAGAGATTATTGGACCATTTTGTTTGGGTGGGTTTGACTAATGTTATGTTGAATAAAGAGTCACATGCAAGCTAGCCGACAATTCCTATGCCATCACATGCAAATCAATAAATTTGGTTGCACCTTCAATACAATTCACATGCATAATCATTTGTTCATCCATCACTATCAAATCATATAATCATAAGACCTCATAATAGCAGTTAATATATGATACCACAAACAATTCATACAGTAAATCAATCGATGAGTGAAGCTCGAATACTCACGTCTACCGTTCGGTTTCAAGGAGAGCGAGAGAGAGAATATGAGAGGTGATTAGGGTTTACTAATTAACCGAATTTCAACATAAAAAGGTCAATATCAAAACATGTACTTTGTTCGCTACTGGGCCGAAGCCCAGTTCTGTTTTCGCCGGCCCGCTTTGAGAGGAGGGTGATTTCGGGTGGCGAGTTTATTTCGAGTGGGGGGGGGGGGTTTCGGCTAGAAAGTGTTTGGTCAAAGTTCCCCTTTAATTATACATAACACCATATTATCATGACCATATATATAACATACCAACCACAATACGATTTAACATATTACAAGCGTGTACAGTTATGAAACAAACAAGTCGTGCAATCAAACAACTTAAACAATTAATAGTGCAATTAATGCGAAGATGGAAATCTTGGAAACTCGAGTTGTCACATTATCCCCAACTTGAAAGAAATTTCGTCACGAAATTTAGCGTGCGGTTACTGAGGAAGCTAGGTAAGTTGTATCGTTTACTGGTTTTCCTGGGGTGTCACATCATCCCCCCGTTGAGTTGGAATTTCGTCCCGAAATTCAGTAGTAGCTTCAGCCTCAGTAGTAGTTGCATGGTTCTCGAACAACTAGGGATATTTGAGTTTCATTTGATCTTCTCGTTCCCAGGTGAACTCTGGGCCACGACGGGAGTTCCAACGAACTCGAACAAGAGGTATTCTAGTGTGCTTGAGGACCTTGACATCCCGGTCCGTGATTTCAACAGGTTCCTCGACGAAGTGTAACTGTTCGTCGATAATGAGCTCCTTTAAAGGAACTTTGAGGGTCTCATCTGACAGGCACTTCTTCAGATTCGACACGTGAAAAAACATTGTGAACTGCCCCGAGTTCTGCTGGTAGGTTCAGTTTGTAGGCTACTTTGCCTATTCTTTATGTGATTTCGAACGGTCCGACATACCGCGGATTGAGTTTGCCCCGTTTGCCAAAACGAACCACACCCTTCCAGGGTGAGACTTTGAGTAAGACCCGGTCCCCGACCTGAAATTCCAAAGGTTTCCTACGCTTATCGGCGTAACTTTTCTGACGGTCGCGAGCTGCCGCCATGCGTTGTCGTATCTGTGCAATTCGTTCTGTAGCATCAACTACAAGTTCTGGACCCGTAATCTGACTATCACCCACCTCGGCCCAACAAAGAGGTGACCGGCATTTACGTCCGTACAATGCCTCGAATGGAGCGGCTTGAATGCTGGTGTGGTAACTGTTATTGTATGAAAACTGCACTAAAGGAAGATGTTTTTCCCAGCTGTTGCCGAAATCGATAACACATGCCCGAAGCATGTCTTCTAGGGTTTGAATCGTGCGCTCAGACTGCCCATCCGTCTGAGGGTGATATGCTGTGCTCATGTCTAGCCGCGAGCCAATAGCTTTGTGCATTGCTTGCCATAGTTCTGATGTGAATCGTGCATCACGATCCGAAATGATAGAGGTGGGCACCCCGTGCCTCGAGACCACTTCCTTCAAGTAGATGTCTGCTAATGTGGAGAACTTGTCCGTTTATTTGATTGCCAAGAAGTGTGCAGACTTTGTGAGTCGATCCACGATCACCCAAATAGTATCGTTCCCACACTGGGATCTAGGCAGGCCAGTAACAAAATCCATGGAAATTTCTTCCCATTTCCATTGCGGTATCTTTGGTTGCTGAAGTAGGCCTGAAGGTTTCTGATATTCAACTTTGACCCTTGCACAAGTCAAACACTTGCCGACGTAAGTTGCGATGAAGGCTTTCATGCTTGGCCACCAATACGTAGTTCTGAGATCGTGGTACATTTTTATCCGACCCTGGATGTACCGAGTAGCGAGACTTGTGTGCTTCATCCATAACAAGTTCTCGTAATCCGCCATATAGTGGGCCCCAAATACGCCCCGTTACATAGTAGGCACCATCTTCCTTTTGTTCCAATCGTTGCCTTGAACCGCGTAAGGCTTCAGCCTTGACGTTTTCTGGTTTCAATGCTTCTCACCGAGCATCTCGTATCTGTGCAGGAAGACTGGACTGGATAGTGAACTGTAATGCTCGTACACGTCTAGGTGTAGTATCTTTCCGGCTGAGGGCGTCAGCCACAACATTGGCTTTGCCCGGATGGTACTTGATAGCGCATTCGTAATCGTTCTGTAGTTCAACCCATCGACGTTGACGCATGTTCAATTCCTTCTGCTTGAAGATATGCCCAAGACTCCTGTGATCGGTGTATATAGTGCACTTGGTACCGTACAGGTAGTGTCGCCATATCTTGAGCGCGAAGACCACAGCTCCCAGCTCTAAATCGTGCGTCGTGTAGTTCCGTTCGTGAACCTTAAGTTGGCGCGAAGCGCAAGCAATGACTTTATCCCGTTGCATCAATACACAACCAAGACCCTGTATTGATGCGCCACAGTAGACCACAAAATCGTCCGTGCCCTCTGGCAATGAAAGTATAGGTGCGCTGCATAGTCTATCCTTTAAGTGCTGAAAAGCGGTTTCCTGGGGATTACCCCAACGATAGGTGACACCCTTCTGTGGCAGTAGTGTAAGCGGCTGTGCAATCTTTGAGAAATCTTTAATGAACCGTCTGTAATAACCCGCCAAACCCAAGAATTGGCGTATTTCCGTTGGTGTACGCGGTGCAGGCCAGTTCCTGATCGAATCTACCTTGGATGGATCAACATGGATCCCATCCTTGTTTACCACGTGGCCTAAGAAGTGGACTTCACGAAGCCAGAAGTTACATTTTGGAAACTTGGCGTACAGCTGTTCTGATCGAAGAAGTTCCAGAATAATTCGCAAATGCTGCTCATGCTCCTCCTGACTCTTGGAGTAAATCAGAATGTCGTCGATGAATACAATCACAAACTTATCTAGGTAGGGCTTGCACACCCTGTTCATAAGGTCCATAAAGACTGCCGGTGCGTTCGTTAGCCCAAAAGGCATGACTAGAAACTCGTAGTGACCGTAGCGAGTTCTGAATGCTGTCTTTGAGACGTCCTCATCCCGGACTCTCAGCTGATGGTAACCTGACCTCAGGTCTATCTTGGAGTAGTAGCTTGACCCTTGCAACTGGTCGAATAAGTCATCAATACGAGGAAGAGGATAGCGATTCTTCACAGTCACCTTGTTAAGTTCTCGAAAATCGTTACACGTGCGGAAAAGCTTCTCTTCACAGGTATAACGAGGCTCCTTAAAGCAAAATCTAGGTCCGACGAGACTCGAGTCCAATAATTCCTGAAGTTGATTAGGCAGTTCCTACAACCTTCCTAGTGTAAGGTAATAAGATGTACTAATAACAAAGGCTACTTCTAGCATGATACGGGTCTGACATCCCACCTGACGATGTGTGGATAAACTGACAGTTCTTCTGGTAACACTTAGGGAGAAGTCACGAATAACTGGTGGATCCTCGATCCTCCTTTCCTTTGCCTTGACATCAGTATTGAGTGTTAACATTGCGGGGTAATCCTTCCGTAGACACTCCTGGCCTTCCTTGCTAAAATGAAGTCAACCGTTGTGCCACTCTGACACGTTGAAATAGATAACATTTCTCCGCACAAAGTTCTCTCCTCACTGGGTGTATCTACACGATATCTGGATAGTCAATCCACATGGGCTACTGCATCAAATCTATCAAGGGTAACAGAAGGATGGTTGATGTCGATCACTTGTCCCACAAGGTCGAGTTTGCATTCCAACAACCATATGAGGTTTCAATAGGCTTGCCATCTGCCGATTCCACGACAGGTTCGGTTTCGGGATGTACCAGGGTTGAGCTAAACGGTGACGAAGTGATTTATTACTAAGAGCATGAAGACCACCATGTTGTTACAATCTTGGCGTTGCCCACACCAATCCTAAATGCCCATCGCGAATATCACATCCAGTGTTGTTGCTACTGTTACTAGAACTCCCAAAACTGTCATTGTTCCTTGGGTTGTTGACGGTAAGGTGCTACGCTCATCCTTCTGTCCGTCGTCGTTGCAAGTGGTTCGAGTAGTTCCCTGTCTGATACGAGAGGGTTGCAGAAGTGATCACACTTCGGAATCGGAGACGTCAATCCATGAGTTTCAGTAAACGAGGAGGAGTAGGAAAGGTATCGTTCAATCATTCGACGCGGGGACATCCAACTCAGGGACGTTTGTATAAGCACCTAACATTCTACACGGTTCGCTAGATGTTCTGGTGGGTGTTTAGGTAACACTCGACAGCATCGAGTTTTCGAAAGAATCTAACGATAATTGAGAAGTTCACGTTTAAGTTTGAGTAGGGAGACAATTACTGCTATGGCCCCTATAGGTTGGTTATGTTTCATATTGATCGAATAACAGGACAGAACCCCTTTTTCCACTCGTTAAGCCTTACTGGGACTCACATGCACCCCACATTATTATTATGTGTGCACCCACAATAATATTGTGATTTGCATGTTCATCTCAGCTCCTCTTAACTCAAGTCAAATGGTTCCCCAAGCTCAAGTAGAAATCAAAGAGTATCACATAGCATAAGTCATGAAGGTTTAGGGAATGACCACCCTATCGGTCACTTATTATGTGAAAGTGTACATGAATTCATATCGGTGCGCTAAACGTGCAATATCGTATGTAGGTGTTCACTAGTTATGTAGTACAATGAGAATAAGAGAGACGAACCTTGCAATCTAGAGCTGAGTGTCATGGTCGTATTCCCGTTTTCAGAACTGTCCGGTTATAGTCTGGTTTTACAAAATCAGTTTCCCCTTTTTAAAACCAAGTTCACTATAACCAATGGCTCTGATACCAATCTGTCACACCCCCAAAATCCACATGCGGAGTACCACCGCTTGGAGGCGTGACTGACCAGGATCTTAACCATCAATCACATTGAACTCATAAGTATAGGTAAATAATACTTTCATTTATAAACAACAAACGTTACAATGTTACAATATTTCACAGTTTACAGCGGAAGCATATTTAACTCAATGAGTATTTATAAAACCACATGTAAGCTTCTTAGTCTTGTGTTGCGTTTCCATGTATTTCGACCCATGACCACTCCAGCTTCTCAGACAGCAAGTTCCTTTGATATGCACCTAAAGGCTTGCAAGGCATATAACAACGAGTCAACAACAATGTTGAGCGAGTTCACAGTTGGGTGTTCGTTTTAAGTGTTTTACGAAAACGTAGCTTATCTTTAGCAGGCTTACTTTGCCATGGGGGTTTCCCATGTTCAAAAATATGATTAACCAGTTTACCCTGTTTCCCAAACATATCCATAAATGATGGGGGTTTCCCAAGTGAAATATTGGTTGCTTAGTTATAGTATACGTATTGGAAATCGCATGTTCGTTTAGTACCCATGTATCATATATATTTGTATCGCAGTCTCCCAGACATGTGTGCGAAGATTTGTAAGAGTTTCCCATGTTTTCTAGACTAGGTATATTTGTATCGCAGCCCTCCCGGCATGTGTGCGAAGTTTAGTGTATGGTTCGCAGCCATACCAGGCATGTGTGCGAAGATTAGTTCCATTATCGCAGCCATTCCCGGCGTGTGTGCGAAGACAAGTATATGTATCACTAGTCTAGCAGTATCTATCAATAACCTTCCTCTCCCGAGGCCTATGGTATGTAATTCCGATAGCAATTCAAGTACAAGTAATCATCCAAACCCATTCCCAACCCTAGGAATCCCATGCCTTGGTAAGAGTGTGAACTCACCTTGGTTTGCTCGGTATGCTAAGTATGTGCTCACAGTTAATCAATCTCGTCCTAAAGTACGTAAGTGTACAAATCAGTTTGCATTCATGAGGTTCACGTAATAGCACAATCAGTGTTCACCAAGTAGCACATAATCACGAAATCAACATCATTCACGTCATGCATAGCATCTAACAGTAGTCAGTTAACTCAGTTAAGCTTTAACAGAAATAGTTTAGTTACAGTGCAGATTATCCAATCGGCGAAACACCCTCTGTTTCGCCATGCCCTCTTCGACGAAACCCATCCCTTTCGTCGTACTTATCCTTGGCGAAACACCCTGTTTCGTCATATCCGATTCGCCATGGTTGGTCTCGACGAAACACATCTGTTTCATCGTTACCATCGTTTCGTCATAAAGTATTTGTTTCGTCATAATGCGTTTCGTCTGAATGTCAGTTACGTTGAATAACAGTTACACAAATCTCACAAATCTCAGAATTCATCTAACAATCATTAAGTCCGAACAACTCATGGAAACATTCAATCATCATATCATCGTCAAGAAGCATACACGATCGATCTTATTATCCAATTTACATGACAGTTAACATACGAAATCATATGAATTACCAACTCATTGTGAAAACAAGATCATCACTAAAATAATCAATGGCCGACAAGTGTAAATCACCTCAAGAGATTATTGGACCATTTTGTTTGGGTGGGTTTGACTAATGTTATGTTGAATAAAGAGTCACATGCAAGCTAGCCGACAATTCCTATGCCATCACATGCAAATCATTAAATTTGGCTGCACCTTCAATACAATTCACATGCATAATCATTTGTTCATCCATCACTATCAAATCATATAATCATAAGACCTCATAATAGCAGTTAATATATGATACCACAAACAATTCATGATGATTTCAAACAAACATATATTAGTAGTAGATTACTAACCTAATCAGAGAAGACAGTAAATCAATCGATGAGTGAAGCTCGAATACTCACGTCTGCCGTTCGGTTTCAAGGAGAGCGAGAGAGAGAATATGAGAGGTGATTAGGGTTTACTCATTAACTGAATTTCAACATAAAAAGGTCAATATCAAAACATGTACTTTGTTCGCTACTAGGCCGAAGCCCAGTTCTGTTTTCGCCGGCCCGCTTCGAGAGGAGGGTGATTTCGGGTGGCGAGTTTATTTCGAGTGGGGGGGGGGGGGGTTCGGCTAGAAAGTGTTTGGTCAAAGTTCCCCTTTAATTATACATAACACCATATTATCATGACCATATATATAACATACCAACCACAATACGATTTAACATATTACAAGCGTGTACAGTTGTGAAACAAACAAGTCGTGCAATCAAACAACTTAAACAATTAATAGTGCAATTAATGCGAAGATGGAAATCTTGGAAACTCGAGTTGTCACAATCCGCGAGTCGAAGGTTGAGAGCGTTGGAACACCGAGGTTACCCTACATGGGGTTAATGAAGGTGTGAGTTATTTGGAGTTGAACGGAGGATTCAGATTGGAATTAAAGTATAAAAGTATATATAAACATGAAAGCATATATCGTCTAAGCACTCGCTGTGACACTAAGTTTTTGTGATTTCATGGGTCCTGATTTGCCCATTAGAATCAACATACGGGGAACTTAGAACTGAGATAGAAAGATAACTGAAGCTCATAACATTGTTCGTGCGAACAGAGTTAGTTCGTGCGAGTGGAAAATTTCTAGTCGTGCGAAAGGGCCTGTTCGAGACACTTGACCATTAATCGGTTAACATTTTGATTTCGGTTATGTTTTATATATTTTATTATATTATATAGTATTAACAGTCCAGTAAGTCAGAGAGTTCATGGATGTCAAGCATGGGGGTACGAATACCTCGTTGTATGATTCACCAAAGCTGAAAGTTTATCGACATAGTCGACAACTCGGTTGGTCATGAATAAAACAAATAAATACACGTATCCAAACAGCCGAATGAGGACAATCCGGGCATGTCATTCCCAACATAGTAAGTGTTGGAGGCGAGGCGGGGTTAACTTATTCTGAGTCTTGGAGACTGCTTGGGTGTTCGTTTACAAGGTTCGTTTACAGAGCTCCCACGGTTCACACTTCTACCAAAACACAGGTTCGTCCATATTGAAAATGCCGAATCCCGGATGGTTTCAACATTTGAAATTATGCAAGAACAAAAGTAATAGAAAGTCCATTCGCGCGTAGAGACTCAGTCGTGCGAACAGAGTGCTTCGTGCGAATGGCCCTGTTTTGGGACAAGTGGGTTCTGTTTGTTCGAACAGACTCGTTTCTTGGCTGAAATCAACCTCAACACTAACCCACAACTATAGACTTAGTTGTGAGCTCAGTGGGTTCAAGATTTCGCCAAGTTTCAGAACAGAAAAGTATTGTATTGGAACTTTTAATGAAAACAGAAAATGAAAATCTTCTTTTGGGCCTTATAAGTGGTGAGGATTCATCTTAGCTGCCTAAGCAAGCTCGTGAAATCCATCCAAGAAGTTGTTCAAATAAGAAGTTTGAAGAAAAAATAGATGAAAATAGAAGAAAAGTTAGAAGAAATGATAAATAAGTGAGCTAAAACTCACTTAGAAGTTTGCTGGAGAGTTCTGTCCGAAATGCACGAGTTCAGAGCATTTGGGAGAGTTTGGAGTGGCTGGAAGATGTGAAGTAAGGAAGTGGGTTCATATTTATAGGGTGAAGCTGAGTTGGTGCGGATGGATTGGGTCTCTTCGCACAAATGGAAGGTCCATTCGCACGAAGAGAGTCCAGTCGCTTGAAGGGTTTAAGTTTGGCCTGTTTCGCGTATTTTAGTCGGTTTTAAGGATTTCAAGCATACAAGTGTCATGTGCAAGTATAGTGTATGTATAATGAATGTTTCAAGTATGAGTTTTCGAGTATAAGTATGTATTAATGTTTGCAACGTATAACAAGTATGTATAAGAAAATGCATAAAATAATTGAGTTTTATTATTATGATCAAAATCTCGGATTACAATGTTTGGAAAGGAAAGTACGAATACAAAGGAATTACAAGTTTCCAAAGATAGAAGTATAGACATACTTTCTAAATAAGGAAAATGCAAAAAATGCTAAGCGTTACAGACACGAACCAAACGGGTCAAATAAGTAAAAATTGAAATTTTGGTGAAAAACACTTGCTGACGCGAACTGAACAGGCCAAACAAGTAAAAAAGGTGAATTTTAGTAATAAGCTCTTACTGACACGAACCAAACAAGTAAAATATGAATTTTTGATGATAAACACTTGCTGATGGGAACTAAACGGGTCAAACAAGTAAAATGGTGAATTTTGGTAATAAGCACTTGCTGACGCGCACCAAACGGGTCAAACAAGTAAAAACGATATTTTGGTGATAAGCACTGGTTGACAAGAACCAAACGGGTCAAACAAGTAAAAATGAATTTTGGTGATAAACAATATAAAGATTGATTTTAATGCAATAAACAAAAAAGGGGGAGAACCAAGAATGGTCAAAAGGACAAACGGATCATGCGGGTCAAATGGTGATCGCCATTTGAACCCGGTATTTAACGTTTTATTTGTGACAACTCGTATTTCAGAACCTATCTTTGTGTTTAATGTAACGTCTATGAACTCTTTGTGGCTAATTGAATGAATGTTACATGTTATATGATTATGTGTGTAATGTATATATATAATGTCGTCGCACAACACAACCCAACCGCACAACACTTGGCCGATCGCACAAGCCTTTGGGCTTTTTGTTCCACACCTCTCTCGGCCCACTATACTCGAACTCAAAACCTATGGGCAGCCCATGCAAGGGTTCGGCCATTCCTATATATAAACCGATACAAAACCTTTGTGAGGTTTTGTTTCCTCATTATTTGCAAACACATAACACACATACACCTAACCATATTCTCCTCCTCTCCTCTCAACCAGACGGCAGCAACACCTCTCAAAGATTTTCTGTTCGGATCAATCCTCGTTCCATCCTTCTAACCGGTTAGTGTCTTGGTCATTGTTAATTGTATGATTGATTGATGTTGTGATGCTATAAACTTGTATAGTGATCTAGGGTTCTTGTTAATATAGTTGTTGATGATCTGTTCATAAGATTAATTGATAGTCGGCTCACGTGTATGTTGCAATTGTTCGATATAGGGTTTGGCAAATTGTATGGTGTTAAGATGATCTAGAACCAAATGTATGCAAATCGGTTGTGATGTGTTTGAACCCGATTGAATGTTATGATAGGTTGTTGTCATGATTGGTTGTTAATTAGGGTTTATATGAGTTAAATGATGATTGCTTGATTTGATCGAGATATGCATGATTTGAAACTGTTAGTTTTGTTGATTGATAAATTGCATAAATGGAAACCATGAAACTGATTGCCATGATTTCGGGATAATGAAAACCGATCGCACAAGTCCTTTAATCGCACAAGGGACTGATCACACAAGACAGTCGCACAAGATTTGTGCAACTGATTAAGCCCATAGTACACAATAATTATGCATGATCGCACAAGACATGTGGACGCACAAGCCAGTGTCGATCGCACAAGGCTTGGGCCACACACAAATTACTTGGACTTTGTTATACTGTTGGGCCTCAAAGCCCAAACTCAATCGCACAAGTTTTGTCCAGCCGCACAAGCTGAACCGGACCGCACAAGGTTATTAAACTGTCTAATTAATTGGGCCGCACAAGTTGTTGGGCTTATTTATAAACTGGGCCGGGTGAACATTGGATCGCAATAACATGCTGCGGATTGCACAAGGTTGTGCTGATCGCACAACATGTTGAGTGACATGTTGTCGTCATCACACGCAAATTTAATCCAATTACAACTAATTAGCTAGCGGTAAGTGGGTATCGAACACAGGGAGTTTGTGGAATATGTGTTATCTCAATGTATGTCTAACTAACTAGATTAATCTAAATTGCAAGAAATGTAAATTTCAATGTTTAGGTTGAATGGTTTTAATTATCTAGAGTTACTAAATTAGAATACAAATCAAAGTTAAGTTTTGTAACAGGATAAGAGGGTAGTGATCATCCCGAGTTTCAGGTTTTAAGTGACAATCAAGGTTTATGTTCAACTGGAAAGAACTACATAGACATAGCTCATGCAAGATCAATTGTTTGTGATGAAAGGGAACTAAGTACTCGGATTCCTAGAACGCGAGGTTGTTACCCGATGACCAATCAACATATATCCAACCCTAATCCCTCCCATGATATCTCGATTGCCAACGGCACCAAGAACGTATGGTTTAGAACTATGATCAAATATACATCAACAATTTACAAACACCCAATCAAACATCATAATAAACTAACAACATATGCACAGTTTAATATTCCAAAAATTAAAGAACAAACATAATTGTCACAAATAAAACCTTACACTCAAGACGATCACCAAGCAAACCTAGCCGCTCATAGTGTCGTGAATCGTCATAACAATCAAACCCTTGTCCAATGGAATCAAAAACAAAGTCTTCATATTTAGACCACTCAAGAACACCTTAGAACACCCCAAAATCGCCCCTAATCAGTTACTAAACGAAAACCATGATTGGATTTGAAAAGACACAATAAAACATCATAAATTAGGGCAGTTACACATTTCTTGCTGGCCTCCACCGTAAGCTACGGTGGCCACCGTAGCTTACGGTGGCTTGGAATGGCTTACGGTGGGTCTCTACTGCCTTACAGTGGAAGAAAAATGTTGGGGGCTACCGTAATTTACGGTAGCTACCGTAAATTACGTTAGGCTTCAGCATGCAATTTTGTTTTCAGCATAACTTTTTCGTTTCAACTCCGTTTTCTTCACCGTTTTCGCCTACGTTCTCTTAATTTCGTCCTCTATAATGCTATCATCTTAATTCTTCCATACCAATAATTGATTTTTTTTCATTTATTCTCTATCTTTTAATCTTCAATCCAGTCGCGCCTATTCGAAGCTTCATTCCCACACTTTTAAGCCCCAAATGTACATGAAACACAAGCAACCATAGTTATCTAATTCTAGACAATTACCCGATTAAATGTGGGACTTTAATATCGTTTATACCACTTAAGGGTTGTCCTACGGATTACCTGTCACATCCCCACACTTAACCGTTGCTTGCCCCCAAGCAACTCATTTAAACAAACGACAATTTACTCAAGTGATCAAGCACAAACCAAGCAAACAAATGTTCTCATTTACTAACTCTTTCTTAAAATTGCACATGTCACACCCCAACCGATGGCGGAAACATCGGGATGAGACGAACAAATTGCTCAAAACATCATAACACTATGTGACAATATTGATTTAATTCAAAATTTCATTTCAAGACTAAATGTCATACAAGATTCGAATAAAAATAGCAACATTGTTTCAAATTGTAACATAACAACAAAAGATAGATTAATCTGGGTGTGTATCTAGTCCACCCTAAACCTTGTTTCGTCTTGCATATCATCTCAATAATTAACCTGCAACATGTATTAAAATAGAGTTCAATGCAAAAGCAAAGGCGAGTATACAAGTTTGACTACATAGCATAATAGAATAAAAACTCATATCCAACATGTTACATAGTGAATAAATTTACTAGCAATGCAATTTTGGCGTACTATATGATCAAACCCAAGAATACAACGCATAAAATAGCCTAATCCCAATAGTTTAGCGGGGTGGTAATGTTTAACTTAACAATACCCAATAGAATAGCGGGCGGGGCGTTAATCCTATAGCGCTATAATTGTTAAGGGAGGCTAGCAAAGTTAATGAGCATATAACGACCAAATAGTTTACATAGCATACGAGAATAACAAGTATCACACATTGTTTCATGTTAAGCATGGATAGAGTATATTTAAAATAGTTTAAGTGTTATTTTGTATAATATACATGTTGCATCCCAAAGTAGTAAAGGGTAAAAGGGATCGAGTATACTCACACTGGTTGCGATTAGAGGTTTCTTCAAATAACGCACGAGTAAGGTTGGGAAATCCAAGAGAGCGAACGAAACCAATTATCCTAGATATGAAATACCACACGTGAACGATTTAATTAATTATTTATAAAGTAATAAAAATTCCAAAACATTTGACTCTAATTAAGAAAATATATACTTATATTTGTGAAAATAATACATGATAACCACTATGATGGACTCTTAGTAATATATTATAGAAAATATCACACATCCATTTTCTTGTCTATGAAACTAATGCATTTTTAAACAACAGTGACGGTTATACATATATATATATATATATTTAACTTTCAGTTCATCTTCTTTCTTGTAATTACCCAGGTGAACCATAACCTGTCCCACTGTTTCCCTTTTTCTTTTGCTAAAACCCAACGGCAGTTTACTATAACTATGAAAAGGTAACAAACGAATCACCATATTTATGGACTCGATAAAATACCCAATCGATGGGAAGAAGGTATTTGTAGTAAACAGTAAAATTTCACAGCAATGATCTTTCTTATTATAGAATAGAAACATACGTAAACTGTTTGTTAAATTGTTTTATATATACTAGTTGATTTGGAAGTTGTATAACATATCAATAGTGGATCGAAACAAGGAAAACAAGGATTTAAGAAATGTATACCGAACCGAAACAAAGGAGCGAGTCGAGTTCCATGGTAAGCTCCGGCGAGTGCTCCGAGAACTCCGACGAATATACCGAAACAGAGTGACATGGACACAAAATGAATTTCCAATCTCCGGTGAACCGTTCTCCACCCTCGCCTTCGATCCTGTCATGACCACGACCGCTGAACACCACCGTAGCCATCACCGCTTACTTCGTCTCCATTTGTCATAGTTGGAATCATCACTGTCGTTTCCAACCATCTCCATCCATCCCGTACACCACCATACGCTACTGTCGCCAGTCATCACTACCACAACCACCTTATGTTTAAAACGGCGATCGAAACCTGTTGCATATACCGACCAAACCGAAAAGAATGGAAACGACCTCAAAGGAAAATCATACCGAAATGAAATGTGGTTTCCGTTGCACACCTCCGACGTATTCTTCGATTCTCCGGTGAGAGCTTCCTTCTTACGGCGATGTTTGTGTCTCCGGTGGGTTGTTTATCGAAACAGAAGATGGGGGGATGGTGTCGAGATAGGATGAGGGTGATTTATAGATTGTTACGCGAAGGTATCGGGTCATGATTTTTGGCTAAGTTCCTTGATTGGTAATCAAAAATAGCAACGCGCGGGATTGAGTGATCACCGGACCATCAGATAAGAAAAGGAACATGTATTATATGAGTATTCAGTTTGGCGGTACAAATAGAAAAAGGAAGACCATGTGTTCGACTTTTGATTTGGGCGGCAAGGATGTAAGGGAATTTAAACGTATTAAACGTCCTTTTTGGAACTTGAGTTACACGGTGTATTTATAGTTTTGTTGTTTTCCATGATCCGCATGGGCTTTTTAAGCCAGGCTTTAATTTCTATTTAGTTAAATATACCTTATTAATACACATATCTTATCTTATAATATCTTATATCAAAACGTGATTATATTCCAAGATCTCATAATTTAAATCATAGTAATTTGAAACTTTGTTTCACTAAGACCACTTCAGTAGTAAACATTTTAAATTCACTAAATTGCAGTATCCTAATGTCCTTTATATATATTGTTCAAAAAAAATATAAAAAAAAAATTAAATTACGAGGCGTTACAGTCTCCCCTCCTTTAGGAAATTTCGTCCCGAAATTTATTGAAGAGGAAGGCTTGAAAAGTTTTGGCAATAAGGTGATTATTAAGAAATGAGACTTTGAAAATTTGAAATGTTTTGTAAAGTATGAAGTTTTGGATAACGACAAGGCCTAGTACTTTGAATAAAGTGATAATGGTCTACTAAGTACATCTACATAAGAAATAAGAATAGGAAGACGGTTTAACAGACTTGATTGTCAACGAGGTTCGTATAAAAGACAAAAATAATGGAGAATACTAGAAGTATAGAAGTGGACGATTGATTCTTAATAAACGGATGCATGTATAGGAATGATATAAGCATTAGATAGACGAAAGTAACGTGTTAAAGATGAAGTCTCGTCATGGATAATCGGATATAATGCGTCTGTGAGTTGTCTAAGGTTGTAACAGGTCTAAATGGTCTGCAAAACACTGAATTTCTCATAGTACGTTTTATGAAATTTTGGTAACATGGTGAAAACACTTATATATAGGAAGTACCAGCGGCGTATCCACCATGTTTTGACCACGTTGCATCTGTTTCATATTTCGTGCAATGTTACGTTCTGTGCCTTACCATACACAGTAGTACACTCTATGGTTCTCATACGGCCATTACTATAATCCCGTGTGCACCCGCGATTATACCAATCGTCGCATGATCCGCATATCTTGTACTAGTTGCGTATGAATCAAGGTATGCATAAATTTTGAAAATAAGATTGCGAGTGTAAAGAAATGTAGCATATAAGCATGTTTGTGTTCCAAAAAGCATAAGATCAACGTAAGCGAATCCCTCAGGTTTCGCTCGCGCATGGGTGTGAAAGTATAAATCTTGTGTATAAATGAAGCATAAGCATAGCATAAGTTTAAATACGAATACACACGTGGGCATAAACACAACACGCATGGCATGAGTATGAGAAAAAGGATAAGCATAATGTGTATGAAAAATAAGCATAAGTGTGAGTACAAACATGAGTATAAGTACAAACACAAAGCGTATGAGTATGAATACAAGTATAAGTGTGAACATAAGATGTATGTGCATAGATATGAACGTGAATACAGGTGTAAAACATAAAGGTTTAAGTATGAATAAAACATATGTTGTATGTATATAAGTGTAAACAAGGTTGTATATGCGTAAATGAGAACATAAAATGTAAGAACATGAATATGAATGTAATATAAACATGAATGTAATTGCATCGTAAATGTATAATTGTGGGTGTATGTATAACGTAAAACGTATGAATTTTGAATTGTGAGTATAACATAAATGTGTAAGTGTGAACATAAGTGAAGGCATAAAATGTACAAGTATGGATGTAAGAAATAATGATTTTGTTTAAAGTATAAATCAAAATACATGAGTTTATACGCGTAAAAGATTTAAAAGTTGTGAGTATGAAAGGAAAAAGCGAACGAGTGACATGCGTGAAATTGTTGTGAGATATTGACTAAACGTGTAAAATGATATGCATATATAGTTGTTTGTGCAAAACGTGAAGTTAAAATAGATTGAGTTGTCATGGAATGTAAAATCTAGTTTGTGAATGTAAAGAGAATATAAAAGAAAACATCTTTGGATTATGCGAAAGGATACTTTGTAAAAGAATGGAAATGCTACTATGGATTTTCAAAAACTGATATAGTTGAAAGCCATTGGTTCCTATGAAGTTTCCTTGCCCACGTGTTTTGAATTTAACTGACGTATGGAGTGAGATTTTGGAAAGTTCTAGAGATTAATAAGTTCGCATCGTTTTAAGAAATTTTGTATTACTAACTCCGAAGTTTACAGATTCTTGTGAAAAGCTTCATCCTTAGGAAAAAGGATCTTGGTATATGAACTTAGTGTTTTGCAAAAAAAAAAAAAAAAACATCCTTTAATAAAAATGTGTTATTGATTTTGAAAGAAGTTTTTGTAAACGACTGAATAATATTTGTAATATTTTGTATAAAAAGCTGGTTTGATTCTCAATTGAAAAATTAGTATTCTTTAGTATAGTGATGCGAGATGAGCGTGTTTTAGTAATTACGTGAAATATGAAATTTTGTGGGCATTGAACCCCTTTTTTTATTTTTTTTTGACAGCCTCGGTTGGATAAGTAGCATTTCGTGAAATTTTGAAAGTCGAGGAATAGCGTTTATGCTATAAGTTAAGTATTTTGTGTGGGTGAGCTATATGAAAATAGTTTGTAGGATAGAAAATTCGTTTATATAACAATGCATTTTGAAATAATTAGGGACTTGACTAATGATAAATGATTTAGATATAAACATGATAATATAATCTTTTAAAAGAAAGCCTTGGTAACGATCACCTAGGTAAGGGAATCACCCCAAATCCGTTGATGATGTCGTTGTAAGATGAGAAAAGAAGCGGAGTTAATCATCAAGTTGAGGAAATCACTCCTATCTCGATGATATGTCTCCACTCGTTGTTACAAAAGTGTAAATAAAATTACGTGAAAATATGCATGCAGATAATGTATAATCATATGAAAAGTAATAGCATGATCCATGCGCAAAAGTGAAATCTCAAAAATGGTTCAAAATTGACAAAACAAAAAAATCAAAAATAATAAATCGTGAGTTTGATAAAAGAAACTTGGATGGTTCCAAAATGGAACGTTGACTAACCAAAGTGGTCGAAGAGTCTTTTGAATTTGAGAGCATGCTTTGGCCTAATAGGTGGTATACTCTCGTCGACAAGTCGGTTAACGGTATTCACCCTTCCGGTCACTACATGCCCCAATTCAATCGAAAATTCGAGACTTGGCGAGATTTATGTAAAATCAAGGAGTGGGACTAGTCGGCTAGATGCGGGTTTCACCCCTAGCTTGACGAGTTCGTACCCTAAGTGTGGTTGGTACTCGTTGGGTCAAAATTTAATTTCGACACGTTAACGAGGGTCCACTAGAAATTGAATTTGAAATTTGAAATTTGAAATTTCCATTAAGATGTGGATTTCACTCCTAACTTAATGGTGTAATTTCGTGCAACAAAAATGAAATCAAGCGGGATGAGAGTTGTTTACCAAATTGTGGGTTTCACGCCTATTTTGGTAAACTTGTCTCTTTTGTACAATATGAGTGTTGTCGGATTTAGATTACTCGAGTAAAATGTAAAAGGAAAAGTGTATGTTAAAGATTAGACGAACAAGTATAAACATGTCAAGAATAGCAAATAAGGAATGGAATAATGAAACAATTATTAACACATAAAAATATGTTAAGAATGACACATAAAGGGTAGAATGAGGAAACAAGTATTAGCACGTAATAAGACAAGTGTAGCATGTCAAGTGTTAACAAATAAGTGACATATATGCTTAAAAGATCAAAAGAGAATGAATAAAGACAAATAAAGTAGCATGCAATGTAGTTTCAAGCAAAACACAAAAATAAAGCTCTAAAACTATAGACTAGGTTAAAGCATTCCTACTTTTCCTAATTCCCTATAGTTATGGCTCTGATACCAATCTGTCACACCCCAACCGATGGCGGAAACATCGGGATGAGACGAACAAATTGCTCAAAACATCATAACACTATGTGACAATATTGATTTAATTCAAAATTTCATTTCAAGACTAAATGTCATACAAGATTCGAATAAAAATAGCAACATTGTTTCAAATTGTAACATAACAACAAAAGATAGATTAATCTGGGTGTGTATCTAGTCCACCCTAAACCTTGTTTCGTCTTGCATATCATCTCAATAATTAACCTGCAACATGTATTAAAATAGAGTTCAATGCAAAAGCAAAGGCGAGTATACAAGTTTGACTACATAGCATAATAGAATAAAAACTCATATCCAACATGTTACATAGTGAATAAATTTACTAGCAATGCAATTTTGGCGTACTATATGATCAAACCCAAGAATACAACGCATAAAATAGCCTAATCCCAATAGTTTAGCGGGGTGGTAATGTTTAACTTAACAATACCCAATAGAATAGCGGGCGGGGCGTTAATCCTATAGCGCTATAATTGTTAAGGGAGGCTAGCAAAGTTAATGAGCATATAACGACCAAATAGTTTACATAGCATACGAGAATAACAAGTATCACACATTGTTTCATGTTAAGCATGGATAGAGTATATTTAAAATAGTTTAAGTGTTATTTTGTATAATATACATGTTGCATCCCAAAGTAGTAAAGGGTAAAAGGGATCGAGTATACTCACACTGGTTGCGATTAGAGGTTTCTTCAAATAACGCACGAGTAAGGTTGGGAAATCCAAGAGAGCGAACGAAACCAATTATCCTAGATATGAAATACCACACGTGAACGATTTAATTAATTATTTATAAAGTAATAAAAATTCCAAAACATTTGACTCTAATTAAGAAAATATATACTTATATTTGTGAAAATAATACATGATAACCACTATGATGGACTCTTAGTAATATATTATAGAAAATATCACACATCCATTTTCTTGTCTATGAAACTAATGCATTTTTAAACAACAGTGACGGTTATACATATATATATATATATATATATATATATATATATATATATATATATATATATATATATATATATATATATATATATATATATATATATATATATATATATATATATATATATTTAACTTTCAGTTCATCTTCTTTCTTGTAATTACCCAGGTGAACCATAACCTGTCCCACTGTTTCCCTTTTTCTTTTGCTAAAACCCAACGGCAGTTTACTATAACTATGAAAAGGTAACAAACGAATTACCATATTTATGGACTCGATAAAATACCCAATCGATGGGAAGAAGGTATTTGTAGTAAACAGTAAAATTTCACAGCAATGATCTTTCTTATTATAGAATAGAAACATACGTAAACTGTTTGTTAAATTGTTTTATATATACTAGTTGATTTGGAAGTTGTATAACATATCAATAGTGGATCGAAACAAGGAAAACAAGGATTTAAGAAATGTATACCAAACCGAAACAAAGGAGCGAGTCGAGTTCCATGGTAAGCTCCGGCGAGTGCTCCGAGAACTCCGACGAATATACCGAAACAGAGTGACATGGACACAAAATGAATTTCCAATCTCCGGTGAACCGTTCTCCACCCTCGCCTTCGATCCTGTCATGACCACGACCGCTGAACACCACCGTAGCCATCACCGCTTACTTCGTCTCCATTTGTCATAGTTGGAATCATCACTGTCGTTTCCAACCATCTCCATCCATCCCGTACACCACCATACGCTACTGTCGCCAGTCATCACTACCACAACCACCTTATGTTTAAAACGGCGATCGAAACCTGTTGCATATACCGACCAAACCGAAAAGAATGGAAACGACCTCAAAGGAAAATCATACCGAAATGAAACGTGGTTTCCGTTGCACACCTCCGACGTATTCTTCGATTCTCCGGTGAGAGCTTCCTTCTTACGGCGATGTTCGTGTCTCCGGTGGGTTGTTTATCGAAACAGAAGATGGGGGGATGGTGTCGAGATAGGATGAGGGTGATTTATAGATGGTTACGCGAAGGTATCGGGTCATGATTTTTGGCTAAGTTCCTTGATTGGTAATCAAAAATAGCAACGCGCGGGATTGAGTGATCACCGGACCATCAGATAAGAAAAGGAACATGTATCATATGAGTATTCAGTTTGGCGGTACAAATAGAAAAAGGAAGACCATGTGTTCGACTTTTGATTTGGGCGGCAAGGATGTAAGGGAATTTAAACGTATTAAACGTCCTTTTTGGAACTTGAGTTACACGGTGTATTTATAGTTTTGTTGTTTTCCATGATCCGCATGGGCTTTTTAAGCCAGGCTTTAATTTCTATTTAGTTAAATATACCTTATTAATACACATATCTTATCTTATAATATCTTATATCAAAACGTGATTATATTCCAAGATCTCATAATTTAAATCATAGTAATTTGAAACTTTGTTTCACTAAGACCACTTCAGTAGTAAACATTTTAAATTCACTAAATTGCAGTATCCTAATGTCCTTTATATATATTGATAAAAAAAAATATAAAAAAAAAATTAAATTACGAGGCGTTGCAGTCTCCCCCCTTTAGGAAATTTCGTCCCGAAATTTATTGAAGAGGAAGGCTTGAAAAGTTTTGGCAATAAGGTGATTATTAAGAAATGAGACTTTGAAAATTTGAAATGTTTTGTAAAGTATGAAGTTTTGGATAACGACAAGGCCTAGTACTTTGAATAAAGTGATAATGGTCTACTAAGTACATCTACATAAGAAATAAGAATAGGAAGACGGTTTAACAGACTTGATTGTCAACGAGGTTCGTATAAAAGACAAAAATAATGGAGAATACTAGAAGTATAGAAGTGGACGATTGATTCTTAATAAACGGATGCATGTATAGGAATGATATAAGCATTAGATAGACGAAAGTAACGTGTTAAAGATGAAGTCTCGTCATGGATAATCGGATATAATGCGTCTGTGAGTTGTCTAAGTTTGTAACAGGTCTAAATGGTCTGCAAAACACTGAATTTCTCATAGTACGTTTTATGAAATTTTGGTAACATGGTGAAAACACTTATATATAGGAAGTACCAGCGGCGTATCCACCATGTTTTGACCACGTTGCATCTGTTTCATATTTCGTGCAATGTTACGTTCTGTGCCTTACCATACACAGTAGTACACTCTATGGTTCTCATACGGCCATTACTATAATCCCGTGTGCACCCGCGATTATACCAATCGTCGCATGATCCGCATATCTTGTACTAGTTGCGTATGAATCAAGGTATGCATAAATTTTGAAAATAAGATTGCGAGTGTAAAGAAATGTAGCATATAAGCATGTTTGTGTTCCAAAAAGCATAAGATCAACGTAAGCGAATCCCTCAGGTTTCGCTCGCGCATGGGTGTGAAAGTATAAATCTTGTGTATAAATGAAGCATAAGCATAGCATAAGTTTAAATACGAATACACACGTGGGCATAAACACAACACGCATGGCATGAGTATGAGAAAAAGGATAAGCATAATGTGTATGAAAAATAAGCATAAGTGTGAGTACAAACATGAGTATAAGTACAAACACAAAGCGTATGAGTATGAATACAAGTATAAGTGTGAACATAAGATGTATGTGCATAGATATGAACGTGAATACAGGTGTAAAACATAAAGGTTTAAGTATGAATAAAACATATGTTGTATGTATATAAGTGTAAACAAGGTTGTATATGCGTAAATGAGAACATAAAATGTAAGAACATGAATATGAATGTAATATAAACATGAATGTAATTGCATCGTAAATGTATAATTGTGGGTGTATGTATAACGTAAAACGTATGAATTTTGAATTGTGAGTATAACATAAATGTGTAAGTGTGAACATAAGTGAAGGCATAAAATGTACAAGTATGGATGTAAGAAATAATGATTTTGTTTAAAGTATAAATCAAAATACATGAGTTTATACGCGTAAAAGATTTAAAAGTTGTGAGTATGAAAGGAAAAAGCGAACGAGTGACATGCGTGAAATTGTTGTGAGATATTGACTAAACGTGTAAAATGATATGCATATATAGTTGTTTGTGCAAAACGTGAAGTTAAAATAGATTGAGTTGTCATGGAATGTAAAATCTAGTTTGTGAATGTAAAGAGAATATAAAAGAAAACATCTTTGGATTATGCGAAAGGATACTTTGTAAAAGAATGGAAATGCTACTATGGATTTTCAAAAACTGATATAGTTGAAAGCCATTGGTTCCTATGAAGTTTCCTTGCCCACGTGTTTTGAATTTAACTGACGTATGGAGTGAGATTTTGGAAAGTTCTAGAGATTAATAAGTTCGCATCGTTTTAAGAAATTTTGTATTACTAACTCCGAAGTTTACAGATTCTTGTGAAAAGCTTCATCCTTAGGAAAAAGGATCTTGGTATATGAACTTAGTGTTTTGCAAAAAAAAAAAAAATCCTTTAATAAAAATGTGTTATTGATTTTGAAAGAAGTTTTTGTAAACGACTGAATAATATTTGTAATATTTTGTATAAAAAGCTGGTTTGATTCTCAATTGAAAAATTAGTATTCTTTAGTATAGTGATGCGAGATGAGCGTGTTTTAGTAATTACGTGAAATATGAAATTTTGTGGGCATTGAACCCCTTTTTTTTATTTTTTTTTTTACAGCCTCGGTTGGATAAGTAGCATTTCGTGAAATTTTGAAAGTCGAGGAATAGCGTTTATGCTATAAGTTAAGTATTTTGTGTGGGTGAGCTATATGAAAATAGTTTGTAGGATAGAAAATTCGTTTATATAACAATGCATTTTGAAATAATTAGGGACTTGACTAATGATAAATGATTTAGATATAAACATGATAATATAATATTTTAAAAGAAAGCCTTGGTAACGATCACCTAGGTAAGGGAATCACCCCAAATCCGTTGATGATGTCGTTGTAAGATGAGAAAAGAAGCGGAGTTAATCATCAAGTTGAGGAAATCACTCCTATCTCGATGATATGTCTCCACTCGTTGTTACAAAAGTGTAAATAAAATTACGTGAAAATATGCATGCAGATAATGTATAATCGTATGAAAAGTAATAGCATGATCCATGCGCAAAAGTGAAATCTCAAAAATGGTTCAAAATTGACAAAACAAAAAAAACCAAAAATAATAAATCGTGAGTTTGATAAAAGAAACTTGGATGGTTCCAAAATGGAACGTTGACTAACCAAAGTGGTCGAAGAGTCTTTTGAATTTGAGAGCATGCTTTGGCCTAATAGGTGGTATACTCTCGCCGACAAGTCGGTTAACGGTATTCACCCTTCCGGTCACTACATGCCCCAATTCAATCGAAAATTCGAGACTTGGCGAGATTTATGTAAAATCAAGGAGTGGGACTAGTCGGCTAGATGCGGGTTTCACCCCTAGCTTGACGAGTTCGTACCCTAAGTGTGGTTGGTACTCGTTGGGTCAAAATTTAATTTCGACACGTTAACGAGGGTCCACTAGAAATTGAATTTGAAATTTGAAATTTGAAATTTCCATTAAGATGTGGATTTCACTCCTAACTTAATGGTGTAATTTCGTGCAACAAAAATGAAATCAAGCGGGATGAGAGTTGTTTACCAAATTGTGGGTTTCACGCCTATTTTGGTAAACTTGTCTCTTTTGTACAATATGAGTGTTGTCGGATTTAGATTACTCGAGTAAAATGTAAAAGGAAAAGTGTATGTTAAAGATTAGACGAACAAGTATAAACATGTCAAGAATAGCAAATAAGGAATGGAATAATGAAACAATTATTAACACATAAAAATATGTTAAGAATGACACATAAAGGGTAGAATGAGGAAACAAGTATTAGCACGTAATAAGACAAGTGTAGCATGTCAAGTGTTAACAAATAAGTGACATATATGCTTAAAAGATCAAAAGAGAATGAATAAAGACAAATAAAGTAGCATGCAATGTAGTTTCAAGCAAAACACAAAAATAAAGCTCTAAAACTATAGACTAGGTTAAAGCATTCCTACTTTTCCTAATTCCCTATAGTTATGGCTCTGATACCAATCTGTCACACCCCAACCGATGGCGGAAACATCGGGATGAGACGAACAAATTGCTCAAAACATCATAACACTATGTGACAATATTGATTTAATTCAAAATTTCATTTCAAGACTAAATGTCATACAAGATTCGAATAAAAATAGCAACATTGTTTCAAATTGTAACATAACAACAAAAGATAGATTAATCTGGGTGTGTATCTAGTCCACCCTAAACCTTGTTTCGTCTTGCATATCATCTCAATAATTAACCTGCAACATGTATTAAAATAGAGTTCAATGCAAAAGCAAAGGCGAGTATACAAGTTTGACTACATAGCATAATAGAATAAAAACTCATATCCAACATGTTACATAGTGAATAAATTTACTAGCAATGCAATTTTGGCGTACTATATGATCAAACCCAAGAATACAACGCATAAAATAGCCTAATCCCAATAGTTTAGCGGGGTGGTAATGTTTAACTTAACAATACCCAATAGAATAGCGGGCGGGGCGTTAATCCTATAGCGCTATAATTGTTAAGGGAGGCTAGCAAAGTTAATGAGCATATAACGACCAAATAGTTTACATAGCATACGAGAATAACAAGTATCACACATTGTTTCATGTTAAGCATGGATAGAGTATATTTAAAATAGTTTAAGTGTTATTTTGTATAATATACATGTTGCATCCCAAAGTAGTAAAGGGTAAAAGGGATCGAGTATACTCACACTGGTTGCGATTAGAGGTTTCTTCAAATAACGCACGAGTAAGGTTGGGAAATCCAAGAGAGCGAACGAAACCAATTATCCTAGATATGAAATACCACACGTGAACGATTTAATTAATTATTTATAAAGTAATAAAAATTCCAAAACATTTGACTCTAATTAAGAAAATATATACTTATATTTGTGAAAATAATACATGATAACCACTATGATGGACTCTTAGTAATATATTATAGAAAATATCACACATCCATTTTCTTGTCTATGAAACTAATGCATTTTTAAACAACAGTGACGGTTATACATATATATATATATATATATATATATATATATATATATATATATATATATATATATATATATATTTAACTTTCAGTTCATCTTCTTTCTTGTAATTACCCAGGTGAACCATAACCTGTCCCACTGTTTCCCTTTTTCTTTTGCTAAAACCCAACGGCAGTTTACTATAACTATGAAAAGGTAACAAACGAATCACCATATTTATGGACTCGATAAAATACCCAATCGATGGGAAGAAGGTATTTGTAGTAAACAGTAAAATTTCACAGCAATGATCTTTCTTATTATAGAATAGAAACATACGTAAACTGTTTGTTAAATTGTTTTATATATACTAGTTGATTTGGAAGTTGTATAACATATCAATAGTGGATCGAAACAAGGAAAACAAGGATTTAAGAAATGTATACCAAACCGAAACAAAGGAGCGAGTCGAGTTCCATGGTAAGCTCCGGCGAGTGCTCCGAGAACTCCGACGAATATACCGAAACAGAGTGACATGGACACAAAATGAATTTCCAATCTCCGGTGAACCGTTCTCCACCCTCGCCTTCGATCCTGTCATGACCACGACCGCTGAACACCACCGTAGCCATCACCGCTTACTTCGTCTCCATTTGTCATAGTTGGAATCATCACTGTCGTTTCCAACCATCTCCATCCATCCCGTACACCACCATACGCTACTGTCGCCAGTCATCACTACCACAACCACCTTATGTTTAAAATGGCGATCGAAACCTGTTGCATATACCGACCAAACCGAAAAGAATGGAAACGACCTCAAAGGAAAATCATACCGAAATGAAACGTGGTTTCCGTTGCACACCTCCGACGTATTCTTCGATTCTCCGGTGAGAGCTTCCTTCTTACGGCGATGTTCGTGTCTCCGGTGGGTTGTTTATCGAAACAGAATATGGGGGGATGGTGTCGAGATAGGATGAGGGTGATTTATAGATGGTTACGCGAAGGTATCGGGTCATGATTTTTGGCTAAGTTCCTTGATTGGTAATCAAAAATAGCAACGCGCGGGATTGAGTGATCACCGGACCATCAGATAAGAAAAGGAACATGTATTATATGAGTATTCAGTTTGGCGGTACAAATAGAAAAAGGAAGACCATGTGTTCGACTTTTGATTTGGGCGGTAAGGATGTAAGGGAATTTAAACGTATTAAACGTCCTTTTTGGAACTTGAGTTACACGGTGTATTTATAGTTTTGTTGTTTTCCATGATCCGCATGGGCTTTTTAAGCCAGGCTTTAATTTCTATTTAGTTAAATATACCTTATTAATACACATATCTTATCTTATAATATCTAATATCAAAACGTGATTATATACCAAGATCTCATAATTTAAATCATAGTAATTTGAAACTTTGTTTCACTAAGACCACTTCAGTAGTAAACATTTTAAATTCACTAAATTGCAGTATCCTAAAGTCCTTTATATATATTGTTCAAAAAAAAATAAAAAAAAAATTAAATTACGAGGCGTTACAGTCTCCCCCCTTTAGGAAATTTCGTCCCGAAATTTATTGAAGAGGAAGGCTTGAAAAGTTTTGGCAATAAGGTGACTATTAAGAAATGAGACTTTGAAAATTTGAAATGTTTTGTAAAGTATGAAGTTTTGGATAACGACAAGGCCTAGTACTTTGAATAAAGTGATAATGGTCTACTAAGTACATCTACATAAGAAATAAGAATAGGAAGACTGTTTAACAGACTTGATTGTCAACGAGGTTCGTATAAAAGACAAAAATAATGGATAATACTAGAAGTATAGAAGTGAACGATTGATTCTTAATAAACGGATGCATGTATAGGAATGATATAAGCATTAGATAGACGAAAGTAACGTGTTAAAGATGAAGTCTCGTCATGGATAATCGGATATAATGCGTCTGTGAGTTGTCTAAGGTTGTAACAGGTCTAAATGGTCTGCAAAACACTGAATTTCTCATAGTACGTTTTATGAAATTTTGGTAACATGGTGAAAACACTTATATATAGGAAGTACCAGCGGCGTATCCACCATGTTTTGACCACGTTGCATCTGTTTCATATTTCGTGCAATGTTACGTTCTGTGCCTTACCATACACAGTAGTACACTCTATGGTTCTCATACGGCCATTACTATAATCCCGTGTGCACCCGCGATTATACCAATCGTCGCATGATCCGCATATCTTGTACTAGTTTCGTATGAATCAAGGTATGCATAAATTTTGAAAATAAGATTGCGAGTGTATAGAAATGTAGCATATAAGCATGTTTGTGTTCCAAAAAGCATAAGATCAACGTAAGCGAATCCCTCAGGTTTCGCTCGCGCATGGGTGTGAAAGTATAAATCTTGTGTATAAATGAAGCATAAGCATAGCATAAGTTTAAATACGAATACACACGTGGGCATAAACACAACACGCATGGCATGAGTATGAGAAAAAGGATAAGCATAATGTGTATGAAAAATAAGCATAAGTGTGAGTACAAACATGAGTATAAGTACAAACACAAAGCGTATGAGTATGAATACAAGTATAAGTGTGAACATAAGATGTATGTGCATAGATATGAACGTGAATACAGGTGTAAAACATAAAGGTTTAAGTATGAATAAAACATATGTTGTATGTATATAAGTGTAAACAAGGTTGTATACGCGTAAATGAGAACATAAAATGTATGAACATGAATATGAATGTAATATAAACATGAATGTAAGTGCATCGTAAATGTATAATTGTGGGTGTATGTATAACGTAAAACGTATGAATTTTGAATTGTGAGTATAACATAAATGTGTAAGTGTGAACATAAGTGAAGGCATAAAATGTACAAGTATGGATGTAAGAAATAATGATTTTGTTTAAAGTATAAATCAAAATACATGAGTTTATACGCGTAAAAGATTTAAAAGTTGTGAGTATGAAAGGAAAAAGCGAACGAGTGACATGCGTGAAATTGTTGTGAGATATTGACTAAACGTGTAAAATGATATGCATATATAGTTGTTTGTGCAAAACGTGAAGTTAAAATAGATTGAGTTGTCATGGAATGTAAAATCTAGTTTGTGAATGTAAAGAGAATATAAAAGAAAACATCTTTGGATTATGCGAAAGGATACTTTGTAAAAGAATGGAAATGCTACTATGGATTTTCAAAAACTGATATAGTTGAAAGCCATTGGTTCCTATGAAGTTTCCTTGCCCACGTGTTTTGAATTTAACTAACGTATGGAGTGAGATTTTGGAAAGTTCTAGAGATTAATAAGTTCGCATCGTTTTAAGAAATTTTGTATTACTAACTCCGAAGTTTACAGATTCTTGTGAAAAGCTTCATCCTTAGGGAAAAGGATCTTGGTATATGAACTTAGTGTTTTGCAAAAAAAAAAAAAAAAAAAAAACATCCTTTAATAAAAATGTGTTATTGATTTTGAAAGAAGTTTTTGTAAACGACTGAATAATATTTGTAATATTTTGTATAAAAAGCTGGTTTGATTATCAATTGAAAAATTAGTATTCTTTAGTATAGTGATGCGAGATGAGCGTGTTTTAGTAATTACGTGAAATATGAAATTTTGTGGGCATTGAACCCCTATTTTTTATTTTTTTTTGACAGCCTCGGTTGGATAAGTAGCATTTCGTGAAATTTTGAAAGTCGAGGAATAGCGTTTATGCTATAAGTTAAGTATTTTGTGTGGGTGAGCTATATGAAAATAGTTTGTAGGATAGAAAATTGGTTTATATAACAATGCATTTTGAAATAATTAGGGACTTGACTAATGATAAATGATTTAGATATAAACATGATAATATAATCTTTTAAAAGAAAGCCTTGGTAACGATCACCTAGGTAAGGGAATCACCCCAAATCCGTTGATGATGTCGTTGTAAGATGAGAAAAGAAGCGGAGATAATCATCAAGTTGAGGAAATCACTCCTATGTCGATGATATGTCTCCACTCGTTGTTACAAAAGTGTAAATAAAATTACGTGAAAATATGCATGCAGATAATGTATAATCGTATGAAAAGTAATAGCATGAGCCATGCGCAAAAGTGAAATCTCAAAAATGGTTCAAAATTGACAAAACAAAAAAAAATCGAAAATAATAAATCGTGAGTTTGATAAAAGAAACTTGGATGGTTCCAAAATGGAACGTTGACTAACCAAAGTGGTCGAAGAGTCTTTTGAATTTGAGAGCATGCTTTGGCCTAATAGGTGGTATACTCTCGCCGACAAGTCGGTTAACGGTATTCACCCTTCCAGTTACTACATGCCCCAATTCAATCGAAAATTCGAGACTTGGCGAGATTTATGTAAAATCAAGGAGTGGGACTAGTCGGCTAGATGCGGGTTTCACCCCTAGCTTGACGAGTTCGTACCCTAAGTGTGGTTGGTACTCGTTGGGTCAAAATTTAATTTCGACACGTTAACGAGGGTCCACTAGAAATTGAATTTGAAATTTGAAATTTGAAATTTCCATTAAGATGTGGATTTCACTCCTAACTTAATGGTGTAATTTCGTGCAACAAAAATGAAATCAAGCGGGATGAGAGTTGTTTACCAAATTGTGGGTTTCACGCCTATTTTGGTAAACTTGTCTCTTTTGTACAATATGAGTGTTGTCGGATTTAAATTACTCGAGTAAAATGTAAAAGGAAAAGTGTATGTTAAAGATTAGACGAACAAGTATAAACATGTCAAGAATAGCAAATAAGGAATGGAATAATGAAACAATTATTAACACATAAAAATATGTTAAGAATGACACATAAAGGGTAGAATGAGGAAACAAGTATTAGCACGTAATAAGACAAGTGTAGCATGTCAAGTGTTAACAAATAAGTGACATATATGCTTAAAAGATCAAAAGAGAATGAATAAAGACAAATAAAGTAGCATGCAATGTAGTTTCAAGCAAAACACAAAAATAAAGCTCTAAAACTATAGACTAGGTTAAAGCATTCCTACTTTTCCTAATTCCCTATAGTTATGGCTCTGATACCAATCTGTCACACCCCGACCGATGGCGGAAACATCGGGATGAGACGAACAAATTGCTCAAAACATCATAACACTATGTGACAATATTGATTTAATTCAAAATTTCATTTCAAGACTAAATGTCATACAAGATTCGAATAAAAATAGCAACATTGTTTCAAATTGTAACATAACAACAAAAGATAGATTAATCTGGGTGTGTATCTAGTCCACCCTAAACCTTGTTTCGTCTTGCATATCATCTCAATAATTAACCTGCAACATGTATTAAAATAGAGTTCAATGCAAAAGCAAAGGCGGGTATACAAGTTTGACTACATAGCATAATAGAATAAAAACTCATATCCAACATGTTACATAGTGAATAAATTTACTAGCAATGCAATTTTGGCGTACTATATGATCAAACCCAAGAATACAACGCATAAAATAGCCTAATCCCAATAGTTTAGCGGGGTGGTAATGTTTAACTTAACAATACCCAATAGAATAGCGGGCGGGGCGTTAATCCTATAGCGCTATAATTGTTAAGGGAGGCTAGCAAAGTTAATGAGCATATAACGACCAAATAGTTTACATAGCATACGAGAATAACAAGTATCACACATTGTTTCATGTTAAGCATGGATAGAGTATATTTAAAATAGTTTAAGTGTTATTTTGTATAATATACATGTTGCATCCCAAAGTAGTAAAGGGTAAAAGGGATCGAGTATACTCACACTGGTTGCGATTAGAGGTTTCTTCAAATAACGCACGAGTAAGGTTGGGAAATCCAAGAGAGCGAACGAAACTAATTATCCTAGATATGAAATACCACACGTGAACGATTTAATTAATTATTTATAAATTAATAAAAATTCCAAAACATTTGACTCTAATTAAGAAAATATATACTTATATTTGTGAAAATAATACATGATAACCACTATGATGGACTCTTAGTAATATATTATAGAAAATATCACACATCCATTTTCTTGTCTATGAAACTAATGCATTTTTAAACAACAGTGACGGTTATACATATATATATATATATTTTAACTTTCAGTTCATCTTCTTTCTTGTAATTACCCAGGTGAACCATAAGTCCCACTGTTTCCCTTTTTCTTTTGCTAAAACCCAACGGCAGTTTACTATAACTACGAAAAGGTAACAAACGAATCACCATATTTATGGACTCGATAAAATACCCAATCGATGGGAAGAAGGTATTTGTAGTAAACAGTAAAATTTCACAGCAATGATCTTTCTTATTATAGAATAGAAACATACGTAAACTGTTTGTTAAATTGTTTTATATATACTAGTTGATTTGGAAGTTGTATAACATATCAATAGTGGATCGAAACAAGGAAAACAAGGATTTAAGAAATGTATACCGAACCGAAACAAAGGAGCGAGTCGAGTTCCATGGTAAGCTCCGGCGAGTGCTCCGAGAACTCCGACGAATATACCGAAACAGAGTGACATGGACACAAAATGAATTTCCAGTCTCCGGTGAACCGTTCTCCACCCTCGCCTTCGTTCCTGTCATGACCACGACCGCTGAACACCACCGTAGCCATCACCGCTTACTTCGTCTCCATTTGTCATAGTTGGAATCATCACTGTCGTTTCCAACCATCTCCATCCATCCCGTACACCACCATACGCTACTGTCGCCAGTCATCACTACCACAACCACCTTATGTTTAAAACGGCGATCGAAACCTGTTGCATATACCGACCAAACCGAAAAGAATGGAAACGGCCTCAAAGGAAAATCATACCGAAATGAAACGTGGTTTCCGTTGCACACCTCCGACGTATTCTTCGATTCTCCGGTGAGAGCTTCCTTCTTACGGCGATGTTCGTGTCTCCGGCGGGTTGTTTATCGAAACAGAAGATGGGGGGATGGTGTCGAGATAGGATGAGGGTGATTTATAGATGGTTACGCGAAGGTATCGGGTCATGATTTTTGGCTAAGTTCCTTGATTGGTAATCAAAAATAGCAACGCGCGGGATTGAGTGATCACCGGACCATCAGATAAGAAAAGGAACATGTATTATATGAGTATTCAGTTTGGCGGTACAAATAGAAAAAGGAAGACCATGTGTTCGACTTTTGATTTGGGCGGCAAGGATGTAAGGGAATTTAAACGTATTAAACGTCCTTTTTGGAACTTGAGTTACACGGTGTATTTATAGTTTTGTTGTTTTCCATGATCCGCATGGGCTTTTTAAGCCATGCTTTAATTTCTATTTAGTTAAATTAAATATCTTATATCAAAACATGATTATATACCAAGATCTCATAATTTAAATCATAGTAATTTGAAACTTTGTTTCACTAAGACCACTTCAGTAGTAAACATTTTAAATTCACTAAATTGCAGTATCCTAATGTCCTTTATATATATTGTTCAAAAAAAAAAAAATTAAATTACGAGGCGTTACAGCACATGACACACCCCTCACAAAACTCTCCTCTCGGCGACAAGCAATAACCAGCAAAGATAAGCTAGATCACACTTAAAGCAAACGGGTGGTTGCACGACAATAAGCTTGTAATTAAATCGGTCCTTCGCCTAAATGATTTGCTAAACATGCACGTGAATCAAAAGAACTTAGAGGTTGTAACGTGGCAAGGCAAATGGGTTGGAAATGGAAATACATATGCGAAGTAGCTAACGATTCAACCCGGTCTTTTATTTCTAACTAAAACAAAACATAAACAACTATATACAAACTATCTCATTCATTATTTTTCATTTTCATTGCTTTTTCTTTTTTTTCTTTTCATATCTCTTTTTTTTTTCTTCTTTTTTTTTCTTCTTTTTTTTTTCTTTCGATTTAACAAACATAACTAACAAGCATACTGGAACAAGATGATTATACTAATAGACCGAGTCAAATATGAGTTAATTTTTTTAAGAGAAAGTAGGCACGGGTTAACAAAAGATCGGCTCAAAGCTCAAATGGGCTACTAAAGTCCAAACCCCCACCCCTCTCACTACCATGCTCATATATATAACTTATGAGGTCAAACCCCCCAAATCCCACACTCGCACACACCAAGACGAGGCTACCTAATTGCCCTTATCCTTTTCACATGCATATCAAGCTAAGGCCTCAAACCGCATTCAAGCACAAGTTCTAATGCACCACCACCCATTGCCACTCTCATCAAGAAAAAATGTATTCTAATAAATTCAAGTAGTGGCTCAACTCTCACCAAGAAAGAACAAGGGGATATGGGTTGCCGGTGTGTCATGCAATTTAATACTCAACTGTTCAATTTGGACCATTTTTTCGCTTGATTTTTAAAAATTTCACTTTTTTTTTCAAAATTTCCCCTCATCCCCACACTTGGGATACATTGTCCCCATTGTATGGTTTTGAAGGGAAGATCGCTTAAACCACTACAAAATCAATTGTAGCTTTTCCACTCAAACCCAAATTTCTTTTTGTTTTTTTTTTTTAATTCTTATTACTAAAAACACCACCAACTTTCACAACCCATCACTAAACATATCAAAACACCACCCATCCACCCAACCATGAACATAAACATGAATATATACAATGGTGCATAAAATGAGAACAAAACACGACCTGATCCATAAATCAACAGTGTTGGTAGTGATGCAGCCGTGGTGATCGGACAGGAACATAAGCATCTCTTGGATTCTCTGATATCTCAGCGAGGATGTTGCCAAACATCCCCACACTTGAATCATTGCATTTGCGAGGATTGAAACATAGTAACCTGCCAAAACACAAACACAACACCAAAACAAAACAAAACAAAACACGAATACAATACTCTACATCCTCGGGCTGCCTCCCGAGAGCGCTAAGTTTAAAGGTCTTCAGCCAGACCATACCTGATAAGCGTTACGGTGGTCTCAATGCACACTTACCGAAAACATTTCCAACGAATGCCCGGAAATTTACATGCCATCATAGATTTGTCAGTATAATTGGCATGTTAAGACTGCACCTGCGGGCTTTGCTAATCCACTTCATGATATATACCTTAATGTCTTGTAGTTTCACCCTTCTCATCTTCTTCCTCGAACCCTCTTCCCCACACTTATTAATTTGAATGATTGATAAGGGAAGAGGTTCTGTACACATATTCATCTCCTCATACTGTTCTGCCTCATCATCTGCACACACCATCTGATCCACCACTGACTCTTCATCAGATAAAGGACTCATTGGTGTGGTATTATTCTCCACAGCCTCCTCCTTCATGTGAGAATAACGTCTAATATCATCAGGTAATGGTGAGAGGCGTTGTTCTATCTCTGTCTTCATTTTTAAATTCTGACAGTTAGAAACTAAACAGCTGATTCGATCTACATCGGACAGGTTGGGTGTTGATAAATATTGCTCGAGTTTGGACAAAGTCACTTCCAGCATAGCAAGCTCTTTCTCCTCCTCGGTCTGATAAGTATAAACACCCTCGGGCTCAGAATATTCATTGGGAAGATATTGTCGATATCCCTGATACGGTCTTAAGATGTGCGCATCCATCATTTTTTTTTATTCCAATACTTTGGGTTTTCTGAATACACTGTGCACACATCATAATCATAAGTGTGATCGCGACCGCAACAAAAACATAGACCATCCGTCCTTGTCTCATAATAAACATCCTCGTCCCGATCATATCCATCCGAGTAATAATCATCCTCCATCTCTAAGTCATAATCATCAGCGTATGATGGAGGTGGAAGTTGTGAAACATAAGACACCGGTTTTCCATGTGCCCTCCTGTAGTGGGCCTCGTGGCAACCGATACACGGATGACGTGGACCCCCACACAATATACACGTAGAGAAGCTGAAATATGTGTAACGCACTGTCATCCTGCACAACACAACTCAACTACCAAGTGTAAATCACGAACATCAAAGAAAATCTTTTTGGGATTTTTAATTTTTTTTAACTAATACACAAGATAACACACGTTGCGCACTACTCCCCGGCAACGGCGCCAAAATTTGACGTGCATGTCGTAGGTACACGCAAATTTAATCCAATTACAACTAATAGCTAGCGGTAAGTTGGTATCGAACTCAGGGAGTATGTGGAAAATGTGTGATTTTATAGCTTTGCACTTAACTAAAATTAAACTAATTTGCAAAAATTAAAATTCAAGAATTGATTGTTTTGGTTTTAATTATCTAGAGTTACTAAATTAGAATACAAATCAAAGTTAAGTTTTGTAACAGGATAAGAGGGTAGTGATCATCCCGAGTTTCAGGTTCTAAGTGACAATCAAGGTTTATGTTCAACTGGAAAGAACTACATAGACATAGCTCATGCAAGATCAATTGTTTGTGATGAAAGGGAACTAAGTACTTGGATTCCTAGAACGCGAGGTTGTTACCCGATGACCAATCAACATATATCCAACCCTAATCCCTCCCATGATATCTCGATTGCCAACGGCACCAAGAACGTATGGTCTAGAACTATGATCAAACATACATCAACAATTTACAAACACCCAATCAAACACCATAATAAACTAACAACACATGCACAGTTTAATATTCCAGAAATTAAAGAACAAACATAATTGTCACAAATAAAACCTTACGCTCAAGACGATCACCAAGCAAACCTAGCTGCTCATAGTGTCGTGAATCGTCATAACAATCAAACCTTTGTCCAATGGAATCAAAAACAAAGTCTTCATATTTAGACCACTCAAGAACACCTTAGAACACCCCAAAAACGTCCCCTAATCAGTTACTAAACGAAAACCATGATTGGATTTGAAAAGACACAATAAAACATCATAAATTAGGGCAGTTACACATTTCTTGCTGGCCTCCACCGTAAGCTACGGTGGCCACCGTAGCTTACGGTGGGTCTCTACTACCTTACGGTGGAAGAAAAATGTTGGGGGCTACCGTAATTTACGGTAGCTACCGTAAATTACGGTAGGCTTCAGCATGCAATTTTGTTTTCAGCATAACTTTTTCGTTTCAACTCCGTTTTCTTCACCGTTTTCGCCTACGTTCTCTTAATTTCGTCCTCTATAATGCTATCCTCTTAATTCTTCCATACCAATAATTGATTTTTTTTCATTTATTCTCTATCTTTCAATCTCCAATCCAGTCGCGCCTGTTCGAAGCTTCATTCCCACACTTTTAAGCCCCAAATGTACCTGAAACACAAGCAACCATAGTTATCTAATTCTAGACAATTACCCGATTAAATGTGGGATTTTATTATCGTTTATACCACTTAAGGGTTGTCCTACGGATTACCCGTCATTGGGCCGGGTAGTTGTTTGGGTTTCAACTACCCAATCGCACAAGATGTTATTGGGCTTACACTGCTACTTCAGCCCAATGCATCCTGATCGCATAAATTTGGGTTTTATGTGTTTAACTGATTTGTTTAACATGATCTATGTGTATGCCATGATTGTTATGTGCTCGTAACTTGCTAGTTGTGTGTAACACTTATGTGCACTACTTGAACCTAGACCTGACTTGTATGGTAACCATGTTAGGACGTGGTTGACCACTTATAGCTCATGTGACCTTTTCGTGCATCTGCCGAGCTAATCTAAGGTGAGTTCACACTTTCTACAAGGCATGGGATTCCCGGTGGTTGGGAATGGGTAAAGGATTTAATCAGAAACTGCGTGACCTCCTGGTTTGGAACACGTACCACATCCTCTTTATTGAAGGGTGATAACATGTACTAAGGATTTAATCGGAACCTGCGTGATCTCCTGGTTTGGAGACGCATACCACATCCTCTTTATTGAAGGGTGATAACATTGATACTAGACCAAAATCTCTATCATGAAGTCCCTCATTTTATATCGACTTAATCATCGGGCCAATGGCGAGCGGGTCATTAGTTAGATAGCGCTATTTAGGTTGACAAGCCTCACACCGTGCCGCATAGGACGGGCATGAACTAATGGATCTGGGCACTAGTCAATGATGATAGACATTGACGTTAGGGCACCAACTTCCTTCAGTCAGTGGTCGATATGGTAACGGGTCTAGTGGATAACATAGGGTATCCCCCACTGGTTATGGTTTGGGAAACAAGGAACTGATTAACTACTGGTTTTCAAATCAACTTATGGTTTTTGGAACAACTTTAAAATGGACAACCAACTGTGAACTCGCTCAACTTTGTTGTTGATTCGTTACTATATGCCTTGCAGGTCGCTAGGTTGATAGATGGAGCTTGCACAGGAAGGAGAGGTCGTTGTGGGACATGGACTGTTGAGTTCCATGTTAAACATTTCAACTTATAAACTTATACATTGGTTTTTGACTTTATGCTTTCGCTGATAACTTGAATTTGATAAACTTGTTTTGATCGCCAATTATATTGTGTGGTTGGACTTTTTATTTAATTAATTACATTGTTCAATATATTTGGTGGCTGGATCCTGGTCAGTCACGCCTCCTGCGGTGATACTCCGCTTGTGGATTTTGGGGGTGTGACATTATTTTGTCAAGTTTTGTGCTTATAGGTAAGCATAATGTATGGGTATGCATTGCCATGAATTGGAAAGAAATAAAAATCGCAAGGTATGGATAACGAGTCAATGGTTTTGACTCGTGCCAGGTATGTATAAAAGGTTATGCTTTTGGTAGGGGCTTATGGCCTGACGAAAGACGGTTTGGCCAGATGTGGCAATTAGATTAACTCAAGTGAGGTATATCTAGTATTTGGGTAAAACAGCCATTAGAGCCAAGAACACGATTATGATGCGAAATTACGACCAAATGGATTTTAAATCACTAAACCGTTGGAAACCTTATGTCCTTAGGGACATAATAAAGCTAGATGGGATAATAAGCTGAATGTGCCTGCTAGTTTTTATTTAAACATATTAAAGTTTTTCCAATTTGAAAAGGGGCTAAAATGTCCTCAGACAATGGGTTTGGTAACACATAGACCAAAAGAATGGTTTGGGAACCAACAAGTTCAAACCCAATCAGGTCAGTGCACAATGCACAATTTAACAAAGTGCACAGGTCTGTGCACAGTGCATAGTTTAGCATAGTGCACTGGTAAGTGCACAGTTTAGCAAAGTGCACAAGTCAGTGCTAAGTTTAACAAAGTGTATAGGTCCGTGCACAGTGCATAGTTTAGCATAGTGCACAGTTTAGCAAAGTGCACAAGTCAGTGCACAATCTAGCAAAGTGTACATGTCAGTGCACAGTGCACAGTTTAGCATAATGCACAATTTAGCAAAGTGCACAATGCACAGTTTAGCAAGTGCTCAGGTCAGTGCACAATTTAGTAAAGTGCACAGATTAGTACAAAGTGCACAATTTAGCAAACTGCATAAGTTAGTGCACAGTTTAGCAAAGGGCACAATTTAGTAAAGTCCACACTTCAGCAAAGTGTAAAGTGCATATTTCACTAAAGTGTGTATTTCAGTAAAGTGCACACTTCGGCAAAGTGCACTTATTAATTGTCGCGACATGAGACGTCTAAAGGCGTTTAGGTTGCGATACGCGACAGAACCCAGTCGTTCAAACATTTCTTTTGTCATTTTCAATCCGTTAACACAAAATAAATATAAACACTAATTGTTTTTAGTGTTTATGACAGGCTTATATAAGAGCTGGTACCGGACGGATGATAAAGCACGTGAAGAACCGAACACTCTTAAACCGCCACCTCCTTGGAAACATCTTCTCAAAATATAAAATATGATCACGTGTGACAAAGTTTTATGTATAAAACCTTATCGTCTTTGACTATAATTTAATTGTGTAATAACCCTTTTTTGTCGGTTCGTCCGGGTTATCAGTTAACCTAGACGTGTAAGTTCTAAGTTTTCAAATTAAAGATAAAAAAAATTTGAGACGTAATTATCCGCAATTAATTAAGATTATAATTTGAAAGGAGTTAAGAGTGTTACATAAGAATGGTATTGTTTGTTTGTGAAATAAAGCAACGATGATTTCCTTTACAACCCTAGTAAGAGGATGACCTAATAGCAACGTTTGTGTACTAAACTTGTTTTAAACATTTTGAAAACTACCATTAAATTGGACAAAAGTGAAATACAATGCCACCCACTGAATATTAACTTATACTATTGGATACAGCATATAAAGACACTATACATGGGTTTCTTGGATATCTCATAAAAGTTCCTAAACATATTTCAAGGCGGATACAGTTCTTGTTCCAGACCAAACCGAAACAAGAACCGCTTTTTCAACAAATATAGAACAGAGAACCAAACTATATACCGTTTCTGGCTCTTGTTTATGTTACGTGCCAGTTTACTTGTTGCATGATTTTCTTTTTTATTTCCATGTTATTAGTTATTAGTTGAGTTAGTGGAGTAGTGGGTTAGATGGTTAACATTCTGTTTAAATGATTCTCTGTATATCCATAAGTATGAATGAAAAGTTAAAAAGAGAGTTATGTCAAAGTCTATTTCTTGCTATTTTCTTTAAAGATTGACCACTCAACGGGTTATATTTATCTAAATCCAGTTGGATCATATCACACCCCTGATCCATGTAAATTTCTTCGCTACCGGTATTGAATCCATAACCTTCTTCAACATAGAACAAACAATTGTTGATATGGGTCTTGGTACGAGAACAAGGGCGTTGAGGGTGCCTGTTTTGGGGTTGGATTTAGGGCGGTTGTCGGTTCTGGTGGCAAGAGTTTGGGGCTGTTTTTGGTGCATGCGGTGAAGGTGGTGGTGTTTGTTTTTGGGTTGGTTATGGCGGCGGTGCAGCAACGGTTGATGGAGCGGGTGGTGGCGACCGAGGTCGGATCTTGAGAAAATTAATCATCTCAACAATCATTGACTCGATTCAATCCAACGAATCGTTCCATTTTGGTGCATGCGGTGAAGGTGGTGGTGTTTGTTTTTGGGTTGGTTTTGGCGGCGGTGCAGCAACGGTTGATGGAGCGGGTGGTGGCGACCGAGGTCGGATCTTGAGAAAATTAATCATCTTAACAATCATTGACTCGATTCGATCCAACGAATCGTTCCATTCTCGAGCATCCATAGGAGTAGATCAAGACTGCTCTGATACCAATTGATGTGTACCCTTCTGATTAGATAAATAATAGCCGTTGAGTGGGTCAATCTCTAAAGAAAATAGCAAGAAGCACAAGACTTCGAGATAAACTCTCTTAACTTTTTCTTCATATTTGAAAATGTACGCCCCGCTTGCGGTATGCGCATATAATGTATACATGTGTGGGCGCTCGGAGGGCAAAAGTGAAAGGGCACTAATTTTAGCGTTATTTACTAGGGCTGTAAACGAACCGAACGAACACGAACAAGGCCTTGTTCGTGTTTGTTCGTTAAGGAAATAAATGTGTTCACGAACGGTTCATGAACACTTACCGAACGAGATTTTATGTTCGTGTTCGTTCATTAAGGAAATGAGCGTATTCACGAACACAAATAAATTTGGCGAACACGATGATGGATAAAGGTGGATGACCCAGAGAGTAGCACTGTAACTTGAATCCCTTGTTGTGGAACAGAGGTCGATCGTATTGGTTGATGCAAATAATAAGAAAGGAAAGGGAAATGGTGCATAAACAAGGTGAAATAGGGGTTTCTAGTTTAATTGGTAGGGTAATGAAATAAATAAAAGTTCAATAATACAAAAAGTATAGATAAAATATATGAAAGTAAAAAAATTTGTAATTTAAACACAAACATACGAAGATAAATGAACGCAAATGAACGAATGTTCACGACCACCTTACCGAACGTTCACGAACACAATTGAACGAACAAGACCTCTGTTCATGTTCGTTCATTTAGTTAATGGAATGGAATTTCTTGTTCACGAACATAGACGAACTTCCCGCCGAACGGTTCATGAACTGTTCGCTGAACGTTCGGTTCGTTTACAGCCCTGCTATTTACTAATTTCGTGAAAATAACGTTAAAAGAGGGGGGTGGTTAATCATGCATCATGTGGTGGCGTTGATAGCCGGAAGACAAGGGAGTACATGCACTAATCGGGCTTTGTCTTAATTGTTGAGTGTTATGTGTCTTTTGTCCAAGGCTTGATGCAAAATTACTATCGAGTCAGGGATCTCACTAGAATCAGCCTCTCTATTCCTATACGGGGTAGAGGTAAGACTATCTACATCTTACCCTCCTGAGACCCTACCTTAGCTTTGCTATTGGTAAGATTTACCAAGTATGATGATGATGATTCATATTTGAAAATGGAACCGTACTGAAAGATAAATAGCACTATCCCTAATAAGGTGGACCCATTACTTTTTTTTTTGGACGGTGACTTTCTTCTTGAGTGATCCAATGTTACACCGCCTAATCGGTGACCCTAGCCAAGTCTGCCCAGACTTACGTTGTCTTAACCGGGCTCGCGCTGGGTTGGCCAAACTTGGTTACGACGTTCCCCTGGAAACCGTACTGCCTTCACACAAGAAGCCTCGCTGAAGTACTGCCTTCACACGAGAAGCCTTCACACAAGTCTGCCCATACCCATTACTAACAAACTACCCTACTATTACTATCTATTACTATCTATTATTAATATTAATAACAGTCATTTTATTATATTATAATCACCTACTAATAAAAATTTTATTATATTATAATCACCTACTAATATAATAATAATAATTATTATTATTTTCTTTACTTTCTCAGTTGGATAAGTTTGGTATCAACCAATACTGGTATCAAAAATACAGGTACGGTCCGATTCATTATCGGTACACGAAGGTCAAAATCTGCACCAGCCTAGCCTGATACAGAAAACGCCAAAAGTCGGTACCGGATTGAGTTTGAAAATCTTTTAGTTCGGAAAATTCAGTACTGCTACACGGTACCATTTGCTCATCCCGATCAAGGGTGCCGTACAAACAACAATGGTATCGTACAACTTTTTCTTGTTGATTTTATTCAACTTTTAATGATTTCATTTTTTAGTTTCAGGGGTATGGATGAGCTCAGTGGCAACCGATACCGAAAATACCGTTTATGGTAACGGCATATGAAGGTAAAAATTGGTAGCGAACCGGTACTAGGAACGCCAAAATTCGGTACCTAATTGGTACTTAGGATCCTTCGGTTTGGGAAATTCGGTACCGGTACCCAGTATTATTTGCTCATCTCTGACCACGAGTTTCATACGAACAAAATCATTAACATACAACTTTTTTGGTTGATTTTCTTTCGATTATTTTTTAATGTTTTTTACATTTTCTTTTTAATCTTGTTAGTGGTTCCGCGTGCAACGCGCTCATAGTGATTTCAAAACACATGTAAACACAGATTAAATAACAAAAAAAGTTCGCCGCAACGCGGCAAGGATGATAAACCTAGTTCTATTCAACACACTAAACGGAACCAGTAATTAAAAATACCCACTAATTAAATAGCTAAGACAATTACTACTAACATATAGAATTGACTAATCCCCATGATGATTGTTGACACACGTGCCTTGGGTGAAGAATGCAAGCCGTATCATTAAGCACATAACACTGATGTGGTTCCAACTGAAAACTGATTGGCCAAAAGAAAATAGAAAAAAAGAAAATAGAAAGAAAGAAAATAGAAAGAAACAAGAAAGCAATTTAGACAGAGTTTTTAGACTAATTCTCATTCATATCCTTAAAACATCAAATGGCTTACATTATAAATACTAAGCTAAATAACTACCCACTATCCTACCATCTTGACCCAATATCTACAACTTAAAACATGCTTAATTAATAAATACACTACATACCAAAATAAAACTTGACAACTACTAGAACATGGAATGAGTTAGTGTGCACATAACAGTTTGGTTCTCCGGTCCGGGACATCAAAAAGGATCATCAACTAAACCTTGAGAGAAACTAAACATAAACGTTTTTAGACAACACATACAAACTCTATGGTTGTCCGTTGTTCGGGTTTTGATTATTTCTGATCTATAGATACAATATTCATGAGTGGGTTTTGGAAGGAGTTCATGGCCTTGTAAGGAGCAGCTTTAACTATGTCTACGGCTTACCATCCACAAACTAACTGCTACACATAAGTGGTTAATTAGGTGCTTAGAGGGTTATCTCCGTTGCATCGTTATAGGAAACCCTGTACTTAGGTCAAGTGGTTGTCCATAGCGGAAAGGTACAACGCTACAGCAGTTAGGTCATCGGATACATAAGAGATGTAAGACATGTAACGATTTGAAACATTATAGACTACTCTAGAATTCTTCTCTATATTGAGTTATATCATAACCCTAGAGCAACACCTTATACTAAATTTACTTTTTAGAATACTTTTGAAAACTAAGATTAAATGTATAAAAGGGAAATATATGCCCCCAACTGTATATTAACTCATACTCAATTACCTCTATATGCAATATTTCCTTCTTTGCATATATAGTTAATTATATATTTAATTAGCATATTTAAGACACTGCTACCGGTTTCTTAGATATCTAATGAAGGTTCTTAAACATGTTTCAACCTCGACACAGGTCCTGTTCCAAAACAAGAAAGCGTCTTTTTCAAACACTATAAAATGAAAAACGAAACTAAATACAGCCGGTTCAGGCCCATGTTTGGTTCCGTCGGTCTGGGAAAGAAAGTTGCCATCACTGACAGCATAATTTAACAGTCAACAAGCCTTTTTAAAGTTCAAAGGTTTTCGCTCCACAAACAGAAACAAACAACTCGACTTACTTTATTAGACAAACGAATCAAGATACCCATACCAATGTCGTTTGTTGAATTGTAGCAAGCTGGAATACGAAGGGTCCCACACTCCAATGTAAAGTGTTTCATCGTCGGGACTAAGAGAAACACCGGATACTTCCCCAAAGAAATCAATTTCTTGTCGTTTTTCATAGTTTAACTTGGCGTTGTAGACATGAACAAAATCTACAGCTTCAGCAGCCACCAAAAACTGCCCGTCTGATGAAAAATGAACCAAACGAATCGCGGCCATGTTGCCTTTAAGAACCGAGACTGGAGTTGCAAGATTTCTTATATCCCATAGCCTACAAGTCTTGTCTTGATTGCCTGTTGCAAAGATTCGGCCATCTGGGTGCCATGCGGATGCAAATGAGTAGTCCAGGTGGCCTTCCACTGTAGCAGCCCTCTGCCAAAAAAAAAAAACAAAATTAAAATGAAGAGGTAAAACAATATATTTGTATTCACAAGTTCTTGCCTTTCCACTTGAAGAGTCTACAAGCAATCCATCAAGATGATCACCGACCACAGCTATGAGTTTGCGATCTGGGCTCAAGGATGCATGCTGCAACGAAATAAAAACACGTCAAACAGGTAGAAAGTCATACGAAATGTATTTAAATGCATTAAACATTCTATATTATCATCGTATTTTAAGAAACACACGTTCACTGGCCAGGGAAAATGGAAATGATTCACGAGCTGAAATCCGTCCATATCATATACCCTCACACCACAATCGTTGTTTGACGTCATAAAATGCTTTCCACCGCTACAAAGTGACAAGAGTGTCAATAATATATTTCGTAGTATACACACAGAGATCACAATACATGTTACATAATTACCTCATGGCGTCGTATATCTCAATAGCAGTTGTTAGGGCAATGTCTTCATAAATTATTCTTGTACAAAAGCTAACACCTTCTTGATCTAATTTCTGCATCATTTAATAACATATGCACATAACATGATAGGGACGCGACTATCTCAACGACGTTTATACAAAATACAAGTTGACCGTTATTCCAAATAGAGATTAACTATGTCAGTCTATGTGTATGGCATGAAATATAGAGGTGTCAGACGTCAACTATGAGTGGGGTAAGATATATTGTATTGTTTGGATGTTGAATACTGTGCACCGTTATTTAGATTTTTAAGATTGTTGATTTTTGTCTAAGGATATTTCAGGGCAGTTCGAGATGGGGTGAGCAGAAAACCGAAACAACCGAAGCGCACAAAAAGTCGAAAAAAAAAAAACAAACCGAATAACCTAAAAATCATTTTGACTAACAAAAATAACAAAACTTAACATAAAAATTCAATGATTTTCAAAGTATTATAAAAAATGTCTTCATAAAAACTTTGGTAAAACATAAAAATAGATTAGAAGGTTAGGTTTATGTGAACAATATTAATTATAAAGGTTAAACTTAATTACTTAAATTTAAACATACAAGAAAGATTCTTAAATCTTGGATTATACTTTTTATTTTTGTAACTTACGTAATTTTGTTCCAAAAAACGAACCGAGCCGTTGCTAAAACCGAAACCAGATGTAACAACTAGGAGAACAAAAACTAATGCCATATTCCAGCTAAATAAGTTTTGGATGATTAAAATACCTTACACACAAGCTCTCCATCCGAACCTCCGGCAACAAGAAAATTATCTTTGACTGCTAACGTACTAATACGAATTTGCGTAAATCCTTCTAACCAGCTTCCTTCATGTTTCTGTGGGCCCAAATAAAGTATCAATAACATTTTAAAATATATATCAGGAACATTACGAATTGACGATCAAAATAAAGTACCTCAGTAGGTGCTACGTGCCCGGAGAAATCAAGAATTTCGGTTATGTTTTGAGACAGTGATGACCAGTGCATGATTGAATCGTCAGACACGACATACACATCATGCTTTGAGGTAGCCCATACCATGTTCCTTAACTGTACACATTTTTTACGGCAGTTAATAGAAATCACATGATTGAACGAACAGAATGTAACGGTGCAAACCTGAAAATGATCGAACGTAGGCTTCACTGATCTAGAATTATAAAAGAACTCATAGTAGTTATCACCCTTCGATGTTTGTTTGTATTTCTGAACACGTAAAACATTGCCGTGATATCGAAAGTGGAAAAAGTAATCACTTTTACGTATACAAGCAACAGGATTGTTAATTGTACCTTATCAGCAGTTTCACCAGATAAGGGAACGTCTTCATAGTTTTCATACTGGGCGAGCCTTCTATGTCGATATTGTTCCTTTGTTAAACGCATCCCCCTCCATGGAATGCCCTGAATATCTTTCCCGGTTCTTGCTTGAGCAGCGGAGGTATCAGAACCGTAACCATTTTGATCTTCATCATCTACAAAAACTGGTATGTACTCAATCTCATCATCGGTTTCTTCTTCATATACATCGTCTGAAGAATCTGATATGTCCCAGTCTTCCGCCATGTAATCTATTCAATCAGCTTCGTTACGCACATTCAATCAAGCATGAGTTAAGATACAATTAACTTCTTTATGAAAACCCTACTTAAATTGCTGAAATTTATGATCCAACACAATGAGTGAAATCAAAATAATAACAAAAATTACTTATAGAGCAAAAATTAGGAGAAGAACCTCTCTTTTTGTTTTCTGCAACAGATTCAGAAGTATGAATCAGCTCAATCTTTCTTCCAGTTGTGTTTAAAAGAAAATGGTGGAATATACATAGAAATGTAACACATGTAACACACCTCACGTTATGTAATGAATATAACGTGATATGATGTAATGTGATGTAATATGATATATGTAATGTGATATAACATTTATTATTTATTTTTTTAATTATATATATATATATATATTAGTTTATTAATATCATCATAAATATTTTATTAGTTACTTTTTCAAAGTTCCAACACATTATAAGATCCATTCCCATTCCCATCATTAATTCAAATGAAATTAATCAAAATTCTCCATCTTCAAACCTAGATCCCTTTAAACACCCCTATAGTTACAACGCTCTTAGTAAGTCAAACCAAAATTTCTTTTTCATACTTATTGAACGGAATACCTAGATCGAAGTATATCTGAAATGTTACAAACCTACTAAAAACCTAACCAAATGAACAGTAGGGTTTCCATGGTTAATTAAATCCTTCAAAAGTGGCGTACCTTTGGGTAAATTAAATGTAACTTAAGGAAGTAACTATGAAACTATAAGAACAATACACAAGATCAAAACAAAAACACATACATCCTATTGTATATCCAAGCAATAGTATATCCAAGATAAGAACGTGGTGTGATCAACTCTCGGGGAACATTGTAAAGCTTTGTTAACAAGATTAATTGGCATTACTAGTTAAGCTAGATAGTGTAGTTTTGACGGTGCTTAACCTAACTACAATCGGAAAGCAAATAACGTAAATACGGAAGACTATTGATTATTACCACTATGGATATAATATAATATACCTTTAGACTAGCTTCGGATAAAATTTAAGCAAAAGAATCTAAGATCGCCGTTTAAGTGATATATCAACTACAAAAGTTTACGAATGGAAAAATTCTCCCAATAGTAACTCAAAAGCATTTTTTTGTTTCTTAACAGTCACTTAGCTTTCATTAGGTGTTCCAATATTGTAAAAAGAAATTATAAATGTTAAAATATTTCAAAAGTCAAGTGACAAAAATGGAACATATATGAATTTTGTTCCAATATATGTTCTATTTAGAACACTTCATTTTTTAGAAGTTCACATTAATAAATAAAAAGAAACTCACATTCACTGGCCGAATAAAAAGAAAATGATTCACGAGTTGAGATCCATCCATATCATATTCTCTCACACCACAATCGTCGTTTGACGCTGTAAAATGTATTCCACCGCTACAAAGTGACAGAAGTAACAAAAAAGTCAGCGCACTGGCAAGAATATACTATGCAGTGTATATTTACATCACAACTCAGAATTACCTCAAAGTGTTATTTATCTAAACAGCATTTGTTTTCATAAGTTGTTCTTGTACAAAAGCTAACTCCTTTTTCAGGGTAGTTAAAGATACGTAATTCTTACCGATAAAAGCTTGTAAGTTGTGATATATTAACTTAAAAACTAATTATTGATTTTATCGTCAGTAAGAAGTCTCAATTTTAACAATTGATTCAAGGAAGATGGAAACAAATAGATCTGCATGCAAATTCAAAACTACAATCACTAAAGTGAAGATTCCAAATACAACAGTTTTGTGAAATTATATATTTACCATATATTACAGATACATATCAGCACAGCACAACCTCGATAAGGGAATGTTTTCATGGTTTCTGTACTTTCCCGGTTCTTGCTTGGGCATCGTAAAGTATTAAATAAACATTAACACTTTGAATATCTAGCATGTAACACTACATCTAACGTTTGATCATAAACTTAGACTAACCATATCATGATCATCGAGATTTTGATCTCCACCACTCTCTTCTTCTCCGTCCACATAGTTTGCAAAATCCTGTAAGAACACCCCCCCCCCAAAAAAAAACAAAAAAAAAAAAAACACACACACACACACACATCAAACAATAAATAAAGGCATTTAGTAAAGATAGCAATTGAAAATCCAACTCTAAAACAAGATTCCCAATTTAAATTTCAACAAAATCATCTATTTACAAGAAACAGTCTACAAAAAGGAATAACACATGCATACAATTAATGGAACAAAAAGGAGTATCTTATACGAGGCATAAAAACAAACAGTTGGTGTGCATGTAAATTTAACAGCTACAAATCTCTTCCTATAAAAGAAAGAAAGAAGACCCATAAACAAACGTATAATTGAAACTCAAAGCCTGCTCAAGAAACAGGAACAGAAAACAAACCCTAATTCAAGATTTAACCAAACAAAATCATAAAAAAAGAAAGCCCTAAGCGAAATGAAGAGTCGTAGAACATGAGGATCTCTCTGAGTTTTGTGTAGAGTGAGTTTCAAAAGTTGTGCGTGATATACGTTTCATCATTTGCCGCCACGTGGCCATTAGCAGCAGTTTATCATTCCGAGTCGCCTTTGGTGTTTAACCCGAACTCATTTTTGCTCAGAACCTAAAACCGGGGACGTTCGAACGTTTTTTTTTAGACGAGCGAACTACGAAAATGATCATGTCTATGTTAAATGGGTTTTTGAATTCTATGATGAACACTAGCAGTGGCGAAACTAGAAGAAATATTCAGGGGCGTTTGCCCGTTTGGGTCGGGGCGTTGTTGTGTGTTTGGCCTTTTGCCCGTTTGGGTCGGAGGTTGGTTTTAATGAAGTTAAATTTTCAAAAAAAAAAAAAAAAATCAGGGGTATCCTAATATTTTTTACCGTACAGTCATAAAATAATCAACAAAATACGCTAATAAATAAAGTTAAACAAATACCCAGGCCGTCCTTAAGAATTCGGACGCCCTCGAGGGCCCTGTGCAAGCAGACAACATAAGCCCCTGAATACAGACTTATTTAAAAAAACAGTAATAAGACGATTTTATGAGCGTTGAATATGAAAAAAACTAAATAATCTATTTTTTACTGCTTTTTTTGTTAGGTTTTAAGTTTAACTAGTGGTGTGTTACTTGCAGCCTGCATCGAAGGTGCTAAAGTTTGTAACGATATTAACTAATATTATTCTAAAGTAGGCTAAATCAAACACAAATGATATATAATCATATACTTTAAATACTAATCTAAGCATATACTCTAGATATTAATCTAACTATACAAACAGCTAAATAAATTTGTTAATTTGATGAGACTTAAACGATTGTGATCGTGCTAAAAAACACATTTAGAAGAATTAGATAAAATTTTGGCCATTATAGATAACCAAATAAGTGGCCAAACTAGTTAGATGTTTCACCATATATTATATTATATTATATTATATTATATTATATTATATTATATTATATTATATTATATTATATTATATTATATTATATTATATTATATTATATTATATTATATTATATTATATTATATTATATTATATTATATTATATTATATTATATTATATTATATTATATTATATTATATTATATTATATTATATTATATTATATTATATTATATTATATTATATTATATTATATTATATTATATTATATTATTTTATTTGATGAAGAAACATGAATAGTGATTTTTATATTATATTATTTGACGAAGAAACATGAATAGTGATTTTAAAATTATAATAATAGATAGTTTTTTTAACATTTTATAATTTATATTGTAATACTTAAATATTTTATTTACTTTTAACTTTTCACATATTTTCATATTTTTTTTCTTTTTCTAAACCATATTTTCTAAATCATTTATTTTCTATTTTTAATATTTTTTTCCTTTTTAAAATCATATTTCTTTTTATTATTTAATTTGTATTTTTAACAACTTATGTTCGTTAATTTTTTTCTCTTGTCATTCCCGTATAAGTTTTGTTAAAAACAAACGTGTATTCAAAATTGAGTATTTATTTAGTATTATAAACGGTACGATGTTAAACCGTACTGATGGTTTGACTTTATAAACAAAATGCTTCTTTTTCAAATAACGTTTGTTTGTTTAACTTATTAACTGCTTCGTTTCTCCGTAACACGCGGTCTCAACAAATCAAATTATTATATAGTTAATAACTAATAATATGACAAAACATTTTAATCTAACTTTTTATATAATTACTTATATAAAACTAATAAAATTACATTCTTTTGGACATCAAGATAAAAAAACTAATAAAATTACGTTCTCTCATGCATCAAGATAAAAAATAAATTAAGTAATAACAATCAAAGTAATAAAAAGTTTGATGTTCAATGAAAAGAAAGCCCAAATTAACAAAAAAAAAATAGAATAACATAGTTAATAAAATACTTATTGTTTTTTTAGCCGTACAAACATAAAAAGAACTATTAATTTAATATTAAACTTAATACTTAGTGGGACCTGACATTATTGGGTAAATCATACTTTTAATTAGAAGGACACAAGACCCAACAATTTATTATTTAAATATTTTTCAGTTATCTTCTTCATTATTAAAACTCATAACCACCACTCTGAAACAAACATGGTGTCCATCCCTTTCTCAAAATTCCGCTATTGATTCTTCATTTCTATTTCTTTCAGGGGTATCCTAAAATATGTTGAGGGGTATCCCATATATAAAACGGAGAAAAAAAGAAAGAACATTATACTTGGCCAAGAAAGTTGAGGGGTATCCCGGGCTACCTCTCGACAAAGCATAGATCCGCCCCTGAACACTAGAATTGTGATAGGAAAATGGTTTGATTTGGTAGTAAGATGTAAGATTCTAGGTGTTGATTACACACACTAGATGTTAAGACTTGAAAGCAATGTTAATACATGATTTTAAGTAGAGTCATGAGTTTGACAATAGTAGTAAATGAGCCTCGCCCACAAGATGCTCGATATAGTGCCTAAGTGAACCTTAAATTGTTGAAAACATAAAGAATCATGTAATTGACTAATTTGACAAATTGCGTGTGATATGTGATAATATGAGTTCTAAACGATGATGTTAATTGAACTCTATAGGCAAGTCGGGCGAAGCGTCAGGTGGACAAGCGTGAGTGGATGCACGTTTGAAGGATAAGCTGTTAGTGCATTTATGTCTATCGCCTTCGTCAATCCGAGCCGTAGCGAGAAACTGTTTTAATTAGCTTTATATTGTAATACCTAGATAAAAGGCAAGGTGGCAATATTGTAATTAATGAGAAATCTCATTAAAAGCATTGGCCTATAAATAGATCCTTTAGTGTTAGAATTAGGGCTTTTGCTCATTTGAAGTTTTAGAGAGCTCTAGATCTAGAGAGAGATTCTAGAGAGAGAAAGTGATTCAAGGTGCTTGTTCATGTTAGATTTCTAATCGAATCACGTTTATATTACGTCTTGTGTGTTAGGTCACGTTCGTGTACGGATTTCGCACGTCACACGTTCGTTTCGCAATCGTTTCGGAGCCAAAACCGGTCCTAACAAGTGCTATCAGAGCAGGAGCTCGATTGCACGGATCTATCGCACGATTTTGCACAGAAAATCATCAGAATCAGATCCAAATTGCATCAGATTTCTTCTATTTCTTCATCTTTTTCATTTGTTTCACGTTTTTCACTGAAAATTGTCAAATTGAACAGGTTTTTACGGTCGAAAATTGCTGATTTTTGGATATGTTGTGCGAAAACACCTGATCTACAATCCTACAAAGTTTCAGATCCTAATTCCTAGCCGTTTGGGAGAAATCTGAGTTTTTAGGTCCGATTTCGCGTGTCAACAGCTTCATTTCGCACGAAACACCCTATTTCGTTTGAAAAGTTCACCCATTTCGCACGTAATGCTCTATTTCGTATGAAGTTGACTATTTCGTTTGAAAAACTCATCATTTCGTATGAAATGATTTTCATTTCGTTTAAATGTGCCTATTTCGCTTGAAAAGTCCTTCATTTTGTGTGAAATACACCCATTTCATTTGAAAAGTCCTTCATTTTGTATGAAAGTGCATTTCGTTTGACTATTTCGTTTGAAAAATTTCATCTCGTTTGAAAATCACCATTTCGCGTGAAATATCGTCGTTTCGTTTGAACATGTCAGTCAACAAGTATAGGCGTCAATAATAATCTACAACAGAAGTCACATGTGATAAAGTTGTCGGCCAGAGTATTAATAAAAAATAACTTGTGTGAAAACACACGGAGATTCTCTCTTTCTCTCTCTCTATCATCGCCGCCCGGCAATCGCTAAGTGTGCTCGACGATGTATACTTCAATCTGGATAGTATACGGGGTTTAATCGATCGGATTGTAGGATCCATCTAGATCTAACCTTTTATCCTATCGGGGTTTCTGTGTCTTCCATCGCCGCTTAGGCTTCCTGTGGTTTCTGAAAAGGCTCTTGATGATGGACGGAGGGGGAGAGCCGGACAACGGGGGTCAGTGGCATGATGTTCACTACCGGAAAAATTCCAGAGACAGAGGGGATGGTATCGAATGGACCTTCCTGGTGCAAAACATCTCGGATAAGGTAACTAGGAATGTATTATGGAGGGCATTTAAGCCGTTTGGTTTTGTCTCTGATGCGTATGTCGCTAGAAAAAGAGATTCGAGGGGGAGGTGTTTTGGGTTTGTTCGATACGTCGGGGTAGAGAATAGGAAAGAGACGTTGGCCTCAATGAACTCTATGATAATGTTTAACATGAAAGTCTCGGTTTCGTTAGCCAAATATGATAAAGACCACAAGAGGATAATCTATTCACCAGATATGATGGGTCGGAATGTTTGGAGACCAAAGGATGGACAGCAACAAAACCAGAAGCATGGAGATGGTACTAGGAGGAATGGAAACAATCCTTCGAAGAACTAAGTGCCTAACCAGGGGCCGTCATCCAAGTTGTATTCTCAGGATGGAAGGTCGTTCGCGGACCTGTTCAAAGGATTTGTAGGGGGTAATAATAATGGGGCTAAGGTTGTCACTGTTGAGGGTAAAGGATCCCTTTACCCTATCCATTGTATTGGTAGGTCAGTACTGGGTGATGTCAGAAATGTTATACCAATAAGTAAAATGAGGCAATCTATTGAAGATGAAGGTATGAATGAAGTCGGTCTGTCGTTCATTGGTGGATTAACATTCTTGTTAACTTTTAGAGACAAGGAGTACGCGAAGGTTTGCATGGATATGCATGAAGGTTTTTTCAAATCGGTTTTTTCTAAGTATCATCTCTGGAATGGCGAAGAAGTTCCTTACAGTAGACTGGTGAATTTGAACATTACTGGAGTTCCTTTTATTATTCGTGACAATACCTTATTCGATAATATTGGTGGATTGTTTGGTAAAGTTGTAGAAAGATCGGCTTTCTCATGGCAGGAGGAGGATAATTCAAATGGATTAGTGACGATAGTGACCTCCATTCCGTCCATGATTGATGAGGCGGTAGTTGTTAAGTGGAATAATAAATCAATTGTTACTTGGGTGACGAGGTAGTTCTAAAATGGATACCGGATATAGACGTATCATCTACGTTGGAATCTCAGGAGTCGGAATCGGAGATGGATTCGGATTCAGAAGCGGAATCAGCAGAGATGGAGGATATGGAAGAGGGTGAGATTAGGCAAAATGTGGATAGTTCAGAAGCTCGGCATGATGAAGCTAACAAGATTGGCCGGTCGGAAAATTCTCCGGTGGACAATGAACAGTCTCTGGAAAATCAAGAGCCAGTGGAAGTCCATGGGTTTTCGTCAATTGGTGATGATCAGAATTCTAAAAGTTTGCATGGGGATGGTTCAAAGGTGGCGCATGTGGATGGAATTAATGCTGCAATAAATGATCATGTGGAGAATCCAAATAACAATTTTAATGTAGGGCCTAATAAGACAAATTCGGTGGATATTAATGGTGGGCCAAATAATAGTCTAAATGGTAATGATCCAGTTATGGGCCCAAATCTGGGGAAAAGGAATAGGGAGGAACGCAGTCCACCATCGATTAGGTCAACTCAGGGGCCCACTCAGAGGATATTTTATCAATCAAATATGCCCATTATTGAGCCGATAGATCTCAATACTCCTGTTCGTGAAAATTCTGGTAACAATGCAGAAAATAACCTTGGAAATAGCGATAATTTTCCTATAGATAATCCGGATGCTTCGGTAACCCCCACTGTAGAATTAGACTCCAGGGATTGTGTCTCGGGGGAGAATAATGGTGACTGCGCAACTGAGGGGATTCCATAGAATGCTCTCGGAGATGAAGTGGAGGCTATAATCAGAGTTGGGACTCTAATTGGGGTCGATCTGAACGGATTCGTGCCAGCGACTGAGAGGTTAGTAGCAGATGAAGGTGTCCCAAATGGTTTTAGATGAATTGCCTGTCCATAAATTTAAAGGGGGTGAGGGATAGCCGTAAATCGGATTGGATACGTGGCCTCAAAACTAGCTACGGGATTCATTTTATTGCTATTCAGGAAACTAAATTACAAGATGCGGAGAATTTTAAGTTCAATCAATTATGGGAAAGAGCTGAATTCAAATTAGCGGTGGAAAATTCTCAAGGAAGATCATGGGGTCTAGCGTGTATCTGGTGTCCGTCTGTATTCAGGTGCGTTGATATAATTAAAAGCAGATTCTTTATTGTGGTTTTGGGTTTCCTTGTGCAAACAGGGTGTAGAATCAATTTTATGAATATATATGCTCCCAGTGAGGCGGTAGGTTGGCGAGCATTATGGTCGGAAATCTTGGATGTTAAGAATTCATTACAAGGGTTATGGGTCATGATGGGGGATTTTAATGAGGTTAGGGACGCGAGTGAGCGACTAAATTCTGAATTTGTGGAGGCCAATGCGGATGTGTTTAATCAATTCATTCTTTCAGCTGGTGTGGTGGAATATAATATGGGTGGGGGAAACTATACATATATCTCGGATAATGGCAAAAAATTGAGCAAATTAGATCGGTTCCTTGTGTGTTTGGGTTTTAGGGAACAGTGGCCAAATGCAACGGTGCTTGCATTGGATAGAGTTGCGTCGGATCATCGGCCTATCATCCTGTCCACGGTCCAGACAGATTTTGGTCATATTCCATTCCGATTTTTTAACTCTTGGTTCGAGTTCCCCGGTTTTCTGGATTTTGTTTTACAGATGGGTGGCTCCTTCTCCTTTTCTGGCCCAGATGATCTTGCACTAGCTATTAAACTGAGGTGGTTAAAGAATAAGATTAAATCTTGGTTGAAAGTTGAGCAAAGTAGTAGGGAAGGTATCTATAATAGCAAAAAAAAGGAGATTAGCGAGCATAGAAAATTTGGCGGAAGAAAGAATGTTGTTGGAAGAAGAACTGGCTGAGAGGGCGGATTGTAGAAATTACATGGCTGAGTTTGATAGAGTAAAACAGTTAGATTTGAGACAAAAATCCAGATCTAAATGGGCTATTGATGGCGACGAAAATTCTGCCTATTTCCACCATATTATTAATGCCAATATAAGCACGAATAGGTTGAATGGCCTAATGATTGATGGTGTTTGGATTACGAACCCCTTATCAGTCAAGGAATCCTTGTTTGAGTACTATGCCCATCAGTTTACGGAACCAATGCCTGTTACGCCGGAATTGGTATGTCCAAATCTGGCTACCATTTCGGATAACGAGGCTACTATGCTGGAGCGGCCTTTTTCAGTGGAGGAAATCAAATCAGCTGTATGGGATTGTGATGGTGACCGAGCACTAGGGCCGGATGGCTTTAATTTCAAGTTCATTAAAAGATGATGGCCTATTTTTCCGGAGGATTTGGTTAAACTATTTAACAAATTCTACGACACAGGTGTTCTAAACTCGAGCTGTACTTCTTCGTTCATCGCTTTGATTCCTAAAGTTAAAGATCCGGTGAGTCCAACAGACTTCAGGCCCATTAGTCTTATTGGGGTGATCAACAAGGTTATCTCCAAAGTTCTGGTTAATCGGTTAAAAGGTGTCGTGGGGGGTTTAGTTTCTGAGCAGCAATCGGCATTCCTGGCAGGGAGGAATATAATAGATGGTCCTCTTGTGCTTAATGAAGTCTTTAGTTGGTTAAAAAAGTCTAAAAGAAGTGGCATGTGTTTTAAGGTGGATATTAACAAGGCATATGATTCTGTAAATTGGGCCTTTCTTGATTCGATCATGTCGCAGATGAAATTCCCTAATAGGTGGCGAGCATGGGTTATGGCTACTTTGGTTTCAGCTAGAGCCTCGGTACTAGTGAATGGGTCACCAACTCCGGAATTTGAATGCTCTCGTGGGCTTCGTCAAGGTGATCCACTTTCACCTTTCTTATTTGTAATTGTTATGGAGGCACTAACTGGTATAATGAAGAGAGCGGTCTCAGTTGGGTTGTTTAACGGGATTAAAGTTACTAATGATGGCCCCTCGTTGTCTCACTTGGTATATGCGGATGATGTAATATTCACCGGGGAATGGTCATTATCTAATGCTAATAATCTACGGCGGATTTTGAGATGCTTCTACTTGGTTTCTGGTTTAAAAGTAAATTTAGCCAAGTGTAGTGTGTATGGGATGGGAGTGGACGAAAAGGAAATCCAAGCTATGGCACATATTTTGAGGTGTAGACAAGGTACGTTTCCATTCAAGCATCTTGGTTTATTGGTTGGTGCTAATATGAATTTGGCCAAGAATTGGAAACCGGTGATTGAAATTTTCAAAAGTAGGCTATCAATTTGGAAAGCTAAAACACTGTCGTATGGTGGAAGGATAACACTAATTAAGTCGGTGTTAAATGCATTACCTACATATTACTTGTCTTTATTCAAGGCACCATTAAAAGCCATTGATGCTTTGGATAAGATTCGTAGAGTTTTCTTTTGGGGTGGGTCGGAAGAGAAAGCCAAAATGAATTGGGTGGCGTGGGATAAAACAATTGCGCCTGTCGAATATGGGGGTTTGGGATTTGGATCGCTAAGGGATGCTAATTTGGCCTTGTTAGCAAAATGGTGGTGGAGATTTAAATCGGAAAAATCAGGTTTATGGCGTAGAGTCGTCTGGGCAATTCATCATAAGGCAAGGGCTTGGAATGATATCCCGGTAAAAAATGCAGTTGCTGGGCCTTGGAGAAGTATTTACAGTATTTGGCAGCCTCTTTTAGAAGCTGATATTGATCTAAAGGCTGCATTCTCAGCAGTGGTGGGGAGTGGTCAGAATACATATTTTTGGTTGGATAAATGGGTCGAACCAGGATCGTTTTACCTGCATTTTCCTGAACTGTTTAAAGAGGAGGTGTATAAAGATTGTCTGGTTGCTGATCGGTGGTCTACTTCCGGTACTGGGCCTGTTTTTAATTGGGCTTGGGCTCATTCTGATCTCGGTCAAGCTGCATCTGTTCAGTTACAGCAACTGTTGGCAGTACTGAGCAGCCAATCTTTTTCGATGTCTCCGGATGGCTGGAGATGGAAATATGAAGTGAACGGTTCTTTCAGTGTTGCAAGTATCAAGCGAGTCCTTAGTTTAGTTGGCCGTACCAGCTCCGATAATGCTTTCGAGTGGAATAATTGGGTCCCGAAAAAGGTCGGGATAGTGGCTTGGAGGGCAGAGATGGAGAGACTTCCGACTAAGTGCGCGTTGGCCAGACGTAACATTCGGTTCCGAATCGTATGTGTATTTTCTGTGGTGATTATGAAGAAACCTGCGACCACCTCTTTGTCTCGTGTCAGTACACTCAGCAGCTTGGTTTAAGATCCAGCCGATTATAGCATTTGGTATTAAAGATATGTTGTCAATACATGCTTCTAGCCCGGGACCGAAGAGAAGGAAGATTATCCATGCAGTAGTTTTGGTGGCTTTTTGGAGCATATGGAAGACGAGAAACGAAGTGGTTTTCAGGCAAGCAGTTCCTAATTTTATTAAAATTTTAGATGAGATAAAGTCTATGGCGTTTTTGTGGATTAAAAATCGATCAAAAGTGGCCTCGCTATCATAGGAGGAGTGGAGTCGATTTAATTTAGGTGCTATGTAATGTTGTAATTGTGATATAATCTAGTGTAATCGGTGTACATTTCTTGCTACTATAAATAAAATCTTTTGTCGGCCGTATTAATCAAACAATTGCATGTGCATGTGGTTTATCATTTAGAGGTCCAATTAACTAGTAACAGTCCATGTGATCATATTTTGTAATCTGTTCAAAGAGGTATTGCGGCCCAATTAGATGCATCTTAAGTCAGAGGTTCATGTGATTTCATATTAAATGTGTCGGCCAGTAAATTGATAAGTCCCATCATTTTATCTTCACGAGAATAATTGTCCACTAAATTGAGAGGTCCAATTAGAAAACAATAGGTTAAAAATTCAATTGATATCAGATTACATGTGACTTTAATTGAACGGCCCAATCGAGTGAAAGTGTTGACAGCCCACTACATATTATCGGTTCATAAATTCACTGAATGTGATTCTCGATCCAAGAAATGTCAGTGCCTTTTGATTAAAGGCCCAATAAGATTCAAGACCTTAATTTTTGTCGGCCATTGTCTCTCTTAAAACAATACATTGCATGTGATTCAAGGTGATTCAAGGAGATAACATCAAGGTGAAAACCAGATAAGAGATTCTGAATGAAAAAACATACAGAGAAAGAAGCATGGCTGGAAACAGAATTGATGAAATGCAAGAAGAGTATGAAGATGCTGTCAGCTATAAAAGATGGGACAAGAAACGAGAGTGCTATGTCAACAGAGAGGGTGAACCTGTTGTTCCCAAGAAGGACATAATTTTTGATGATGTTCTTTTAGTAGTTCCTCGATCAGTCGAATACTATACAAATGTTGAGAAAGATAAAACAAGTGTGAAAAGGCTGGAAAAACTCATAAGAAATGTTATGATATCAAGTTTGAGGAAGAGGGATGAAGAAAGGATGAAAAAGAATGTTGATGAGATGGTGAACGATTTGAAAAAGGTTGCTGAGGAAGTTAAAGTTGATGCTGTTAAAGAAGAAGAAGAAGATGTGAAGATTTCTGAGGAAAAGAAGGTAGAAGAAAATGTTGTTGAAAAAGAAGCTGTTACTGAAGAACAGCAGGTTGAAGTGAAAGTTGAAAGTTCAGCTGATGTTGTTGGTGATGCTGGTACTGGTGAACAAAAGAAGAGTGAAGCTGATCAGAAGCAGACAGAAGCAAACACCGAGGTGCCAATCACTGAGGTAAAATCTGATTCTGAAGTCTTAAATGAAACTATTGAACAGTGCAAGAAATGCATGGAACCATGCAGTGCTTGTACTGAAAAAGACGAAAAGTTCACAACAAGAGATCTTGAATTCACTAAAATCGAAGAAGTTTTCAAAAATAAATACAAAGAAATGTTAGAAAATGAAAAAGTTTTAAAAGAAAATGATGAAAACCTTTTAGAAAAATGTAAAAAATTAGAAAAAGAAAATGAAGTTTTGAAAGAAAAAGTTTTGAAAAGGACCGAAGAATGTGATAAAAAAGAAAATGCTTTTCAAGAAATGAAAAAAGAATATGATTCAATAAAGTTGGCTTATCACATTACTAAAAAGTCATATGAAGATGTGAAAGGTCAAATGAAACTTGTTCAATCGAGATTGAGATACTGTTCTGAAACAACTGATATGTTTAAGCGACAGTATGAAATAAAACAACAAGTTGTAAATTCGTACATTGAGGATGTTGCTAAGCTAAAGCGTCAGATTGCTGATTTAGAACAGGATAACAACAAGTTAAAGAGTTATCATGCGTCATCATATGTGTTTGAACGAATTTTCAACATAAAACCGGATGGTAAAGATTCTGAGCAAAACAAAAAGGGAATTGGCTCAGAGTTTCATCAAGTTCCACCACCGGAAAAAATTTGCATTTTATGATGATGAAAAGGTCGAAAAAGCTTTCAACATGGTCGATCAATTACCAGAAAACATTGACGTAACCTATTCCAAATCTGATGATTCTAGTGATTCAGAGGTGGTAGGTAAGGTCGTTGAAAGTGTGTTGAAAGAAGAGTCAGTTGATACAGGTAAAGCTGAATCACATGATGAATATGAAGGTAATTTTCATGATGGATATCTGAAAAACTCAAAATCTGAGAAAAATTTGAATGATGATTCAAAAGGATTGGTTTATACCATGATTGGATCGGATAAATTATTCTTAGATATTGTATTCCCGATTCAGAATGTGATTTCAGAAAAGATTGACAAAGTTTTCAAAATGGTTGAAATTGAAAAGGCTGAAATTCCAAAGTTTATTGGAAAAGGTCACAAAACTTTTTATAACAAACCTGGTGTCAAGAAGAAAAACATGAAGGCTGGGTTGGGTTATAAGATGAAACAGAATTGGAAGAAAAATGAAATTCCAAATTATCAGGCAAAAATGAATTTTGTTCACGGAACATGTTCTGAAGAAGAGAAAGAACTCCAATTTAGAATTCTATGCTTAAAAGAAAAAGCAACAACCACAGGTCAAAGATGTGTCCAAGAGAACATGTTTCAAATGTGATCAAACTGGACATCTTGCACGCAAGTGTCAAAATCTGACACCTGTTGATGTTGAGTCGAAAAAGAAGTCTGAAAATGCTGAGAAACAGAAATCTGAGAATGTGAAACAAAGGTTAACCAGATTTGATTCAAAACAAACTTGGAGATACAACACAAACAAGTTTGTTTCGAACCAAACTTGGAAATCAAACCCGAATAGGTTCAATTCAAAACAGAGCTGGAATTCTCACCCACTCAGATTAAGAACAAAACAGAGTTGGAGAACAAATGTCGATGCAACAAAACCCCAACAGTTTTGGAAACCAAATGTTGTTCAAAATCAAAATGTTCAAAAAGAGTCACATTTTTACAAACGAGGGACTCCAAAAGCTCAAACATGGTCTGCTAAGAAACAAATCGCTTCGGTAAATGATGAAAACGTTGAAATCAAAATTGACAAAGTCTTTGTACAAAATGACAAAGATTTTCCGAAGTTGAATGAAGCATATTGTGTAGAAATGCCTAAGGTCCAACAGACCTGGGATAATTTGTTCAAGTAATTGAGTAAGTGTAAATGTGCAGGTGCTTCCGAAGAAAATCAAATGTCAACAAGAGGAGTGTCGGAGCAGCCTGGCACGAGGAGAGAAGGCTGCTGAACCCTGTGTTGGTTGAAACAGGGAGTTTGTTTGTTTCTGTATATAAATACACCATATTTCAAAAACCCTAAAAATTTAAAAACCAAAAATATGTTTTTATTTTGTCAAAAATTTGAAAAATAAAAAATACGTTTGTTTTTAAATTTGTCAAATATTCAAAAATACAAAAAATATGTTGATTGAATATGCCGAAACCCTCACGGCGGAACAAACATGATTAATTTCACAAGATTGAAAAAACGGTTTTCAAACTGTAAAATATCAACGTGTTGTAAATTATGGGGGTAATTACTGCTTCATATGTTATATTTTCTGTAATTCAGTGCACGAAAAGCAGAAAATGGATGGCGTAACAAAGCTATCTACATCGGTTATCAAATTTTCTAAATGGTTTTGCATTTTAGGGGGAGTAAGAATATTTCAGAAAATACAAAAACATTTGAAAATCTGAAAAAGCAAAAAACATGATAAAATTCTAAAAAGAGTTTTTGTGTAAAAAGAGGAAATGATAGTACATCAGTAGACAATCAAAGTACGCTAAAGAAATGGATCTTTTAATGTGATAAACGATCTCACTGATGATATGCCAGTAGGTTTTTACACGCACAGTAGATTGTTTTCGAGATATAAACCTGAATATCAAATACTTTACTTATCTCATGGGGAACATCTCTCGGATATATGGGTAACCCCCGAAATCTTGTTTGAGAGATTGCCTGATTCTGAGATACTAGGTCTTTATACTGTTTGATATCTAGAGTATTATACATGGTCTTCTGATTTTGCGGAAGCAATGGCCTAGACCTCGTATAATACTTTAACGCGCTTTTTAAAGCTTACCCTCTGCATAAAAATTGAAAAATATCGAAAGATATGAATCAATTGCAGTTGAAGAAAAGATTCCCTAAAAGGAACACACCTAAAGTCGAGCCTTCATCTCTTTGACTGAACGGAAGTTCATACCTGAGCTCTCAAGGCCTCGCACTAACCCAGATACAGATACCAGATTGGTATATTCACCTATAAGACTGAATATAGGAGTCTGGATACGGGAGTATATTCTGAGGTGGGACACACGAATAAGTTTAAGTTCTTAAAACATTAATCTCGTATCTCGAATCAATTGAAGTTTGTGTGAAAATTTAAGTGGATCAGTATACTGACAATCTAAGTGAATCGTTTAGAACTTAAAGTGTTTAAAGCTCAACGGTACTAGTGATTTGTCAAAAACTGATATGATCCTCTGACACGAACTCAAACAAAAATATTGTCTGTAAATATGTTTGTAAATATTTCTTTACTGCGTTATTTTTAAGAAAAATACAAAAAGATTTTGATTTTGCTTTATTTTCGACAACCGATGTCTGGGATGCTGAGTTTCAAAATCTAAGTATGTTGATTGTGTTTCTGAAAATAAAACAAGTTCATTAATTTGAAACTTGAATTTTTAAAATTAAAAATCAAAAACAGTTTGTGAAAGTCTCCAAGGTCATTAAGTTGGACTTGGATGATTAACTATGAGGGATTTGGATGCTCATAATGTTAAAATCTGTAAAAGAGCCAGTTTTCGATTTTGAATACTAAAATTGCCAAATATATGAAGATTGTTAATAGGGGGAGTGAATCAAGTATTTCTGGATATATTCATATTATTATATCTTAAAGCCAGAATCTTGATTTAGAAAATTTAATAGAGCCAGGTCACTATTCCTAGACAATTAGTTGATCAAAATGTTTGTACTTATAAACGTTTGAGATTTGCAGATGTTGTACCAGACTACGATCCCGACAGCCGAGTCTAAGGGGGAGTCTGAAGACGAGCTCAACGCAAGAGGAAGCGTGGATTCAAGTAGCCATGTAACTATTCTGAAGGAGCTTGTATACAGAAAGCCAGGTGTCGATCCCAAAGCACGGAAGCTTGATGAAAGGGAGAGCCTGATGAAGAAATGAGTCTACAGAAAGGGGGAGCTGAAGCTGAAGACAGATCCACGGGGATTCTGTTCAAGCAAGAGGGAGTCTACGTTGATGAAAACGTGTTAAAGCTTCAAAAAGACTCAAAGAGAGAGAGAAAGACAAGACGCTACGAGATTGACTGCGGCAATATCCAAGGGGGAGTCTGTTAGTGCATTTATGTCTATCGCCTTCGTCAATCCGAGCCGTAGCGAGAAACTGTTTTAATTAGCTTTATATTGTAATACCTAGATAAAAGGCAAGGTGGCAATACTGTAATTAATGAGAAATCTCATTAAAAGCCTTGGCCTATAAATAGATCATTTAGTGTTAGAATTAGGACTTTTGCTCATTTGAAGTTTTAGAGAGCTCTAGATCTAGAGAGAGAAAGTGATTCAAGGTGCTTGTTCATGTTAGATTTCTAATCGAATCACGTTTATATTACGTCTTGTGTGTTAGGTCACGTTCGTGTACGGATTCCGCACGTCACACATTCGTTTCGCAATCGTTTCGGAGTCAAAACCGGTCCTAACATAAGCTCTAAGGTACGTGACTTGTTGGTTCGTTACATTGCTATAGACAAGTTTGGTCATTGATGTGTCTTAAGTAAGATAATAGCAAAATTGGATGCATTTGGTATGTTTGCAAAATGATGGAATTCATTAAAACAACCAAACGGGTCAAAACAAAAGAGTTAGATAATTGGTGGTTTTAAATGATTTGAATATCACGGCAATAAACCAGTAAATTGGATGCGTAAGCCGAGTATCATATACGCTAAAATTTGATTGATGAACCTTAGATTTGGGTAAAATTTAGAGAACTAGAATTTCCTTGAATTATTGACAGAAAAACTTATGCTTGAATCAAAGATGTCAAGCGGACATAAACGCGTATGCAAACCATGTACTGGGAGCGAAATACGCTAGTTTTTAATAAGCCCGTAAATGGGTAAAATGGCAAAGGATTAATCCTCACCATAAGATATGAGAAATGGTGTTAAACCAAACGGGTCGAATAACTTCATAAGGGATTTATAAGTCGTTAGTTTATAAATCAAGATTTTACGAACCCGAAGTGTTAAATACGCAGGTGTAACACCCCGTGTTACGAAAGTCAAAGTCAAGATTAAAGTCAAAGGAAGAAAAGATTGCTAATTGCGATCTGTCACTCATTGCTTAATTATTGATTTGACTTATTCGACTTGTAATCGAGTCTTTTATTTTAATCGCTTTAGTTGTATTATGTGGAGTATCTATTAATAATTGAGGTTTAATCGATGTTTATCGCATGTTTTATCGCTTTATCGCTAATTGCATCGCAATCACGCTCGCACCTGGATTGGTAGATTCTGGATATTGTTTTACGTGTGTGTGTTACTTATGTGTTACTTGTGCATGTTTACTTTATGTCTGTGGTGAATAATCGAAACGCAATCGCAACTCTATCGCAACACAACTTAATCGCAAACGCTAAATGTGAGTTATTTATAATGATTGTATGTTAGATATAGTATTTGTGGGTTTATTATTAATCTATCGCATCGCATAATCGAAACTCGCTGAAACGTATCGCAACGCTCAACACGCGAAACAAAACGCCGAAAACCAACTCGTCGGAGCCACTCGATCGAGTGGCCATCCGATCGGATTGCCATCCGATCGAAGTGTCATCCGATCGGTGCCATCCTATTCGACACTTGTGCACCTTTCCCTTTTTGGCAACCTATAAATACCCTCCTGTCACATCATGTGTGATGTGACAGCTCTCTCACTCGACCAGCTCGCTCAAGGCCTTCTTTCTCTCGATTTCTCGCGATTTTTGTAAGTTTTCAACCTAAATCTTGTACTTCTATGATCTACACACACTTCTTCATCATTTTCACTTTTGAATCTTAACTTTTAACTGTGAAATCAACGGATTTAAGGTGTTCTAGGGTGATGTCATCATGGGGTTCTTATGAACTTCAAGTTTTGACCTCATTCCACCAAGGATAACTCAGATCTGAAGGATTTCCACATGATTAAACGTTGTTTTCGCATATATCTAAACATGATCAAAGTTAAAGGGATTGAAAGAAACATTCCAACCTTCTTTCAACTCTTTTACACTCAATGCACTCAAAAGCGATACAATCAGAGCTCATTCAGGCCTTCTACTATTCTCTAGTGATGTGTCGGCTTGAGATCTGGATCCTGCCAACGAGACAACCGATTTCGGGATGAACATGAACAACCGTCAAGGAACAGTCAACTGATCGGATTAGGGTGATTCCTGTTCGATCGAACGACTTGGGACTTGCCAAGGTTCCATTGTTTAGAACGTTGTCATACAGTGTCGAGCAAACCGCAAAACTTTCAAAATAATCAAGTTCAAGACGATCTGAATGCACTTGGTTCCACACTTAAACTTTTTCTTCAAACTTGCAAGGCTCTGAACGTGGAACGGATTGCCGTCCGATCGGAGAGCCATCTGATCGAATGATCATCGAACGTGGAACGCAGGTATATTTTTACAGTCGTTTGAAAACAGGTTTCATGTAAAACGGATAAGAGTTGTGAAAGTTATGAGTAAATGAGTAAAATATGGCAATGCTGGGCAAAATGCAGACCCAGCAACGAACATTCTTTGAAAATGAGGCTGTCGCTCCCCGCGACAAGCAAAGAGAATAGCCATCGCGCCCCGTGAAGGCTCACGCTAATACAGATCGCGGCCCGCGAGGGCCCTTATAACTGGGAAAAAAAATGTTGTTTTGTTTATTTTGCTTTGCGAGCTTGTTTAAATATGTTATAAAACTCTCATAACTAATGTTTATGACGGTTTTGATTATAGGTGAACAATTTGAACTTTTGGATGACGATCAAGCTTGCGAAGGAACCGAACACACATTAACATGAAGCTTCCGCGTTATCTTAGTTTCTTCTATTAGTTTTAACTCGTGGAAACACTTTATAAGTATGTTTGAATGTTTTAAACTTTAAGTGAACATCGTTATGTAGATGTTTTTGTAGAATGGCATTTTTATATAAATATGCCAACTTCTAATTATAAAGTATGTTATATTTTGATAAGGGTCTTACAACCCAAAAGTGTAAAAAGTAAAGAGGGTGTCGAGGATACTCACGGTTTTGCAAAGCTTCTTTTGATAGTCCGCGAGTCGAAGGTTGAGAGCGTTGGAACACCAAGGTTACCTTACATCGGGTAAATGAAGGTGTGAGTTATTTGGAGTTGAACGGAGGATTCAGATTGGAATTAAAGTATAAAAGTATATATAAACATGAAAGTATATATCGTCTAAGCACTCGGTGTGACACTAAGTTTTTGTGATTTCATGGGTCCTGATTTGCCCGTTAGAATCAACAGACGAGGAACTTAGAACTGGGATAGAAAGATAATCGAAGCTCACAACATTGTTCGTGCGAGTGGAAAATTTCTAGTGGTGCGAAAGGGCCTGTTCGAGGCACTTAACCATTAATCGGTTAACTTTTTGATTTCGGTTATGTTTTATATATTTTATTATGTTATATAGTATTATCAGTCTAGTAAGTCAGAGAGTTCATGGATGTCAAGCATGGGGGTACGAATACCTCGTTGTATGATTCACCAAAGCTGAAAGTTTATCGACATAGTCGACAACTTGGTTGGTCATGAATAAAATAAATAAATACACATATCCAACAGCCGAATAAGGACAACCCGGGCGTGTCATTCCCAACATGGCAAGTGTTGGAGGCGAGGCGGGGTTAACTTATTCTGAGTCTTGGAGACTGCTTGGGTGTTTGTTTACAAGGTTCGTTTATAGAGCTCCCACGATTCACACTTCTACCAAAACACAGGTTCGTCCATATTGAAAATGCCGAATCCCGGATGGTTTCTGTGACAACTCGAGTTTTCATAGGTCTTTCCCCCGACACGCTACTTGTTGCAATCGTGCTTTTTGTAATGGCGTGTGTTGTAACTTGCATATTTGATGTTGTAACCTACTTGGTGAATCATTGATCTAATATGATGTAGAGTTGCTAATGGGTAATGAAATAATTTATCTCAATCCCAATGAGTTGATAATGTTAGCAAATTTCAATTAGTGGAAATAATGACCCAATGCAAGTAGCAACATAGGATTAGCTTTGGCATTGAATCATATGATTCATATTTGTCGGCCATGTGAGTTAATATATCTAGGCCCTTATGTCACCCATGTGATTTACAATTCTAACTTGTAATTGTCGGCCACCCACCTCTTAGCCAATGATTAGTCATGTGCTAATATATCCAGGCCTATCAAGGACAACATACCGTGAGCCCATGTGGAGTTGTGGGTGCGGTCCAATGGTTATGAATTAGAGCCCTACACGGATACGCATATATATATATATATATCAGAATAGGGTTTAACATTGGCACATAGCAGACCGATCAACAAACCCTACCTTCCCTCTCTTGATTGCTGCGGACGTAGAAACCCCCCCCCCTTGTATTGCATCGGCAGTAGGACTCCCTCCTCCTTCGAAGTTCTTTCCTCTTGGAACTCATAGTATCATACATCTTCGGGTAAGTATTGTCGTAATGATTTCAATTTAGTTGACTATTAATGATTATGTGAAAGGTGTTGATATACATATACGAATGATTGCCACGTGTAGTTTATGATATAAAAGATTATGTTCCATGTGGAATCGATGATCATTCACTGATAGTTGGGTAATCTTATAAATCTTAAAACTAAATTGTATGTGGTTAGGAAGTATGCCTGCTTTGCTTTGATAACTTTGTATGATGTTGTGCTATATGAATGATCACTCACGGCTGTGTGAGGCCATCAGAATGATGGTTTTGTGTTTATGGGATTTTGTATTAATAATCTATACACTTTAATAATGATAATCAGTGATAATGAGTTGTTTTCGTTTGTATATTAAACCATGCCATGATGCCAATGTATTCATGATTTCTATTATGGTTAATTGATAAATTAGAGGAGGAGTATGATTATGAATTAAATCAAGAATGGGTGTTGGCTTAGTGGATCTTTGGTCCAATCATATAATGGCACTTAGTACATGAATCAAGATTGCATTAAAAATTGATGTAGGGAATTATGAGTGAACATGTAATTGCTTGATGTTGGAGTCTGACCGATTGGTATTGGCTGCATGGTTTTGTATGGTCAAATCTGACTAATAATTATTTGATGGTGTAGAGTTTGCTTTAAATGTTGCCTTCATTAAATAGGGGTGTATATTGCATGATTATAATAATAACTATAGTGCATGGACACTAGGGTTTGCTGATGACAACATGAGCACCACGTGAAGGGTTGGGACTATCGATGAGGATAGTAAGTGGAAACATGTGGATCGATCATGACTTTTGTAGGGGAGGTAGTGGCAAACTGTCGATATAATAGGGTAGCAAATGTACAAAATTCTTAATCTAGTATTCTAGAATTCACTGATCGATTATGGTTCTTAATGTGTCTGGATGTTATGGAATCGATTAATCTGAAATAACACTAGCCGAGCCATCTAAGTATGTGATGTGATTGATTCATATGTTGTTTAGGCCGCAAATTGCTGAATTAAGGATTTGTGCATATTATTTGATAGAATGATTGTTGTTATCCATGAATGAATGTTAATTAGAATGTATGAGAAATATATATTTATGTATATGATTCGAATGTTTATTATGCGACTAAGTGATAACTTGTACCCTAACTTACGATGAGAATAGATGTTGGTATGAATACTTGCTACAACCTGTGTGATAGTACAAACTATACTTGTTATACTTGTTACGACCTGTACAATGTGCACATAAGATTGTGATTTACATGAATGTGAAACTGATTATCACTGGTGATCCTAATAGGATTTGATTGACCAACTGTAAACGAATATCTAGTCTTACCGAGCAAAACTAAGGTGAGTTCACTGCACTTTTCTCAAGCATGCGTCCCGGTGGTTTGGGACAACTGGTAAACATTTGGAAGGGAAACATTGGGTAAAAAAACTTAATCGGTTTTGGTTATTGCCTGGAGGGCAATGGGGGTGATTAGTTGATAGCGCTATTAGGTGGGAAACCTCACACCGGGCCGTAAGGACGGGCGTGAACTAATTATCTGGGTATGGCTATGGTTGTTAGAGGCACACTCCTCGGATACATATGGGCACTCTCCCTAGGGTATCTAACGAAGGCAACATAGCAATCGGTCGTTAAGGGGTACCCACTCCCCGGATACATATGGGCACATTCCCTAGGGTATCTAGCATGAGCAACATTGTATCGCAGCGTTAAATCGTATTAACATACATATGGTAATATAACTTGTTAACAAAACCTTGAACTCACCAGCGTTGTCTGATACACTTGTTGCATGCTCGCAGGTCGTTAGATTATATGGATTTGGAACTTGCTGTCTGAAGTAGCTGGAGTGGTCATGGGTCGTGCTGATTGGATACGAATGATGGGTTTATTGATTACATACATTTAATTTGAAACAGTTAACTATGTTTTCTTTTATATGCTTCCGCTGAACATCTTGGTTTTCATTTAAGCTTATTAACAGTACTTTTCAGTAATAATTGATGATTTTATTTAACATCTGTGATTGGTTCAATATGATTAGTGGCTCGTTATTGGTTTGTCACACGCCTAACAGGGACACTCCCTAGGTGGTATTTTGGGGGTGTGACAGTTTGGTATCAGAGCCACTGGTTATAGTGAACTTGGTTTTAAAACGTTTTCATAAAACCAGACTATAACCGAACAGTTCTGAAATCGACCATGACACTCAGCTTCAGATTGCAAGGTTCGTTTTTCATTTACCTTATGCATTATGTGCCTAGCGTACACCTACTTATGACATTGCATATGGCTACACACTCAGCACTATAGTATGATTGATTACATGTAATTATTTGTCTACCTTATGATGCATTGTTAGTATGGCATAACCTCTAGACTTTTGTGATCTTTACTATCTTGACAACGTTCGTTTTGCTACTCGAATCTAAGGAACCTTTTGACACAAACTAAGAGGAACTGAGATAAACATGCAAACTACATTATCATTATGGGTGCACACATAATAATAATGTGGGGTGCATGTGAGTCCCAGTGAGGCTTAGCAAGTGTGAAAGGGATTCTGACTCATTAATCGACATAACTGGGGATTCAACAATCTGTTGGGGTTATGGCGATGATTGACTTCAATTCAATCTTGATCCTTATTCTTTCCACCATTCTTGTGGATGATGTGAATCTTTGTGTAACCTGTGATATTTTTTTTATTTGCTTATAACTTCCGTAGCGCTAGTAGAAGTTCTCATAAACCACTCAACGACTAACTGGAACAGTTAAACCCATGCGGTAGTTGATAGGCGCAACTATTAGACCGAAGATGTTCTCGAACACAATGAGCTATCATCACGGGAATCCCTCATTATTTTTCTTTTACTCATGTAAGAAACTTGGTGAAACTAAGATTCTCATCAGAACCTGTTATCTCGATCTAAACCCTACAAGACTCTTAGTGTAAGCTCTTCGACATCAGCATATCAACGTAGTATGAAGAATCCCTCGTACACTAATACTTTACCCCTTGCACTTAACTATAAAATTCCCTTTGGCCCCATTATACTGCCTTGTGACTTATCGTTAGTCTAACCTGGTTTTCATCCTAACATATCTAACTCTGCAAACGGATTTCCATAAGAACAGTTCCATCATTTCAATATTGAACTCTGAAAATGGTGATGTATTGTTATCATCACCATACCATTTTGAACGCCTTTACACGCCTTTGTAATGAAACCTCTTGGCGACATATGTGATGTCCCCAGTACACCCGTCTTAGTTCAAACCTTCAAACTTGGTTGCATACATGTTCGACTAATTGCATACTCAATTACTTACATGGATCTTAGTGAATCTATTCTTATTCGCATACAAGCAGCTCGACAACTGTAGAGAACGCTCTGATTTAACCGAGATGCTGCAGACTTAGCCAACTATCACCTTCATAGATAATTCTTCTTGCGCCAACACCTTCAAAGTAACGCTTCCATCGACTGGTACATCACTTTATTTCCATTTATACTTCTTGTTTGCGACCAGCTACATCCTCATCATCGGATTTGCTACTTTTACTCATGATTCTAAAACAATTAGATGGAACAGATTGATGATAACCGTGTTTTGGTATATTCTTCGCGTCTTATCTTGTTGTGCTAAAATGAATACCATAGTTCTTGCATAGCCCTGTTATACGCTAATCCTCTCTTGGCTAAATCACTCTCTACGAACGTCACTCGAGGAATGAGTCATACTTAAGATCATCAAGTGCAAGAACATAAAAATAAAATTTTTACTTACGTAAGGTATGCCAAGGTCAAAATTCCCTCTTGTGTGAAAGCACCATACTCATGTATAGCTTCATCGACCTCTTTGTTCCATGCTTATCTCTCTTTGACCGAAAGCTGGTCATCTACTACAACCAACTGCGACCAAAATATCACGATCAATATCAACTGAAAATCTCTTTTCCCTCTGAACGAACGAGTCAAGATGATACCAGTCTGAAATAGGGATTAATGCCTAACTTGAGTTTTCATCCAATCGATTGATTGAATTGCTTGAATCACCTGTTCCAAGAAATTATATTTTCTTTCTCGAATTCTTACATACGATGGTATCACCTTTGATCTTCGATAGGGGTGACTGCACCAGTTCTGATCGCCGGTAGCGATACCATATATAAACATATATCTCTTACACTCACTTTATCACATTCACATATTTTGCTTCGAGTAAATCTTGGTGGTGCACCCGACACACGTGATTTTAGGGTTGAGCATTTTAGCCTGTAACAAACTACCTTAACACATTTCCAGTTCGGTTTATCTCGCCGACCCTTCGTTTATGATGTACGACATTCGCCTCAATTCTGGTAAGCTCTAGATATACATTAGATACACTTGCTTCGTGAAGTGTTGGCTACTTAATATACAACATCCATGATAACTAAACACTGCCTTTTTGCAAGTCCCCAAATTCGAAGGCGTATAGCTCACCCAAGTTATATTTAGTGCAACAACCCCCCCGGTCGTACATGTTAAATGCACCAGGCAATGCCATACAGATGTATGACACACTCGTATTTCAACTTTTGTGAGCATCTCTTGAGCTTAGCATAACTTGTCACAACATTCTTCATTATCAAGCTCCTATTAACTCAACTTGTGTTTCTACTTAAGGGCAAGACATTTTTAGTTTAACACAATTAACACAAACTCTATTACCTCAAACACTCATTCATGCATAACACTCACATAACGGTAATTCGGGGAATTATGGAATTACACATGGGTTTTACTCGAACGTTGATGAACAATTAGAACACTATTCCTGAACAAATAAAGAAATATAACTTATGTGAATTTATATGTTATCTGACTTTATATGCTATATGACTTATATATTATTTAGTGAACTTTCGTGAAACCGTATTTAACTACGTGTTTAGTGAATTATCGACAAACTCATAATTGGAGCCTAGAGTATAATATAGCCTAAATTTCGAGGACGAAATTTCTGTAACATGGGGAGGATGTGACACCCGAGCAAAATCCGCAATAATCCTAATTTCCTCACTTCACTCCTCAGTTCTTACTTGTCAAATTTCGGGACGAAATTTCTTTCAAGTTGGGGATAATGTGACAACTCGAGTTTTCATAGGTCTTTCCCCCGACACGCTACTTGTTGCAATCGTGCTTTTCGTAATGGCGTGTGTTGTAACTTGCATATTTGATGTTGTAACCTACTTGGTGAATCATTGATCTAATATGATGTAGAGTTGCTAATGAGTAATGAAATAATTTATCTCAATCCCAATGAGTTGATAATGTTAGCAAATTTCAATTAGTGGAAATAATGACCCAATGCAAGTAGCAACATAGGATTAGCTTTGGCATTGAATCATATGATTCATATTTGTCGGCCATGTGAGTTAATATATCTAGGCCCTTATGTCACCCATGTGATTTACAATTCTAACTTGTAATTGTCGGCCACCCACCTCTTAGCCAATGATTAGTCATGTGCTAATATATCTAGGCCTATCAAGGACAACATACCGTGAGCCCATGTGGAGTTGTGGGTGCGGTCCAATGGTTATGAATTAGAGCCCTACACGGATACGCATATATATATATATATATATATATATCAGAATAGGGTTTAACATTGGCACATAGCAGACCGATCAACAAACCCTACCTTCCCTCTCTTGATTGCTGCGGACGTAGAACCCCCCCCCCCCCTTGTATTGCATCGGCAGTAGGACTCCCTCCTCCTTCGAAGTTCTTTCCTCTTGGAACTCATAGTATCATACATCTTCGGGTAAGTATTGTCGTAATGATTTCAATTTAGTTGACTATTAATGATTGTGTGAAAGGTGTTGATATACATATACGAATGATTGCCACGTGTAGTTTATGATATAAAAGATTATGTTCCATGTGGAATCGATGATCATTCACTGATAGTTGGGTAATCTTATAAATCTTAAAACTAAATTGTATGTGGTTAGGAAGTATGCCTGCTTTGCTTTGATAACTTTGTATGATGTTGTGCTATATGAATGATCACTCACGGCTGTGTGAGGCCATCAGAATGATGGTTTTGTGTTTATGGGATTTTGTATTAATAATCTATACACTTTAATAATGATAATCAGTGATAATGAGTTGTTTTCGTTTGTATATTAAACCATGCCATGATGCCAATGTATTCATGATTTCTATTATGGTTAATTGATAAATTAGAGGAGGAGTATGATTATGAATTAAATCAAGAATGGGTGTTGGCTTAGTGGATCTTTGGTCCAATCATATAATGGCACTTAGTACATGAATCAAGATTGCATTAAAAATTGATGTAGGGAATTATGAGTGAACATGTAATTGCTTGATGTTGGAGTCTGACCGATTGGTATTGGCTGCATGGTTTTGTATGGTCAAATCTGACTAATAATTATTTGATGGTGTAGAGTTTGCTTTAAATGTTGCCTTCATTAAATAGGGGTGTATATTGCATGATTATAATAATAACTATAGTGCATGGACACTAGGGTTTGCTGATGACAACATGAGCACCACGTGAAGGGTTGGGACTATCGATGAGGATAGTAAGTGGAAACATGTGGATCGATCATGACTTTTGTAGGGGAGGTAGTGGCAAACTGTCGATATAATAGGGTAGCAAATGTACAAAATTCTTAATCTAGTATTCTAGAATTCACTGATCGATTATGGTTCTTAATGTGTCTGGATGTTATGGAATCGATTAATCTGAAATAACACTAGCCGAGCCATCTAAGTATGTGATGTGATTGATTCATATGTTGTTTAGGCCGCAAATTGCTGAATTAAGGATTTGTGCATATTATTTGATAGAATGATTGTTGTTATCCATGAATGAATGTTAATTAGAATGTATGAGAAATATATATTTATGTATATGATTCGAATGTTTATTATGTGACTAAGTGATAACTTGTACCCTAACTTACGATGAGAATAGATGTTGGTATGAATACTTGCTACAACCTGTGTGATAGTACAAACTATACTTGTTATACTTGTTACGACCTGTACAATGTGCACATAAGATTGTGATTTACATGAATGTGAAACTGATTATCACTGGTGATCCTAATAGGATTTGATTGACCAACTGTAAACGAATATCTAGTCTTACCGAGCAAAACTAAGGTGAGTTCACTGCACTTTTCTCAAGCATGCGTCCCGGTGGTTTGGGACAACTGGTAAACATTTGGAAGGGAAACATTGGGTAAAAAAACTTAATCGGTTTTGGTTATTGCCTGGAGGGCAATGGGGGTGATTAGTTGATAGCGCTATTAGGTGGGAAACCTCACACCGGGCCGTAAGGACGGGCGTGAACTAATTATCTGGGTATGGCTATGGTTGTTAGAGGCACACTCCTCGGATACATATGGGCACTCTCCCTAGGGTATCTAACGAAGGCAACATAGCAATCGGTCGTTAAGGGGTACCCACTCCCCGGATACATATGGGCACATTCCCTAGGGTATCTAGCATGAGCAACATTGTATCGCAGCGTTAAATCGTATTAACATACATATGGTAATATAACTTGTTAACAAAACCTTGAACTCACCAGCGTTGTCTGATACACTTGTTGCATGCTCGCAGGTCGTTAGATTATATGGATTTGGAACTTGCTGTCTGAAGTAGCTGGAGTGGTCATGGGTCGTGCTGATTGGATACGAATGATGGGTTTATTGATTACATACATTTAATTTGAAACAGTTAACTATGTTTTCTTTTATATGCTTCCGCTGAACATCTTGGTTTTCATTTAAGCTTATTAACAGTACTTTTCAGTAATAATTGATGATTTTATTTAACATCTGTGATTGGTTCAATATGATTAGTGGCTCGTTATTGGTTTGTCACACGCCTAACAGGGACACTCCCTAGGTGGTATTTTGGGGGTGTGACAGTTTCAACACTTGAAATTATGCAAGAACGAAAGTAATAGAAAGTCCATTCGCGTCAGTCGTGCGAACAGACTGCTTCATGCGAATGGCCTTATTTTGGGACAAGTGGGTTTTGTTTGTGCGAACAGACTCGTTTCTTGTTTCTTGGCTGAAATCAACCTCAACGCTAACCCACAACTATCGACTTAGTTCTGAGCTCGGTGTGTTCAAGATTTCGCCAAGTTTCAGAACAGAAAAGTATTGTATATGAACTTTTAATGAAAACAGAAAATGAAAATCTTCTTTTGGGCCTCATAAGTGGTGAGGATTCATCTTAGCTGCCTAAGCAAGCTCGTGAAATCCATCCAAGAAGTTGTCCAAATAAGAAGTTTGAAGAAAAGTAGATGAAAATAGAAGAAAAGTTAGAAGAAATGATAAATAAGTGAGCTAAAACTCACTTAGAAGTTTGCTAGAGAGTTATGTCCGAAATGCACGAGCTCAGAGTGTTGGGAGAGTTTAGAGTGGCTGGAAGGTGTGAAGTGAGGAAGTGGATTCGTACTTATAGGGCGAAGCTGAGTTGGTGCGGATGGATTAGATCTCTTCACACGAGTGGAAGGTCCATTCGCACGAAGGGTGTCCAGTCGCTTGAAGGGTTTAAGTTTGGCCTCTTTCGCGTATTTTAGTCGGTTTTAAGGATTTCAAGCATACAAGTGTCATGTGCAAGTATAGTGCATGTATAATGAATGTTTCAAGTATGAGTTTTCGAGTATAAGTATGTATTAATGTTTGCAACGTATAACAAGTATGTATAAGAAAATGCATAAAATAATCGAGTTTTATTATTATGATCAAAGTCTCAGATTACAATGTTTGGAAAGGGAAGTACGAATACAAAGGAATTACAAGTTTCCAAAAATAGAAGTATAGACATACTTTCTAAATAAGGAAAATGCCAAAAATGCGAAGCGTTACAGACGCGAACCAACGGGTCAAACAAGTAAAATATAAAATTTTGGTGAAAAACACTTGCTGACGCAAACTAAACGGGCCAAACAAGTAAAAAAAGGTGAATTTTGGTAATAAGCACTTACTGACGTGAACCAAACAAGTAAAATATGAATTTTTGATGATAAACACTTGCTGACGGGAACTAAACGGGTCAAACAAGTAAAAAGGTGAATTTTGGTAATAAGCACTTGTTGACGCGCACCAAACGGGTCAAACAAGTAAAAACGATATTTTGGAGATAAGCACTTGTTGACACGAACCAAACGGGCCAAACAAGTAAAAATGAATTTTGGTGATAAACAATATAAAGATTGATTTAAATGCAATAAACAAAAAGGGGGGCGAACCAAGAATGGTCAAAAGGACAAACGGGTCATGCGGGTCATGTTTTGTGCTTATAGGTAAGCATAATGTATGAGTATGCATTGCCACGAATTGGAAAGAAATAAAAATCGCAAGGTATGGATAACGAGTCAAAGGTTTTGACCCACGCCAGGTATGTATAAAATGTTATGCTTTTGGTAGGGGCTTATGGCCCGACGAAAGACAGTTTGGCCAGATGTGGCAATTAGATTAACTTAAGTGAGGTATATCTAGTATTTGGGTAAAACATGCTTTAGAGCCAAGAACACGATTATGATGCGAACTTACGACCAAATGGATTTTAAATCACTAAACCTTTGGAAACCTTATGTTCTTAGGCATATAATAAATCTAGATGGGATAATAAGCTGAATGTGCCTGCTAGTTTTTATTTAAACATATTAAAGTTTTCCAATTTGAAAAGGGGCTAAAATGTCCTCAGACAATGGGTTTGGTAACACATCGACCAAAAGAATGGTTTGGGAACCAACAAGTTCAAACTCGCTCAGGTCAGAGCACAATGCACGATTTAACAAAGTGCACAGGTCTGTACACAGTGCATAGTTTAGCATAGTGCACTGGTAAGTGCACAGTTTAGCAAAGTGCACAATCTAGCAAAGTGTACATGTCAGTGCACAGTGCCCAGTTTAGCATAGTGCACAATTTAGCAAAGTGCACAGTGCACAGTTTAGCAAAGTGCTCAGGTCAGTGCAAAATTTAGTAAAGTGCACAGATTAGTACAAAGTGCACAATTTAGCAAACTGCGTAAGTCAGTGCATAGTTTAGCAAAGTGCACAGATCAGTGCACAGTTTAATAAAGTGCACACTTCAGCAAAGTGTAAAGTGCATATTTCAGTAAAGTGTGTACTTCAGCAAAGTGCACACTTCGGCAAAGTGCACTTATTAATTGTTGCGACATGAGACGTCTAAAGGCGTTTCGGTTGCGATACGCGATAGAACCCAGTCGTTCAAACATTTCTTTTGTCATTTTCAATCTGTTAACACAAAATAAATATAAACACTAATTGTTTTTTATGTTTATGACATGCTTATATAAGAGCTGGTACCGGACGGATGATCAAGTACGTGAAGAACCGAACACTCTTAAACCACCATCTCCTTGGAAACATCTTCTCAAAAGATAAAATATGATCACGCGTGACAAAGTTTTATGTATAAAACCTTATCGTCTTTGACTATAATTTAATTGTGTAATAACCCTTTTTGTCGGTTCGTCTGGGTTATCAGTTAACCTAGACGTGTAAGTTCTAAGTTTTCAAATTAAAGATAAAAAAAAATATAAGACATAATTATCAGCAATTAATTAAGATTATAATTTGAAAGGGGTTAACGAGTGTTACATAAGAATGGTATTGTCTGTTTGTGAAATAAAGCAACGCTGATTTCCTTTGCAAGCCTAGTAAGAGGATGACCCAATAGCAACGTTTGTATACTAAACTTACTTGTTTTGAACATTTTGAAAACTACCATTAAATTGGACAAAAGTGAAATACAATGCCACCCACTGAATATTAACTTATAGTCTTATACTATTGGATACAAAATGAATTTTTCCCTCGATTCTATTAGCATATAAAGACACACTATACATGGGTTTCTTGGATATCTCATAAAAATTCCTAAACATATTTCAAGGCGGATACATTTCTTGTTCCAGACCAAACCGAAACAAGAACCGCTTTTTCAAAAACTATAGAACAGAGAACCAAACTAAATACCGTTTCTGGCTCTTGTTTGTGTTACGTGCCAGGTTACTTGTTGCATGATTTTCTTTTTTATTATTAGTTATTAGTTGAGTTAGTGGAGTAGTGGGTTAGATGGTTAACATTCTGTTTAAATGATTCTCTGTATATCCATAAGTATGAATGAAAAGTTAAAAAGAGAGTTATCACAAATTCTATTTCTTGCTATTTTCTTTAGAGATTGACCCACTCAACAGGTTTATCTAAATCCAGTTGGTTCATATCACACCCCTGATCCATGTAAGTTTCTTCGCTACCGGTATTGAATCCATAACCTTCTTCAACATAGAACAAACAATTGTTGATATGGGTCTTGGTACGAGAACAAGGGCGTTTGAGGGTGCCTGTTTTGGGGTTGGATTTAGGGCGGCTGTCGGTTCTGGTGGCAAGAGTTCTCGGGCTGTTTTTGGTGCATGCGGTGAAGGTGGTGGTGTTTGTTTTTGGGTTGGTTTTGGCGGCGGTGCAGCAACGGTTGATGGAGCGGGTGGTGATGACCGAGGTCGGATCTTGAGAAAATAAATCATCTCAACAACCACTGACTCGATTCTATCCAACGAATCGTTCCATTTTGGTGCATGCGGTGAAGGTTGTGGTGTTTGTTTTCGGGTTGGTTTTGGAGGCGGTGCAGCAACGGTTGATGGAGCGGGTGGTGGCGACCGAGGTCGGATCTTGAGAAAATTAATCATCTCAACAATCATTGACTCGATTTGATCCAACGAATCGTTCCATTCTCGAGCATCCATAGGAGTAGATCAAGACTGCTCTGATACCAACTGATGTGCACCAGTCGGATTTAGATAATTAATAGCCGTTGAGTGGGTCAATCTCTAAAGAAAATAGCAAGAAGCACAAGGCTTCGAGATAAACTCTTTTAACTTTTTCTTCATATTTGAAAATGTACGTCCCGCTTGCGGTATGCGCATATAATATATATATGTGTGGGCGCTCGGGGGGCAAAAATGAAAGTGCACTAATTTTAGCGTTATTTTACTAATTTTGTGAAAAATAACGTTAAAAGAGGGGGATGGTTAATCATGCATCATGTGGTGGCGTTGATAGCCGAAAGACAAGGGAGTACATGCACTAATTGACATTTGTCTTATTGCTGAGTGTTATGGTTGTAAAATAAGGTCTCGAAGGCCGAGTACTCCCCGAGTAGTCGCTACAAGGTAGGCTGCCGAGGCGACTTTCTTCAACTCCGACTAATTACTCGAAATCGATCAAATGCGGTCAACATTGGCCAAAATCGGATATAGTAGGTCAACTCGGACCGAGTTTGACTTAAAATAAAATAAAACATAACTTTTATGCCTATCATATTAAAGAATGAATATCAATTTCACATATTTTGTTATAAATATTAGCAAATTTATGTTATTTGACATATATTTATTTTCCGAAAACTAATTTCTTTATAATTTGGCATCTCCGAGTACTCCCCGTGTACTCTCCGGCTAGGCCGAGTACTCTCAACTCCCCAGTCGACCGACTAGGGAGCGCCTAGCGACTTTTACAACCATGGTGTTATGTGACTTTTGTCCAAGACTTGATGCAAAACTACTATCGTGCCGGGGGTCTCACTGGAAACAGTCTCTATTCCTATACGGGGTAGAGGTAAGACTGTCTACATCTTACCCTCTCCTCAGACCTTATCTTAGCTTTGCTATTTGATAATAGAACCGTATAGAAAGATAAATAACACTATCCCTAATAAGGTGGACTCATTACTAACAAACTACCCTTCTCCTATTCTATTCAACAAAATAAATGGAACCACTAATTAAAAACACCCACTAATTAAATAGCTAAGGGGCTGTTTGGCAACCCTCTTAATGAATCATTAAGAGGTGGACCTCTTATTCGGACAGAGGTGGACCTGTTCGGAGTCGACTCACCGGTAAATCAAGAAGGTTGCAGATTTTCCTCGACACCATCGTTGCCCTCCTCCACACCGGACCTCCACCGCATCCTCCCTCCATCTCCTCCACACCTCCGGCCACCTCCACTCCACACCTCCACGTCACTGTCCTCCACACCAGACCTCCACAGCCGCCGCCGAGCTCCCCCTCAATCGGAGCTCCATTGTCGTTTTTATTACACCTGCTGCTGTTCTCAACCAAGACAACCGGAATCGCATGATCCTATAAGAAGCAACCACAATATTGAGAATCAATCACCAACTTGTATCTCATTTCAATTTCAGCAGAAGTATACGCATAGACACAGGAATGATAAATTTGAGCGAGAGCAGAGCTTTTTAGAGAGAGAGAGAGAGTAGAGCTTTTTAGAGAGAGAGAAGCTGAGAGTTTGATGGAGAAAGTTCTGGATGATGGACATGTCTATATATATATTAATAAAATGGTTTTTTTAATTAAAATGGGTAAAAATGTCATTTTACACAGTCATTCAGATGTGCAACCAAACAGCACTTTACTGGTTCAGCACTTACTGGTTCAGAGTCTCTTACCCATTCAGACCTCTTATTCATTTAGCACTTATTGATTCAGATATTGCCAAACAGCCCCTAAGACATTTACTACCAACATATAGAACTGAACTAATCCCATGATGATTGTTGACACACGTGCCTTGGGTGAGGAATGCAAACCGTATCATTAAGCACATAACACTGATGTGGTTCCAATCGAAAACTGATTGGCCAAAAGAAAATAGGAAGAAACAAGAAAGCAATTTAGAGTGTTTTTAGACTAATTTTCATTCATATCCTTAAAACATCAAATGGCTTACATTATAAATACTAAGCTAAATAACTACCCACTATCCTACCATCTTGACCCAATATCTATAACTTAAAACATGTTTAATTAATAAATAAAGTACATACTAAAATAAAACTTGACAACTACTGGAACATGGAATGAGTTAGTGAGAACAAGACAGTTTAGTTCTCCGGTCCGGGACATCAAAAAGGATCATCAACTAAACCTTGAGATAAATTAACATAAACGTTTATAGACAACATATACAAACTCTATGGTTGTCCGTTGTTTTCGATTATTTCTGAGTAGCTTTAACTATGTCTACGGCTTACCATCCATGCTAGACATAAGTGGTTAATTAGGTGCTTAGAGGGTTATCTCCGTTGCATAGTTATAGGAAACCCCGTACTTAGGTCAAGTGGTTGTCCATAGCGGAGTGGTGCAACGCTACAGCAGTTAGGTCATCGGATACATAAGAGATGCAAGACATTAACGATTTGTAACACTATAGACTGAAAACAAAACTTAATCTAGAATTTTTCTCTATATTGAGTTTTATCATAACCTTGGAGGAACACCTTATACTAAATTTACTTTTTAGAATACTTTTGAAAACTAAGGTTAAATGTATAAAAGGGAAATATATGCCCCCAACTGTACATTAACTCATACTCAATTACCTCTATATGCAATATTTCCTTCATTGCATATATAGTTCATTATATATTTAATTAGCATATTTAAGACACTGCTACCGGTTTTTAGATATCTAATGAAGTTTCTTAAACATGTTTCAACCTCGACACGGGTCTTGTTCCAAAACAAGAAAGCGTCTTTTTCAAACACTATAAAATGAAAAACGAAACTAAATACAGCCGATTCTGGCCCATGTTTGGTTCCGTCGGTCTGGGAAAGAAAGTTGCCATCACTGACAGCATAATTTAACAGTCAACAAGCGTTTTTAAAGTTCAAAGGTTTTCGCTCCACAAACAGAAACAAACAACTCAACTTACTTTATTAGACAAACGAATCAAGATACCCATACCAATGTCGTTTGTTGAATTGTAGCAAGCTGGAATACGACGGGTCCCACACTCCAATGTAAAGCGTTTCATCGTCGGGACTAAGAGATGTAGGTCCCTTTTTGTCGGATGACGAACCTCAAACCTTGTTATACTAACCCACTAGCGAGTGCGGAATCCAAGCTAGCGAGCAAACCGGGATTAAGCAAGTACAAACACAACACACAAGGGTTCACCGATTAACACAACTTGTATTAATGCAAATGAAGGTTTCGGTTACAAGCACAATGTTTACAAACCTAACTTGTAAACTCTCAAAGTGTGTGTGTGTGTTTTCTGGACAGAATGCTCTCAACAATATCTCTCGGATGTGTGTGTTCTGTCTGTGTGCGTCTCTGTCTAAAACTCAACACTGCATGGGTATATATATACCCAGCCTAGCATGCCTGATCGAAGGATCTGATAGATGGTCCGAAGGATCATCTATCGAAGACCAAGTATTCGAAAGATCATCAAGGACCTCGAAAGATAATCTTTCGAGGTCTATGATTCGAACCATATCTTTCGATGAGGTCGAAGGATCCACATTATCCTTCGACCTCTTATCCTTCGACACAGTACATCTTTCAACTGTTGACTAAGTCAAACCAGGAGGACGGTTGACTTTGTCAACTTACAGGACTGACAAGGACATCGTTTACATACAGACCGAATACAGACAAAGTACAGACACAAGTGCACCAACAAACTCCCCCTTGGCTGTAGCTTTGTCTTTATCTTCTATGGTTGTAGACTCGTCTTGAACTTCGACGGTCTTTGGTCTTCGAGTTATCAAAACTCTGATGTCCTTTCAAGTCTTCAATGTCAGAGGATCTTCAAAGTCTTCACGTCTTGAAAGCAGAGAGTGTATCAACAAACTACCCGTATCATGTAGGAAGTGTGTTGACAAACTCCCCCTTAACATAAGCTCCCCCTTGAGTTATGCTCGTGAAAAGACTTTATCTTTATGAAGTGAGATCCTTGTGGTGTTGATGATGGCCAACGGCAACTCGATCATTTTCATCACTTGAGCGCCTTCTCGTCGTGTCTTCATTCCAGAGCTTGTCATCGACTATGTTCTCCCAGCCTTTAGAATCTGCACATGCAAGAAATCTAAACGCATAATGAGAACAACTGCTTGGAATATAGTTAACATACACACATGACACACGAATGACCATGTCATAATCAAACACCGTCCGACAGTTTGAAAGTTTAAATTTGTCAATTTTAGTTTTTAACTTTCAAACATGCAAATTTTTGACCGTTTATGAAGATTTAGTCAGTTCGGTTTTCAGTCAGGTTTCAGGTAACGAAGACTTGAGCTCCAACATCGTACGATCGAAAATAAAGCAGAAATAAAATCTTTTTGGCTTTTATAAAGTTTATATTAAAACACGGATTTTAGGCGTGTTTTTGAAATTAAAAGACAACAATTTAAAATCCTTTGAGTGTTATCAAACGACATCACCGCTAATGTCGTGCTGATATGCACCAAACGACGAAACTGTTTAAAAGAAAAACAATAAAAGTTAAGCAGTAAATAAATATATACAAACATTCTTTTTGCGAGTTTCGAGGGTAAGAGAATCATATCAGTGTACGGTCATGCCAAAACACTCTTGTTGTTCAGTTAGTTAATATTAAGATAAGCATCCTATAACAATTATCGGTATTGTTGTCCACTTAAGCTCAACTTATCAGATGTAATCATGGCGAGGGGATACGTTAAGGTATGATTTATACTTACCGACCGGTGTTCATCCACATCACGACACATTCCCGTATCAAGGTATGCACGAGAGTTCATCTTACCGGTGAGTATACCGATTATCATCTGTTTGACCGTATAAATTGTGAGATACTCACTTATTTTGATTTGAAAACAAGCCCTATGTGATATAATCACTTATTGATGAGGAACTTGATTTTCATATGCATGAGGGCACAGGTGCAAGTCCGTGAACAGGTCAGTACTTCCGTACAGCAGAGAGACGAACTTGACACCCGGATAAATGTGATATTTTATCACTTATTTGATTTGGACATGTGATTGTTTATCACTTATTGAGGTCGAATGCAGTATGTAATATGTACACGTATGTATAGTATCATGGAAGATCTAGACTTACGTCCCCGTTATTTTTCGGTAAAAGATACAACCATGATACCCAGATGATAAGCAGCATAAAGACCGAATATCTCAGAACCTCGGCAATCTATCAAACGAAATTTCGGTACTAAGACCATATGCCAATGAATGGTTCCCACCTGGTCTTCAGTCGATTAAGATTTATATCACCCTGCACACTTTAAAATGATTGTGAGCCTACCGATACATCTTATATAGAGCTGCTTATCGTTTTTCATTTAAGGTTTAAAGAGGTTTGGATAGACCACTGATGTACTATCATTTTCTCTTTTGCTCTCCAGGAAACTCATTTTTGTTTTTCTATTGTTTTTGTGTTTTTGAAATTTTTCGATGTTTTTGGATTTTCAGATTTTTGAATTTACTCCCCCTAAAATCAATAAACTAAGAGAAATTTAAAAACACACAAAGATATTTACAAAAATGATTTTCCGATGTTGGTTTACTCTTGCTTGACCTTAATGCCATTTACCAATAATAAGAAGTCAAATCTAGATTTGTCAAATGCTTTGGTAAATAAGTCGGCACGTTGGTCATCGGTATGGACCTTAACAACATCGATTAGCCTTTTCTCAAAGCAATCACGTATGAAGTGATATTTGATTTCGATGTGTTTGGTCTTTGAATGCTCCACAGGATTTCTAGTGATATCTAAAGCAGCAGAATTATCAACGTAAATAGGAGTAGTTAGGAATTCAAAACCGTAGTCCCGCATTTGTTGTTGAATCCAAAGAACTTGGGAGCAACAACTTGAGGCAGCAATGTATTCAGCTTCGCAAGTTGATGTAGCTACACACGTCTGCTTCTTGCACTGCCATGTGACTAGGCGATTTCCTAAGAACTGACATCCAGCCGTTGTGGATTTACCGTCGATTTTGCATCCGCCAAAATCAGAATCACTGAAAGCTACCAATTCAAAGTTATTATCCCTAGGGTACCACAGACCGGTGTCAGGGTACGCCTTCAAATAACGAAAGATCCTTTTAACAGCAGCAAGATGTGAGGCCTTCGGGTTAACTTGATATCTGGCAAGCAGGCATGTTGGGTACATTATGTCTGGCCTTGATGCTGTGAGGTACATAAGAGATCCGATCATAGCGCGATAGTTTGAGGGACTAACAGCTTCTCCCTTCAAATCTGGAGTAATTCCGTGATTAGTTGGCAATGGGGTACCAATGGGCGTTGCATCAGACATCTGGAACCGGCTCAAGATGTCACCAACATATTTAGTCTGATGGATGAATATCCCAGACTCTGTTTGTTGAACTTGTAGGCCCAAGAAGAAAGTCATTTCCCCCATAGCACTCATCTCGAATTTATCCTGCATGATGCGCTCGAATTCCCTACACAAGACATCATTAGTAGAACCAAAAATAATATCATCAACGTATACCTGTACCAGAAGAAGATCTCCATCTTGTTCTTTGATGAAGAGAGTACAGTCGATAAGACCTCTACGAAAACCGTTCTCCAGCAGATAGTGAGATAAGGTTGCATACCAAGCTCACGGTGCTTGATGAAGACCATAAAGAGCTTTGTTGAGCAACCAAACCCGATCGGGATGGATAGGATCTTCAAAACCTGGAGGCTGTTCGACGTACACCTCTTCTTCAACCACACCGTGTAAGAATGCACTTTTCACATCCATCTGATAAACCTTGAATCCTTTGAAGGATGCATAGGCTAGAAAGATTCGAATTGCTTCGAGACGTGCCACTGGTGCATAGACTTCGTTGTAGTCGATTCCTTCAATCTGACGAAAACCTTGAACGACTAAACGAGCTTTGTTTCGGATAACAACTCCGCGGTCATCCTTTTTGCATTTGAAAACCCAACGGGTACCAATCTTCTTGTATCCAGCAGGTTTCTCTACTAGTTTCCAGACACCCAGCTTCTGGAATTGTTGCAGTTCTTCCTGCATTGCTTCAACCCAAGCGTTATCTTTCAAGGCTTCTTTCCACGTTCTTGGTTCTTCCTGTGAGACATAACACGCGAAAGACCAATCGTTTTGTTGCCCGGATTCTCGAATAGCTGCATACAAGCCTGCATTGTTGTTGTTTCGCAACATGTTTCTTGTTTGAACGCCACTTTGCACATTTCCAATGATGTTTTGTTGAGGATGGGTATTATGAATCCTTGTTTCTGGATTATCTGGAACTGGAACATTTATACCCAGGTTGTTAAGATTAAGATCAACAACCAATTCAAGACCCGGAATTGACGAAGAGGATGATGCAGTAGCCTCAGCTGTTCTATGGGCATCCACCGGAGGAGTACCCTCTGAAGTACCATGAACTGCTGTTGTTGGGGCTTCTTGATCTGCATCTAGAAATTCATCATCCTCTGAAGATTCATTCAATTCGTTTGCATCATGAAAATCCTCATTGTTGAGAGTATTATTGTTCACCGAAGAAGATGGTTCTTGATTAACAAGAATTGGACGAACCACCGGTGAAACTGTTGCATTGTCACTCTCGAAAAACATCCTAGCCGCAACATTTTCTTCAACGGCTTCAACATTGATCGAATTGAAGAAGTCATCATACTCAAACATCCAAGGTTGACCCGGATTTTTGACTGGCAAGGTGTGCCTTTGTACTCTGACCTCAGACCATTCCTCGACCCTTTTAGTCTCTAGATTCCAGACTCGTAAGTTAGGGGTGGCATACCCAAGAAAGTATCCATCAATTGCTCTTGCCCCAAACTTTCCATTAGGATCGATGATTGTGCATGGAGCTCCAAACGGTTCTAGATAAGACAAATCTGGTTTCCGTTTTTGAAGAAGCTCAAAGCAGGTCTTGTTGTGCCTTTTGACTGTAAGAACTCTGTTCAATGTATAGCATGCAGAGGCCACAGCTTCAGTCCAGAATGGAATGGGTAACTGTGACTCTACCAACATTGTCCTAGCAGTCTCGATCAATGTGCGGTTCTTACGTTCAGCGACACCATTCTGTTGAGGAGTATAAGCTGCACTAAACTCATGAAGAATACCCTTTGAAGTGCAAAACTCCGTCATTGAATGATTTTTAAATTCAGTACCATTGTCGCTACGTATCCGCCTAACCTTCAACTTATACAAATTCTCAATCTGAATGATCAAGTTTTTGATAATGCCAAAGGTTTCACTCTTGTGTGCCATGAACGCAACCCAAGAAAATCTTGAATAATCATCAGTAACCACGAGGCAGTATTGATCACCTCGAATACTCTTGTGCTTGACAGGACCAAACAAATCCATGTGCAAACGTTCAAGAGGAACTGCCACTGTGTTGATCTTCTTTGTAGGGTGCTTCTTCTTTGTTTGTTTTCCTTTCTGGCACGAAACACAGACGTCTTGAAGATGGAAGTTTTTGAGGGGAACACCATTCACCAATTCATTTGAAACCAAATGATTCATTTTTCGCAAGTGAATGTGACCCATTCGTCTGTGCCAAGAGATAGTGTCTTTTTCTGTGGCTTTGGAAACGAAACAAGTTGCTTGTGCAGACGTAGTAATAGCCTGGCTCATGTCAAGGACGTACAGATCATTTATCCTTGGAGCCGACAAGAGAATCCATTCTTTTGGAATTTTGAAGCCGGGTTTCAGCACATAACAACCATTAGCATCAAAATGTACTGAGAACTGCTTGTCACAGATTTGAGAAACACTAAGAAGATTGTGATCAAGTTGTTGCACAAAATTGATCTTGTCAAAGCTGACAATCCCGTTAGATATCCTTCCTTCACCCGTTATATATCCACCTTTATCTCCAGCAAAAGCAACATAACCTCCTCTAATAGATTTAACGTCGTAGAGAAGTTTCATGTCGCCTGTCATGTGCCTGGATGCCCCACTATCAACAATCCAATGACTACTGATAGTTCCTCCTGAAGCACCCTGCACATGAACTCAAATGAATTAGTTGGAGATGGGGACCCAAGCCATTGTGGTCTTGGGTCTTCCATTTTCATCAATGACAATAACTTCTTGTCTTTGATGGTTGGTGAATTGTGATGGTCCCCCTGATTCAGTAACCGATTTAGGTTTCCAAGTCTGTTTGGTTTCACCAGTGTTTTTCTTTAAAATTTTAACTTCTTGATGATTTGAAGTTTTAGAATTGTCTGGTTTTACAACAACAGATTGTTTTTGAACCGCATCGGTTTTAATCGCTTTTTCTATCTTTTTGACCTGTTGGCGTTTCTGTTTCTTTTCCCTTTCTTTTACAAGGCGGGGATCTTGTTTTGTGGAAACAGTTGGCTTACAGTCAGTTTTGCCACGGGGATCATCAACCTTTCCTTTTTGTTTATGAAGATATGGACAATTACGAATAATATGTCCAATGGTTCCACATTCAAAACATGATCTTCGTTCCACAAACCCCGAAGTATCATGTGATCGCTTAGCCGATGATGTTGAACTTTGTGAACCCGAGGTACTAGGTTTTGAACTACTTGGTTCATTTCTTTTCTCGACAATAGCTTTCTTGACAAAATCTAAGTTAGATTGATTTTCAAACTTTTCAATTTTGTCCGTTCCCGTCGATTTCACAAAGTTAACCTTTTTCTTCTTCTTTTGGTTCGGCTTCTTGTTAGCTTGAGCCGGTGTTTTACCTTTGGGTTTGACGTGATTTTGCTGTGTTGGCACTGTTGGTAATTTCTTGTTACCAAATTGTTTTCGAATTTCAGCCTTTGGAATAGGAGGACACTGTGTAACTGTAACTTTAGGTCCTGCCTTTCCCAAGAACTTACTCGTCGAATTCTCAAAGACTTTGCAGATTAAGGATTGATTAACATTCTTAATGGGAAAATCTTTGTCTGAGTAAATTTTATCATCACCAACTAGAGTGTACAGCAAATTCACACACTCCGGCTCTTCTGCAGATGAGGACTCAGTTGCAACAGTCTTAGCGGGTTGCACAGGGGGATCACATAGAATGTGATTCTCAAGAGGTATGTCCTCATTTTTGACTACCGCATCAGACTTTGCTGGGACAGTATCATCAGATTCATCATCAGATGAATCAGCATCCTCAATCACAACTGGAGGATCTTGATTCTGTTCAGCACTCACAAATGTATATGCTGACACATCTGAATCTGAGGATACTTCCTTTTGGTATCCGAGTCCTGCAGCAAACTCCTTAACATCTAGAGGCACAGAAGGTTCAAAGAATACCCTGTCCTCTTCATCAGGCATGGCGTCATAATTATGTCTCACTGGTGGTGGACACTTCTTGTACCCTATGCATGTGACATCTCTCTTTTCCTTCTGAACATCAATGATGTGATCTAACACATAGCTAGAACTCAAATAACTGTCTAGCTTGAGTTGGATCGCATCACTTTCGGTTTTCACACAAGCCATCTCTTTTTGCATAATCTCAAGGCGAGATATATACAAATTAATATCAGTTTGTTTTCTTGAAACCATTTTAGTCAGTTCAGTTTTATCTTTCTTTAATGTTTCAATTACTGACTTAAATTCTTTTTCATGGTTTTCATAAAACATGTTGGCTTCTGTGCATTTTGAGAGATCCACAGTCAATTTCTGATTGTGGAGAAAGGTCACATCATACTTTTCTTGCAAAGCGTCATGCTTACTTTGCAAGTCACTCAAATCCTCATTCACAGTAGTATGTTTGTCTTGCAAGTCAAACAAACTAGCTTGTAAAGCATCATGTTTGCCTTGCAACTCAGACATACTTTTCTCCATTTCAGCATATCTAGCATGCATCCTAGTACATTCATCACAATTAACAGCAGTGGGTTCATCGACACATACCTGACTTGATGAACTGTCGACATTAGCCATAAAGGCTGAATGGAGAGAAGACGAAGTATAAGCAGCTTGATCCACCAGAATAGATCTTCTTTGAGTTTCTGCTGCAGCTTCCTCCAAGAGTTCATCAATATCTGCATCGATTGCTGCATTCGATGTCTCACCCACATGATCATCACCAGAATTGGATGATTCTTCATCAACACTTCTACTGTACCCAGAAGAGTCTTCATCTTCAGACGATTCACCACCACTGGCAGAAGATTCTCCACCACTGGTGTGAACTAGCTCCTTCACAATCTGAGCAAAACATGCTGTTCCATCGGGAGCATCACCACCCAACTGGATTGACCAGTCACAACCTTCATCTACCTGAACCGCAAGTGCTCGGTTGGTTTGGTTGTTGACGGGTACCATGGTACGATCATTGTTTCTGTTCTGCCGGTTGCCTTGGTTTCTGAAGGGGTTTTGATTCCCGTGCTGGGCTGGCTTGGTGCATTCCCGTTTAAAGTGACCCCGTTCACCACAGTTGAAGCACTTTACAGCTTGCTTATCGAACCCATACTTGGTGTCTCGCTTACTTTCCAAGCTGGTTCTGCCAGTACTTTCCATCCAATCCTTTGCTCTTCTCACAGCACTAGCAAAGGCCCACTTGATGTCCATCAAGTCCATCTCTTCTTTATCAATCTGCCTGTAATCTTCTTGTGTCAGATTAATGTTGCCAATCTGACCTTCTATCAACCCACAGTACGCGCTCACTACAGTGTTAAGCAGCTCCATGTGTTCCTTAGCTACTTCTACACTGATTTTAGAGAAGCTTGACGTGTCGAGCTGTACTGTACTTGACTTTGATTGTTGACCAGCAGATGATGTTCCTCCATAACATGCACGTTGTTGTTGTTGAGCAGGAGGAGGTGGAGGTGGTTGGATTGGATTTCCATACATGTCTGTGGTGGGAGGTGGCTTAACAGGAACTTGGATTGGGTTGCCAAAACAATCTGTGCTTGTGACAAACGCTGTTTGAAGTGGAGCATGTGGACCGGTTCTTGCAGACGAAGAATTGGAAGTTCCACAGTACATTTCTGGATTCTGTGGCAATGGAACTCTCTTCGCCTTCAATGTTTCCTCCTGATCCTTGTTTTCCAAAAGTTGCACGAATTCGTTGATATTAGTGGTTCTCAACACTCCGTTGTACTTCAGGATTTCCAAGAAACTACTCCATTGAGGAGGCAAAGCATCAGCAAATTTCTTCACGACTTCAGCTTGAGTTGTCACTACACTATAATTATCCAATTCCGTAAGCAGATGATAAAATCGGCTTGTCATATCTCCCAAGGACTCCTTATCCATACAAGTGAAACCTTCAAATTCTTTCTTGAGAAGATCATGACGCATTTGACGTGTTGCTGCATTTCCCACTCCTCTGTTTTTCAATCCGTCCCACAACTTCTTTGTTGTCTTGAAGCTGACGAACTGATGGTAGATATCCTTGCTCAACGCCTGAGTGAGAATGGCATATGCCTTCTTTTCCAGATCATACGTTTTCTTTTTATCTTCTGGAAGATCAGCAAACGTAGCAGAATCTGAAGCAGCAACCTCTATGGCTTGATCGAAATCTGTGGTGAAACGTATCCACAGTTCGGTATTTTGACCAAGAACATATGTTTTAAATCTCTCAACCCATCCTGGATATTCATTCAAATGCATCAACTTTGGAGGTCGATTCAAACTTCCTGTTTCACTTTCGCTTAGTAGAATACTTTGAATGCTCGGAGTTTGATTCGATACCAAAGCCCATTGATTTCCCTGAGAAGAAGTTGATACCGGCGATTCAGCCCATAAAGGAGATGACCTTGTATTCGTGTATTTTCCATCGTCTGGAGCCGGTGTACCCCACCATGAGGGAGTGACATTTGATCTTGTATATTCACCATTATCTGGAGCCGGATTCCACCAACTCGGATTCATGATAGATAAGCAAAATAAATGCTAAGTGAGTAATCCGAAAGATATCACGGCCGAAGGATCCTGTTCCGAAAGATCTGAAATCACAGAAACTTGTTAACAATAACCTGACCACAATCGAAAGATCAACACTTGTTCGAAGGATCAACAGTACTCGAAAGATTACTGTTGAATCTCGAACAATGATGTCGAAAGATTCAAGAACTCGAAGGATTCTCCTTTGAAAGATCCTTATCTTTCGAGTTAAATCCCTATCTTTCGGACACTGTCTTTCGAATAGATTCCTTTATCGAAGGATATGTTTCAGACTTCGAAGGATGGGTCGAAGGATGATAATCTTTCGAGCCTTCCTTGATCGAAAGATGATCTTTCGAAGTCGAAGGATATCTTTCGAGAGGTTCTGACACAACTGACGTTGATGTGATAGGTTGGTGAAAAGGTGATGGGTTGGTGAAGGTCAACTTTCGGCAAAAAGGTATGGTCAGACTGTACTACCTTACCAACCTTGATTTTGAAATAAGATATACCCAAAATAGAAGACCCTTATCCAGAACCAGTCACCGGAATAACAACCGGAGATATGACCGGAAATTACAAAGTCACTTAAAACAAGTTTTCAAGTTACCCAACCCACTTATGAACACTCCCGGTAAGTTTAAAACACGTTTTCCAGTTTAAAAGTGTAGAAAAACCAACAAAAACGGGTGTTAAACCAAGTGTTCAAACACACACCAAGAACTTGAAAAACCCGGTTTTAAACAAGGTAAAGAGCCAAGCTCTGATACCACTTGTAGGTCCCTTTTTGTCGGATGACGAACCTCAAACCTTGTTATACTAACCCACTAGCGAGTGCGGAATCCAAGCTAGCGAGCAAACCGGGATTAAGCAAGTACAAACACAACACACAAGGGTTCACCGATTAACACAACTTGTATTAATGCAAATGAAGGTTTCGGTTACAAGCACAATGTTTACAAACCTAACTTGTAAACTCTCAAAGTGTGTGTGTGTTTTCTGGACAGAATGCTCTCAACAATATCTCTCGTATGTGTGTGTTCTGTCTGTGTGCGTCTCTGTCTAAAACTCAACACTGCATGGGTATATATATACCCAGCCTAGCATGCCTGATCGAAGGATCTGATAGATGGTCCGAAGGATCATCTATCGAAGACCAAGTATTCGAAAGATCATCAAGGACCTCGAAAGATAATCTTTCGAGGTCTATGATTCGAACCATATCTTTCGATGAGGTCGAAGGATCCACATTATCCTTCGACCTCTTATCCTTCGACACAGTACATCTTTCAACTGTTGACTAAGTCAAACCAGGAGGACGGTTGACTTTGTCAACTTACAGGACTGACAAGGACATCGTTTACATACAGACCGAATACAGACAAAGTACAGACACAAGTGCACCAACAAGAGAAACACCGGATACTTCCCCAAAGAAATCAATTTCTTGTCGTTTTTCATAGTTTAACTTGGCGTTGTAGACATGAACAAAATCTACAGCTTCAGCAGCCACCAAAAACTGCCCGTCTGATGAAAAACGAACCGAACGAATCGCGGCCATGTTGCCTTTAAGAACCGAGACTGGGGTTGCAAGATTTCTTATATCCCATAGCCTACAAGTCTTGTCTTGATTGCCTGTTGCAAAGATTCGGCCATCTGGGTGCCATGCGGATGCAAATGAGTAGTCCAGGTGGCCTTCCAATGTAGCAGCCCTCTGCCAAAAAAATAAAAATAAATAAATACAAAATTAAAATGAAGAGTTAAAACAATATATTTGTATTCACAAGTTCTTGCCTTTCCACTTGAAGAGTCTACAAGCAATCCGTCAAGATGATCACCGACTACTGCTACGAGTTTGCGATCTGGGCTCAAGGATGTATGCTGCAACGAAATAAAAACACGTCAAACAGGTAGAAAGTCATACGAAATGTATTTAAATGCATTAAACATTCTATATTATCATCGTATTTTAAGAAACACACGTTCACTGGCCAGGGAAGACGGAAATGATTCACGAGCTGAAATCCGTCCATATCATATACCCTCACACCACAATCGTTGTTTGACGTCATAAAAGAAAAGGGGAGATGAAAATGGTGGAATATATATAGAAGTATGAATCAGCTCAATCTTTCTTCCAGTTGTGTTTAAAAGAAAAGGGGAGATGAAAATGGTGGAATATATATAGAAATGTAACACATGTAACACACGTCACGTAATGTAATGCATATCGCGTGATATGATGTAATGCAATGTAATATGATATAAAGTGATGTAATATAATGTAATACGATGTAATATGATATAAAGTGATGTACTATATTGTAATACGATATAATATGATATAGTGTAATGTGATATAAAGTAATGTGTAACATTTATTATTTGGTATTATAATTATATTAGTTTATTAACATCATCATAAATATTTTATTATTTACCTTTTCAAAGTTCCAAACCAATCTGCGGCAACTTCTTAAGATCGATACCCATCAAACACGTCTATAGTTGCATCATTATTTTCAAATGAAACTAATCAAAATTCTCCGTGTTTGAACCTAGATCCCTTTAAACACCTCTATTGTTACAACACTCTTAGTAAGTTATAACAAAATTTCTTTTTTCATATTTTTTTTAACGGAGTACCTAGATCGAAGTATAACTGAAATGTTACAAACCTACTTAGAAAAGTAACGAAATGAACAGTAGGGTTGAACCGCGGATCATGTACTTCCTCAATACGAATAAAATAAGAATACGAAAATGTTACTGAACATGATAGTAAATAGATAAGAGGAAGTAACTAAGAAACTATAAGAACAATACACAACATCGGAACAAAAGCACATACATCCAACTATATGTATCAAGCAATAGTATATCCTAGATAAGAATGAGGTGCGAACTCTTGGGGAACGTTGTAAAGTTTTGTTAACAAGATTAATTGGCATTACTAGTTAAGCTAGATAGTGTAGTTTTGATGGTGCTTAACCTAACTGCAATAGGAAAGCAGTTAAAGTAAATACGGAAGACTATTGATTATTACCAATATGGATATAACTATATAAGATCACTTTAGACTCGACTCACCCAAGCTTTGGTAAAAAATTAAGCAAAAGAATCTAACATGAACGTTTAAGTGATATATCAACTACAAAGGTCAAGTGACATAAATGGAACATATATGAATCTTGATTGCTATTTAGTGATTTCTTTTCCATTTTGACTTAAACTGAACAACTATGAAACTTGGTTATCTTTTAGTAAACTCTTTTCATCGCTATTACCTCCTACTTCAGGTTAAATTTGAAAAAATAATCAGTAGACAGTAACTAGGATTCATATATGTTCCATTTAGAACACTTCATTTTTTAGAAGTTCACATTAATAAATAAAAAGAAACTCACATTCACTGGCCAAATAAAAAGATAATGATTCACGAGTTGAAATCCATCCATGTCATATTCTCTCACACCACAATCGTTGTTTGACGCTGTAAAATGCATTCCACCGCTACAAAGTGACAGAAGTAAAAAAAAAGTCAATGCACTGACAAGAATATACTGTGCAGTGTATATTTTCATAAGTTATTCTTGTACAAAACCTGACTCCTTGTTCATACAATCTCTGCATATTACATAACAGATAAATGACTAATCAACAATACTTTATACAAAACACAATTTGATCGTAACATTAAACAGAAAGTAACTCCCTTTGAAAAGTGGAAACTTTCCATTAACAGGCATAGAAAAAAGAAACATTTAGTTCATTTGTTTGGATGTTGTAGATGTTTTTCAGGGCAGTTAAAGATACGTAATTCTTACAAATAAAAGCTTGTAAAAAGTTGCCATGATATCGTACAAACTACAAAGTAATCATTTATTCATTTATATATATATATATATACAAGCAACATGAGCGTACCTTATAGACAGCATCACCCGATAAGGGAATGTTTTCATAGTTTCTGTACTTTCCCGTTCTTGCTTGAGCATCGGACATATCTGTCACCTTTGTAAACTATTAAACATTAAAACTTTGAATATCTAGCATATAACACTACAATCAATGCAAGTGGTAGCAGCCAAAAGGAGACACATTTAACTTCCATAAGAGTAACCCCCCCCCCCCCCCCCAACACACACACACACACAAATCAAACAATAAATAAAGGGATTTTGTAAAGATAGCAATTGAAAATCCAAGTCTAAAACAAGATTCTCAAGTTAAATTGCAACAAAATCATCTATTTACAAGAAACAATCTAATAGGAAAAAGCAAATACAAAGGAAGAATGAAAGAAATGGAAGTGACTTAGATGAGGCATAAAAACAAACAGTTGGTGTGCACGTAAACTTAACAGCTACATACATCATTTTCTTCAAATAAAAGGAAAAAAAGAATACCTACGGACTGAACAAAAAAAAGAAACCCTAATTCATCAATCACTAACGATCAACAGTGCCCTTCTGTCACAGATCGTTCACATTCAACAATTGATTGATGTCAAGAATCATAAAGAAGTATGTTTCTTGACGTCAATCAATCAAATCAATTGTTAAATGTGGATGACATGCGGAGTGGGAGCATCTGCTAGGCTGCTAGGGATTCTAAATTCTTCATACAGCTTTCCCACCAAACTTTACATATAGTGGTGATTTGAAAAGTCGAAATGAATGCACCATGAGTAGTCTAACGAATAGTGGTGTTTCCAGTGAAAACTAAGTTGCCCCCTCCCCAGGGGCGGACCCACATTGGTGCCACCGGGGTCCCCGGACCCCAATCTTTTTAAAAAAAATAGTAGATTCGGTATATTAAATTGTATATGGAGCCCATAAATACAATTAGGTGGACAACATAGAAATTAAAAGAAAGCTAGTGTAGTGGTAAATCTCCTTCTTTTCCACCAAGAGGTCATGGGTTCAATCCTTGATAAGACCATTTTTCTTATTTTTTTTAAAAATCTAGTTCAAACCTCACTTTAACTCGACCCGAACGAGGACCGACCCGAAAATGGACCCCATTGAAATAAAATTCTGGGTCCGCCACTGCCCCTCCCTCACGCCACCAACGGGCCGGTGTGCCCGACGTGAAGAGGCTTCCGCACCACTTTTTCATGTCCATTTTGTGTGGTCTAAGGGGGCACTGTCCTTTTGGCAGGTACGTCTCTCGTAGATTGTTAGTACAAGGGCGCAAACATAACACATTACTCGTTTTAAATGCATTCCACCCATTATGTTTGCACCCTAAGGGCATGGGGTGTATTCTTACATTTGAGGTGTTAACAGTGACATGTCATGTAATGTGATGTAATATGATATAGTGTAATGTGATATAACATTTATTATTCATTTTTGTAATTATATATACACTAGTTTATTAATATCATCATAAATATTTTATTAGTTACTTTTTCAAAATTCCAACACATTATAAGATCCATTCCGATCATTAACTCAAATGAAATTAATCAAAATTCTCTATCTTCAAACCTAGATCCCTTTAAACACTCCTATAGTTACAGCGCTCATAGTAAGTCATACCAAAATTTCTTTTTCACTTTCACATTTATTGAACGGAGTACCTAGATCGAAGTATATCTTAAATGTTACAAACCTACTAAAAAGCTAACCAAATGAACAGTAGGGTTTCCATGGTTAAATCCTTCAAAAGTGGAGTACCTTTGGGTAAATTAAATGCAACTTAAGGAAGTAACTATGAAAGTATAAGAACAATACACAAGATCAAAACAAAACAAAAACACATACATCCTATTGTATATCCAAGCAATAGTATATCCAAGATATTAACTATACCTATCAAGCAATAGTATATCCAAGATAAGAGCGGCGTGTGAACTCTCGAGGAACATTGTAAAGCTTTGTTAACAAGATTAATTGGCATTACTAGTTAAGCTAGACAATGTAGTTTTGACGGTGCTTAACCTAACTACAATCGGAAAGCAAATAACGTAAATACGGAAGACTATTGATTATTACCACTATGGATATAGTATACCTTTAGACTAGCTTTGGATAAAATTTAAGCAAAAGAATCTAAGATCGCCGTTTAAGTGATATATCAATTACAAAAGTAACTCAAAAGCATTGTTTGTTTCTTAACAGTCACTCAGCTTTCATTAGGTGTTCCAGTATTGTAAAAAGAAATTATAAATGTTGTAGGTCCGGCTAGGAGGATCTAGACGTCCAATCCTTGTATACTAACCAACCCGGTTGTGCGGAATCCAACCGGAATGGCAAACCGAGATGAAACAAGCAAATACAAGACACACAATATTCAACGATTAACACCACTTGTATTAATACGAATGAAAGGTTCAGTTACAAAGCTATGTTTACAAATGTGTTTTGCAAACCCTCTAAAACAGTGTGTGTGTTCTGTGTTCTCTATGCTTGCTTGCTTGCTTTCTTAAAATGAAGTGAACACATTACATGGGTATATATACCCAACACAGATCGTCTGGTCGAAGGGTCAGATAGGCTGATCGAAGGATCAGATAGATGATCGAAAGATCATCTATCGATCTGAAACCTATCGAAGGATCCACATATACCTCGAATGATGATATCCTTCGAGGTCCATCAACATCCATCGAAGGCTTATCCTTCGAGCTCATCGAAGGATCTAAACAATCCTTCGATGACTCATCCTTCGATGAGTCATCCTTCGACAACTCATCCTTCGACACAAACATATGACAATCAGGATCTAAATGTTTGGCCAAGTCAAACCAGGAGGATGGTTGACTTGGTAAAACTTACAAGACTAACAAAAGACATCGTTTTATATCAGACAGAATACAGACAAAGTACAGACACAAGTGCACCAACAAACTCCCCCTTGGCTGTAGCTTTGTCTCGATCTTTGTGTCTTCAAGTCTCTGACGTCCTTTCAAGTCTTCAATGTCGGAGGATCTTCAAAGTCTTCACGTCTTGAAAGCAGAAAGTGTATCAACAAACTCCCTGTTTCATGTAAGAAGTGTGTTGACAAACTCCCCCTTAACATAAGCTCCCCCTTGAGTTATGCTCATGAATGACTTGATCTTAATGTTTGAGATCCTTGTGGTGTTGATGATGGTCAGCGGCAACTCGATCATTTTCATCTTTTGAGTGCCTTCACGTCGTGTCTTCATTCCGAAGCTTGTCATCGACCATGTTCTCCTTGCCTTTAGAATCTGCACATGCAAGAAATCTAAACGCGTAATGAGAACAACTGCTTGGAATATAGTTAGTATAAACAAATGACACACGAATGACCATGTCACAATCGAACACCGTCCGACAGTTTGAAAGTTTAATAAATTTGTCAATTTTAGATTTAACTTTCAAAAACTTGCAAATTTCGACCGTTTATGAAGATTTAGTCAATTCGGTTTTCAGTCAGGTTTCAGGTAACGAAGACTCGAGATCCAACATCGTACGATCGAAAATAAAGTAGAAATAAAATCTTTTTGGCTTTTATAAAGTTTATATTAAAACACACCTAAAATCTTTTTGGTATTTTTGAATATTTGAAATGTAAAGACTGAAAGCAGTAAATAAATATATACAGACATTCTTTTTGCGAGTTTCGAGGGTAAGAGAATCATATCAGTGTACGGTCATGCCAAAACGCTCTTGTTGTTCAATTAGTTAACATTAAGATAAGCATCCTATAACAATTATCGGTATTGTTGTCCACTTAAGCTCAACTTATCAGATGTAATCATGGCGAGGGGATACGTTAAGGTATGATTTATACTTACCGACCGGTGTTCATCCACATCACTACACATTCCCGTATCAAGGTATGCACGAGGGTTCATCTTACCGGTGAGTATACCGATTATCATCTGTTTGACCGTATATGATGTGAGATTCTCACTTATTTTGATTTGAAAACAAGCCCTATGTGATAGAATCACTTATTGATGAGGAACTTGATTTTCATATGCATGAGGGCACAGGAGCAAGTCCGTGAACAGGTCAGTACTTCCGTACAGCAGAGAGACGAACTTGACTCCCGGATAAATGTGATATATTATCACTTATTTTGATATGGACATGTGATTGTTTATCACTTATTGAGGTCGAATGCAGTATGTACACGTATGTATGGTATCATGGAAGATCTAGACTTGCGTCCCCGTTATTTTTTCGGTAAAAGATACAACCATGATACCCAGATGATAAGCAGCATAAAGACCGAATATCTCAGAACCTCGGCAATCTATCAAACGAAATTTCGGTACTAAGACCATATGCCAATGAATGGTTCCCACCTGGTCTTCAGTCGATTAAGATTTATATCACCCTGCACACTTTAAAATGATTGTGAGCCTACCGATACATCTTATATAGAGCTGCTTATCGTTTTTCATTTAAGGTTTAAAGAGGTTTGGATAGACCACTGATGTACTATCATTTTCTCTTTTGCTCGCCAGGAAACTCATTTTTGCTTTTCTATTGTTTTTGTGTTTTTAAAATTTTTCGATGTTTTTGGATTTTCAGATTTTTGGATTTACTCCCCTTAAAATCAATAAACTAAGACAAATTTAAAACACAAAGGTATTTACAAAAATGATTTTCCGATGTTGGTTTACTCTTGCTTGACCTTAATGCCGTTTACCAATAATAAAAAGTCAAATCTTGATTTGTCAAATGCTTTGGTAAAAAGGTCGGCACGTTGGTCATCGGTGTGGACCTTAACAACATCGATTAGCCTTTTCTCAAAGCAATCACGTATGAAGTGATATTTGATTTCGATGTGTTTGGTCTTTGAGTGCTGCACAGGATTTCTAGTGATCTGTAATGCAGCAGAATTATCAACGTAAATAGGAGTAGTTAGGAATTCAAAACCGTAGTCGCGTAATTGTTGTTGGATCCAAAGAACTTGGGAGCAACAACTTGAGGCAACAATGTATTCAGCTTCGCATGTTGATGTAGCGGCACACGTCTGCTTCTTGCACTGCCATGTGACTAGGCGATTTCCTAAAAACTGACATCCAGCCGTTGTGGATTTGCCGTCGATTTTGCATCCGCCAAAATCAGAATCACTGAAAGCAACCAATTCAAAGTTATTATCCCTAGGGTACCATAGACCGGTGTTAGGGTAACCATTCAAATAACGAAAAATCCTTTTGACAGCTGCAAGATGTGAGGCCTTCGGGTTAACTTGATATCTGGCAAGCAGGCACGTTGGGTACATTATATATGGCCTTGATGCTATGAGGTACATAAGAGATCCGATCATTGCGCGGTAGTATGAGGGACTAACAGCTTCACCCTTCAAGTCTGGAGTAATTCCGTGATTTTGTGGCAGTGGGGTACCAATGGGCGTTGCATCAGACATCTGGAACCGGCTCAAGATGTCACCAACATATTTAGTCTGATGGATGAATATCCCAGACTCAGTTTGTTGCACTTGTAGGCCCAAAAAGAAAGTCATTTCCCCCATAACACTCATCTCGAATTTATCCTGCATAATGCGCTCGAAATTCCTACACAAGACATCATTAGTAGAACCAAAAATAATATCATCAACGTATACCTGTACCAGAAGAAGATCTCCATCTTGTTCTTTGATGAAAAGAGTACAGTCAATAAGACCTCTTCGAAAACCGTTCTCCAGCAGATAGTTAGATAAGGTTGCATACCAAGCTCGCGGTGCTTGATGTAGACCATAGAGAGCTTTGTTGAGCAACCAAACCCGATCGGGATGGATAGGATCTTCAAAACCTGAAGGCTGTTCGACGTACACCTCTTCTTCAACCACACCATGTAAGAATGCACTTTTGACGTCCATCTGGTAAACCTTGAATCATTTGAATGAGGCATAAGCCAGAAAGATCCGAATTGCTTCCAGACGTGCAACAGGTGTATAGACTTCGTTGTAGTCGATTCCTTCTATCTGACGAAAACCTTGAACGACTAAACGTGCTTTGTTCCGGATAACAACTCCGCGGTCATCCTTTTTGCATTTAAACACCCAACGGGTACCAATCTTCTTGTAGCCAGCAGGTTTCTTTACGAGTTTCCAGACACCAAGCTTCTGGAATTGTTGCAGTTCTTCCTGCATTGCTTCAACCCAAGAGTTATCTTTCATGGCTTCTTTCCAAGTTCTTGGCTCTTCCTGTGAAACATAACACGCGAAAGACCAATCGTTTTGTTGCCCGGATTCTCGAATAGCTGCATACAGGCCTGCATTGTTGTTGTTTCGCAACATGTTTCTAGTTTGAATGCCACTTTGCACATTTCCGATGATGTTTTGTTGAGGATGGGTATTATGAATCCTTGTTTCTGGATTATCTGGAACTGGAACATTTATACCCAGGTTGTTAAGATTAAGATCAACAACCAATTCAAGACCCGGAATTGACGAAGAGGATGATGCAGTAGCCTCAGCAGTTCTATGGGCATCCACCGGAGGAGTACCCTCTGAAGTACCATGAACTGCTGTTGTTGGGGCTTCTTGATCTGCATCTAGAAATTCATCATCCTCTGAAGATTCATTCAATTCGTTTGCATCATGAAAATCCTCATTGTTGAGAGTATTATTGTTCACCGAAGAAGATGGTTCTTGATTAACAAGAATTGGACGAACCACCGGTGAAACTGTTGCATTGTCACTCTCGAAAAACATCCTAGCCGCAGCATTTTCTTCAACGGCTTCAACATTGATCGAATTGAAAAAGTCATCGTACTCAAACATCCAAGGCTGACCAGGACATTTGACTGGCAAAGTGTGCCTTTGTACTCTGACCTCAGACCATTCCTCGACCCTTTTAGTCTCTAGATTCAAGACTCGCAAGTTAGGGGTGGCATACCCAAGAAAGTATCCGTCAATTGCTTTAGCCCCAAACTTTCCATTAGGATCGATGATTGTACATGGAGCTCCAAACGGTTCAAGATATGACAAATCTGGTTTCCGTTTCTGAAGAAGCTCAAAGCAGGTCTTGTTGTGCCTTTTGACTGTAAGGACTCGGTTCAATGTGTAACATGCAGAGGCCACAGCTTCAGTCCAGAATGGAATGGGCAACTGCGACTCTACCAACATTGTCCTAGCAGTCTCGATCAATGTGCGGTTCTTACGTTCAGCGACGCCATTCTGTTGAGGAGTATAAGCTGCACTAAACTCATGAAGAATACCCTTTGAAGTGCAAAACTCCGCCATGGCATGATTTTTAAATTCAGTACCATTGTCGCTACGTATCCGCCTAACCTTCAATTTATACAAATTCTCAATCTGAATGATCAAGTTTTTGATAATACCAAAGGTTTCACTCTTGTGTGCCATGAATGCCACCCAAGAAAATCTTGAATAGTCATCAGTAATCACGAGGCAGTATTGATCATTCCTGATACTTTTGTGCTTGACAGGACCGAACAAATCCATGTGCAAACGTTCAAGAGGAACTGCCACCGTGTTGATCTTCTTAGTAGGATGTCGTTTCTTCGTTTGCTTTCCTTTCTGGCATGAAACACAGACGTCTTGAAGATGGAAGTTTTTAAGAGGAGCACCATTCACCAATTCATTTGAAACCAAATGATTCATTTTGCGTAAGTGAATGTGACCCATTCGTCTGTGCCAAGAGATAGAGTCTTTTTCTGTGGCTTTGGAAACGAAACAAGTTGCTTGTGCAGACGTAGTAATAGCTTGGCTCATATCAAGGACGTACAAATCATTTATCCTTGGAGCTGACAAGAGAATCCATTCTTTTGGAATTTTGAAGCCGGGTTTCAGCACATAACATCCATTAGCATCAAAGTGTACTGAGAATTGCTTGTCACAAATTTGAGAAACACTAAGAAGATTGTGATCAAGTTGTTGCACAAAGTTGATCTTGTCAAAGCTGACAATCCCGTTGGATATCATTCCTTCACCCGTAATATAACCACCCTTATCTCCAGCAAATGCAACATAACCTCCTCTAATAGATTTGACGTCGTAGAGAAGCTTCATGTCGCCTGTCATGTGCCTGGATGCCCCACTATTAACAATCCAATGACTACTGATAGTTCCTCTTGGAACACCCTGCACATGAACTTAATTGATTAGGTGGAGATGGGGACCCAAGCCATTGTGGTCTTGGGTCTTCCATTTTCATCAATAACAATAACTTCTTGTCTTTGATGATTGGTAAATTGTGATGGTCCCCCTGATTCAGTAACCGTTTTTGGTTTCCATGTCTGTTTTGTTTTACCAGTGTTATTCTTTAAAATTTTAACTTCATGGTTGTCTGAAGTTTTTGAATTTTCTGGTTTGACAGAAACAGATGTTTTGTTAACCACATCGGCTTTAATTGCCTTTTCAATTTTCTTGACCTGTTGGCGTCTCTGTTTCATTTCCCTTTCTTTTACAAGTCGGGGATCTTGTTTTACCGAAACAGTTTGCCTGCAGTCAGTTTGGTCACGGGGAACATCAACTTTTCCTTTTTGTTTATGAAGATATGGACAATTTCGAATTATATGTCCAATTGTTCCACACTCAAAACATGATCTTCGTTCAACAAACCCCGAAGTATCATGTGATCGTCTTGCCGATGATGATGAACTTTGTGATCCCGAGGTACTAGGTTTTGAACTACTTGGTTCATTTCTTTTCTATACAGTTGCTTTCTTAACAAAATCTAAGTTAGATTTGTTTTCAAACGTTTCGATTTTGTCCGTTCCCGTCGATTTCACAAAGTTTACATTTTTGTTCTTCTTTTGATTCGGCTTCTTTTGTGTTTGAGTCGGTGATTTTCCTTTTGGCTTGGTGTGATTTTGCTGTTTCTGCACTGTTGGTAATTTCTTATTGCCATATTGTTTTCGAATTTCGGCCTTTGGAATAGGAGGACACTGTGTAACTGTAACACGTGGTCCTGTCTTTCCTAAAAACTTACTTGTCGAATTTTCAAAGACTTTACTTATTAAAGATTGATTAACATTCTTAATAGGAAAATCTTTGTCAGAGTAGATTTTATCATCACCAACAAGAGTGTACAGCAAGTTCACACTCTCCGACTCTTTTGCAGACGAGGACTCGATTGCAACAGTCTTAGCGGGTTTTGCAGGAGGATCACATAGGATGTAATTCTCGAGAGGTATGTCCTCAACTTTGACCACCGCATCAGACTTTGCTGGGACAGCATCATCAGATTCATCATCAGAAGAATCAGCATCCTCAGTAATGACTGGAGGATCCTGATTCAGTTCAGCAGATGACACACATGTATCTGCTGATACATCTGAATCTGATGATACTTCTTTCTTGTATCCGAGCCCTGTAGCAAACTCCTTTACATCTAGAGGAACAGATGGTTCAAAGAACACTCTATCCTCCTCGTCAGGCATTGCATCATAATTGTGTCTCACTGGTGGTGGACATTTCTTGTAGCCTATGCATGTGACATCCCGTTTCTCTTTCTGAACGTCAATGATGTGATCCAACACATAGCTAGAGCTCAAATAACTGTCTAGCTTAAGTTGGATCGCCTCACTTTCGGTTTTCACACAAGCCATCTCTTTTTGTATAATCTCAAGGCGAGATATATACAAATTAATGTCAGTTTGTTTGTTTTCTGGAAACCATTTTAGTTAACTCGGTTTTATCTTTCTTTAACTTTTCAATTACCAATTTAAACTCCTTTTCATGGTTTTCATAAAACATATTGGCTTCAGTGCATTTTGAAAGATCCACGGTCAACTTTTGATTGTGGATGAATGTCACATCATACTTTTCTTGCAAAGCCTCGTGTTTGCTTTGCAATTCACACCACTTGGCATTCAAAGAAACATGTTTGTCTTGCAAGTCAAACAAACTAGCTTGTAAAGCATCATGTTTGCCTTGCAACTCAGACATGTTTGCCTCTAAATCAGCACATTTAACATGCAAACTATCACAATTATCACAATTAATAGCAGTGGGTTCATCGACACATACCTGACTTGATGAACTGTCGACATTAGCCATAAAGGCTGAATGGAGAGAAGACGAAGAATAAGCAGCTTGATCCACCAAGATAGATCTTCTTTGAGTTCTTGCTGCAGCTTCCTCCAAAAGCTCATCAATATCTGCATCGACTGACGCATTTGATGTCTCACCCACATGATCATCGCATGAACTTGAGGATTCTTCATCTGAACTCCTGCTATATCCCGAAGAGTCTTCATCCTCAGAAGATTCACCACCATTGGCGGAAGATTCTCCACCACTGGTGTGAACTAAATCCTTAACCACTTCAGCAAAACATGCTGTTCCATCTGGAGCATCACCACTCAACTGGATTGACCAGTCACAACCTTCATCCACTTGAACCACAAGTGCCCGGTTGGCATTTGATGTTCCAGCTTGGCTCTGGTTGTTGACAGGTATTAATGTACGCTCATTGTTCCTGTTCTGGTTGCCTTGGTTTCTAAAGGGATTCTAGTTCCCATGCTGTGCTGGCTTTGTACATTCTCTTTTAAAGTGACCCCGTTCACCACAGTTGAAGCACTTTACTGCCTGTTTATCGAACCCATACTTGGTGTCTTTCTTGCTTTCCAAGCTGGTTCTGCCAGTACTTTCCATGAAATCCTTTGCCCTTCTTACAGCACTAGCAAAGGCCCACTTGATATCCATCAAGTCCATCTCTTCCTTGTCAATCTGCCGATAGTCTTCTTGTGTCAGATTAATGTTGCCAATCTGACCTTCCACTAACCCACAACATGCGCTTACTAAAGTGTTAAGCAGCTCCATGTGTTCCCTTGCTACTTCTACACTGACCTTAGAGAAGCTTGAAGTGTCGAGCTGTACTGTATTTGGTTTTGATTGCTGACCAGCAGATGATGTCCCTCCATAACACGCTTGTTGTTGAGCAGGAGGAGATGTTGTAGAGGATTTCCATACATGTCTGTGGTGGGAGCCGGCTTAACAGGAACTTGTACTGGATTGCCATACATATCTGTGCTTGTGACAAACGCCGTTTGAAGTGGAGCATGTGGACCGGTTCTTGCAGACGAAGAACTGGAAGTTCCATAATACATCTCTGGATTTTGTGGCACTGGAACTCTCTTTGCCTTTAAGGTTTCCTCCTGATCCTTGTTTTCTAAAAGCTGCACGAAGTCGTTGATGTTTGTAGTCCTCAACACTCCGTTATACTTCAAGATTTCCAAGAAACTATTCCATTGGGGAGGCAATGCATCAGCAAACTTCTTCACCACCTCTGCTGTAGTTGTCACTACTCCAAAATTGTTCAACTTTGTAAGCAAGTGATAAAACCGGCTTGTCATGTCTCCCAAAGATTCCTTATCCATACACGTGAAGCCATCGAATTCTTTCTTGAGAAGATCATGACGCAATTGACGTGTTGCTTCATTTCCTACCCCTCTGGTCTTCAACGCGTCCCACAGTTTCTTCGTTGTCTTGAAACTGACAAACTGATGGTAAATATCTTTGCTTAACGCCTGAGTGAGAATGGCGTATGCTTTCTTTTCCAGATCATACGTCTTCTTTTGATCTTCAGGAAGATAGGCAAACATGCCGGCAGATGAAGCGGCAACCTCTATTGTTTGATCGAAATCTGTGGTGAAACGTAACCACAATTCTGTATTTTGCCCTAGCACGTAAGTGTAGAACCTATCAACCCATCCCGAATACTCGTTTAAGTGCATCAACTTTGGAGGTCGATTCAAACTTCCGGTTTCGCTTTCGCTCAATAAGATACTTTGAATGCTCGGAGTTTGATTTGATACTAATGCCCATTGACCTGTCGATATGGCATTTGCTTGCGAATATGTCGACACCGGAGATTCGGCCCATGAGGGAGATAGACTTGTATTTGTGTACTTTCCACTATCTGGAGCCGGTGTACCCCACCATGAGGGAGTTGAACCTGTACTTGTGTATTTTCCACTATCTGGAGCCGGAGTTCCCCACCAACTTGGGTTCATGTTTGATAAGAAGAATGAATTCTATGTTAATATCTCGAATGATAACAACCAGCCGAAGGATCCCTGATCGAAAGACCTGAAAAACACAAACCTGTTAAACCTAAACAGACTAAGATCGAAGGATCAATACTTGTTCGAAGGATCAACAATGTTCGAAAGATCACTGTTGAATTTCGAACAATGATTTCGAAAGATTCACAATTGAAAGATCCTTATCTTTCGAATATATATCCTTCGAAAAGATTCCCTGGATCGAAGGATAAGTCTCAGACTTCGAAGGATGTTCGAAAGATGATTATCTATCGAACTTCCTTTGATCGAAAGATGATCTTTCGACTTCGAAGGATATCCTTCGATCTCTACTGACACAGCTGACACAAAAGTGACAGGTTGGTGAAAAGGTGATTGGTTGGTAGAAACTTTCGGCAGAAGGTATGTTCAAACCATACCTTTTACCAAACCAGGATTTGACCAATAAAATATTACTTAAAATGGAAGGTCCTTATCCAGAAACCGGTCACCGGAGTAAGCCGGAATTTGGCCGGAAATGACCAAACTTCTTAAAAACAAATTTGTAAGTTACCCAACCCGTCCTTTAACACACCCGGTTAGTTTAGAACACGTTTTTACGTCAAGAAATGCGAGAAAAACACTAAAAACGAGTGCTAAACCATGTGAGTTTTGTCCAAACACTCCAAAGTCTTGTATAAACTCGGTTTTTAACAAGGAAAAGAGCCCCGACTCTGATACCACTTGTAGGTCCGGCTAGGAGGATCTAGTCGTCCAATCCTTGTATACTAACCAACCCGGTTGTGCGGAATCCAACCGGAATGGCAAACCGAGATGAAACAAGCAAATACAAGACACACAATATTCAACGATTAACACCACTTGTATTAATACGAATGAAAGGTTCAGTTACAAAGCTATGTTTACAAATGTGTTTTGCAAACCCTCTAAAACAGTGTGTGTGTGTGTGTGTTCTGTGTTCTCTATGCTTGCTTGCTTGCTTGCTTAAAATGAAGTGAACACATTACATGGGTATATATACCCAACACAGATCGTCTGGTCGAAGGATCAGATAGGCTGATCGAAGGATCAGATAGATGATCGAAAGATCATCTATCGATCTGAAACCTATCGAAGGATCCACATATACCTCGAATGATGATATCCTTCGAGGTCCATCAACATCCATCGAAGGCTTATCCTTCGAGCTCATCGAAGGATCTAAACAATCCTTCGATGAGTCATCCTTCGACAACTCATCCTTCGACACAAACATATGACAATCAGGATCTAAATGTTTGGCCAAGTCAAACCAGGAGGATGGTTGACTTGGTCAAACTTACAAGACTAACAAAAGACATCGTTTTATATCAGACAGAATACAGACAAAGTACAGACACAAGTGCACCAACAAATGTTAAAATATTTCAAAAGTCAAGTGACATAAATGGAACATATATGAATTTTGTTCCAATATATGTTCTATTTAGAACACTTCATTTTTTAGAAGTTCACATTAATAAATAGAAAGAAACTCACATTCACTGGCCGAATAAAAAGAAAATGATTCACGAGTTGAAATCCATCCATATCATATTCTCTCACACCACAATCGTCGGTTGACGCTGTAAAATGCATTCCTGCGCTACAAAGTGACAGAAGTAACAAAAAAGTCAGCGCACTGACAAGAATATACTATGCAGTGTATATTTACATCACAACTCAGAATTACCTCAAAGTATTATTTATCTAAACAACATTTGTTTTCATAAGTTGTTCTTGTACAAAAGCTAACTCCTTTTTCAGGGTAGTTAAAGATACATAATTCTTACCGATAAAAGCTTGTAAGTTGTGATATATTAACTTAAAAACTAATTATTGATTTTATCGTCAGTAAGAAGTCTCAATTTTAACAATTGATTCAAGTAAGATGGAAACAAATAGATCTGCATGCAAATTCAACACTACAATCACTAAAGTGAAGATTCCAAATATAACAGTTTTGCGAAATAATATATTTACCATATATTACAGATACATATCAGCACAGCATAACCTCAATAAGGGAATGTTTTCATGGTTTCTGTATTTCCCAGTTCTTGTTTGGGCATCGGACATATCTGTCACATTTGTAAACTATTAAACATTAACACTTTGAATATCCAGCATGTAACACTACATCTAACGTTTGATTCTAAACTTAGACTGACCATATCATGATCATCGAGATTTTGATCCACCACTCTCTTCTTCTCCGTCCACATAGTTTGCAAAATCCTGTAAGAACCGTAAAACACCTTCGCCCCCCCCCCCACAAAAAAAAAACACAGACACACACACTACAGGAATAACATACAATTAATGGAACAAAAAGAAGTATCTTATATGAGGCATAAAAACAAACAGCTGGTGTGCATGTAAATTTAACAGCTACAAATCTCTTCCTAGAAAAGAAAGAAAGAAAGACCCATAAACAGACGTATAATTGAAACAAAGCCTAATTCAAGATTTAAGCAAACAAAATCATAAAATAAGAAAACCCTAAACAGTACAACAGTTGAGTCGTAGAACATGAAGATCTCTCTTGAGTTTTGTGTAGAGCACGTTTCAAAAGTTGTGCGTGATATACGTTTCATCATTTGCCGCCACGTGGCCATTAGCAGCAGTTTATCATTCTGAGGAGTCGCCTTTGGTGTTTAACCCGAAGTCATTTTTGCTCAGAACCTAAAACCGGGGACGTTCAGCAAACTACGAGGTGGGGCCTTAATGATCATGTCTATGTTAAATGGGTTTTTGAATTCTATGATGAACACTAGAATTGTGATAGGAAAATGGTTTGATTTAGTAGTAAAATGTAAGATTCTAGGTGTTGATTACGCACACTAGCACTCTGTTCCCGAGTCTGATTTAACAGGGGAAGGGGAAAGAAAAGAGATGAAAATATAAAAAAACCACGTTCTCGAGTTTTTTAAGGATAGGAGGGGAGGGAAAATGGAAGAAAATTTGTCCATATATTTTTCCTCCCAAATTGGAAAGATTAGGAGAGAAAATTTGCTTTCATATATAATATATAATTAAAATGTTTTATGTTTAAAGGGTATAATGGTAAATTTGTTCCTTTCTTTTATTTTCCTCCTAACTTGGGAACACATAAAATGCTTGATTTCTTCTCTTTTCCTTTACTTTTCATTAAACTCGGGAACGCGAAAAAAAAAACACATCTTTTCCTTCCTTTTATCTCTTAATTTATTTTTCTTCCCCTCCCCATAATGAGACTTAGGAACACAGTGTAGATGTTAAGACTTGAAAGCAATGTTAATACATGACTTTGAGTAGAGTCATGAGTTTGACAATAGTAGCAAATGAGCCTCGCCCACAAGATGCTCGATATAATGTCTAAGTGAACCTTAAATTGTTGAAAACATAAAGAATCACGTAATTGACTAATTTGAAAAATTGTGTGTGATATGTGATAATATGTGTGATATGTGATAATATGAGTTCTAAACGATGAAGTTAATTGAACTCTATAGACAAGTCGGGAGAAGCGTCAGGTGGACAAGCGTGAGTGGATGCACGTTTGAAGGATAAGCTCTAAGGTACGTGACTTGTTGTTTCGTTACATTCCTATAGACAAGTTTGGTCATTGATGTGTCTTATGTAAGATAATAGCAAAATTGGATGCGTTTGGTATGTTTGCAAAATGATGGAATTCAATAAAACAACCAAAAGGGTCAAAACAAAAGAGTTAGCTAATTGGTGGTTTTAAATGATTTGAATATCACGCCAATAAACCAGTAAATTGGATGCGTAAGCTGAGTATCGGATACGCTAAAATTTGATTGATGAACCTTAGATTTGGGTAAAACTAAGAGAACTAGAATTTCCTTGAATTATTGATGGAAAAACTTATGCTTGAATCAAAGATGTCAAGCGGACATAAACGCGTATGCAAACCATGTAGTGGGAGCGAAATACGGAAGTGGGTAAAATGGCAAAGGATTCATCCTCGCCATAAGATATGAGAAATGGTGTTAAACCAAACGGGTCGAATAACTTCATAAGGGATTTATAAGCCGTTAGTTTATAAGTCAAGATTTTGCGAACCCGAAGTGTTAAATACGTAGGTATATGTTTTACGGTCGTTTAGGAACAAGTTTCATGTAAAACGGATAAGAATTGTGAAAGTTATGAGTAAATGAGTAAAATATGGCAATACTGGGCAAAATGCAGACCCATCAACGAACACTCTGTAAAAATGAGTGTTGGTGCATATGTCTGTCGACTTCGTCTTGTATCGAGTCTTGTAATAGTTAGATAGATCAGGGCACGTTATACGAGAAAAAAGAGAAACATTTAGGATATAGCACTTCGTACGAACTGGTACTGCCAGTTCGCACGAACTGACACTTCGTGTGAAGCTGTTCCATGCGAAGTGGGTGGCCTATATATAGGTGTCTTGGCCATTTCATTTGTGAGTGTGTGATTCTGGTAGCGAAGCTCTGCCGAACTGTCTCCAACATTGTAAAACGTTCTGAAATCAATACAGAAGACAATTAAAGTGATTCTAAGTGCAAATCAAGCTGATTCAACATCGATACGTCTGTTTCCGCCTTTCGTATTAATCGAGAACTCTTCTGAACGACTCGTTTGGTCATCACAACGATCCTACAATGAGGCTGTCGCACCCCGCGACAGGCAAAGAGAATTGTCGTCGTGCCCCGCCACAGCCTTCGCGCCCCGCGAAGGCTCACGCTAATACCGGTCGTGGCCCGCGATGGGCCTTATAACTGGCAAAAAAATTGTTGTTTTGTTTATTTTGATTTGCGAACATGTTTAAATATGTTATAAAACTCTCATAACTAATGTTTATGACGGTTTTGATTATAGGTGAACAATTTGGACTTTTGGATGATGATCAAGCTTGTGAAGGAACCGAACACACATTAACATGAAGCTTCCGCGTTATCTTAGTTTCTTCTATTAGTTTTAACTCGTGGAAACACTTTATAAGTATGTTTGAATGTTTTAAACTTTAAGTGAACATCGTTATGTAGATGTGTTTGTAGAAAGGCATTTTTATATAAATATGCCAACTTTTAATTATAAAGTATGTTATATTTTGATAAGGGTCTTACAACCCAAAAGTGTAAAAAGTAAAGAGGGTGTCGAGGATACTCACGGTTTTGCAAAGCTTCCTTTGATAATCCGCGAGTCGAAGGTTGAGAGCGTTGGAGCACCAAGGTTACCCTACATGGGGTAAATGAATGTGTGTGTTATTTGGAGTTGAACGGAGGATTCAGATTAGAATTAAAGTATAAAAGTATAAATAAACATGAATGTATATATCGTCTAAGCACTCGCTGTGACACTAAGTTTTTGTGATTTCATGGGTCCTGATTTGCCCATTAGAATCAACAGACGAGGAACTTAGAACTGAGATAGAAAGATAACCGAAGCTCACAACATTGTTCGTGTGGACAGAGTTAGTTCATGCGAGTGTTAAATTTCTAGTCGTGCGAAAGGGCCTGTTCGAGACACTTAACCTTTAATCGGTTAACGTTTTGATTTCGGTTATGTTTTATATATTTTATTATATTACATAGTATTAACAGGCCAGTAAATCAGAGAGTTCATGGATGTCAAGCATGGGGGTACGAATAACTCGTTATATGATTCACCAAAGCTGAAAGTTTATCGACATAGTCGACAACTCGGTTGGTCATGAATAAAATAAATAAATACACATATCCAAACAGCTGAATAAGGACAATCCGGGCATGTTATTCCCAACATGGCAAGTGTTGGAGGCGAGGCGGGGTTAAGTTATTCTGAGTCTTGGAGACTGTTTGGGTGTTCGTTTACGAGGTTCGTTTACAGAGCTCCCATGGTTCACACTTCTACCAAAACACAGGTTCGTCCATATTGAAAATGCCGAATCCCGGATGGTTTCAACACTTGAAATTATGCAAGAACGAAAGTAACAGAAAGTCTATTCGCGCGTAGAGACTCAGTCGTGCGAACAGATCGCTTCGTGCGAATGGCCCTGTTTTGGGACAAGTGGGTTCTGTTTGTGCGAACAGGCTCGTTTCTTGGCTGAAATCAACCTCAACACTAACCCACAACTATAGACTTAGTTGTGAGCTCGATGGGTTCAAGATTTCGCCAAGTTTCAGAACAGAAAAGTATTGCATATGAACTTTTAATGAAAACCGAAAATGAAAATCTTCTTTTGGGCCTCATAAGTGGTGAGGATTCATCTTAGCTGCCTAAGCAAGCTCGTGAAATCCATCCAAGAAGTTGTCCAAATAAGAAGTTTGAAGAAAAGTAGATGAAAATAGAAGAAACGTTAGAAGAAATGATAAATAAGTAAGCTAAAACTCACTTAGAAGTCTGGAGAGTTCTATCCGAAATGCACAGGTTCAGAGCGTTTGGGAGAGTTTGGAGTGGCTGGAAAGTGTGAAGTGAGGAAGTGGGTTCGTATTTATAGGGCGAAGCTGAGTTGGTGCGGATAGATTGGGTCTCTTCGCACGAATGGAAGGTCCATTCGCACGAAGGGAGTCCAGTCGCTTAAAGGGTTTTTAAGTTTGGCCTGTTTCGCGTATTTTAGCCAGTTTTAAGGAAAGTTTCAAGTATGAGTTTAAAGGGCGAAGCTGTATAATGAATGTTTCAAGTATGAGTTTTCGAGTATAAGTATGTATTAATGTTTGCAAAGTATAACAAGTATGTATAAGAAAATGCATAAAATAATCGAGTTTTTTTATTATGATCAAAGTCTCAGATTACAATGTTTGGAAAGGAAAGTACAAATACAAAGGAATTACAAGTTTACAAAAATAGAAGTATAGACATACTTCCTAAATAAGGAAAATGCCAAAAATGCGAAGCGTTACAGACGCGAACCAAACGGGTCAAACAAGTAAAAAATGAAATTTTGGTGAAAAACACTTGCTGACGCGAACTAAACGGGCCAAACAAGTAAAAAAGATGAATTTTGGTAATAAGCACTTACTGACGCGAACCAAACAAGAAAATTATGAATTTTTGATGATAAACACTTGCTGACGGGAACTAAACGGGTCAAACAAGTAAAAAGGTGAATTTTGGTAATAAGCACTTGCTGACGCGCACCAAACGGGTCAAACAAGAAAAACGATATTTTGGTCATAAGCACTTGTTGACACGAACCAAACGGGTCAAACAAGTAAAAATGAATTTTGGTGATAAACAATATAAAGATTGATTTAAATGCAATAAACAAAAAAGGGGGCGAACCAAGAATGGTCAAAAGGACAAACGGGTCATGCAGGTCAAATGGTGATCGCCATTTGAACCCGGTATTTAACGCTTTGTTTTGTCAAGTTTTGTGCTTATAGCCTATAGGTAAGCATAATGTATGGGTATGCATTGCCACGAATTGGAAAGAAATAAAAATCGCAAGGTATTGATAACGAGTCAATGGTTTTGACCCGTGCCAGGTATGTATAAAAGATTATGCTTTTGGTAGGGGCATATGGCCCGACGAAAGACGGTTTGGCCAGATGTGGCAATTAGATTAACTCAAGTGAGGTATATCTAGTATTTGGGTAAAACAACCTTTAGAGCCAAGAACACGATTATGATGCGAAATTACGACCAAATGGATTTTAAATCACTAAACTGTTGGAAACCTTATGTCCTTAGGGACATAATAAATCTAGATGGGATAATAAGCTGAATGTGCCTGCTAGTTTTTATTATATTAAAGTTTTTCCAATTTGAAAAGGGGCTAAATTGTCCTCAGACAATGGGTTTGCTAACACATCGACCAAAAGAATGGTTTGGGAACCAACAAGTTCAAACCCAATCTGGTCAGTGCACAATGTACAATTTAACAAAGTGCACAGGTCTGTGCACAGTTTAGCATAGTGCACTGGTAAGTGCACAGTTTAGCAAAGTACACAAGTCAGTGCAAAGTGTACAGGTCCGTGCACAGTGCATAGTTTAGCATAGTGCAGAGTTTAGCAAAGTGCACAAGTCAGTGCACAATCTAGCAAAGTGTACATGTCAGTGCACAGTTTAGCATAGTGCCCAATTCAGCAAAGTGCATAGTGCACGGTTTAGCATAGTGCTCAGGTCAGTGCATAATTTAGTAAAGTGCACAGATTAGTGCAAAGTGCACAATTTAGCAAACTACATAAGTCAGTGCACAGTTTAGCAAAGTGCACAGATCAGTGCACAGTTTAGTAAAGTGCACACTTCAGCAAAGTGTAAAGTGCATATTTCAGCAAAGTGTATACTTCAGCAAAGTGCACACTTCGGCAAAGTGCACTTATTAATTGTCGCGACATGAGACGTTTAAAGGCGTTTCGGTTGCGATACACGACAGAGCCCAGTCGTTCAAACATTTCTTTTGTCATTTTCAATCCGTTAACACAAAATAAATATAAACACTAATTGTTTTTGGTGTTTATGACATGCATATATAAGAGCTGGTACCTGACAGATGATCAAGCACGTGAAGAACCGAACACTCTTAAACCGCCACCTCCTTGGAAACATCTTCTCAAAAGATAAAATATGATCACGCGTGACAAAGTTTTATGTATAAAACCTTATCGTCTTTGACTATAATTTAATTGTGTAATAACCCTTTGGGTTATTAGTTAACCTAGACGTGTAAGTTCTAAGTTTTCAAATTAAAGATAAAAAAAATATAAGACATAGTTATCCGCAAATACTTAAGATTATAATTTGAAAGGGGTTAAGAGTGTTAAATAAGAATGGTATTGTTTGTTTGTGAAATAAAGCAACGTTGATTTCCTTTACAACCCTAGTAAGAGGATGACCCAATAGCAACGTTTGTATACTAAACTTACTTGTTTTAAACATTTTGAAAACTACCATTAAATTGTACAAAAGTGAAATACAATGCCATCCACTGAATATTAACTTATACTATTGATACTAAATGAATTTTCCCTCGATTCTATTAGCATATAAAGACACACAATACATGGGTTTCTTGGATATCTCATAAAAGTTCCTAAACATATTTCAAGGCGGATAGAGTTCTTGTTCCAGACCAAACTGAAACAAAAACCACTTTTTCAAAAACTATAGAACAGAGAACCAAACTAAATACCGTTAAGTTTCTGGCTCTTGTTTGTGTTACGTACCAGTTTACTTGTTGCATGATTTTCTTTTTTAGTTCCATATTATTAGTTATTAGTTGAGTTAGTGGAGTAGTGGGTTAGATAGTTAACATTCTGTTTAAATGATTCTAGTTATCTCAAAGTCTATTTCTTGCTATTTTCTTTAGAGATTGATCCCCTCAACGGGTTATCATTTATCTAAATCCAGTTGGTTCATATCACACCCCTGATCCATGTAAATTTCTTCGCTACCGGAATTGAATCCATAACCTTCTTCAACACAGAACAAACAATTGTTAAATGTGGATGACATGCGGCAGGAGAGCGAGTGGGAGGGATTCTAAATTCTTTATACAGCTTTCCCACCAAATTTTACATATAGTGGTGATTTGAAAAGTCGAAATGAATGCACCATGAGTAGTCTACACGAATAGTGGTGTTTCCAGTGAAAATTAAGTTTCCCCCTCCCTCACACCTGTTGGGGTTTCTAGGGTTTTGATAGAATGAATAATATGTTCATATGATTATGATTATGAATTGATAAAATCGAAATTGTACAGAATGTTGAATACATATATTTGTGGCCGGTTAGGGTAACTGCCACAACCTTAGGTTATACTAATATCTAATAATAATAATAATATTTGTCACACTATCTAGATTATAATACATATATATACATATATCTAATATCCTCCCGTAAGCTAGATAGTTTCCATATTGAGACGAGTCTTCAGCCTAGAGAAGTCTTTATTTTGTAATGCTTTAGTCATGATATCCGCAGTTTGATCTTTTGTTGCGCAGAATAATACTTCTACTTCTTTTTTCTTGATCAAGTCTCGAATGAAATGATACTTAACTCTAATATGTTTATTCTTGCCATGGTAAACTGGATCTTTTGCTAAACATATTGTGGACTTGTTGTCACAATAAATTGGTATTGGATATTCTATTCTTCCCTGAATCTCGTCAAGTATGCCTTTGATCCAAATTACTTGACATCCGGCTAAAGATAAAGCCATATATTCCGCTTCCGTTGATGATAATGCCACAACTTTCTGTTTCTTCGATTGCCAGGAAATGGGACTTGACCCTAGAAGAAATACATGTCCGGAAGTGCTCTTGCTGTCGTCCACATTTCCTACATAATCGCTGTCACTGAAACCCATCAGTTTTCCTTGTCCACCCTTTGAGTATGTGACCCCTTGACTTAATGTTCCTTTGATGTATTTGAGTATTCGCTTCCCTACTTCCCAGTGGCTTTTCTTTGGATGTTCCATAAATCTGCTGATTTTCGTTACAGCATATGTTATATCTGGCCTGGTATTAGTAAGATACATAAGACTTCCAACAAGGCTTCGATAAGTTCCTTCATCAGCAAATACTTCCGAATCATCCTTTGATAGTTTTAATCCATATTCAATGGGAGTGGAGACTGAATTACAATTAGTCATCCTATATTTATATAATAGGTTTCGCATATATTTTCTTTGAGAGAGAATTATGTTCCCATTCTCATATGAAACTTCCATACCAAGAAAATAGTGTAGTTTCCCCATGTCAGTCATCTCAAACTCTTCCTTCATCATGCTTTTGAAAGAGTCGATTAAGTTCATGGAGTTACTGGCTATAATCAAATCATCCACATATAGACATATCACCAATTTTCCTTCATTGGTGTCTTTAACAAATAAGGTGTGTTCGTATGTGCACTTTTTGAATCCATGTAACTTAAAATAGTTATCGATTCGACTGTACCATGCTCTAGGAGCTTGTTTTAGTCCATACAGTGCACGTTTGAGAAGACATACCTTTTCTTCTTACCCTTTCATAACATATCCCTTGGGTTGCTCTACATATACTTGTTCATTTAAGTTTCCGTTGAGAAAAGCCGTCTTTACATCCATTTGATGTAAATACCAGTCATTCCTTGCAGCTAATGCTAGAACTAGTCTGACCGTTTCAAACCGAATCACAGGAGCGAAGACTTCCTGATAGTCTATTCCATATTTTTGTTTATATCCTTTCACTACTAATCTTGCTTTGTATTTGTCTACGTTACCATACTCATCAAACTTAGTCTTATAAATCCATTTGACACCAATTGGCTTCTGATTCATTGGAGGATTTACTAATTCCCATGTTTGATTTTTATATATAGATTCTATTTCTTTGTCCATAGCTTCTTGCCATTTAACATCTTTACTAGCTTCTTCATAAGATGCTGGATCTGCTTGTGCATAAAGGACGAAATTGACGGTTTGATTTCCACTATATTTGTGAGAAATCTCTTCTTCTGTAAGTTCACGTGTGTTCCTATAAATACTTCCTATACTTCGAGTATTGATAGTTTCATTTTCTGAATCTGTGGAAGATTCATCGTTAAGTTGAATTCCGGAGTTTGACATTGATGTTTGTTCACTTGCTGTGCTTTCGGCTGTTGCTTCCATTCCGTCTTGACTGTTATTGATTTCAGGACTTCCGATAGCAACTCCATCTCCAGCAGTAGCATCCAGTATAGGTTCTGGATTTGTTTGAGATGTTATAGCTGAACTATCCTCATTGTTCATCAGAAAAGGTATCGATGTGGGTTCAGATTCAGATATCCAAGCCTTATTTTCGTCAAAGACAAAGATGACATCTCGGCTAACTATAATTTTACTAGTTAGCGGATTATATAACTTATATCCTTTTGTATTTGTACTATATCCTACAAATACAGTCTTTTCGGTTTTGATATCTAACTTACTTCGAAGTTGTTTTGGAATATGGACATATGCTAAACATCTAAACACCCTGAAGTGCTCAACACTTGGTTTTCGTCCATTCCAAGCTTCATATGGTGTCACATCTGGTCTTGTTTTCATTACTGTACGGTTCAATATATAAGTAGAACAGGCCACGGCTTCGGCCCAATAACTATTATCTAACTTCTTCATATTCATCATGCTTCGACTGGGTTCCATCAGAGTTCTATTTTTTCGTTCTGCCACCCCATTTTGTTGAGGGGTATAGCTGTTCGTTAGTTGGTGGTGTATTCCACTCATCTTTAAATAATCTTGGAATTCTTTGCTACAGTATTCGCCTCCCCGATCAGATCTTAGTGTCTTAATATTAAGATCTGATTGTTTTTCCACAAGTGCTCTAAATTGTTTGAAGTAACTTAAAGCTTCTGATTTTAACTTGAGAAAATACACCCATGTTTTTCGTGTGAAATCATCAATAAATGTAATAAAATACCTGCATCCACCAATAGACTCCGTTTTCATGGGGCCACATATATCGGTATGAACTATTTGTAAAGGTTTGTCCGTCTGCCACGTTGACTTCTTTGGGAATGGCTTTCTAGCATGTTTACCCGAAACGCATCCCTCACATATGTTTGAATTTTTTGTGATTCTTGGTATGCCTCGTACTAGTTCTTTGTTTCCCATTTCAATCAAGGTGTCATAATTTATATGTCCAAATCGTTCATGCCATAGAGTAGAGCTATCAGTTGTTGTCATTGATAGTGCAAGTGACATGTCACTTTCAGGGTTTAAAGGAAACATTTTATTGTTTGTCATTTTAATGATCCCTATGATCCTGTCGTTTATATCCTTGATGATACACCGTTCCTTCATAAACTCTACTTTGTAACCCTTTTGTATTAATTGGCCTACACTTAGTAAGTTATGCTTTAATCCCTTCACATAAAATACATTTTGAACCTTCTTTTTCTGACCTTTAATTGATATCATTACTTCTCCGATTCCTTGAACTTCTAATCGCTTATCATCCCCCGTTCTTACTTCCTTTTGAAGTGATTCATCTATCTTGACAAACAGGCCTTTATTACCTGTCATATGATTGCTGCACCCGCTGTCCAAGTACCAGCAATCTTCCTTAATCGTCTCCTCCATGTTGAAAATCATAAACATGGTATCATCTTGTTGCTCATCTAATTCATCTTCCTTATGAATTAGAACATTGTCAGACCGTTCGTTCGTCTCCTTCTTTGGACAAAACTTGGCCGTATGTCCAAGTTTCTGACAGTTAAAACATCTTATAGAGCCCCAAGATCTGCCTTTGTTTTTGCCTTTTCCCTTGAAATTCTGTCCGGATTTATCCGTGTTCGAATTCTGCATTTGAAATGCATGTTCTATGGGAACATCATCATACATTTTCATCCGTAGTTCATGGGATTGGAGTATGCCCATGAGTTCTTCGGTGGACATATTCTCTAAATCTTTTGTTTCTTCTACCGTGATAACCACTGACTCGAAGTTTCGAGTCAGGCTTCGTAGTATTTTTTCTACTACACGCTGTTCACTCACTTTTTCTTCATTCATTCTTAATTGATTTACAATTAAAGTTGTTCTATTGAAATAATCTTCAACGGTCTCACCCTCTTTCATCTTTAAAGCATCAAAACTACATCTTAAGGTTTGTAATTTTACCGTTTTGACGCGATTTTCTCCCCTGTAAGACTTGTGCAGTGTGGTCCATGCATCTTTTGACGTTTTCACCATAGCAACACGTTCAAACACAGTTTCATTAACCGACTGGAATATGATATGCAGTGCCCTTCTATCTTTCTTCGTTGATTCCCGATGTGCAGCGATAGCGTTTTCTGAGGGATTCGTTCCTAATTCTTGATATCCGTCTTCTACAATACTCCATAATTCTTGACATTCCAGTAAAACCCTCATCTGGATATGCCAGTGATAGTAATTCTCCCCAGAAAGTTTTGGAATTTGTGATTGAATGTCGGTTGCTGGATTCATTTGACAGAATATAGTCAATAACAGGAATCTGGATTTCGTGTTTGACAGTATACGATCGATTCGTGTGGCTCTGATACCACTTTGTTGGGGTTTCTAGGGTTTTGATAGAATGAATAATATGTTCATATGATTATGAATTGATAAAATCGAAATTGTACAGAATGTTGAATACATATATTTGTGGCCGGTTAGGGTAACTGCCACAACCTTAGGTTATACTAATATCTAATAATAATAATAATATTTGTCACACTATCTAGATTATAATACATATAAGTGGGAGGGATTCTAAATTCTTTATACAGCTTTCCCACCAAATTTTACATATAGTGGTGATTTGAAAAGTCGAAATTGTTGGTGTAGTTGTCTGTCGACTACATCTTCGTTCGAGTCTTAGAATAGGAATGATTGTATAATGTACGGAGGACGAGAAAGCATGTAACATTTAGGCCCATTAGAGTTAGGTTCGCTCGAACGGACATATACATGGTCCGCTTGAACGACATGTTAGCTGGACCGCTCGAATGGACAATGTATGGATCGCTCATATGTCAATGCATTGGGTCCGCTCGAACGACCAATTGGTGTGGTCCGCTCGAGTGGCATCAAGCTGGTTCGCTTATTAGACCTGTCCAATAAGCGAACCCAAATGTCTATAAATAGGTCCAATGAGCGATTCATTTGTAACAGTGAGTGAAATCGTACCGAAGTGCTGTCGGTGCGTGATTTGAAGTGTAATCAGTGTAAAATCAATAAAACAAGTAGTTAAAGTGATTTGCGTGCTGTTTCTACCTTAGTTTCTTGTAATTCCGCACCTGAAACCAAGGAGAAAGCCTCTGAATGACTCGTTTGGGTCAGCAAACGATCCTACAATTGGTATCAGAGCTCAGGAGGAGGTTCTCTGCAGAAATTAGCCGGATTTCATCACTTTTCTTACTTCTACACCTTCTTTTACTGATTCGGAAAGATTTCACGGTCGGAATTCGCTCAAATTTTCACAGATTGTGCGCAATAGTACTGAGACAAACCCTGGAAAGTTTGAAGCCAAAATTCGAAAGAAAAATGGGTCAAACCAGGAGGTCCGCTTATTTGGTCGGATAGAGATTCGTTTGGATCGCTCATTCGGACGGTCCGCGTATCTGGTCAGATCAATCCGTCCGGTTCGCTCATACGGTCGGTCCGCTCCAAGATCAATCCGTCTGGTTCGCTCATACGGTCGGTCCGCTCCAAGATCAATCCGTCCGGTTCGCTCATTTGATCCGTCTGGACTGCTCTTGTGTCCGATTGAGTATTTGGTCTGTTTTTCTGTCATCCTGGTTCGCTTATCAGTAAACTAATACGTATCGGGATTTTGTGAAAAATGGCAATGGTGTTTGATGAACAGGAGAACTATTATTTTGAAAAATTTAATGATTGGCATCACGGATTTCTAGATGAGGGTTATAGAAAAGTGAGCAAAGATGGATGGGCAAAAAGGTTTAAATATTTTGTATGTCTGAAAGACGAAACGTTGGATGATCTTAAAGACCGATATAGTGTCTTACTGAATTATTTGAGAGATCATGAGATATATCCGTCAAATGTTGAGAAATCAGAGAAGTTTGCAGATGCATTACCGATTGAATGGGATGAACGTTTGAAAAATTTAAGGGAGGACTCAAATTTTTCAAAACTACCTCTAAATCAGTTTATCAGCAGACTTAAAGCTCATGAACTTGAAATTAGAAAGAAAAAGAAAGAAATGATCAAGGTTTTAGAGAATAATGTGCTAGATCTGAGTTCAGATGTGATTGAAGAGATGCATAAAAGGGTTGCTAAATGTGTCAGGGCAAAATATGTGCTGAAATACGATTTCAAACGAGGTTGTTATATTGATAATAATGGAAATCCTCTTGATTTCGTTCAAATCTTTTGTGCAGGTACATTCATAGCGAAGGAAGAAGAAGCTCCAAAAGCTGAAGAATCGGTGAAGAATGAAACAATGTGTTCAAGATGCGATAACGTCAAGACTGATTATGACAAACTTGTGAAAGACATGGGAAGTTGGGCATCTGAAGTCAAAAGGTTGAAAGACGAGAAGCACGCTGCTGAAAATCAGATTCTTATTCTGAAAGAAAATTGTGAGAAGTTGAAAGCTGAAAATGACAAACTGTTGGTTGGTTTGAACAGTTTGACATTTAAAAACAAGAAGTTAAATGAAAAAGTTAAAGGTTTTGAAATTGAAAAAACAAAAATTGAAAAAGAATTTCAGAATCAAATAAAAATTCTTGAAGATGGGAGAAATGTGTTTAGTAAAAAGAACATTGAAAAATAGAAAATGATAAATTCCCATCTTCAGAAAATCATTAAACTCAAAAAAGAAGGTGAATGTGCTCAAATGAAAATCAAAGAGTTGGAAAAAGAGCTTGAAAGTAAACAGAAATCATCAGAAGATGAAGATTTCTGGATCAAGCTAGAGAATAAAAATTTGAAGGCAAATGAATTAAAATTTCAAGAACAAATAAAAGTTCTGGAAGATAAAAAATCTGTTCTTGAAAATTTGAATATTGATAATGAAAGTTCGATCAAGTCTCATCTTGGTAGAATATCTCAGCTTGAAAAAGAAGCTGAAAATTCCAGAAGCAAGATTGATGAACTTGAAAAGAAATTGATAGGTTTTGTGACTAAATCAGACAGTTTGAATTTTCCCTGTCCAAAACCAATCAATTCAGTTCCAATAAGTGACAATGTCACAAACTTTGATAATGTCAAAGTTAAAGATTGTGGTGTGAAATCTGATGTTGAAAATAAAAAATCTGAAAAACAAAAATTATTTTTGAAATCAAAAGAAAAATTTCAGAAAATTGTTCTGCAATCGACTGAAAAGGGAGAATGCTCTAAGCAAAAACCTTTGAAGAAGAAAGTGGAACAGAAACAAAAAGTTAATAAAAGTTCATCAGATCGAGCATCCAATCGAAATGAAAAATTACAAAAAGTAAAAAATGAAAACTCAAAAAATGTTGGTAATAAGTGGTGCAGGTCGGACCACAATGCTTCAAAGCCAAATCCAGCAAACTTGAGGAAGGAATATCACCAAGCCAGACAATGCTATGATCTGAGCGTTTGGTGTGAAGGTGGTATACGGTACGATAACAGAGTGTGTTACCGATGCGGTTATCAAGGACACATTGCTGTTAACTGCCGGAATTGGAGTTATGAGACCAGAAGATGCTACAATTGTCAGATCAAAGGTCATATTGCCAGAGATTGCCCAAGGAGATCAAATGAAAGATCGAGGGCTGTATCTCAGAAAGTGGCAAGAAATCCATTCAAAGTCAAACCCAAAGAATTGAAAGTTCAAGAACCAAAAGTTCAAAAACCAAAAGTTCAAGAACAGAAAGTTCAAGAGACGAAAGTGAAGCTTTCGCAGGGGCAGAAAGACAGACTGAGGAAAAAGAGGAAAAAGGCGAGAGAGTATCTCGAGAAGATTTTGTCCTCGGATTCACAGGACAAAAGGAATAAAAGTTCTGATGAATCTACTCCCTCAGTTGTAAAGACAAACGAAAAGAATTTATCAGATACAAATCTGGGGACGAAAGAGGAGAAAAAGAAGGAAAAGGTCGGTGATGAATCTGACATGTCGAAGTCAGACAAGCCACTTTCAGGTGATGAATCTGGCTCATCAAAGTCAGACAAGCCACAGTCAGGCAATGATTCTGGTATGGTAAAACCAGAAGAGCCATGTGTTGAGGTAAAAGTCGAGAATTCTGATATAACAATGGATGAGAAAAACTTTCCACCATTGTTGAACAAGAATTCGAAATCACCCAAGGCTGGTCAGGCTTGGGTAAATCTGTTTAAATGAAAAATCCTGACTTGCCGGAGCTCCCAGGTTGGTAAGCGTGGAGCATGAATCGGCATCCTTCTAAATCAGTGTTTGAGATTTTGCAGGAATTGCCGGAGATCCCAAGATGGTATCGTGGATCATGAATCGGCATCTGTCTAAAATTCTAATCGGTAACGTCAATCAAACAAACAGTAAAAAGGTTTGTTTGTGTTTTTCTTTCAAGTGGTATTAGACGAGTTTATATTTTTGCAAGTGGTACAGAGGATTCTGGACTACAAATGGTAAATCAAGGACATTAACTTGTACTTGGTTTTTCCTACTTTTCTGTAGAAAACAAGATGATGAAGTAACCCCAAACCTAAAATGTTTGGTAAACAAACTTATATTTTCTGGAAAAACCATTTTGATTAAAACAAACTTAAGTGTTTTGAAATCATAATGGGAAAATAGTTTGTTGTGAGGGGGAGTTCTGATTGTTTACGCCAAGTGGATGGAGAATTGAAGTGATTCTCATCAAGTTGTCAAGTTTGTACAGTTTGTTTCAAGTTTTCCCAGAAAATCAAAATTGAAACATATTTTGATTTTAGGGGGAGAAAAATTTTAAAAAAATTAGAAAATTTGAAAATGTCAAAAACATTGAAAAATTGTAAAAATGAGTTTTGTTGCGAAACAAGAGGAAATGATAGTAAATCAGTTGGACTATCACAGCACGCTAAAGAAATGTAATGCCAAATGTGATAAACGGTCTCACTGATGATGTGACGATAGGTTTTTATACATTTAGTATATTTATTCGGGATATAAACCTAAAATTTCAAACTTGTGAAATTCGTGGGGAACACTACTTGGATATATAGGTAACCCCTGAAATCTCGTTTGAAAGGTCTCGTATTCTGATATACTAGGTGTTTATACTCTATGATGTCTGGGGTATTATTCCAGGACTTCTGCTGAACGGTAGTCCTGACCTAGTCCTTGGCTAATACTTTATCCAAAATGCTTGAAATATAGCATAAAGCCCTCAGTTGATTAGACAATAAAATTGATAATCATCTGTTGTAGCTAAAAAGATCCTCTAAAGGGGACACACTGCTAAGTCGAAGCTGATATCTCTCTGCTGAACGGAAGTTCTGACCTGAGATCCCTCAGTTCTCGCATTTTTCCCCTAATTTATGTACAGATATCATTGTAGTATTCATACCTGTAAGACTGAATATTGGGATTCTGGATACGGGAGTATATTCAAGAGGTGGGACACATGAATTAACTACGTTCATAAAATACTTAAATAGTATCCTGAATAGATTGAAAATTGTACGAAAATTTAAGAGGACAGCTATATCGTTAATCTACGTGAATCGTTTAAAACTTAAAATGATTAGAAGCTTAACAGTGCTTATGATGTGTCTCAAAAACTGATATGATCCTCTTGCACAAACTCACAAAAATATGTTTGTTCTGCATTTAAATTCTTGTCTGTGCATTTACATTTCATATTTTGAAAAATCCAAAAAGATTTTCGACAACTGATGTTGGAAAGCTGAAATTCAAAATCTTAAAGGCTAAACAAGATGAATAGTTGGTTTGGTTAAAGTGATTTGAAATGATTAATCAGATTTTGGAAAGTTTAATAAATTGTTAAATGTGAAGAATTCTTGAATATTCTTAAATGATTAGTTGATTCATTAAGTTGAATCACAATTGTGTTTGTTTGTGATAGATTGTTTGAGTTGTGCAGGTTTCTGATCCTGTTGCTACGGAAAGCCAGGAGATACATCAGAACCTGAGAAGAAGTTTGAAGAGATAAAGTCAGGAGATGATTTCAATGGTGGTAACAAATCCCAGACGGCGATCCTAGCATGATGATAGGGGGAGTCTGATGATAGTTATAGCCAAAGAAAGATCCAGGCAGAATTCCTGAAGAAGACCGAGCGATACCCAAGAATGTCATGTTGAAGACTCTCACTGAAGATTCCGTCAACATTCAAGGGGGAGTCTGTTGGTGCAGTTGTCTGTCGACTACATCTTCGTTCGAGTCTTAGAATAGGACTGATTGTATAATGTACGGAGGACGAGAAAGCATGTAACATTTAGGCCCATTAGAGTTAGGTTCGCTCGAACGGACATATACATGGTCCGCTCGAACGACATGTTAGCTGGACCGCTCGAATGGACAATGTATGGATCGCTCATATGTCAATGCATTGGGTCCGCTCGAACGACCAATTGGTGTGGTCCGCTCGAGTGGCATCAAGCTGGTTCGCTTATTAGACCTGTCCAATAAGCGAACCCAAATGTCTATAAATAGGTCCAATGAGCGATTCATTTGTAACAGTGAGTGAAATCGTACCGAAGTGCTGCCGGTGCATGATTTGAAGTGTAATCAGTGTAAAATGAATAAAACAAGTAGTTAAAGTGATTTGCGTGCTGTTTCTACCTTAGTTTCTTGTAATTCCGCACCTGAAACCAAGGAGAAAGCCTCTGAACGACTCGTTTGGGTCAGCAAACGATCCTACAGAAATGAATGCACCATGAGTAGTCTACACGAATAGTGGTGTTTCCAGTGAAAACTAAGTTTCCCCCTCCCTCACACCACCCACGGCCCGGTGTGCCCGACGTGAAGAGGCTTCCGCACCACTTTTTCATGTCCATTTTGTGTGGTCTAAGAGGGCACTGTCCTTTTGGCAGGTACGTCTCTCGTAGATTGTTAGTACAAGGGTGCAAACATAACACATTACTCGTTTTAAATGCATTCCACCCATTATGTTTGCACCCTAAGGGCATGGGGTGTATTCTTACATTTGAGGTGTTAACAGTGACATGTCATGTAATGTGATGTAATATGATATAGTGTAATGTGATATAACATTTATTATTTATTTTTGTAATTAAATATATACTAGTTTATTAATATCATCATAAATATTTTATTATAGTTACTTTTTCAAAATTCCAACACATTATAAGATCCATTCCCATCATTAATTCAAATGAAATTAATCAAAATTCTCTATCTTCAAACCTAGATCCCTTTAAACACTCCTATAGTTACAACGCTCATAGTAAGTCATACCAAAATTTCTTTTTCACTTTCACATTTATTGAACGGAGTACCTAGATCGAAGTATATCTTAAATGTTACAAACCTACTAAAAAGCTAACCAAATGAACAGTAGGGTTTCCATGGTTAAATCCTTCAAAAGTGGAGTACCTTTGGGTAAATTAAATGCAACTTAAGGAAGTAACTATGAAAGTATAAGAACAATACACAAGATCAAAACAAAACAAAAACACATACATCCTATTGTATATCCAAGCAATAGTATATCCAAGATATTAACTATACCTATCAAGCAATAGTATATCCAAGATAAGAGCGGCGTGTGAACTCTCGAGGAACATTGTAAAGCTTTGTTAACAAGATTAATTGGCATCACTAGTTAAGCTAGACAGTCTAGTTTTGACGGTGCTTAACCTAACTACAATCGGAAAGCAAATAACGTAAATACGGAAGACTATTGATTATTACCACTATAGATATAGTATACCTTTAGACTAGCTTTGGATAAAATTTAAGCAAAAGAATCTAAGATCGCCGTTTAAGTGATATATCAATTACAAAAGTAACACAAAAGCATTGTTTGTTTCTTAACAGTCACTCAGCTTTCATTAGGTGTTCCAGTATTGTAAAAAGAAATTATAAATGTTAAAATATTTCAAAAGTCAAGTGACATAAATGGAACATATATGAATTTTGTTCCAATATATGTTCTATTTAGAACACTTCATTTTTTAGAAGTTCACATTAATAAATAAAAAGAAACTCACATTCACTGGCCGAATAAAAAGAAAATGATTCACGAGTTGAAATCCATCCATATCATATTATCTCACACCACAATCGTTGTTTGACGCTGTAAAATGCATTCCTGCGCTACAAAGTGACAGAAGTAACAAAAAAGTAAGCGCACTGACAAGAATATACTATGCAGTGTATATTTACATCACAACTCAGAATTACCTCAAAGTGTTATTTATCTAAACAGCATTTGTTTTCATAAGTTGTTCTTGTACAAAAGCTAACTCCTTTTTCAGGGTAGTTAAAGATACGTAATACTTACAGATAAAAGCTTGTAAGTTATAATATTAACTTAAAAACTAATTATTGATTTTATCGTCAGTAAGAAATCTCAATTTTAACAATTGATTCAAGGAAGATGGAAACAAATAGATCTGCATGCAAATTCAAAACTACAATCACTAAAGTGAAGATTCCAAATATAACAGTTTTGTGAAATAATATATTTACCATATATTACAGATACATATCAGCACAACATAACCTCGATAAGGGAATGTTTTCATGATTTCTGTACTTTCCCGGTTCTTGCTTGGGCATCGGACATATCTGTCACATTTGTAAACTATTAAATAAACATTAACACTTTGAATATCTAGCATGTAACACTACATCTAACGTTTGATCATAAACTTAGACTGACCATATCATGATCATCGAGATTTTGATCTCCACCACTCTCTTCTTCTCCGTCCACATAGTTTGCAAAATCCTGTTAGACCCCCCCCCCCCCCAAAACCCACCACACACACACACATTAAACAATAAATAAAGGCATTTAGTAAAGATGCAAATGAAAATCCAACTCTAAAACTAGATTCCCAATTTAAAAATTTCAACAAAATCATCTATTTACAAGAAACAGTCTACAGGAATAACAACATAAATACAAATAATAAAACAAAAAGGAGTATCTTATATGAGGCATAAAAACAAACAGTTGGTGTGCATGTAAATTTAACAGCTACAAACCTCTTCCTATAAAAGAAAGAAAGAAAGAAAGACCCATAAACAGACGTATAATTGAAACAAACCCTAATTCAACATTTAAGCAAACAAAATCATAAAATAAGAAAACCCTAAAGAGTACCACAGTTGAGTCGTAGAACATGAAGATCTCTCTGAGTTTTGTGTAGAGTGAGTTTCAAAAGTTGTGCGTGATATACGTTTCATCATTTGCCGCCACGTGGCCATTAGCAGCAGTTTATCATTCCGAGTCACCTTTCGTGTTTAACCCGAACTCATTTTTGCTCAGAACATAGAAGCAGGGACGTTCCAAGTTATTCGCGTTAAAATTTTTGGGATTTTTATAATGTCGTATACAAGTTATAATTAGAAAACTATGATTTTGAAGTAATTGTCCTTTGAAGTTCAATTTTTTTCCGTTGTTCTATTAAAAATTTTTCGATTTGTGTACATCTTTTTGCATATTTGTGACATTTTGCTCAGCCGTATTCTTTCTTCATGACAGGTTTCCAAGGTTCCTCGATTATGAGTGAAGAGAGTGCACCTTAGAGATTAGAAATAGATATATTGAAGTTTATTAACTTTTCATTTATGAAATTGTTCTAGGTCATTAGATCATAGTTTATGTGCAGGGGTGTATCCACCCAAAGCCAAGGGTGAACCGCGTACCCCATGAAAAAATATTTTTTAGTGTTATTTTTCGCCGGAAATCCCGACCGTACCCCTTGGAATTTTTCACCCTGTTGATGCAGATTTTGTGTCCGATGCTTGTCGAATAGATTAGTTATCATTTTACGTTGAATTTGTAATAGTTAGTGAAACGGTCAAACGAACGTGTATTGACCTGCTCGTTTGAAGTGGTCAAACGAGAGGGTTATTTGCTTGACCGTGTGTGTTTGCTAGACAAATGGGTATGGGTATAAATACCAACCCTTTGTCTCATTTGCAAAAGGGAGAGTGAGAGACAGGGAGCTCATTTGTGAGAGTTCTCAGTTTGCTTTATTGTGTAGGGGGAGAGATCACCACTTGGTCTCTCCCCTGATGTATACTTCTTTGGTATTAGTTTGGTTATCATGTAATCGGGCCGATTTGTAATGTTTTACTACCGGATTAATACAAAGTTGTTTGTTTATCATCTCTAATCTCTCCCATCTTGAACTGATCTCACACGAAACTCGATCCTACAATTGGTATCAGAGCCATGGTGCCTGATTTAGTAAATCTAACAGTTTGCTAAGTCACATGTGCTCTAGATCTGTGATTTTCGTGATTTTTGTTCAAGATCTAAAAATGGTGAAATGAAGAAAAACCCAGATTCGAGACCGAATATACGGATCTGAGCTGAGTCGGACCGTACAAAGTGTTGGGTTTTATGTTTCACACCGAAATCAACAAGTTTTCATCATCAAATATCATGTTTTTAAGGATTTTCGTCAGATCTGCGAAGTGAACAGAGGCTGTGTTCTTGAAGAAGTGGTGGCGGCTGTTAAGAAATTTTAGGGTTTCCGACGAAACCCCACTTCCCATGACGAAACGAAACCCTTCGGCGAAACCCTCTGTCGAGTCGTTTCGTCAGACAATGAGTTTCGTCGTCGGCAAGATCTCAACTTCTGTTTCGTCGATCAACACACATCAACCATTCAGTTTGGTCGGCAAGATCTCAACTTCTGTTTCGTCGATCAACACACATCAACCATTCAGTTTCGTCGGCAAAATCTCAACATCAGTTTCGTCGACATCACACCAATGAGTTTCGTCGGCTTCATGTTTCGTCGTCGCTGGTGTTTCATCGAAGTTGTTCGTCGGCTCCCCAAGTCTTTCAGCTGGTATCACTGAGAAAGAGAGACAGAGATGATGATTATCGGCTGGTGTGTTTGAGGGTACCAACTGATTTAGGGGTTTGTAGGTGTGAATAGATGATTGAACTGATTTTTCATTAGAGATTTGTTTGGTGTTTAGATCAGCTGGGTATCGAAGAGGAGAAGAAAGGGGTTTTGGGAAATTGAGAGAGACTTGAAATTGGGGTTAAAGTTTGTCTGCTTTTGTTTCTTTGTTCATCGCAGAGAGAGAAAGATCAATTGTTGATTTTTGGGTTGTGGATGTTGTGTGTGGCAGAGATATGCATCTAATAAAAAAAATTATTAGGGAAATCTCTGGTTTTGGTGCTGAGTATCGAAGGAGAGAGAAAGAGGTAGATGGTTGCACAAATGTTTGACTTTTGGGGTATGGATGTTGTGTGTTGCAGAGGGTTTGCTGACTAAATAAAAAAATAAAAAATGGCAGGTATGTTTTGTGCACAGCTGTATAAGATAGATGCTGGCACAATTGATTTGTTTGGCAACTAGTGATTGGGCCCACTTGTGCAAAAGTGAAGGATAAGGTTTGGTCATAAAGTTATGTCTAGAATATTGGTGGGCCAACAAGTTACTTAGAGAATGATAATTAAAAAAAAAAACCATGTGCATCAGACGTTTAGAAAGGAAAAGAAGCAAAATTCCCAAATTAACTTCAATGAAGTCAACAAATTACCATGAATGCCATTGACCCTAATTCTTTATTTGTTTTGGGTTGTTGCCGTATGAAGCCCAGTTGATGAAGTGAGAATCGCTCGGGTATTCGCGGAGTTGATTTGAATCACGCTTCTACATGTCAACGTCAAAATTCGTACGGGTTCGGGAGCGCGCGGAATCACTTTAGCATGATGAAAACAGATGATGATTTTTTTAAATGTGGGGTAGTTACGGTTACCGATGCAAACGTCAAATTTGGTGACTTGACTACTATGGGCCAAAAACCAAGAACGGTATGTTTACTTCCGCACGTCAATGTTTATGATTGTTATCGGTCATTCGTAAATGTTCGAAGCATTTTGTTTATTGTCATATTTTCGCATTTGGAAACGAACGTATGAACCTAGAATGTCAATACCGGTCCTAACAAGTTCACAAAGTCTTTGGAGGGATACAAGTCGGATCCTACGGGGTACTAGGCGAAATTTCTTTATCAACTAGAATATGCAACGAAGAAATCTTTTTGTTTATTGTCATATTCTCGCATTTGGTAACAAATGAATGAACCTAGAATGTCAATACCGGTCCTAACGAGTTCACAAAGTCTTTGGAGGGATACAAGTCGGATCCTACAGGGTACTAGGGGACATTCTTATTCAACTAGAATATGCAAAGAAGAAAGTCGTTTTCGTGATTTTTCGGAACCGAGAACATTCAGTGAAGATTGACGACAGTTCCGCTAAGTGAAGGGAATTGGTGAACATTTGAAAGTTGACGACAGTTCCTTTGAAGTGGAGGGAATCTGTTAAGGTTTAGAGATCTTACCAAAGAAATGAGGGAATAAAACGTATGATGAATTTCTTCGGTAATCTTCTAAACGCAATCACAGGTGGTAGAGTTTGTGATTTTCTGGTGATACCAACGGTTCAGCGTGGAATGTTTTGCACAGACACATATTTGAGGATTTTAATTAATTCTCCAGCCAGCGTGAAGGGTTTTGCACGGAAAAATACAGGTTTCTAAAGTCTACAGTAGTTACAAAAGCGTTGTTCACTGAAGACCTGGGGAATCTTTATGAAAGCTGATAGTTCAAGACTGAAGACCTGCAGGATTCGGTTTTGGGTTTGATGTTTCTTTGGGATTTTACAGGGATCTGGGGGTAACTCAATTCGTTGAGTTTGCAAACGATGTACTTGGTCAAGCTGACTTCCTGAGTACTGATGCTGAAGATCCGTAGTGCATTACGTGGTCAACTTCACAAAGGCGAGACAATGAGATCTGGATGTAGTTCAACTAAGCATGATGGTTGAGCTTGCAAGGGATACACTTGGTCTAGCTGACTTTCCTGAGTGTTGATGCTGAAGATTAAAGTGCATTACTTGGTCGATTCCACAAAGACGGTTTACAGAAGACAGTTCACCAGAAACCTCTACCAATGTAGTATGCTTGTATGAAATAGAGTTCTTATGACAGATCAAGACTTGATGCAGTTCTTAAAGAATGGAACCCTTATCAAATGTCGGTTGGAGTATTGGAAGATCAGCGGAAGATCGGTCAATTGAGGAAATTGCACAGCACCCAACACGGATACGCGTACTTTAAGGGGGAAATATTTTACAAGGAGCGTCAAGATACTACTTACCTGGATCATAGGTCAAGGGGGAATTTGTTAACACAAAGAAGATAAACACTTGACTGAAGATCGATTGCAGTTGCATTTTCAGCATTCGACAGCAACGGACAAGGGGGAATTTGTTGATGCAGATTTTGTGTCCAATGCTTGTCGAATAGATTAGTTATTATTTTACGATGAATTTGTAATAGTTAGTGAAACGGTCAAACGAACGTGTATTGACCTGCTCATTTAAAGTGGTCAAACGAGAGGGTTATTTGCTTGACCATGTGTGTTTGCTAGACAAATGGGTGTGGGTATAAATACCAACCCTTTGTCTCATTTGCAAAAGGGAGAGTGAGAGACAGGGAGCTCATTTGTGAGAGTTCTCAGTTTGCTTTATTGTGTGGGGGAAGAGATCACCACTTGGTCTCTCCCCTGATGTATACTTCTTTGGTATTAGTTTGGTTATCATGTAATCGGGCCGATTTGTAATGTTTTACTACCGGATTAATACAAAGTTGTTTGTTTATCATCTCTAATCTCTCCCGTCAACTGATCTCACACGAATCACGGTTTCGGTTACGAAACTTGATCCTACAATAATGCTCTCACAAACTAAGGCTCTCATCCTTGTTAAAACCGAGCTAAGGCTCTCATCCTTGTTAAAACTGAGCCGTGTGCCGTGTATATCAGTTTTTAGGAAATCGTCTAGTCACATGGCAAACTCGATCCTACAATAATGCTCTCACAAACTAAGGCTCCCATCCTTGTTAAAACCAAGCTAAGGCTCTCAGCCTTGTTAAAACTCGATCCTACAAGTGGTATCAGAGCTAAGGCTCTCATCCTTGTTAAAACCGAGCCGTGTGCCGTGTATGTTAAACAAGTTCTTAGAGTTTTCTGAAAAGTTGTTAACTTTTCAAAGAAAATGAGTTAAATGGGCTAGAAAACTTGTTGTTTTGCTATAAATTTTCTTAAAAACCTACTTAAAACACATAGAGATATGTTAAAAACGGGTTTTTTCTTAAAATTTTTGCAAGAAATCGTGTTTCGGAAAGTCGTCCGGTGACCGGAAAACTCATAGAGTTCATCATCTTGTTCTTCATTTTCTGGGTTTTTAAAGTTATTTGTTGTTTTCTGTAATTGTTAAATCTTGTTGTGTTTGTGAAAAAAGTTGGTAGATAAGGTTGTCTAAAAGATTTATTGAAAATAGATCTGTGACCATTTGTTGCTTAACTTTGGTTGGCAATCCAGCTACCAACTTTTGCAAAATCAAAAAAGGTATCCACTATAAAAGGAAAGAAACTTACCTACCACTGCATAAACTGATTTAGACGACGATTCACTGTTGGAGTTGATTTTAACATAAAGATTTTTTTTTGTTGATTTTTTTATAATAGGTAAATGAAGTTGACAACCCACACAAATGAATTAATTTAATATCGACAACCCCTGTGGACTAACAGACTTCGTGGCCCAAATAGTCAATTTAATTCATGAATAACTTTAAAACTTGGGCCTAGTCAACCATAAGTCTTCATGGCCACTTCATAGATATAAGTTTTCGTGGACTTAAATTGGTTTTTCTTTGGGCTGAAAAACAATTGTCTAATTGGGCAACACAACATATTTTAAGGGTTCGTGGGTAGACAAGTTTTGTCACAGAAGACTTGTATTTTTGTTATAAGTTACAAGTTTGTGTTTTAATTTAAATTGTGTTTTTATAAAACTTCAAAATGTCTTCCGACCGGTGGGGTTGGAAACCTGATCCCAATGCGGATATGTATACGGGTAAAGGTTTAGTTCCTTCATGGGCTCAATCTCCCACAACCTCGTCATCAGCACAAACGACTTCCATTACGGCAAACCAATGGGCACTTGTTACTAACCAAAATCAAAGTATACATGTAACACCTCGAAAATTTGTGTTCAATAAATAAACGACACGTGTCACATACAACAAAGGCATTATAAACCCGGAATTAGTTAAAGATGTATGGCAGGATTTTTAAACACGTCGACATGTTAATTTATACCTCTGAACGACTTTATTATGAAATCCCAAGACCCTAACATGATTAATAAACATCTAGTATACCTTTAATCCGGTGATTACTAATAATTAAAGGATGTCCAAATTTGCAAGTATGGATCCTATGAAATAATGCTCAATAAAAACTTTTGTGTATATTTTCCATCATAATGCAAACCAATGATACATTGAGATAGGAAGGCACAACTGATTAAGCATGGGTAAAAAGGGCCTCATACTGGCATTTCCCTGGCTCAAAAATAATGCTACAAGTTGCATGTTCAATACATGAAAGGTTAATTTTTTTGCTTTCTGGCAAGGGCTTACGGACCGCAAAGGTCCTGCCTTACGGTTCGTAATACGTGAAAGGTTAATTTTTGCCTTCTGTCAAAAGCTTACGGACCGTAAAGGTCCTGCCTTACGGTCCGTAAGGGGTGCCCAGCGACAGCAGCTTGGCTGTTGGCAATTATAAGAGTTTAACCGACTTAGTAAGATATTTTCAGCAACATGGGCGACCCCTAACTGTTCCTAGGCACTAGGAAACACTTGTAATGATCTGAGTTCCATGCTAGACTTGCTTGGCAAAGATCTAAGGTGTTTAGTACACTATAAAAGGGCCTTGAGTTGCAACATTGTGTTCACTCATCATTTCTGCATTTGTGGAGCTTTCTGGAGCACAAGTGTCTTCCCTAAGCCTTTCTAATCATGCATAGGACTTCAGTAAGTTTGCTTAACCCTTCTTAGTTAAGTTTTTGCTTATTTTAGCTTAAAAGTCAAACCGTCGTAATTAACGGTTGACTTAATGATTAATCACTAATGGTCCAGTGATTTGTCGAATCAAAGGTAGTTATAAGTTGGTAATCATGTGGGCATTAAACCCTTAAAAGGGCACCCTCTGATTCCCATTCTAACTAGTTCAAATATCGGGTCAAAGTTGCTTAGAAAAAGTCAACAAAAGCTTAATTTTCGATTTAACGCATAATTAGCAATGTAGAAGGCATATAACCTATTTTATCACTCATATAACTTGATAATAAGTATAAGAACTGGTCTAAGCTTGTTTGATCCGACCATTTTCTGTTTTGACCCGGTTCGGAACCGTAAGTCGCAAAACTTTGACTTTTGCTTTGACTTCAGTTCTGACCCGTTTTAGTAGAATCTAGAAATGCCTTAGGACTCCCTTAGGACCAGGTTACATGATGGTATGACCCTCTGTGACTGGTACGTTGTTTGTCCGAGTCGTTTGCACATTTCCGTTATATGCTTAAAACTTGACCATAATGCCCTTTTGACCTTAAAACGAGAATTTTGGATATGTGAAAGGACAATAACCTTAGTTACTGATTTCTAAACATGTTCCTAAAATTTCATGTCAATTCGAGGTCTAGAATAGGAGTTATGCTAAATAGCGCAATTAAGAAAACTTTTGTTAATTAAACGGCGCACTTAGCATAAAGCCTATCTAAACCCAAATTTCGACACCAAAACTTTTACACACTGATGTAATATAATATTTTGGGATTTTTAAAGATTTTTAATTATTTTTTTACCTACTCATAACCTAAGGTTATGACCTTGATTCGGTAAATACCGAATATACCCTTTTCGGACATAAAATGGGTTCTACATAGTATTTTGACGCCAATCCCATTGCTACTGATTTTAAATAATAAATAAAGTATTTTGAACTTTATAACCTGATCAAAAAACTCAGATTTCTTGTATAACCCGGAAATCGCTTAAAACGACTTTATACGCGTATTAAACGCATAGTTTGGGTTTAAAACCATTTTGTCACATAAGGTTTATCACCTACTGGTATAACTTGTTAAAGTAAGTTATTTTACTGATTTATTCAGACCCGAATCACAGGAGTGAAATTAATCACTTTATAATCTTTAAAATGACCAAAATACCCCTACGGGGCGTATATTGGGATTAAACTCGTTATGGGCATAATGGAAGGTATCCTACTGATATCACAACACATTTAGAGCATATTGACTTAGGAAACCTGTATAGGACTCTTACGGTTACCCGTTACATCATTTATGCATTCGGTTCGGTTTATGTAACTAGTTTACATAAATTAGCCGAAACGGGTCCAACCTTGTCGTTTTTATCTCAAAATCCAGAATGTGGTTGGATTACCCATAGTATACAAGTCTTCTAACTTGTCGGGTCTAAATCACATTCTATTCCGGTCTTCGCTTATTCGTGCGTTTGAACCGTATCTTTCGTTAAAACTAACCGGTCTAAGTTTAGGCTTAATTAAAGACCCGTTAGGATTCTAATAGGTTATTATAAACCTTCGTTCCAGAATAGGAGACCCGGTAAAAGCTACTCGCAATTGCTGTTTGTGAAATATACTTTGCAAAGGTAAATACTTTTAACTTATTTTCCCTTATACGGGCTTGGGGTACGGTATATAAAATACCGCTTGGTCCAACATTGAATCTTTAATCGAATAGAGATTAAATCATTGATATGCTTTGTTTTGAAATGTTTTGTTTGCTTAAAGCCTTTGGGGGGTTAATGACCATGTCCCGGATATCCTTGGCATCATCTTACGAGATGGCCACGACCTGAGCGCGGGGTGTAGGCGTACACCCGTCAGCGCATAAATGAATAAATAAGGTGGTGTGTCTATTGATCTTTAACCCGGACTACGGAACGGGCTACTGAACGCATAAGGAACATGTAATTCGTTTACAAGTATTATATTAAAATAATTATCCCAAGTTATAAAAGTTTGTGCCACGTGCATTCAAATCAATTTTATTAAACTTTTCAAATGAGTCGGTTGAATGTATTTACCAGTGTAAACTGACGTATTTTCCAAAAAAGGTTAAGTGCAGGTACTAAGCGAACTAGGCTGGCTTTCTCCTAGCATCCTCAATAAGTCCCGCAAGCTTGGATGTCAAACTGTTGAACATATTTCCTTTTTATTTTTGGATCCCCTGTGGATTAATTTCGACTGTTGTGATACTTGATATTACAATTTATTAAAGTTGAAATATATCTATCTTTTGCTTCCGTTGTGCATTTAAATATTGTGTTGCTTGACTGTAATGTTACCAACTACGTCACGATGGTCCCCCACCGGGCCCACCGGTGAAACGTGTGAAAAATCGGGGTGTGACAGGTTGGTATCAGAGCCAACGTTGAGTGAATTAAACACTATTCTTATGTGTTTAATCTCAATGACACAATTGCACATACTCGAGTCTAGACAAGAACTTAGGACGAATTCGAATTGTTGCATTAGTTTGTCCTTTATTGTTTTTTGTTGATTTCAATTGTTTAAGCAGGAAATATGCCCCCGGCAATCAGAAGAGGAGGAAGAGGCAAAGGGCCAATCACTACCCACAACGATCACGAGGCCGGGCCTTCACACATGCGAGCTCCTGCCAGCACAATGAGTGCCGATCCTCAGAGAAACAGAAGGAACCTTTTTGAGCCCGCTAGACGGTTTATCTCCCACAGTTCAACACCTTCTTACCGTCACTCTTTTGGGCCGAACTCGGAAAACGAGCCCGATAACCCTCAACCTTCATTCATACCTCTCCAGCGTTCCGTTCCGTTTCGCACCATTCCTTTGGCGACCCTACTCCTGTCTTTCAAGGCCGATTCAACCCGGCGAACTTTATCCAAGAACCAGTAGGTTTTAACCCTCTAGGACCAGAGGACCATTTCTCCGAAGACAATGCGATGGACATGGACGAGGACTCGGATCCCGTCGAACCTGCAAGAGGTACCCTCAACCATCCCATCGAGATCTCTGATGGATCATCCTTTCATGGGACACCTTATCAGGGTCCAGACAGTTACCAAGCAAGGTTCAACCAGTGTGAGTGGTACTTTACACCCTCTCACCACTTATCGCCTCATGAGCAGCAATAACAGCAGCAGTAGGATCCCTCCGAGGATTCGCGTTTCGTGGCAGTTACGCCACCGCCTCCACCGCCGCCAGTTCATCAAGCACCTCCGGATCCTCCAAGACGTAGGAGAACAGGCGTGCGGATATCCGCACGAAGAGGGGATTTTCATTTTAGTACCCCTCGACACTCCAGTGGTAGTCATTATCCGCCACTGCATGAAGACCCACAAATGGGTGGACCTTCTAACCCAGCTGCAGAGGTGAATTCTGCACCAGTTGCACCACCTCCGCAACCATTTGGTTATGATAACCGATACCTACATATGTCGGTTCCACAGCGTACAACCCGTTTGAGCAGCCAGCAGCTAAAAGGAAAGAAGAAGCGAGATCATTAGTCTCTATATGTACTATTGTATTTCCTATTTCAATCAAGTCCCTGCGTGGACATTTATTTGTGTATTTAGTCCCTGCGTGGACTTGTCTTTCAGTCCCTGCGTGGACTTGTCTTTCAGTCCCTGTGTGGACTTGCCTTTTCAGTCCCTGCGAGGACATCTATCCTAGTATTGGTCCCTACGTGGACTCATTTTCTGTTTAACCTCTGCGTAGGTACTTTGTCTGTTTAAAGGTCCCGTTTAGGGCAGTGTGTAATCCTTTTATTATGTATTGGAATGCTAAGTTTATAAATTTCATTTTGTCATTATATGCATAAATATATGAAATAGATAAATCAAAATCATTCCTTTTAAAATAATGCCTATCATATAAAGAATCTTAACGGTATAACCTAGCCTTCGTGTCATTATAAGACCCGGCCAAGATGGTAAGACCTGATTAAAAGTTTCAAATTCATGTTAACCTCTGTAAACATGTTAACACTCCTGGCAGACGTGATTCGTTAAAATCACACGCGTCATTCTTATTTAAGGACCCTTCAAGGGATTCCAAACCCTAACTTAATGATCTATAAATCATGGGTTTAAATCATCAAGTAAGATGATCACATAACAATCATCCATTAGTGATGTAGTGCCTACGGGCCATATTCATTGTCATATAAGGCAAAAGACAGTAGTAGTCTATGACTCCCTGTCAGAAAAGGTAAGAGAACTATGTTCAAACCTCCATGCCTTGATTCTCTGAAATCATGGCTTATAATATAAAAACGTCCCTATGACAAGGCTTTTGTGCCACTAACAATATTGTTCATAATTAGGATAAGTTATATTAAAATCCTAAATAAATGTGAGTAACAAATTAACCAAATATGGCCTATGTTTACCATGGTTAATGAATTGCCAAAAAGGGCAATTCCATAATAAACTCCCAAATAAATTTTTGTCATTTTCTTATGTAGCAGTTCAAGATAAAATGGCTGACTCTGATGAAGTAAATAGTCATCCAAAGGAGAATGAAAATGAGGTTCGTATTAATATAGCGGGTGCTGAACTGCAAGCGTTGATTGACAATGCTGTTACAAAAGCCTTGGATAGGCAGTACAGTGAGTCGAGCGGGACTCGGAGTAGGACCCGATCCGCACCGCATTCAAAGCCCAAGACTCATTCCGAGGCACATAGCAAGCCTCCCTCCAAGAAGGAAGAACGAAAGAAAGATGATGACGATCGTCACTCTTCAAACCATCATAGTGTCCCGTCTCAAAAAGTTGTGCTGAATCAAGGACCCCGTGATAAGGGTTGCTCCTACAAGTACTTCGTTTCATGCAAGCCCCGGGATTTTATGAGAAAGGAGCAATAGACTGCATGACATGGTTGGATGAGATGGACACGGAGGTTGATATCAGCGGGTGTTCTGAGAAGGATGTAGTGAAGTTTGTATCACAATCGTTCAAGGGTGAGGCCTTGGCCTGGTGGAGATCATTGATTCAGGCTATTGGGAAGGTTCCACTGTACAGTATGTCATGGGAACAATTTGTTGCCCTCATTCGAGAGAACTACTGCCCTCAGCATGAGGTTGAGAAGATTGAGTCGGATTTTCTGTCATTAGTGATGAAGAATTTGGATTGCCAAGCTTACCTTACGAGCTTTAACACGATGTCAAGGTTGGTTCCTTATCTGGTGACCCCGGAACCCAAAAGAATAGCTCGTTTCATAGGGGGCTTAGCTCCGGAGATTAAGGCAAGTGTAAAAGCCTCTCGGCCAGCTACATTCAGGTCAGTAGCTGATATATCCCTATCCCTCACACTGGACGCGGTCAGGCAGAGATCGCTGAGGAATAAGGATGCCGAGAAGAGGAAGCATGATGATGATGACAACTCGCGTCGATCAAATAAGAAGCACCGAGGGAACAATGACCACAAGAAGGGATCTGGTTCAAGGAAAGATGGGCATCAGTCTGGAGATAAGCCCAAGTGTAAGACTTGTCAGAAATACCATTTTGGGAAATGCAGACTTGACACAAAATCCCAATCTCATACAAGGCCTTGTGGGATTTGCAAATCCACGGAACATAAAACCCTCGAGTGCAAGAAACTGAAAGACGCGACATGCTATAGTTGCAACGAGAAGGGGCACATTAAGACAAACTGCCCAAAGTATGCAAAGAAAGCCGATGAAGGGAAGAAGACCAATGCTAGGGTCTTCAGAATGGATGCAAAGGAAGCTGTGCAGGACGATAACGTGATCACAGGTACCTTTCTTATAAATGATGTGTATGCAAGAGTACTATTTGATTCAGGAGCTGATAAATCTTTTATAGACAATAAGTTTTGCAAATTGCTGGATTTACCTGTTAAAACCTTAAATGTGAAGTATGAGGTGGAACTAGCTGATGGCACCTTAGAAACCGCCTCAACCATATTAGAGGGATGTTTCACATCCATTAAGAACCACTCTTTTCCGTTGTCCCTACTTCCTTTGAAGTTAGCCGGTTTCGACATAGTTTTGGGTATGGACTGGTTATCTCATAATCAGGCCCAAATTGTCTGCAATAAGAAGCAAGTAATGATCAAGACTCCGTCTGGTGAGTCACTTACCATTCAGGGAGATACACAGTATGGACTGCTTGAGCATGTGACTATGCTCAAGGCCTCTAAGTGTTTGAAGAAGGGTTGTGTCATCTACATGGCACAAGTGACTATTGATGAGCCGAAACCCAAGATTGGAGATATCCCTGTTATTTCTGAATACCCTGAAGTTTTTCCTGAAGAACTACCTGGTTTACCCCCAGATAGGCAAGTAGAGTTCAGGATTGACATTATTCCAGGGGCAGCACCTGTTGCAAGAGCACCCTACAGATTGGCACCAACAGAGATTGTAGGTCCCCTTGATGTGTATGGATCTTCACAGAATTGTATATCTAACCTAGAGTGCAGAATCCTCTAGATCAGATTTGCACAGAAACGAGTAGAAAACACAGAATTCACAATCAATCGGGTCTTCTATTGATTATCCAAACAAACAGAATTACAATCAATCCAAAACCCTAACAACCCTAAATTTCGTCCAAGACCTAGTCCCTCACGAAATTGCTCTCTCAAATACTGTTTTGGCTGATTAACCTTAACCCTAATGTCTAACCTTGTTTATATAACACAAGGTTCACAACTGGGCTAGGTTAAAGACTCCTGGGCTGCGAATTGGACAGGCCCAATTCGCCCCCCATAACCCAATCCTTTGGGTTTAGTTAGCCCAAACATTACAACTAACTATTACAAAGCTAAACCCGCTAACTGTTTATCGTTTAACTAATTACAAGATATCCAAAGACCAAATCTAAGCTGTTGTCACAAATATGCACCAACAAACCCCCCCTTGACAATAGCTTCATAAAAACTTTGTCTTGAGTCAAAACATTGTCTTCGGTCTTCTTGCAATCTTCAAGTAATCTTGCACTGTCTTTGGTCTTTGGATAGCTTCAGCTTCAACGGCTTCTGTCAGCAACAGACTGTCAGCAACAGACTCCCCCTAAGCTGATGCATCCAATCACCAAATCTTCAACACGTTAGCACTTGAGGAAACTCCAGTTTAGCATTTGCACAGCAATCTTTAAACTCTTCAACTTTGTCTGCAATATAGAAAGGAGGTTCTACCATGCATCCAATCAAACTCTCATCTTCACACTTCACAGCAACTTCACAGCAACAAACCGCTTCAATCTGTATACTATAAAACAAACATCTCGAGAAAACATAAGAATTTTTCAACAAAAGTTAAATAAGTTATTATTTTTCAAGAGATTAGTTAAACTGTATAACAGATTAAGCTTTTTCAACTTATCACCAACACGCAAAACTTTTTGTCCAACACATAAGATCCTGCCTGATTGAGAATTTTGAACTCACTTTCTAACATCGTCTCCCCCTATCAGTAACAATTCCTCCATGAATAACAGTTTTCCGTACGTTAAGAATTTTAAACAGAAAAAGACACTATTTTTGGATTTTTATATTTTTCTGAAAGCAAGTAAATAACAAAAACAATAAACACTCTATTTTTGTGAGAATCACTGGTAAGAAGATCATATCAACATAAGCAAACTGTTTCACACAATTAGATAATTCTTTATTCAATTTTTAGTGAAAAGCAGTTCAAGACGATTACCAGTATATTTGTCCACTTAAACAAAATGCATGAACATTTCAAGTACCATTACCATATGATACGTTAAGGTAATTTTAATTACTGAAATATTAGTGTGTCCCACTTCAGGATATATCCCCGCGATCAAGGTATGCACAAAGATTCATCGTAGTAGGTGAGTATACTGATATCATCCTTTAAGATATCCTGTCTGTGTCTAGTTCTGCATTTAACCTGTTTTATCATGTTTTGATTTCGTAACCATGAACACCCAATTAAATACAAATTAAATCCTGGAAATATAAACAGCACACTCTATCATGCAAGTATCTTCCCTACCACATATTTCACAAGTCCAATCCAGATTTCTGAAATCTTAACTGGGAATAGGTTGAGAAGAGAACAGAATAGATCTTTAGTAGAGATGGTATAATATACAAATCAAATGAGATTTTCTCAGTTTGATATAGGTTTATTGTGTTTCTTTTGGGCACTTGAGGGCCTCTTTCGGGTGTATTAGATCTATAGCGCGACAACGAACAGCCAGGTCAGCATGTATCTGGATGCAGCAGAAGCTGTCGTTGCCTAGCACCTCCAGGTCAGCATATATCTGGATGCAGCAGAGGAGGTACACGACTTTTTTCAGACAAGATTTCAGAATCAGATCAAAATTGTGTGTATCGGGAAATATACAGACATTCAAATAGAAATGAGCTAATTCCAAGTGACTATCTTTCCTGGGGTCATGTACAATTTTAGTTCTAACAGACAGACATCCAAGATATCTCTAGTTAAAACAACAGTATAAAGACCCAAAACTTCAGATTTTGGCAATCTATCAACGCAAGAATTAAGGTCATTAAACCATACACCACTGATATGTTCCCCACTCATATTCAGTTCATTTAAGTTTATATCACATTGGTATGTTGATTATTTCATGCTTTTTGCCTACTGGTACATCATATGATGAAGCTGCTATCACACTTAAGCAATTTAATTTCAAGTTCAGTGTGACAGTCTAACTTGCTGATGTACTATCATTTCTCCTTTTCACACAGTGATAACTCATTTTTGATTTTCTATTTTTTTATGTTTTTGATTTTTCAATTTTTTTTGTGTTTTTTATTTTTTAAGAAAAGCAGTAAACTATGTACAAAAATTCTTATGAAAAACCAGTTATTAAGGATTCCTCATCCCGTTGAGTTCGACTAAATGTTCAAAGCGAGCCCTGTCAAATGCTTTAGTATAAAGATCTGCCAGGTTATCCTCTGTGTCGACTCGATGTAATTCAATTAGTCTCTTTTCAGCACAATCCCTTATAAAATGATGACGTATGTCAATATGTTTTGTGCGACTGTGATTCACGGGATTATTAGTGATTGAAATAGTGGCATTATTGTCTATCATAATAGGAGTACGAGTGAAATCCAAACCGTAATCGCGCATTTGCTGTTGTATCCAGAGAACCTGAGAGCAGCAGCTTCTAGCAGCAATATATTCAGCTTCACACGTAGAGGTAGACACACAGGATTGCTTCTTGCATTGCCAAGACACGATCCTGCCTCCTAAGAACTGACAACCACCTGTTGTAGACTTTCTGTTCGACTTGCATCCTCCAAAGTCTGAGTCAGTGTAAGCAACAAACGTCAAATCACTATCAGCTGGATACCACAACCCAAGTTTAGGTTTCCCCTTCAAGTAACGAATAATTCGCTTCACTGCTTTCATGTGTGACTCTTTAGGATTCGCCTGATATCTGGCACACAAGCATACAGCAAACATGATGTCGGGTCTTGAAGCAGTCAAGTACATTAGAGAACCAATCATTGCCCTGTATTGAGTAGGATCAACGTCTTCAGTACTTTCATGATCTGGGCCAAGATTGTGATTTTCACATATGGGTGTGTTGGAAGTAGTGCAATCATTCATTTTGAACCGACTCAAAATGTCATACACATACTTTGTTTGATGAATAAACATCACATCCGCCTTCTGTTCAACTTGTAATCCCAGAAAGTAAGACAACTCACCCATAGCACTCATTTCGAACTTGCTCTTCATCACCTGCTCGAACTCTTTACACATGCTTTCATCAGATGACCCAAAGATGATGTCATCCACGTACACCTGTACCAGCAGAAAATCTTCCTTCTTCCTCTTGATGAACAGTGTACTGTCAATCTGACCTCTTTCAAAACCATTCTTTATCAGATGTGTAGACAGTGTCTCGTACCACGCCCTGGGAGCTTGATGTAACCCATACAAAGCCTTATCAAGTTTGTACACTCGATCTGGATAATCTGGATCAACGAACCCATCTGGTTGTGAGACATACACCACTTCTTGGACTTTCCCGTAAAGAAACGCACTCTTCACGTCTAGTTGGTAAACTTTGAAGCCCTTGAAAGTTGCGAAAGCCAGAAACAAACGAATTGCCTCCAACCTTGCCACTGGTGCAAACACCTCATTGTAATCTATCCCTTCTTGCTGATTGAAACCTTTGACCACCAATCGAGCCTTGTTTCGCGTAACTATACCTCTTTCATCTTTCTTGCACCTAAATACCCATTTAGTGCCAATCTCTCTTTCACCTTTAGGAAGATCAACCAACTCCCAAACTTTCAACTTTGCAAACTGGGCCAATTCCTCTTGCATAGCTTCAACCCATGAATTGTCTTTAAGAGCCATATGAATGTTCTTCGGCTCCTCTTGGGAAATAAAGCAACTATACAAGCACTCGTTCACAATCCCAGTCTTCTCAATCGAAACAAATAACCCAGTATTCGCTGCTATGCTTCTTCTTGTCTGAACACCTGCAGTAGGATCTCCCAGTATCATGTCAACTGGATGATCTCTATTTGCTCGTGTAGTAGCAACCGCATCGACTTCCAAATTGTCACCCAGGTTTGATCCAACCTCCCCCTGAATGTGCTGATCGGCAAACGGATTAATGAAATCCTCCCCCTGATTGGGTTCGGGTTCATCGTCACTTGAATCAGTATCAGCAGCATCTTGGGAAGGTTCCGGAGCATCTGTCATATCAACATTCTATCTAGGCATGAACTCGCCTTCATCATCACCAAGCACTGTTTGAATCAGCTGAGACTCATCTGCATTGGAAAACTCAGGAATATTAAATGATTTAAAAACACTTTCATAATCATATAATATAGCTGGTCCACTCGTTGACTGTTGAGGTTTGTAAGAAGTAATTTCAACATTAAACACAACCTCAATTTTACCAGTTTTTAGATTAAAAACCCTTTTATTCGGTGCGCCAGGTACATAACCTAGAAAGTAGCCCTCGTCAGCCACCTCACCGAATTTTTGTTTATCTTTATTTCGCACTATGGTGCAGGGTAATCCAAATGGTTCAAAGCCTTCTAAGTTTGGTTTCTTGTTAAACATTAATTCATGACAAGTTTTGTTAAAACGTTTAACAGTCAAAACTTTGTTTAGGACGTAGCAGGCTGTATTCACAGCTTCTCCCTAGAAAAGAACTGGTAGCTTAGAATCTGAAAGCATCGTCCTAGCGGCTTCAATCAACGTCCTGTTTTTCCTCTCAGCAACTCCATTCTGTTGAGGCGTATAAGGAGCAGAATATTGATGTTCAATTCCCTTGCGAAGACAATAGAGATCTAGAATACGATTCTTGAACTCCGTGCCATTATCACTCCTTATCCTCTTGATCTTTGCATCATGGACGTTTTCTAATTTTGTAAAAAGATCTATCAACATCTCTGCTGTCTCATCTTTTGTACCTAAAAAGAAAACCCATGAATAACGTGAGTAATCATCAGTGACAACTAAACAATAGTACTTTCCACCTATGCTCCTCACGTTCACTGGACCGAATAAATCCATGTGAAGTAATTCGTAAGGGGCATCTATGGAATTTACTGTTTTTGATTTATGAGGTTTCTTATGTTGTTTTCCCTTTTGACATGGAAGACATTTGTCTTCCACTTGAAACCTCCGCATTGGAACCCCTTTCACTAGCTCATTTTTAACAAGATAGTTCATTTTGCGATAGTGAATATGGGCCATGCGTCTGTGCCACAACATCGATTCAGCTTCAGATGCTTTTGATAGTAAACACGCCACCACTGCAGTTGGATCCTTAGCACCCATGTCCATGACATAAGTGTCATTTCTCCTTGGCGCTCGCATCACTATCCAATCGTCCGGTATTTCCAAACCTGGTTTCAACACTAAAGCTTCATTCTTGGTAAAATGGACCGAGTGACCCTTGTCGCAGACTTGAGACACGCTCATAAGATTGTGTTTAAGCTGCTCAACATAGTTCACTTTGTCCAGTGTGATCTTCCCATTGGTCACCTTTCCTCGTCCAGTAATTCTACCACCTTTCGCACCCGCAAAATTTACTTGTCCTCCATCATATTCTTCAAATTCAGTCAACAACCTCGCATCCCCCGTCATGTGCCTGGAGCAGCCACTATCAACATACCACAAGTTGATAATCCTCCTTAGCAGCTCCTGCACACACCAACCAAAAGATTAGTTAGATTGGGGGACCCAAGCCTTAATGGTCTTGGGTCGTCCAAATTCACCAACCACCGGAACATCCATCCAATATCTATTACTCCTAACTGGAGTCTTGGATCTTAGACCTGTTGGAATTTGATTTTGAGTTCCACTAGGTCTTTGGTCCTGAGGGTTCCTATGTGTGTTTGGACTATTTGACCTTTTAAAATTTTGATTTTGATTCCAAGAAGCATTATTATTATAATTTCTAAAGCCATTGTTATAAAAATTTCGACCACCATTATTTTGGTATCGATTTTGATATTGACCTTGACTTCTGAAATTATTTGTATTTTGATTGTTCATTCTTGGTGAACAGCTTCTGGGTCTCTCAAATCTGCCTGGTGGAGATCTAGGCTGAAATCTAGGTTGATTTCTTTGAAAACGAGGAACTTGTGGAGTTCCTTTTTCAGCCTTATCCACACCAACAGCAACCGTCTCTGGTTGCTTAGGAGCAGATTTCTTTGGAGAGTTGGACTCTCTCTCCTGCTCTGGTGACTTCTCTCTCTTCCTCTCATCCACCTGTGCTTCATTCTTTTTGTTAGGACAGCAGCTAGCTACATGTCCTTTGGTGTGACATTTGAAGCATGACATCCTTTTCGAAGACTTCTTATCTGAAGCCTTTGAACTAGATTCAGGCTTTGATGATGATGCCATAGAAGGATTTGGTTCAGTTTGCTTAATTTCAGAAGTTTCTTTGTTTTTATTTTTAGCAAACTCTATGTTAGATTCATTTTCAATAACAGCTGTTTCGTTTTTCATGTCACTTCCTTGAACAAAACTAATCTTTTTAACAGAAGTTGAGTTTTTATTCCTAGGATGTGAAGTTTTTGTTTTCAAAACAGGTTTGCTGTTATTATCCTTCTTGGCCTCATCTCTCTCAGACTCATCTCCTCGACTTGCTGTGGAACTACTTGGTGCTGTTGACATAAACTTTGTTAGCTCATCTTCATCAGGTAGGAATGAATAATCATGACTAAGAGGAGGTGGGACTTCATTATAGCCTTGGAATCCCACACTAGTCTTGTCATTACTCTTCTTTAACCCACACATCATATGTTTCATAACAAAAGTAGAATCCCTGAATTGACCCAATTTCTTTTCAAGTTCAACAATTCTGAGTTGAGCATCTGACAACTCTTTGTTTTTATCAGAAATCTCTTTTGTTTTCTCAGCCATCATGTCATGAGCTAAGTCTATGACTTGAAGTTTTTCATTTAATTTGCAGGTTACGGCTTCAGTTTCACTTTCATAACCTTTTATTTTCTTCAAGTATGACGTTTCATTTCTTTTAGCAAAAAAGTTTGATTCTTTAATGTTAGACATCTCGCTTACCAAACTTTTGTTTTGTGCAGACAACCTGTCAACCTCACCCTGTAGTTCACGACATTTTAAACACACAGAATTAGATTTTACCTCTCCTGTTTGTTTGTCAAGGTTGGCCATTAGAGCTGCAAGCTGAGCTTCCAATTGCTTATACTTAGCATCCTTTTCCTCAGCTTCTCTTTCATATTCAGACTTTTGTTTTTCATCTTCAGCACCTGTTGTCTGATCAACCTTCTTTTCTTCAGCTCTATTCTCTACCTTCACCTCAGCATCCACTTTCACTTCTGCATCATCTACTTTAGCTTCACCATCATCGACTGGAGTAATCTCTGCCATGAATGCTTGAGTGACATCCCCATCATTTTCTAAGTGAATGCTCCAATCATATGAACCCTCTCTTGCAGTAGAGATCAACGCCTTTGAGCTAGAGTTGTTTGATGCATTCCTGTTGTTTGAACTCTGACTCGAGTTTTCTTGTTTTTGTTTCTGACACTCCCTAGCAAAATGCCCATAACTTTGACAGTTAAAGCACCTCACTTTGGCCTTGTCGAAACCAACAGACCTCCCCACAAACTTTCTTCCTGTTCTGTTCATGAACCTTTTCACACGCCTAGAAATCATGGCCATTTGCCATTGCAAATCCATCTCTTCAAGATCATCAGGGTCAATCTGATCATAGTCTTCATCTAAAGTAGCAGGATCAGAAATCTTTCCCTGAATATAGTTTTCATAGGAAGCAACAAACGAAGCAAGCAGAGCCATATGCTCTTTAGCAGACTTCACACTCATTGGCATTGACTTAGCAGTAGTACTCTGCTTAGAAGCTGATGTTTTCTTAACTCCTGATGATCCTCCTAAAGCAGCAACAAAACACACATCACCATCCTGATTCACCATAACCTGCTCATTCTCACATGATAAAAACGCAGTAGCAGAGTCGCTAGAAGCGTTGTGAGATGAAGAAGATGTAAGCCCATTGTACACTGCCGGATCTTGAACCTGATCATATCTAGTATCTTTCTTCTTCATGCTGAGCTCATAAGCTCTCAACTTTCCTACAACCTCTTCAAGCTCTTTTGTTTCATAATCTGCTTCACCCTTGATCATTAAAGTGTAGATATCCCACTTAGTAGGCAAAGCATCTAGCAGCTTGTCATTCTTTTCTACGTCAGAATAGCAATCGATCTCATAATTGTCCATTTCTGACATCAGATGGTAGTAACGAGTAATGACGTCTTCAAGTGACTCATGCTTCATGTACTTGAAAACAGCAAACTGCTTCTTCAGTAGATCAATCTTGTTCTTCTTGACATCAGCATTACCAGCGTATCTTTTCTCCAAAGCATCCCACATATCCTTTGAGTTAGTGTACTTTTTGAAGGTATGTTTGATGCTATCAGGTAACGACATTTTGATTGCAGCCAAGGCTCTCTTTTCAGCCTCATACATCTTTTTATCATTATCTTGCATGTTCACATATTCTGTTCGACGTGGTCTGCCCTCAAAGTCGTGTGTTGGATTCACGTAACCATCTTCGATGCATATCCACATGCGCGTATCCTGATATTCAATGAAGGACTGAAAACGATCCTTCCATGTCAGATAGTTTTCCACCTTCATCATCTTAGGTGGTTTGTTGGTAGTACCAACCTCATGCTCCATCTTCAACAGCTCGTTCAAAGTAGACATGTTTGACATTTTAACGTTAACAGACTGAGAAAACCGTACAAAAGTCGTCCGAAAACAGTGGTTACCAAATTACACCGTTAGAATCGTCTCGAAAAGACGAATCCAATGATATATATTGTCAAAAACCGAAATCGGGATTTTCCAGACTTTTTTTTATTTTTTTTTTGTCCTAAAAATCACACGAGTTCAACGGTCCAAACGGTTCTGTCAAACGAGCTACGGATCAAATTCTATTTACGAAACACTGAAAATTTTCCGACGCTTGCCAACTGAAATTCCACCCCTTTTTGAATTTGAGTCCTAACTAATGAAGAATTTCCAAATTTGTCTAACTTTCCTTTAAGTTCAACAATTTGGTCTTTCACAGTTTCACGAGCCAAATCAATGATCTGTAACAGTTCATTGACTTTGCTTGTTAAACTGCTGATTTCTTGTTCATTTGATTTGAGTTCATTTAAGCAATTTGACTCTCTTTTAATCAAAAGAACATTTGACTCTTTTTGTTTTTCCAATTCATCTAATAGACTTACAGGTTCTGATGTTACCTTCACCTCTGTTGTAAGTTCATTCACACCATTCAAGCCCTTTGAAACTTCTGCAGCCTTCTTCTCAACAGCTTTCTTCTTCTCTTCTACCACAACATCTGCATTTCCCTGATATCGCTTTTCTAATGCATCCTGAGATTTAATGAAGGATGTGAAGCTGTTTCGGAAAATTTTTGTACGGTTTTATCAGTACGGTTACGGTAAAACTTGTTTTAAGATGGTTAAAATGGACAAGGTCAGTGAGACTGTTAAGAATTGGCCAAAGCTGAGAAACGTTAAAGAATATGCTGTCTGGAAGGAGGAGTTTGAATCGGTTGTGAAGAGTGAAGATACCAGAATGTGGTATTGTATGATTGATGGATATGTTGCTCCTATACGTCGTGTCGAAGGAAGGGTTATAGTGATGTCTTATGACAAGATGGATGAATCTGAGAGGCAGGTGGTTGATGCTGAGAAGAAAGCTTTAGCTGCAAAATTGTAGGTCCCCTTGAGTCTTATGGATCGTCACAGGATCATCTTTCCAATCAAGAGTGCGGAATCCTCTTGATCAGAATTAGCAGAAAAGTGTAGAAACAGAAATCAGCAATCACAATCAATCGGGTCTTCTATTGATTATCCAAACAAACAGTTTTACAATCAATTCAAGACCTCACAACCTCACAGCCACTATCTGTGATCTTGCCTCTAGAACCCTAATTTCGTTTTTTTCTCTCTCTCTACACTTTCTCTCTCTAAAATTCTCTAACCCCTTATCTTAGCTGCTAATTTCGCTGGGAATGCTGTTAAATTCGCTAGTTAACTGTTAAATTCGCTGGGTCACTTAAATTTGCTGGTAAACGAAGTTAATTTTGCTGGTCTATTTCGCTGTTAATTTCGCTAAATTCGCTGGTCAATATCGCTATCCAACGACCACTAAATTCGCCGAAAAACCGTGGTAATTTCGCTGTGGAGAATTACACGGTCACCAAAGTCGCCTTTGGATTTAATTTCGCCGGTCACCGAAGTTAAATTCGCTGGATCAGATAATTGGGAAATTTAATTTCACCGGTCACCGAGGTGCTAGTTAACAATTTCGCTGGTTTGTCAGTGTAGATGTTAAATTTGCTGCGAAATTGTTAATTTTGCTAGCAAATTTTGGAAACTCAATCTGATCAAATTTTCTGAAGATTTACCAGATTCTTCTAACAGTTTCCTGCAAAATTAAACACCAAATCAGCAAAAATTTTGATAAAAATTTGAAGAACACAACGAAGAACACGAAGAACACGAAGAACAAATCTTCAAATCTTCAAGTTTTTCTTCAAAATCTTCAACTTTCCTGCAACCAAAACACTTAAACAGCAAAATTAAATACGCAAATAGATCAAACAGACCAAAAATTTTCGAAAATCCCAAGAACACAACAAAAATTTCGAAATTTTTTTTTTCAACCACAATTTAAAACCCTAGTTTTCTGCAGCAACCAATTCTGAACCGAGCCTTCAAGAGCCTAAGGCTCTGATACCAATTGTAGGTCCCCTTGAGTCTTATGGATCGTCACAGAATCGTCTTTCCAATCAAGAGTGCGGAATCCTCTTGATCAGAATTAGCAGAAAAGTGTAGAAACAGAAATCAGCAATCACTTTCAAACCGGGTTTTCTATTGATTATCAATCTCACGAATTACAATCAATCCAAAACCCTAACAACCCTAAATTTCGTCCAAGACCTAGTCCCTCACGAAATTGCTCTCTCAAATACTGTTTTGGCTGATTAACCTTAACCCTAATGTCTAACCTTGTTTATATAACACAAGGTTCACAACTGGGCTAGGTTAAAGACTCCTGGGCTGCGAATTGGACAGGCCCAATTCGCCCCCCATAACCCAATCCTTTGGGTTTAGTTAGCCCAAACATTACAACTAACTATTACAAAGCTAAACCCGCTAACTGTTTATCGTTTAACTAATTACAAGATATCCAAAGACCAAATCTAAGCTGTTGTCACAAATATGCACCAACAGAGATGAAGGAATTGAGAACACAACTGGATGAATTACTAGCCAAAGGTTTCATTAGACCTAGTTCGTCTCCTTAGGGAGCACCAATCTTATTTGTCAAGAAGAAGGATGGATCCATGCGTCTGTGCATCGACTACCGTGAGCTTAACAAGGTCACTATCAAGAATAGGTATCCATTACCCAGGATCGACGATCTGTTCGATCAACTTCAGGGGGCAAGCTACTTCTCTAAGATCGATATGTGGTCAGGTTATCACCAACTGAAGGTTAGAGATGAAGACGTGCACAAGACTGCATTTAGGACTCGTTATGGTCATTATGAGTTCCTGGTGATGCCTTTTGGGCTCACTAATGCACCAGCGGCATTCATGGATCTCATGAACCGTGTTTGCAAGCCATACTTGGACAAATATGTTATCGTCTTCATTGACGACATTCTGATCTATTCAAAGAACCAAGCTAATCATGAGAAGCATCTTCGCTGTATTCTTTCACTGCTTCAACAGGAGAAGCTTTACGCCAAGTTTTCGAAGTGTGAATTCTGGCTTCGAGAAGTCCAATTTCTTGGACATATGGTTAGTGAGCGTGGTATCCAAGTGGATCCCGCTAAGGTGGAAGCGGTCATGAATTGGCAAGAGCCGAAGACGCCCACAGAAATTCGCAGCTTCTTGGGATTGGCAGGATATTACAGGTGTTTTATTGAAAATTTTTCAAGGATTGCTGCACCCCTAACTTCTTTAACTAGAAAGAATGTTAAGTTTAACTGGGGTCCTAAGCAGCAGGAGTCCTTTGATATCCTTAAACAGAAGCTGAGCAATGCACCTGTGTTGACATTGCCTGATGGAATAGAAGAATTTGTGGTGTACTGTGATGCATCACACACCGGGATGGGGTGTGTGCTTATGTAGAAAGGCAAGGTTATTGCCAATGCTTCACATCAGTTAAAGGTGCATGAAAAGAATTACACCACCCATGACTTGGAGTTGGGTGCAGTTGTATTTGCACTGAAACTATGGAGGCACTATTTATATGGCATCAAGTGTGTGATCTATTCTGATCACAAGAGCCTCCAACATCTGTTCAACCAAAAGGATTTGAACATGAGGCAGGGACGATGGATGGAGACTTTGAATGATTATGATTGCGAGATAAGATATCATCCTGGCAAGGCGAATGTAGTCGTTGATGCCTTGAGTCGAAAGGAAAGGGTAAAGCCTATAAGAATCAATGCCAAGAGCATTGAGATAAAGAATAGTTTGAATGAAAGGTTGTTAGCTGCACAGAAGGAAGCTGTGCTAGAAGCTAACTATCCTAATGAAAAACTTGGAGTAACTGAAGAACAGTTATCCTATGGAAAGGACGGAATTCTGAGGTTAAGTGGACGAATATGGGTTCCAGTTTATGGGGGACTACGAGATGTTATCATCCAGGAAGCCCACAGTTCCAAATACTCCGTTCATCCTGGAGCTGACAAGATGTACCAGGATTTGAAGGCAAACTTCTGGTGGATAGGCTTGAAGAAGTCTATAGCCACCTATGTCGCTAAATGTTTGACTTGTGCGCAAGTCAAAGCTGAACATCAAAAGCCGTCAGGTTTGCTACAACAACCTGAACTTCCCACGTGGAAGTGGGAAATGGTGACAATGGATTTCATCACCAAGTTGCCAAAGACAAGGAAAGGAAATGATACAATGTAACAACTGCCACTAAAATCAATAATTAGGACAATAATTAGTCAATAAGGAAACCCTAATTGAGACACCCAAATAATTCTGCACTAACCCTAAAATTTTCAGAATAATCAGAATCAGGATCAGGGCCCCTAAAACTCAAGGGGGATAAACCCTAAATGATAATTATCTTCGAAATTCGTTGTTTGAATTAGGAATTCATAAACTGTCGACTCACCAGGCCTATACCAGTGACTAACCTACCCTACCCTAAATTGACATCCCAGGCGATACTCGGGAGGTTCCCCGAATTCGTCCGCGACACGCGGGAGATGCCAATTTTCAGTATAAATAGAGGGCCTTGGGACTTGAATTCTGACACTGAAACGACGTAAAAATTCCAAATAGTCGCTAAGATATAACAGAAACAGTCTTAAACACACACTAATTTCGAAACGCTGCCGCAATCAGGGTAATAACTCGATCGCTATTACGATTCAACGTCCGATCGATTATAACTATCCAACGATTGTCCGAGTGCTGCTCAAATTGAGCTTATACTTTGTTATTCATTGTGATTTTGACTTGAATGTTTGAGTGCTGTTCGAATTCGGACTATGCTCTGTCATTCGTTGTGAATCCATTGGATTGTTAAGTATCGCACTTGATAATAGTTGTGAGGGTTTAATCTCGTGAATTGACGTAACTGCTGAATTAGTTACTAATCCCGTTTGTGTGTGCATTGTTATTTAAATTAGGTTAGCAGGCTAATCAGTAAAGCTTATACTCTGCTCGTAAATCTGCAATGTGAGTCATTCTCTTTTTATCAACTATTTTACAAAACTCCAAGTTATTTTTCAAAGTTATAGTTACAGTGATTAAGTCTATGTAATCACCAAGTTACAGCCGGTATGTGGGGTTTTGTATACATTACTTATTTTCCCGTCACACTTGGACAACGAGTTAGCCAAGGGGTGATCTGACCACAGTCACAGACACCATTTGGACAACGAGATAGCCAATGGGTAGTCGAGTGACAAGTACTGTGGGTAGTTGGTTTGAAATCAGAAACATTGTAATTCCCCTTAATACTGTAAATTATAACAAACAAGTCGTTTTAGTAAACTGAATGATTCACTCAGTATTTCCCCGCTGACAAAACCTTTTTCAAACATGTTTCAGGTGATCTGGTATGAGCAACGGAAAGTGCCACGGAGCTCTCCCAGCTTAGAAAAGTGGCTCAATGTAAATAAATAAAATGAACATGTTTTGAAAATAAAGATTTCCCTGGGAAATCACATTATTGTAAAATACGGGAATTTATCCCTAAGTTATGAAACGAGCAGTTTAAATTATTGAAAGATCCTGTTTTAAAAAGACTTCCGCTGTCGCCTAAATTAAATACCACGGGATTCCTGTCCCGCGGCTCCTGAAACAGGTCAAACCGGGTCGGGGGCCGTGACAGGAAAAGGTGGTATCAGAGCCACTGTTTTAAGCTTACTGATTAAGCTCACTATTTTAAGTACTTAGGAAAATTCTAATTGCCATTCTATGAATATATGCTTATTAACTGATTAATTGTTAAAATTACAGTATGGGTAAACAAAAGATTTCTGCTATCTATCGCAAATTAGATCGTACATCTAAAGAACAGGGAACTTCTTCCTCCAAACCTCCCACCAATTTAGAAGGATGAATCTTTGTCCGTAAGGCAAATTATGAAAACCCACTTACATCGGAGAAAAGGAATTCAATCTTTAGAAAAGGTCAAGAGAAAAAGAAACCCCAAACCAAGAGAGTGAGGTTTAACCCCGAAATTCAGGAAATTAATAATAATCCACCAGGGGAAAATAACTTAGATGAAAAATGGGCAAATCTGTATCTGCTTGCTACCGTAGCAGAAAATGCAAATCTTTAAGCCTTAAACCTAGAAATATTTACTTCCCAGTATATAAATAAATAAATTGGAGTGTGTTCTGTTTGCTGTTTTGTTGTACAAATTGGTATGCAATAAAAATGTTTATTTGTTAAGCTTTGTTCCAAAGTTTTAACTTAGCATTTTGTGCATTTTTACATATATGCCGTACAGCATGAATGAGATGTCGGAAGCATTTCAGAATCTCAACCTCTATCCTGTGCCAATTGAAGTCTCCCACAACTTCACTGGTTACATTGCTGACATAGAGGAACCTCTGGAATTCCAAGCTCCACCGCTGGAAAAAGCAAAACCTAAAAAGAAGAGAAGATATGTAGGGTGGCGAAAGGTGCGCAGAAGGAAACCTAGGAGAATCCCTAAAATAGAAAATCCTGTGAGTGTAAGCAAGGGAAAAGAAATAGAAACCGGAGAAAGTTCCAAACCAGCAGAAATAGGGATAGACCTAAAGCAAAAGGGAATAGAGATCGGAGAAAGCTCTAAACCGCCTGAAGAAATCACATTCCAGGACAAAATAGACCGCCTACTGGATAATTGTGATGTACTAGAGCCTATCAACGATAATCTCTTCTCTTACCCTGTTACAGCCCAATTCCCAATAAACCTTGGACCAGCTATTCCAGACCCACTAGTTCACACCCGACCATTAGACCAAATGGAGGAATGGTGGACCAATGACTGGCAATTCCAAAATATAGTTAATAGTCCCTATAGTTTTCTTCCACAGTTTGATCCAGAACCTATCCCTAATCCGCCAATGAGCTATGAAAATTTAGCTGAGCTACGTCAGTTTGGTGAAGAACTGATAGGCACCGGGAATAGGATCCGGGAAATGGGGGAACAGATCTCTTGGAAGTACGACGAGAGGGAGCGTCGTTATTAAAACTGCCAGTGGACCAAAAAAAAAAATAGGAAGGGTTGGAAAAAGTTTGTTTGTATTATAACTAATATAGAAAAAACTGATTCTGTAAAATGGGCAATAAAACACTGTAAGATAAAAAGTGTGAATTGAAGCAGGTATAATATATGAAACAAAACAGAAGTCAAGGCATCGACAATTTTGATTATGCTTGCATGTTATGCTGATCTATGTGTTTATCTGTGTATTTATCTGTGATTTTGGCATTAATAATTAGACACTAATAATTTCTATTAATACTAATTAGCAGATGGAAAACGCTAATAATGAACCAGTTAATGAAGTAAATCAGTCTGAGCAAAATCAGGAAGATCAATATATAACTAGACAAGATATTGAATACTTTATTGCGCAAGGGATAGCCAATGCTATTCCAGAAATCGTGGCTGCTGTTCAGAAACCTGCCGAACCACAATTAATTCCTAGTAAACGTATTCCGGAAGATAACGGCAGTAACAGCATAAATGGAGGCGGCAATCATGACGATCATGATCCGCAACAAGCCCCACTCCCAAAAAGAATGAAAGCTGCAACACCTGGTTGCACTTACAAAGAATTTCTTGCCTGTAAACCCGCAGAATTTGCAGGTAATGAAGGGGCAACCGCAACACTGCGTTGGTTAGAGAAAACCGAGGCAGTAATTGCAATAAGTAAATGTACTGAAGAAGATCAAGTGATGTATGCTTCGAATCTATTCAAAGAAGGGGCGCTAGAATGGTGGAACACGGTGCTACAAGCAAAAGGAAGAAGGGTGGCCTATGCAATGAATTGGGAAGAATTTAAGAGTCTTGTAGAAAGAAAATTCTGTCCCGAATACGAAAAGGAACAAATGGCCAACAAGTTCCTGAGCCATCGTATGATAGGTGTAGACTGTCGAGGATATACTTCGACATTCTTCGAATATGCGAGGGTAGTACCTAACCTGGCCTCGCCAGAACCGGTACTCATCTCGCGTTATATTTGGGGATTAATCGGAGAAATCCGTAACATCGTTAAAGCTGCAAGACCACACACTATTTACGATGCTGTAGAGTTAGCCAACACTTTAACCAATGAACTGGTGCGCACAAGAGAAGAAGATCACAAGAAGGAATTGGCTCAAAAGATTACCCAAGGGTATCGTATGGGTAATAATAACCGCTTCAAAAGAAGAGGAATAGGGCAATCCTCATCACCTCCTGTCTGCAGAAATTGCAATAAGAAACACTATGGGCAATGCAATATAGTTTGCAACTTTTGCAAGGCAAAAGGACATCGTGAGGAGGATTGTAGGAAAAAGACCAGAATTTGTTATAACTGCGGAGAAACAGGGCATATCAAACCTGACTGCCCTAAGTTAGTCAAAACCATGGATAATAAAGGCAAACAAGCTGAAGGGACAACCAAGAAAAATGCTCGCGCATTCCAGCTGACCACTCAAGAAGCCGAACTTATTCCAGACGTGATAGCGGGTACGTTCTTAGTGCATAACGTCTATGCAAAAGTATTATTTGATTCTGGTGCAAACCAAAGTTTCATTAATACTGCATTCTGCCAAGCTCTTAACTTACCTTTAAACACCCTTAGGCAAATCTTTTCTGTTGAAACGGCAAAGGGAAATTCTGTCAACATAGATAAGGTTTTGCGAGAAGTAAAAATAGAATTGTTAGGTCATAAGTTTTCTGCAAACCTGTTACCTATGAATTTAGCCGGATTCGATGTAGTGTTAGGAATGGATTGGTTAATAGCCAACCATGCTCGAATCCTGTGTGATAAAAATTCCGTAGAAATCCGTACCCCCACAGGAGAAGTAATCCTAATTACAGGAGATAGACCTCGAAAGCCACTAAAATTCATTTCAATAATGAAATTGGCGAGTTATTCAAGGAAACAAGAAATGGTGTATATGATTTCTGTAATCATTAACACTAAAAGTAAAGAACTTCAGGACATCCCTATAGTTTCAGAATACCCAGATGTTTTTCCAGAAGAATTACCTGGGTTACCACCTGATAGGGAAGTAGAGTTTAGAATTCATTTAATTCCAGGTACTGCACCAATAGCTAAGACACCTTATCGATTAGCACCTACTGAAATGCTAGAATTGAAAAAGCAATTAGATGAATTACTAAGCAAAGGATTCATACAACCTAGTTCATCCCCTTGGAGTGCACCAGTGTTGTTTGTGAAAAAGAAAGATGGATCAATGAGAATGTGTATCGATTATAGGGAATTGAATAAAGTCACAATTAAGAACCGATACCCATTACCTAGGATTGATGATCTTTTTGATCAATTACAAGGAGCTAGGTATTTCTCTAAGATAGACTTAAGATCTGGATATCACCAGTTGAAAGTGCAAGAGGAGGACATACCTAAAACTGCTTTCAGAACTAGGTATGGTCATTATGAGTTTACAGTCATGCCCTTTGGATTAACAAATGCTCCAGCTGCATTTATGGACATGATGAATAGGATCTGTAAACCATATTTGGATAAATTTGTAATCGTGTTTATTGACGATATACTCATTTATTCCAAAAGTCAGGAAGAACATTGTGAGCACTTGCATGTACTCTTAACTTTGTTAAGAAAGGAAAAGCTTTATGCCAAATTCTCAAAGTGCGAATTCTGGCTACAAGAAGTCCAATTTTTAGGTCATATGATGAATCACGAAGGAATTCACGTAGATCCTGCTAAAATAGAGGCAGTCACGAATTGGAAAGCTCCACGAACGGCTATGGAAGTTAGAAGTTTTCTAGGATTAGCTGGGTATTATAGGCGATTTATTAAAGATTTCTCCAGGATAGCTGTACCTTTAACTAAGTTAACCTGTAAAGCCGTTAAGTTTGAATGGGGATCTAGACAAGAGGAAGCTTTTAGGATTCTAAAGCACAAATTGACAAATGCTCCAATTTTAGCTTTACCCGAAGGAACCGAGAATTTTGAAGTATACTGTGATGCTTCAAAATTAGGATATGGATGTGTGTTAATGCAACGCAAAAAGGTAATTGCGTATGCCTCTAGGCAATTGAAAAAGCACGAAGAAAATTATACAACTCATGATCTAGAGTTAGGAGCCATAATTTTCACCCTTAAGATTTGGAGACATTATCTGTATGGAAGTAAGTTTACTATCTATACGGACCATAAGAGTTTAAGGTATATATTTGGGCAAAAAGAGTTAAATATGAGGCAAAGAAGGTGGATGGAAATCTTAAGTGATTACGACTGTGATATTCAATATCACGAAGGGAAAGCGAATGTAGTCGCCGACGCCTTAAGTCGTAAATATCATGAAAAGCAAAAGCGAGTCCGTGCTCTTAGGTTAAATCTACAATTAGATTTAATGGAACAAATAAAGGAAGTTCAGGGAACGGCAATCAAGGACGATGCCGAAGGAATGAAAGGTTACCTAAAGGAATTAGAACAAGGAAAAGATGGAATTTGGAGATTCCACAAGAAACGAATTTGGGTACCTAAGCAAGGAGAATTAAGAAATAAGATTTTAGAAGAATCTCATAAATCTAGGTATACTGTACATCCAGGAAATAATAAGATGTACCAGGATTTAAGAAATAATTTTTGGTGGATAGAAATGAAAAAGGATATAGCCGAATACGTATCTAAGTGTTTAACCTGTTCACAAGTTAAAGCCGAACATCAGAAACCTTCAGGACTACTACAACAGTTAGAAATGCCTGTATGGAAATGGGAACTCATAACAATGGATTTTGTTACTAAGTTACCCAGAACCAGAAAAGGTAATGATGCTATTTGGGTAATTGTCGATCGATTAACCAAATCAGCTCATTTTCTACCAATGAAGGAAACCTTTAGCATGGAAAGGTTAGCCAAGTTGTATGTAGATGAAGTAGTATCCTTACATGGAGTCCCACTCTCCATTGTATCGGATAAAGATAGTCGTTTTACTTCCCATTTCTGGACAAGTTTCCAAGAAGCAATGGGAACTCGACTTAATTTAAGTACTGCATATCATCCTCAAACGGACGGACAAAGCGAAAGGACGATACAAACCCTGGAAGACATGCTCCGAGCATGTGTAATTGACTTTGGGGGTAATTGGGATAGCCATTTGCCATTAATTGAATTCTCCTATAACAATAGTTATCATTCAAGCATCGAAGCTGCTCCATTCGAAGCACTGTATGGACGCAAGTGCAGAACTCCCGTTTGTTGGGCAGAGATAGGAGAAAGTCAGTTATCAGGCCCAGAGATTGTGCAAGAAACTACTGACAAAATATCGCAAATCAAGGAAAGACTGAAGACTGCTAGAGATCGCCAGAAAAGTTATGCGGACAATCGCCGTAAGCCATTAGAATTCCAAGTCGGAGACAAAGTACTTTTGAAAGTATCTCCTTGGAAAGGAGTAGTACGATTTGGTAAGAAAGGAAAACTAAGTCCAAGATATGTTGGACCCTTCCCAGTGATCCAACGAATAGGACCAGTAGCTTATCGTTTACAACTACCAGAAGAATTAGCTGGAGTACATGATGTGTTTCATGTATCCAATCTCAAGAAATGTCTATGTAACGCTCCGCGTTTTTGATCTTTCTATTTATAGCTTTATGGGCTGTACTTTCTAATTTCAGTCAGTTGTACTCTCATTTTACCCTATTTTGTATTTCGAGACTTGAATCATAATGAAAAATGCATTGTTTTAATCATATGTTTGTTTGATTTCTATGTTGTGGAATTAAAACACGTCAAACTATGTTAAACACGTAAAAACAGTGGAAAGATATCCTAATCTTGGCTCTCGAAACAAGTAAAATATCAAGAGATTACCCTAAACCGGACAAAAATCGGGAATTCGTACGTTAATTCGGTAGTTTACCAGAAAGTTGGGTTAAATCGAATAATTACAATATTTATTAATATTAAATAATTAATTAGATTAAATAAATAAATTATTTTTATTTATCATATTTTATAAAATAAATAAATAAAAGGAATTTTAATTGATTTTAGTTAGTTTAGGCTAACTAAGTTAGCTCAAACCTTGTGAACATAAATTTATAACCAACTAACTGAGTTTGAAAACTCAGTTAGTTCAGTTAAGTGTTAAATAAAGCAAAAAGGGGGTTTTCTGTATAACCCGGCCCCTTAGACGACTCGAACCGGCGACCTCTCGTCCAACAAACGAACACTTAACCACTCGGCCGGGCATGCCACATCCGGTTATTCATGGAAACAAATTTGATTTATGCACGATTTCACAGTTTTCCTTTTTAAACCTTGCCGCCCAAATCGAAACCGTGTTGACCGAATTCCTTTCCTTTTCTTCTTCGCTGAACTACCGGAATAACAGCCATTCCGCGTTTCCCTTTTTTTTTCGATCAATCATTACCAAAAATCCCGACCCTTCCTTATTCGATTTAATCACAACCATAATCATCATCGGTTTCCATGATTGCAAGACCTTCGGGAATCCTATATAAATATCGAACTACCCCACACCCATTTCTTGACACCTCAGTCCGATAAGACTTTTCGACACCCTCACAAACCCACAACCTTTTACCATCCTCTGTTTAACCCGCAACATCTTTTCGCTCAAACCGCATACTCGTCGGAGAAGTCGGGTCGTCGCCGGAGAGTTACGGGCCTCGCCGGACCTGCAAGTGGTCGGAGACGTACCGACGCCGGAGTTTACGGAGACCACGACGGAGTCTCGTTCCCGTATCAGTTCGGTATGTTCTCTTGATTGAATTGATTCGTTTTTTTTATTTATACGAAATGGATCCTTAACAGTTTAATATCAAGAACAAACAGCAACTGAATTGTGAATTTGAAACCCTTTTTATGATCATGTCTGTTCTGTCGATTTGATAAGAAAAGATGATGACGTCACTTTTATTCAAATGATATAAAACTCTAGCATTTTCACATAAGTTCAATGTAAAGCAGTGGATGAGTTCATGTTCTGGTTCGATTGGTTTATAAACAGGAAGATGACCATCTGTTCAAAGGTTTTAGTATTATATCAAATCAAAACACATAACAGAGAAATAAGGGTTATGATTAACTCTGACGAACACGGAGGTCACGAGTTCGAACCCGGCCATCCTCATTTTTCCTTCTCCTTTATTTAATTAACCTTCTTTTCATGATGATATTTTATAACGGTAAGATAAATATAAGATCTAAATGATTATTAAATTATTATAATTCTATAACATTAAATGTCAATAAAGCTAAGTTATAAACTTAAATAATTAAAGATGAAATTTATTTGTGGAAACGATTCGAAATTTAGAACTTTATTAACTTAGAAAGAATAACGAGATTGTTATATGGTATTTTAACGTTTAGGGAAATCCCGTTCGTTCTCTTGGACTATTCTCATCTTTACTCGTGCGTACTTACAAGAAATCGCAACGCAATCGATGTGAGTATACTCGATCCCATTTTCGTTTTAAACACATTTGGGTGCAACATGTATTCCATATTCAAATTACACAACACTTGAGTCTTGTTTTAATCACACTCTATCCACATTTAAACATGAAATAATTTGATGCTTGTTAATCTCTTATGCTATGCAAGTTGAACGTGTTAATCTCAATGCTCTTGAGTCTTGGGGTATTGCGATGTTGAACGATATGTGAACCATATGTGAACGATGTTGAACGATATGTGAACGATATGTGAACGATGTTGAACGATGTTGAACGATGTTGAACGATGTTGAACAATGTTGAACGATGTTGAACGAGGTTGAACGATATTGAATGACAAAGTAGTAACATGTATCATTTTATTCATGTTGGATATGAGTACATTTTAAACATTTTATTCTACTATGCTATGTATCAAACTTGTATACTCGCCAACGTTTTGTTGATTGTACTTTAATACATGTTGCATGTTGATAGATGAAGAATTCAAGAATTAAGTTAGGGTGGACTAGAAACTCACCTAGAAAATAAACTATGGTTGAAAGATGATTTATGATTTAATCATGTTGAGACAATGTATTGTTCTTTAGTTTTAATAAAATGATTTAATTCATATTGTCACAATAGTGTTATGTTGTTTTGAGCAATTTGTTCGTCTCATCCTGATGTTTCCGCCATCGGTTGGGGTGTGACAGTCTATCAGACGAATCCCTGGTAGTACCTCTTCAAGATATAGAGGTAAATGAAAAGCTGAAATTCATAGAGAAACCCCTACAAATAGAAGATCGGAAGATTAAATTTCTCAAACATAAACGACTAGTGTTGGTCAAAGTCAAATGGGAATCCAAGAGAGGACCAGAATATACTTGGGAACTGGAATCAGAGATGAAGCGAAAGTACCCTCATCTATTTCAGTAAATCTCGAGGACGAGATTTTTCTCAAGGTGGGGAGGATGTAACAACTGCCACTAAAATCAATAATTAGGACAATAATTAGTCAATAAGGAAACCCTAATTGAGACACCCAAATAATTCTGCACTAACCCTAAAATTTTCAGAATAATCAGAATCAGGATCAGGGCCCCTAAAACTCAAGGGGGATAAACCCTAAATGATAATTATCTTCGAAATTCGTTGTTTGAATTAGGAATTCATAAACTGTCGACTCACCAGGCCTATACCAGTGACTAACCTACCCTACCCTAAATTGACATCCCAGGCGATACGCGGGAGGTTCCCCGAATTCTTCCGCGACACGCGGGAGATGCCAATTTTCAGTATAAATAGAGGGCATTGGGACTTGAATTCTGACACTGAAACGACGTAAAAATTCCAAATAGTCGCTGAGATATAACAGAAACAGTCTTAAACACACACTAATTTCGAAACGCTGCCGCAATCAGGGTAATAACTCGATCGCTATTACGATTCAACGTCCGATCGATTATAACTATCCAACGATTGTCCGAGTACTGCTCAAATTGAGCTTATACTTTGTTATTCATTGTGATTTCGACTTGAATGTTTGAGTGCTGTTCGAATTCAGACTATGCTCTGTCATTCGTTGTGAATCCATTGGATTGTTAAGTATCGCACTTGATAATAGTTGTGAGGGTTTAATCTCATGAATTGACGTAACTGCTGAATTAGTTACTAATCCCGTTTGTGTGTGCATTGTTATTTAAATTAGGTTAGCAGGCTAATCAGTAAAGCTTATACTCTGCTCGTAAATCTGCAATGTGAGTCATTCTCTTTTTATCAACTATTTTACAAAACTCCAAGTTATTTTTCAAAGTTATAGTTACATTGATTAAGTCTATGTAATCACCAAGTTACAGCCGGTATGTGGGGTTTTGTATACATTACTTATTTTCTCGTCACACTTGGACAACGAGTTAGCCAAGGGGTGATCTGACCACAGTCACAGACACCATTTGGACAACGAGATAGCCAATGGGTAGTCGAGTGACAAGTACTGTGGGTAGTTGGTTTGAAATCAGAAACATTGTAATTCCCCTTAATACTGTAAATTATAACAAACAAGTCGTTTTAGTAAACTGAATGATTCACTCAGTATTTCCCCGCTGACAAAACCTTTTTCAAACATGTTTCAGGTGATCTGGTATGAGCAAAGGAAAGTGCCACGGAGCACTCCCAGCTTAGAAAAGTGGCTCAATGTAAATAAATAAAATGAACATGTTTTGAAAATAAAGATTTCCCTGGGAAATCACATTATTGTAAAATACGGGAATTTATCCCTAAGTTATGAAACGAGCAGTTAAATTATTGAAAGATCCTGTTTTAAAAAGACTTCCGCTGTCGCCTAAATTAAATACCACGGGATTCCTGTCCCGCGGCTCCTGAAACGGGTCAAACCGGGTCGGGGGCCGTGACATACGATATGGGTAAGAGATGATAGGTTGACTAAGTCAGCACATTTCCTACCCATTAAGGAGACTTATAGCTCCGACATGCTAGCCCAATTGTACGTAGATAAGATTGTATCTTTACATGGCGTGCCTGTGTCTATTATCTCTGACAGAGATACTAGATACACGTCACACTTTTGGAAAAGTTTCCAACAATCTTTGGGCACGCGCTTAAATTTCAGTACGGCTTACCATCCTCAGACGGACGGACAGAGTGAGCGTACAATCCAAACCTTGGAAGACATGCTTCGTGCATGTGTGATTGACTTAGGTGGTAGTTGGGATAACCACCTACCCTTAATCGAGTTCTCATATAACAATAACTACCATACGAGCATTAAAGCTGCTCCTTTCGAAGCCTTGTATGGTAGAAAGTGCAGAACGCCCGTCTGTTGGGCGGAAGTCGGAGATGTCCAGTTGACAGGACCTGAAATAATCTTTGAGACGACGGACAAGATTGTCCAGATTCGTGACCGTCTGAAAGCTGCCCGAGATAGGCAGAAAAGCTACGCAGACTTGAAGCGTAAACCTTTTAACTTCGAGGTAGGTGACAAGGTATTGCTTAAAGTATCACCCTGGAAGGGAGTGATGCGATTTGGTAAGAAAGGCGAGTTAAGCCCGAGATACATTGGACCCTTCGAAATCATCGAACGTGTCGGATCGGTTGCCTATAAGTTAAACTTACCGAAAGAGCTCAGTAGTATTCATAATGTTTTCCACATCTGCAATCTGAAGAAGTGTTTCGCTGATGAATCACTAGTTATACCGCATACAGATGTGCACATAGACGAGAGCTTGAAGTTTGTTGAAAAATCTGTGTCGATCGAGGATCGACAGGTTAAGAAGCTTCGAAGGAAGCATGTACCGATTGTAAAAGTTAAATGGGATGCCCGTAGAGGCCCCGAGTACACATGGGAGGTAGAATCCACAATGAAAGAAAAGTACCCTCATTTGTTTCAGTAAATCTCGAGGTCGAGATTTCTTTTAAAGGGGTGAGGATGTAACACCTCGAAAATTTGTGTTCAATAAATAAACGACACATGTCACATACAATAAAGGCATTATAAACCCGGAATTAGTTAAAGATGTATGGCAGGATTTTTAAACACGTCGACATATTAATTTATACCTCTGAACGACTTTATTATGAAATCCCAAGACCCTAACATGATTAATAAACATCTAGTATACCTTTAATCCGGTGATTACTAATAATTAAAGGATGTCAAATTTGCAAGTATGGATCCTATGAAATAATGCTCAATAAAAACTTTTGTGTATATTTTCCATCATAATGCAAACCAATGATACATTGAGATAGGAAGGCACAACTGATTAAGCATGGGTAAAAAGGGCCTCATACTGGCATTTCCCTGGCTAAAAAATAATGCTACAAGTTGCCTGTTCAATACATGAAAGGTTAATTTTTTTGCTTTCTGGCAAGGGCTTACGAACCGTAAAGGTCCTCCTTATGGTCCGTAATACGTGAAAGGTTAATTGTTGCCTTCTGTCAAAAGCTTACGGACCGTAAAGGTCCTGCCTTACGGTCCGTAAGGGGTGCCCAGCGACAGCAGCTTGGCTGTTGGCAGTTATAAGAGTTTAACCGACTTAGTAAGATATTTTCAGCAACATGGGCGACCCCTAACTGTTCCTAGGCACTAGGAAACACTTGTAATGATCTGAGTTCCATGCTAGACTTGCTTGGCAAAGATCTAAGGTGTTTAGAACACTATAAAAGGGCCTTGAGTTGCAACATTGTGTTCACTCATCATTTCTGCATTTGTGGAGCTTTCTGGAGCACAAGTGTCTTCCCTAAGCCTTTCTAATCGTGCATAGGACTTCAGTAAGTTTGCTTAACCCTTCTTAGTTAAGTTTTTGCTTAGTTTTAGCTTAAAAGTCAAACCGTCGTAATTAACGGTTGACTTAACGATTAATCACTAATGGTCCAGTGATTTGTCGAATCAAAGGTAGTTATAAGTTGGTAATCATGTGGGCATTAAACCCTTAAAAGGGCACCCTCTGATTCCCAATCTAACTAGTTCAAATATCGGGTCAAAGTTGCTTAGAAAAAGTCAACAAAAGCTTAATTTTTGATTCAACGCATAATTAGCAATGTAGAAGGCATATAACCTATTTTATCACTCATATAACTTGATAATAAGTATAAGAATTGGTCTAAGCTTGTTTGATCCGACCATTTTCTGTTTTGACCCGGTTCGGAACCGTAAGTCGCAAAACTTTGACTTTTGCTTTGACTTCAGTTCTGACCCGTTTTAGTAGAATCTAGAAATGCCTTAGGACTCCCTTAGGACCAGGTTACATGATGGTATGACCCTCTGTGACTGGTTCGTTGTTTGTCCGAGTCGTTTGCACATTTCCGTTATATGCTTAAAAGTTGACCATAATGCCCTTTTGACCTTAAAACGAGAATTTTGGATATGTGAAATGACAATAACCTTAGTTACTGATTTCTAAACATGTTCCTAAAATTTCATGTCAATTCGAGGTCTAGAATAGGAGTTATGCTAAATAGCGCAATTAAGAAAACTTTTGTTAATTAAAGGGCGCACTTAGCATAAAGCCTATCTAAACCCAAATTTCGACACCAAAACTTTTACACACTGATGTAATATAATATTTTGGGATTTTTAAAGATTTTTAATTATTTTTTTACCTGCTCATAACCGAAGGTTATGACCTTGATTCGGTAAATACCGAATATACCCTTTTCGGACATAAAATGGGTTCTACATAGTATTTTGACGCCAATCCAATTGCTACTGATTCTAAATAATAAATAAAGTATTTTGAACTTTATAACCTGATCAGAAAACTAAGATTTCCTGTATAACCCGGAAATCGCTTAAAACGACTTTATACGCGTATTAAACGCATAGTTTGGGTTAAAACCATTTTGTCACATAAGGTTTATCACCTACTGGTATAACTTGTTAAAGTAAGTTATTTTACTGATTTATTCAGACTTGAATCACAGGAGTGAAATTAATCACTTTTATAATCTTTAAAATGACCAAAATACCCCTACGGGGCGTATATTGGGATTAAACTCGTTACGGTCATAATGGAAGGTATCCTACTGATATCACAACACATTTAGAGCATATTGACTTAGGAAACCTGTATAGGACTCTTACGGTTACCCGTTACGTCATTTACGCGTTCGGTTCGGTTTATGTAACTAGTTTACATAAATTAGCCGAAACGGGTCCAACCTTGTCGTTTTTATCTCAAAATCCAGAATGTGGTTGGATTACCCATAGTATACAAGTCTTCTAACTTGTCGGGTCTAAATCACATTCTACTCCGGTCTTCACTTATTCGTGCGTTCGAACCGTATCTTTCGTTAAAACTAACCGGTCTAAGTTTAGGCTTAATTAAAGACCCGTTAGGATTCTAATAGGTTGTTATAAACCTTCGTTCCAAAATAGGAGACCCGGTAAAAGCTACTTGCAATTGCTGTTTGTGAAATATTCTTTGCAAAGGTAAATACTTTTAACTTATTTTCCCTTATATGGGCTTGGGGTACGGTATATAAAATACCGCTTGGTCCAGCATTGAATCTTTAATCGAATAGAGATTAAATCATTGATATGCTTTGTTTTGAATGTTTTGTTTGCTTAAAGCCTTTGGGGGGTTAATGACCATGTCCCGGATATCCTTGGCATCATCTTACGAGATGGCCACGACCTGAGCGCGGGGTGTAGGCGTACACCCGTCGGCGCATAAGTGAATAAATAAGGTGGTGTGTCTACTGATCTTTAACCCGGACTACGGAATGGGCTACTGAACGCATAAGGAACATGTAATTCGTTTACAAGTATTATATTAAAATAATTATCGCAAGTTATAAAAGTTTGTGCCACGTGCATTCAAATCAATTTTATTAAACTTTTCAAATGAGTCGGTTGAATGTATTTACTAGTGTAAACTGACGTATTTTCCCAAAAAGGTTAAGTGCAGGTACTAAGCGAACTAGGCTGACTTTCTCCTAGCTTCCTCAATAAGTCCCGCAAGCTTGGATGTCAAACTGTTGAACATATTTCCTATTTATTTTTGGATCCCCTGTGGATTAATTTCGACTGTTGTGATACTTGATATTACAATTTATTAAAGTTGAAATATATCTATCTTTTGCTTCCGCTGTGCATTTAAATATTGTGTTGCTTGACTGTAATGTTACCAACTACGTCACGATAGTCCCCCACCGGGCCCACCGGTGAAACGTGTGAAAAATCGGGGTGTGACAATACAAAGTCTTCTTCTAAGCGAAAATGAAACCGGTAGTAACAATCGTCCACCGAAACTGATGCATATGAACGAGTATCCCGGTTGGGAAGAAAGATTTCATACGTATGTTCTTGGGCAAAACACGGAGTTATGGTTATCTTTTACCACAGAATTCGATCAAGCACTTGAAGAAGCCGGTTCAAATGCTGCAACATTTGGAGATCTTTCTGCTGAAGATAAAAAGGTATATGATTTAGAAAAGAAAGCATATTCAATTCTAACTCAAGCCTTAAACAAAGATATTTATCATCAGTTTGTGAGATTCAAAACGACAAAAGGTCTATGGGATGCATTAAAGGCGAGAGGTCACGGAAATGCATCGTCACGAAAACTGAGACATGATCTGCTCAAAAAGGAATTCGACGGCTTCATGTGTATGGAAAGGGAGTCACTGGGAGATCTTACAAGTCGATATTATTATCTGTTGAGTGAAATGGGTAATTTTGGGGTAGTGGTAACACCGGAAGAAGTTGTCACTAAGTTTGCCGATGCATTACCAGTTCAATGGAATGGTTTCTTGGAGATTCTGAAGTATAATGGCACGCTGGCTACAACCAACATCCATGATTTCATTCAACTCTTGGAGAACAAAGATCAAGAGGAAATCAGGAAGGCAAAAAGAGTGCCGGTTCCACAAAATCCCGAGATATACTATGGAAACTGTGGAGGGACCAGCACAGTTGCAAAACCTGCTCAACATTCTTAGCTTCAAACGGCTTTTGTCTCGAGCACCGATATGTATGGAACACCAAAACCAGCTGCCCCAGAGCAAAGCTATCAGTCTACTGGAGTACCGTCATTTCTTGATCCAAACTACAAAGGTCAACAACAAGCCTGTTATGGAAGCACTTCATCAACAGTCAACGCTGGTCAACCAACTAATTCAAACACAGTTCGGCTAGACACTTCAAGTTTCTCAAAAGTGAGTGTTGAGGTGGCAAAGGAAGATATGGAGCTGTTAAACACTTTGGTGAGCGCCTACTGTGGGTTAGTAGCAGGGCAAATTGGGAACATCAATTTGACTCAGGAAGATTATCAGCAGATAGATAAAGATGAAATGGATTTGATGGATATCAAGTGGGAATTTGCTAGTGCTGTGAGGCGAGCAAAAGATTTTATGGAAAGAACCGGTAGAACCAGCTTGGAAAGCAAGAAGGACACCAAGTATGGGTTCGATAAACAAGCGGTCAAGTGTTTCAATTGTGGTGAACGAGGTCATTTCAAACGGGAATGTACGAAGCCAGCTCAGCGTGGGAACCAGAATCCGTTCAGAAATCAAGGCAATCAACTGAATCAGACTCAAACCAGGAATAATGAGCGTGCCTAAATGCCTGCAAACAATACTCATCAAGCAGGTCCATCAAACAACAACCGAGCTCTTGTGGTGCAAGTTGATGAAGGTTGTGACTGGTCGATTCAACTAGGTGGTGGTGATCAGGGTGGTACAGCTTGTTTTACTAAAGTTGTCAAAGATCTAAAACACGCATGTGGTGGAGAATCTTCTGATGAAGACAGTTCTGGTTATAGTGGAAGCTCAGATGAGGAAACCTCAAGTTCAGGAGAAGACGACACGGATGAAGTGTCACATGAGTCCATTGATGCAGATGTTGAAGAGCTCTTAAGGGAAGCTAAAGCAGGAAATGACAGAAGATCTATTCTGGTGGATCAAGCTGCTTATTCTTCTTCTTTGTCTTTTCATCATTCAGCCTTTATGGCTAATGTTGGCAGTTCGTCAAGTCAGGTATGTGTCGATGAATCTAAATCTGATAAATGTGATAATTGTGTTGATTTGGGTGGGAAATTGTCTGACTTGCAAAGCAAATATGATGATTTGCAAAGCAAGTATGACGTGACATTTATCCACAATCAAAGTTTGATCGTGGATCTTGCGAAATGCACAGAGGCCAACTTGTTCCATAAAAATCATGAAAAAGAATTTAAGAAAGTAATTGACACATTAAAGGAAGATAAAACCGAGCTAGTAAAAACAATTTCAAGAAAACAAACTGCTATAAACAATTACATCACTAGGCTCGAGGAAGCACAAAAGGAGTTGGCCTGTGTCAAGTGTGAAAATGAAGCGATCCAGCTTAGGATAGATAGTTACTCAAACTCTAGGTATGTGCTGGATCACATCATTGACATACAGAAGGAGAAAAGGGATGTCACGTGCATTGGATATAAGAAGTGTCCTCCACCGTACAGACACAATTATACCGCAATGCCTGATGAGGAAGATAAACCTCAATTTGAGCCATCTGTTCCTTTAAGTGTTGAGGAATTTGCAGCTGGACTTGGTTACACAAAGGAAGTGTCATCAGACTCGGATGGGTCAGCAGATACGAAAGTATCAACTGCTGAACAAAATCAGGATCCTCCAGACATTGTTGAGGATGCTGATTCTTCAGATGATGAATCCGATGATACTGACTCTGCACAGTCTGAAGCAGTTATCAAAGAAGAGGACATACCTCTCGAGAATCACATTCTGTGTGATCCTCCTGCAAAACCGGCTAAGACTGTTCAGGTTGAGTCCACTTCTGCACGAGAATCTGAAGTGTGAATTTGCTATACACTCTGGTTGGTGATGATAAAGTTTATTCAAACAAAGATTTTCCGATTAAAAATGTCAATCAATCTTTAATCTGTAAAGTTTTTGAGGATTCGACAAGTAAGTTTTTGGGAGAGTCGAGTTCACAAGTTGTGGTAACTCAATGTCCTCCGATTCCAAAAGCTGAAATTCGAAAACAATGTGGCAATAAAAAATTACCAACAGAGAAAATTCAGCAAAATCATACTAAAACAAAAGGAAAATCGACAACTTAAGGTCGAAAGGAACAGAACCAGAGGAAGAACAAAAAGGTGAACTTTGTGAAGTCAAAGGGAACGGATAAAATTGAAACATTTGAAAACAAATCTAACATAGATTATATTAAGCAAGTTAAAATTTTGAAAAGAAATGATCAACATAACTCAGGACCAAGTACCTCGAAATCACAAAGTTCATCAACGAGACATCAACATGATACTTCGGGGTTTGTGGAACGAAGATCATGTTTTGAGTGTGGTGAAATTGGACATATTATTCGAAGTTGTCCATATCTTCATAAATTAAAAGGTAAAGTTGATGTTCCCCGTGAGCAAAATTACCAAAAGCGATCTGTTTCTCCAAAACAAGATCCCGTCTTGTGAAAGAAAGGGAGAAGAAACAGAAACGCAAGCAAATCAAGGTAATTGAAAAGGCTCTTAAAACTGATGTGGTTAAAAAACAATCTGTTTCAGTCAAACCAGAAATTTCAAAAATTTCAAAAACTTCAAACAATCATGAAGTTAAAATTTCAAACAATCGAACTGGTAAAACTCAACAGACATGGAAACCTAAATTGGCCATAAACTCAGGGGGAGCATCACCATTTCCAAATCATCGCGAAGTCGAAATAACTTTTGTCGATGAAAATGGAAGACCCAAGTCCACGAAGGCTTGGGTCCCCATCTCCAACTGATCATTTGATTTCATGTGTAGGGTGTTCCAGGAGGAACTATCAGTAGTCTTTGGATTGTTGATAGTGGGGCATCCAGGCACATGACAGGCGACATGAGGCTTCTCTACGACATCAAATCTATTAGAGGAGGTTATGTTGCTTTTGCTGGAGATAAAGGCGGATATATTACTGGTGAAGGAATGGTTTCCAACGGGGTTGTCAGTTTTGAAAAGATCAATTTTGTGCAACAACTGGATCACAATCTTCTAAGTGTTTCTCAAATCTGTGATAAGAAGTTTTCAGTACATTTTGATGCTAATGGATGTTATGTGCTGAAGCCCGGTTTCAAGATCCCCAAAGATTGGATTCTCTTATCTGCGCCGAGGGTTAATGATTTGTATGTCCTTGATATGAGCCAAGCAATCACAACGTCTGCTCAAGTAACATGTTTTGTTTCTAAAGCCACGGAAAAGGAAACAATCTCTTGGCACAGACGAATGGGACACATTCACTTAAGGAAAATGAATCATCTGGTGAAGAATGAGTTAGTAAATGGTGTTCCTGTCAAAAATTTTCACTTGCAAGACGTCTGTGTTTCGTGCCAGAAAGGAAAACAAAGTAAGAAATCGCACCCGATAAAGAAGATCAACACAGTTGTAGTGCCTCTTGAACGCTTGCACATGGATTTATTCGGTCCTGTCAATCGCAAAAGCATCAGTAATGACTCGTACTACCTGGTAGTGACGGATGATTATTCAACATTTTCTTGGGTGGCGTTTATGGCACACAAGAGTGAAACTTTCGAAATTATCAAAAACTTAATCACTACGATTGAGAATTTGTATACTTTGAAAGTTAGATGCATACGCAGCGACAATGGTACCGAGTTTAAGAATCATGCCATGGAGGAGTTCTGTAGATCCAAAGGCATTCTTCACGAATTCAGTGCTAGATACACACCTCAATAAAATGGTGTCGCTGAGCGTAAGAATAGAACATTGATCGAAACTGCAAGGACTATGTTGGTAGAGTCACAGTTGCCCATTCCATTCTGGTGTGAAGTTGTGGCCTCTGCATGTTACACGTTGAACCGAGTCCTTACAGTAAAAAGACATAACAAGACCTGCTTTGAGCTTCTTCACAAACGGAAACCAGACTTACAATTTCTTGAACCGTTTGGGGCTCCTTGCACTATGATCGATCCGGATGGAAAGTTTGGGGCAAAAGCAATTGAGGGATACTTTCTTGGGTATGCCACCCCAAATTTAAGAGTTTGGAATCTCGAAACAAAAAGGATCGAGGAATGGTCTGAAGTCAGAGTACAAAGGCACACCTTGCCAGTCAGATGTCCGGGTCAGCCATGGATGTTTGAGTACGATGACTTTTTCAATTCGATCAATATTGAAGAAGAAGTAGTAGAGGCTACGGCACAGATGCTTTTCGAGAGTGACAACGCAAGAGATTCACCGTTGGTTCGTCCCATTATTAACAATCAAGAATCATCATCAGTTAACAATAATGCTCTCGAGAATGAGGATTTTCATGATGCTGCTAAACTGAACGAATCTTCAGAGGATGATGAATTTCTCGATGCAGACCAAGAAGCTCCTGCAACAGCAGTGCATGGTACTTTTGAGGCAACACCCCCTAAGGACTGCCCTAATACAGCTGAAACTACTGCATCATCCTATTCGCCAGTTCAGGGTATTGATTTGGTTGTTGATCTCAACTTCAACAATCTGGGTATAAATGTTCCAGTTCCTAGATAATCCAGAAACAAGAATCCATAATACCCATCCTCAACAAAGCATCATTGGTAATGTTCATAGTGGTGTGCAGACGAGAAATCAGTTGAGAAACAACAACAATGTTGGCTTGTATGCAGCGATCAGAGAATCGGGTTTGCAGAATGATTGTTCCTTCGCGTGTTATGTCTCACAAGAAGAACCAAAGTCTTGGAAAGAAGCGTTAAAGGATAATTCTTGGGTGGAAGCTATGCAGGAGGAACTGCAACAATTCCAGAAGCTTGGTGTTTGGAAACTGGTTTAGAAGCCTGAAAACTACAAGAAGATTGGCACCTGTTGGGTTTTCAAATGCAAGAAAGATGACCGTGGAGTGGTTGTCCGAAACAAGGCGAGATTAGTTGTTCAAGGTTTTCATCAGATTGAAGGGATAGACTACAATGAAGTTTATGCTCCGGTTGCACGTCTTGAAGCTATTCGGATTTTTCTAGCCTATGCTTCCTTCAAGGGATTCAAGGTTTACCAGATGGACGTGAAAAGTGCATTCTTACATGGTGTGGTTGAAGAAGAGGTGTATGTCGAACAGCCTCCGGGTTTTGAAGATCCTATTCATCCTGATCGGGTTTGGTTGCTCAACAAAGCTCTCTACGGATTACATCAAGCACCGAGAGCTTGGTATGCAACCTTATCTAACTATCTGCTGGAGAATGGTTTTCGCCGGGGTCTTATCGATTGCACTCTCTTCATCAAAGAAAAAGATGGAGATCTTCTGTTGGTTCAGGTATACGTAGATGATATTATCTTTGGTTCAACTAACGATGTTTTGTGTAGGGACTTCGAGCGTGTTATGCAGGAGAAATTCGAGATGAGCGCCATGGGGGAAATGAACTTCTTTTTGGGCCTACAAGTTCAACAAACAGAGTCTGGGATATTCATCCATCAGACTAAATATGTCGGAGACATCTTGAGCCGGTTCCAGATGTCCGAAGCGACACCCATTGGTACCCCACTTCTGCAGAATCACGGGATTACTCCGGACTTGAAGGATGAAAGCGTTAACTCTTCATTCTATCGCACAATGATCGGATCTCTTATGTATCTCACAGCCTCGAGGCCCGACATAATGTATCCTACGTGCCTGCTCGCTCGCTATCAAGCTAACCCGAAGGCCTCACATCTAGCAGCTATAAAAAGGATTTTTCGCTATTTGAAGGGTTGCCCGGACACCGGTTTCTGGTACCTTAGGGATGATAGTTTCGACTTGATCGCGTTTAGTGATTCTGATTTTGGTGGCTGCAAAATTGACGGCAAATCCACAACGGCTGGATGTCAGTTTTTAGGAAATCGTCTAGTCACATGGCAGTGCAAGAAGCAGACTTGTGTCGCTACATCAACCTGTGAAGCTGAATACATTGCCGCCTCAAGTTGTTGCTCCCAAGTCTTGTGGATTCAACAACAAATGCGCGACTACGGTTTTGAATTCCTATCTACTCCTATTTTCGTTGATAATTCTGCTGCCTTACAGATCACTATAAATCCTGTGCAGCACTCAAAGACCAAACACATCGAAATCAAATATCACTTCATTCGTGATTGTTTTGATAAAGGACTTATCGATGTTGTTAAGGTTCACACCGATGACCAACGTGCTGACCTCTTTACCAAAGCTTTTGACAAATCACGATTTGACTTTTTACTAATGGTAAACGACATTAAGGTCAAACCAGAGTAAAACCAACATCGGAAAATCATTTTTGTAAATATTTGTTTGTGTTTTCTTAATTTCTCGTACTTTTTGCATTTTAGGGGGAGTAAAAACGAAAAATACAAAAACATTGAAAATTTTTAAAAATCCAAAAACATCAAAAAATTTCAAAAACACAAAAACATTAGAAAAACAAAAATGAGTTTCTTGGCGAGCAAAAGAGAAAATGATAGTGTTTTGGTCAAAAATTACCTAAGCAATTTAGTGATCAAATTAGTTAAGTGAGGTAGTGTGCTAGAAAGTGTATTGAAAATGTGCTTGTTAAGTTGTTTAGAAAATCAGTATTCAGGATACGGCTCAGGATATCGAGCTGTACCAATGATCAAACAATGAGCAGAAAGTAAAGTAAATGACACGAGATGTACGAGGAAAGCCCTTGATCAATCTAGATCGCCGGCATAAAACCTCGGGAGCTGACAATAGCAGCTGCCTAGTTCTTCTATTGCTTCAAATATCAGGATACAGTGCAGGATGTGGTGCGGATCAACTAAGTGTTACAATATGATTTGGGTACAAGTGTGGTGATTGCCGTAAACTAGAGAGTGAGAGTGTACGAGAGTGTTAGTGAAAAGATGGTGTGCCTTAAACTGATCCGCCCTCATCTATTTATAGTAAAGATAAAGCAACTAACTATCCTCTAAAACCGGGATCCAACGAATATTCCTCAGCCGAACGTTGTAGACCCAGTCTTTCGGGTTCAACGTCTCTCCCTTAACAGATACGTCCGAGTCTTGAGGAGAAGAAGTCCAATTGACCGTTAGCAAGCTCCAGCCTCTAACCTGCACGTGGTTAATGTTAGGGCAGGATTTTAATGACCTGTGATCCTTACATGATATCCTAATGAGTGATCCTTGTTTCTTTGGCAGATAGTGATCCTCGGAAGAGCTTCAGGATCAGGATCATGGATCATCCTAAGGATCCTCATACTAACGATTGTTCTCTTTGACTTTAATGTTGTTTTGCAGGGATTACGAGTTGGACCTGGTCTTGGCAATGTTATTAAGGAATCTTTCACGTAAATCTCGCACATACATCACCGGAAATAAACGTTGTGGAGAATATGGAAACTTAGCACAAATTACGGGCAATTAGTTAGGCTAAATTTACTTCTATTTATAAAGGGGTAACGAGCTAGTAGTTAGGTGACTTGCCTAAAATTCAACCACACACACTTATATAAAGGGCACTCTCAAGCATTCGGAAGACATAACACATTTCTCACCCGCTCTAGCATACGATACTATAGTGATCCTTGTACCTAGCTCATTACCATCCAAAGTTGTAAACATTGTTTGTTATATTGAAGTTTGGTGATCGGTAGTTTCCATCACCCGAGGTTTTTTATGCCAGAGATCATTCATTGATCAAGGGCTTTTTCCTCGTATAAATCCTTGTGTCACTTGTGCAATTTTCATTTAAGTGATCCTTATCTTTGTTCATCATATCAAGCATCATTCCCCGTTTACAAAAAGTTTGGTTGCATAATCCTTGTGTGATTTTTGACCAAAACAGTTTGGCGCCCACCGTGGGGCAATTGGTGCTTCATTCATAAGAAGGTTTTTCTGTTAGTGATCATTCCGGAGCGTTGCATGGCTTCATCGTTGAAGAATACCTCCACAGCGATGTCTGCAGTCAACTCATCTCAGGGCACTCCACCTTTGCCGCCACCACCAGCTGGATCTCAGAAAAATGCTGAGAAGAGACCAACTCCTATCTTCTCTAAACCTTCATCTTTTTCTGCTCTAACTTCTTCTGCTCCCAGTACTAGTGATATATTTACTTTGATTTTGCAGATGAGGGATCGTATGCAGCAGCAGGATGAAACTAATGACAGGATCCTCAAGGAAATCGGAGATCTCAAAAGACAAAAGAAAACGGCAGAGGATCATTCCCCACTGATGCCCAAATCTTTGAATTTTGATACTCCGATGATTACTTCTCAGCCATCAGAGATCCCAGACATTCAACATGTGGGTGGATCAAGAGGAGTACATTTCGGCTCATCAACAGTGACTCAGGCATCAGGATCATATTTCCAGCCGGCAGGATCCTATACTCAGCATATGGGATCCTTCATGAATTCAGGAGCCTACTCAGGAGCGCAGCAATTTCAAGGATCCTCCTTTATCCCAGGATCATCCCAGGTTCAAGGATCCTCCTTTGTTCCAGGATTATCCCAGGGTCAAGGATCATTTCTCATCCCAGGATCATCCCAGTCTCAAGGATCCCTCCAGATACCAGGATCCTCGAAGAGTTTGCAGACAGGAAGTTCAGATGTCCATCAAGGAGATTTTATTCCGATGCAGACCATTGCTTCCATTGGTCCCTCCATTATCCCAGAATCCCAGCAATACGGATTCACATCCAATGTTCCTAACTTGAACCCGATGGGAGGTAACACTTTTAATAATTCTCTTACCGCTAACCATGGATTCATGCAGGATATAGGTATCAACCATGCTATGGCCAGAGAACTGCAAAAACTGAAGGATATGATCTCAAGTGTTCCAGGGGTAGTCAAACCTATCCCGGAGATTGCAGATGGAAGCCATAAGGTATCTCGTTTTGCACCACCAATTTGTGATGCTGAGATACCCAAAAGATTCCATATTCCTACTATGAAGCTGTATGATGGTACAACGGATCCTGAGGAACACATAGCACAATACAGGGAGAGGATGGAGATCAATCCAATTCCGGAAAGGTTAAAGGAAGCATGCCTATGCAAGGGATTTGGATCCACTCTTACTGGATCAGCTCTTAAATGGCTGCTAAGCCTTCCCCCTTACTCTATTACTTCGTTTGCTAATTTAGTTAACTTATTCAATAATCAATTTTCTTGTAGCAGAAAATTTGAACGATTGACTAGTGATTTATATAGGATAACTCAGGGTCATAATGAATCATTAAGGGATTATATAACCAAATTTAGTAAAGAATCCTTGGACATTCCCAACTTGGATGTGGCCACAGCTGTTGAGGCTTTCAAAATGGGATTGCTTAGGGATTCATTGTTCTATGATGATCTTGTTATGACACCATGCAGGAACCTAGACGAAGTAAGGACTCGGGCACTCAGATTCATCCGGCTAGAGGATGACAAGAGGATCTAGGAGAGACAAGTAGGATCCTCAAAACAAGAAAAGCAAGGATCCTCTTTCAAAAGCAACAAATTCAAATCCTACAATAGAACTGACAACCAGAACGTGCATGCTGTTGACCAAGAAGAGGATGATGAGGATTATCCTCCGATTTCTGAATACTGTTTTTCCGTTGATAACCATGAACTAATCCTTGCAATGCAGAATCTAGGAGAAAAAGCCAGATGGCCCAGAAAAAAAATGACAAACCAGCCGCAGCTAAAGACAAATCAAAATGGTGTGCATACCACGAGGATTTTGGGCATTTAACAGAAGAATGCATCGCATTAAGAAAGGAAATTGGATATCTGTTGAGCAAGGGGCATTTAAAAGAGTTGTTGGGAAGAAAAAAGCAAAGGACTCAGGATCCTGAAAGGATCCCTGAAAAAGCTCCAGCCCCTCCGGCAGACGCACAAGTGATAAACTTTATTTCCGGAGGATCAGACATTTGTGGTACATCCTTTTCAGCAGCTAAGAGGCATGCAAAGGAAACTAAAATGGATAATGGAGAAAGACCTATTCGAACATCAAGTGTCTCGGAAGGAAAAATCATAACCTTTGATGAGAATGATAGAATTAACATCCAGGATCCTCATCATGATAGTTGTTTTGGTCAAAAATCACACAAGGATAATGTAACCAAACTTTATGTAAACGGGGTATGATGCTTGGTTAATTATGAAAGTAAAGGATCACTTCTGTGATAAAGATGCAAAGACACAATGATTTATACGAGGAAAAAGCCCTTGATCAATGGATGATCTCCGGCATAAAAAACCTCGGGTGATGGCAACTACCGATCACCAACTTCAATATAATAAAAATGTAGTTAGAACTTCGGATAGTAATGAGCTGAGTACAAGGATCACGGAGTGTCTAAGTGTTTGAGAGTTGTGTCGTATGTCGTGTCTCTTCTTCCGAATGAGGAAGAGGGGTATTTATACAAGTGTAGGTGACTTATTTTAGGTAAAAGGACTAATTATCAGCTCATTACCCCTTTAGAAATAAAGACAATCTAGCCTAAATTGCTGCCCATGAATCAAGCCATGTTTCCATATCCTGTGCAACGTCCTTCTTCAATTAAGCTCTTGCCATATTTGTGAAGACGCGTCCCTGGATCATGATGTCTAGAGCATATCCTGCTAGATGGTCCTGCAAAACAATATTGTATTAAGCGGAAGTGGCCGTTAGTATGAGGATCACCATAATGTCCCATGATCCTGATCCTGGAGTCCTGCCGAGGATCACTGTCTGCCAAAGAAATAAGGATCACTGGTTAGGATCATGTGTAAGGATCACCTATAATAAAAATCCAGCCCTAACAATTGCCCCCAAAATATAAGGAGTTAATTGTAAATAGACGAGTTATATTTTGTTTCGATCCTATCTCTAACGGGCGACTCCAAGAAACTAGCCGTTATGTTCGGACTAGCCGTTGTGATCATTACGTCAGAGATGTGACAATCCTGCAGATCATGATTATAAATAGGAGATAGGGTGAGGATCAGTTTGTATTTAAATTCGGGATACACTCCCTTTATATTCTTCACCGAAGATCGATCAGGTACTCTCCTCTTCTCTTCTTCTTCTCTCTACTCTCTTTGCTCTGTTTTCCGTTTCTACTTTGTTTCTGTTCCAAACATGTTGCTCCGGAATTCTCCGCACAAGGATTCCAAGAAGGGTAGTCCCTTAAAAAGCCAGGGGATTATCAAGGATTCTCCTACGGAGAGGTGTTGCTTTAGTGATGCTCACGTAGACAAAATTCGTCATTGTTTTCCGGCGAATGCCGTTTTTAAATCCTTTGATCCTACTGCTTTGAGCGACTTTGTCTCGGATGTCTGGGTGGCTTTTCCTGCTACCCCGTTTGCTATAGGGTACTCGTATCCTTTTCCAGACTTTACCCAGTCTTTCTTTTCCTTAACCGGCATCTCTTACATCCAAGCTATGCCGATGATCTGGAGGGTTCTTTATACCTTCGAGAGGATCATCGAGCAGGAAGGGATTGATCTGGGGATGGCGGAGTTAGCTGAGTTTTATGATCTCACCACCTTCGGTTCTCACCGATATTTGTTGAAACGGAAAGCTGGGGAGGATCACCCAATCTTCAAAGTTACCAAGAATGATACAAACTGGAAACGTCGGTTTTTCTTTGTTAAGAGGGATTCCATCCCGGATGGGAAGGATCTGCCCAAGGAATGGGCCACTCATGGTAGGGTAGAGGATCCTCGAAGGATCACTATCAGTCCTGTCTCATATGATGAGGATCACTGATGTCTTTTTTCCTTTGTCTTTTATGCAGCTATTTCCATTGCTCGTCTGAAATTAACCCCCGCTGCAAAAGAGAGAGTGTTAGCTTTTAAAAAGCTTGATCCTGAAGTTAGAAGCTTCCAAATCACTATCCAAGATTCTCAAGAGATATCCTCTGCATCTGCCACAATGTCAAGTAAGTATCCTTATAGAAAATAAGTTTTATGTAAAAGTATTTAATTTAACAAGGGAACTTATCTTGTTTTTGAATTGTGTAGGTGCTGGAAAATCTGCCAGGTCTGTTAAATCTGCCTCCAAATTTGGGATAAGTGATCTTGCCAATGTCACGTCTTCAAAGAAGAAGGCTCCTGCTGCCAGTCCTTCAGCATCAGCTCCCAAAGCGTCTATCCGGGGCAAGGGAAAAAAGAGGAAAACCTCTGAAGATCTCCAAGGATTTCCCCTCCTCCGTCAGCAATTCCTTGACTACGTGAATGAGGTAAGGATCACTGCCCCTGTTGGTCATCCGTTTCGAATATCCTGTTTGTGTGTCCTGTTTCTTCGAGGATCATCCAGTTCTGAACTTACCTTATTTCCCTATTTGCAGAAACTTGCCGAGATTGAGACTTATCTTGGCCATGTTGAGGACCAGGAGAGCCAAATTGCCGATCTCCAGCAAATGGGTGTGTTAAAGGATCTCAAGATAGGAGATCTTGAGAAGGAACTCCGGGTCATGAAGGCTGAGGCTGCTCAGAGGTTGATCGATATGGATAACGAGAAGCAGGAGATCACCCAAGATGCTAAGGTCTCCGCGGCAATTGCTATGTACAAGATACAACTTCAGATGGCCGAGGAGGCTCAGGATCCTACCTTTGACAAAAGCTCGTGGGATGTTGAAGGTTGGAAGGCAAGGCTGGCAGACCTGGAGGATGAGGATGAGGCTGAGGAGATCCCCATGCTGGAAGGTGGTGATGCTGAGAAGGATCAAGGTGGAGATGCTGGTGGTGATGAAGCAGCGAAGGTGTAGGCTGCATGATTGGGCGATGATGGATATTGTTGACTAGGCCGGAGCCCAATTTTTTAGGTTTGATAGTGGTTTTTGTGGTTGTTGATGGTTTGAAACAATTATGGTCTGTAATATCTGAACAATAGTTTCTTAGGGTTAAGGATCCTGGATCCTTTGAACAATAGGTAGGATTGCAAAAGGTGGAGGGATCCTCTGTTTGGGGGATGAAGCCTTTGTGATCCTGCCGCTTCTATTTCCCTGCACAATGCTAAGACCGCATAGACAATGGACACCCTTTGCCAACCCATGTGGACGGGCCACGTTTTGCTGGTAGAAATGTGGGTTGGCAATTTTGACAATCTTTTGAAAGGGTTAATGATCCTTTTATTTAATAATATAACTTAACTTTTCTGGCATATCTCGTGTCGTTATCCTTTAATTATCCTCTTTTTTCTCAATTGTCTTTGTAGTATATTTATCAAGAGTTGAAAATATGTTTTAATAAATTTAGGATATGATCCTGGATCAAATATCCTGATATCGAAAATATTCAAAGCATTTTAGTTCAAGGATCATAGGTTTGGTTGTCAAAGTATAAGGGTCGGTTAGGATAATGAATATAATCAAAATAGTCAAGGATCATACCTGAGGATCCAAGTCAGGATCCTAACCTTCAATCGAGACAATCGTAGATAAGACTTTGATAGTTAATAAGGATTAAGGACCCTTATGTGTTTAGACTTCCAAAACCTGAAAAGTGAGATATAACTTGGGACTAAGCCAATGTAAAAGATAAATTAGTAACTGGGGACATGCCCAAAGGATAACTGAGAATGATCCCAGAGGATCACTGGGGACAAGCCCATAGGAATCTGGGGACAAGCCCAAAGGATAACTGGGGACAAGCCCAAAGGATCGTATGTAAACTGGAGTATGGCCCTTTCTGGCAACTATCCAAACTTAGTGACATGAAAACGTCAAAACCTTAGCTAACGTGAAAACGTTAGAAACCTTAGGAACGGATGTATGGTACGTCTACCATTATACGTAGGATCCTAAGTATAGCCAGTACGATGAGGTTGTCAGCCCCGAAAGTGGGTACTGGTCCCAAAGACGTGAACTATACCAGGATCATCGTGCGCTGCTGGCGGAAACTGGGGATAATCCCAAGGATAACTGGGGTTAGACCCAAGGATCTGCGGTGCTTTTGAAGATCTTTGACGATATGCTGAAGATACCCGAACTTATCATAACTCAAATGGTTTGTGAGTAGAGGATGAAGGATACATGATCCTTATCCTTAGGTAAAAAGTAAGAAAATGCAATAGTTTCAGGATAAGCATATTACCAGAGTAAGGATCACTGATATCTCCAGGATCCTTCAAGGATACTTCAATGTAAGGATCACATTGAAGGATCATGTTCACATGAAATATCTCTTTAAGTGAACAGCATTCCAGGCTCTTGGTAACAAGTTTCCTTCCATGGTTAGCAACCTGTATGCCCCCTTTCCTGCTTCAGCTTCAATCAAGTAGGGGCCTTCCCATTTTGGTGCTAACTTCCCGTCAGCAGGATTGATAGTATTTTGAAATGCTTTTCTCAACACCATGTCTCCGACTTGGAACTTCCTTATTCTGACATTTTTGTTGTAGGCACCAGCCATTCTTTGTTGGTAGCTAGCCATCCTTATCCTAGCTAGATCCCTGTTTTCCTCAATAGTATCCAAATCCTGAGCTAGGATTGTAGCATTTTCTTCAGGATCACGAGCACTTGTTCTAGCAGTTGGGATCACCATTTCTGTTGGGATCACTGCTTCTGCCCCAAATACTAAAGAGAAAGGTGTTTGACCAGTGGCATTCTTGGGAGTTGTCCTATCAGCCCATAGCACATAAGGTAATTCTTCTGCCCATTTTCCTTTCTTGGATCCTAGCTTCTTCTTCAGATTGTTGATGATGATCTTGTTGGATGATTCTGCTTGACCATTGGCTTGTGGATGAACTGGTGTTGATGTTATCATCTTGATTCCCCAACTGTCACAAAAGTTAGTGGTTCTGCTTCCAATGAATTGGGAGCCATTATCACATACAATTTCAGAGGGAATGCCAAATCTAGTTATAATGTTTCTTTTAATGAAGGATATGACTTCCTTTTCTCTGACTTGAGCGAAGGCTTCAGCTTCTATCCACTTGGAAAAATAGTCAGTCATGGCAAGCATAAATACTTTTCCACCAGGTGCTTTAGGGAGCTTGCCAACTATATCCATTCCCCATCTCATGAATGGCCAAGAGGATGGTATGGGGTGTAGTAATTCAGCTGGTTGGTGAAGGATATTGCTATGTCTTTGGCAAGGATCACATCTCTTAGCATACTCTACAGCATCCCTTTTCATGGTTGGCCAGTAGTATCCTGTTCTAAGGATCCTTGAGAATAATGCCCTGCCCCCAGTGTGGTTTCCATAATCTCCTTCATGGAAGTCTCTCAACACTTCTTCAATTTCAGGATCCTCAATACATCTTAAATATGGTCCTGCAAGGGATCGTTTATATAGCATATTATTTAAGATTGTAAATTGAGATACCTTGATCCTGAAAGCTCTAGGATTTTCTCCCATTGGGATCTCTCCGTTTTGCAAGTATTTCATGATTGGTGGGATCCATGATCCTGAATAAGATTGAGCTTCTTCACTAGGGATTACTGCAGTATCCTCTTCTATTTCCATGGCTACTTGATTTTCAATAGCAGGCGCCAGGATATGGATGATAGGGATACTTATATCTTCTGGAATTTTTAAGGATGATCCTAGGTTGGCCAATGCATCAGCTTCCGTATTATCCTCCCTTGGTACCTGTGTTAAGCTAAAAGAAACAAAAGAGAGTGCCAATTCTTTGACTATCTCTAAATATTTGGTTAGTTTTTCTCCTTTAACAACATAGGATCCATTAAAGTGATTGGTGATCAATAATGAATCTACATATACTTCGAGATATCTTACCCCCATATCCTTAGCAATCTGTAAGCCAGCAATTAAGGCTTCATATTCAGCCTCATTGTTAGTTGCTTGAAACTCACAGGCTATGGAGTGGGGTATTATGTCCCCCTGTGGCGATTTTAGTAGGATCCCTAGCCCTGTGCCTTTGATATTTGAGGATCCGTCAGTATGTAGTATCCAAGGATCCTTGGTCTCATCCAGCTGCTGAACCTCCAATTCTGCTTCTATTTGTAGATCACTACTGAAATCAGCCACAAAGTCAGCTAGTGCTTGAGATTTAATAGCTGTTCTTGGTTCGTATCTTATATCATGGGCACTAAGCTTTATTGCCCACTTAGCCATTCTCCCTGACATATCTGGTTTCCTGAGGACATTCTTAATTGGAAAATTAGTTCTAACGACAATAGTATGGGTTTCAAAATAATGTCTTAACTTAGTCGATGCCATGATTAATGCGAGGATAAGTTTTTCGAGGTGTGAGTACCTGGATTCGACATCAAGTAGACTTTTACTTACATAGTAGATAGGATATTGTGTACCTTCGTGATCCTTGACAAGGACAGCACTTACAACGGTTGAGGATACCGCCAGGTATAAGGATAACACATCTCCTTTTTCCGGTTTTGCTAATGCTGGTGCTGAGGACATATATTCTTTAAGGGCTTGTAAAGCGTTCTCATGTTTCTCAGTCCACTCAAACTTCTTATTCTTCCTTAGGATATCGTAGAATTCTTTGCATTTTTCTGAGGATTTCGATATGAACCTGTTTAAGGCTGCTATCCTGCCTGTCAGTCTTTGAACATCCTTGGCATTGGCAGGAGATTTAATATTTATCAATGCTTTGATTTGTTCCGGGCTTGCTTCAATGCCCCTCTGGGTTACCATGTATCCTAAGAACTTTCCTGCCTTAACACCAAAATGGCATTTTGAAGGATTAAGCTTCATGTTGTAATTATCCAGGATATCGAATGCTTCTTCCAAGTCCCTTAGGTGATCCTCAGCTTTCTTTGACTTGACCACCATATCATCTATGTACACCTCCATAGTTTTTTCCAATTTGATCTTTGAACATCATATTTACCAGCCTTTGATATGTTGCACCTGCATTTCTTAGTCCAAAAGGCATGGCAATATAACAATATAAACCGGTTGGGGTCATAAAGGCTGTATCCTCTTGGTCAGATGGTTCCATTTGAATTTGTTGGAATCCAGATGATGCATCCATAAAGGTCAGCAGTTCATGCCCCGCCGTTGCATCCACCACGGAGTCAATGTGGGGTAATGGGAAAGGATCCTTGGGACATGCCTTATTCAAATCAGTGAAATCGACACATACCCTCCATTTTCCGTTTTTCTTTTGGACAACAACCACATTGGCTAACCATTTTGGATACTTTACCTCTCTGATCATACCTGCTCGAAGTAGTCTCTCTACTTCTTCTTGGATAATGGCATTCCTTTCTGGTGCAAACTTCCTCCTTTTTTGATGGATTGGTTTGATAGACCTGTCAATGCCAAGTTTGTGAGTAATAATATCCTTAGATATACCTGTCATATCTTCATGTTTCCAAGCAAAGGTAGATTTTCTTCTTTTGAGGAAGGATATCATGTCTTCTTTCATCTTGCCAAGGATCCCTGATCCGATATAGATTTTTGATTCAGGATCACTAGGATCCAAGAGGATTTCATCTACATCTTGTTCCCTTGCCTCCAAGACATTCCTTGGAGGATACTGTAATTGCTATTGCTCCCTTGGCTTCGAGGTTGGCTTCATAGATGAGGTATAACAATCCTTAGCCTCCTGCTGGTCACTATCGATCATGATTATTCCCCATGGGCTAGGGAGCTTCACACATTGATGGTAGGTAGATGGAACTGCTTTCATGTCATGTATCCAAGGCCTGCCAAGAATAACGTTGCAACAAGATAAACAGTCAATAACACAAAATTTTTGGTAATTATGTAATCCTTCCACGTAGATTGGGAGTTTGATGTCCCCCAGAGTTTTCTTCGTTTCCCCACTGAATCCTACAAGCACGGAGGATCTTGGTGTGATGTCTGATTCTGGGATTCCCATCTTCTTCAAGACATCAAGCTGGATAATGTTCACTGAGCTCCCTCCGTCAATAAGGATCCTGCGGACAAAGTGGTTAGAGATAAAGAGAGTGATAACTAAACTATCATGGTGAGGATCCTGAATGTTAATGCGATCATCCTCATCAAATGTTATCATCTTTCCTTCTGAGACACTTGAGGTTCTAATAGGCCTTTCTCCATTATCCATTTTTGATTCTTTTGCATGTCTTTTGGCCGCTGAAAAGGATGTACCACAAATGTCTGATCCTCCGGATATAAAGTTAATCACTTGTGCGTTTTGCCGGAGGTGCTGGAGCCTTTTCAGGGATCCTTTCAGGATCCTGGGTCCTTTGCTTTTTTCTCCCCAACAATTCTTTTAGATGCCCCTTGCTTAGCAGGTATCCAATTTCTTTTCTTAAGGCTATGCAATCTTCAGTTAGATGCCCGAAATCCTCATGGTATGCACACCATTTGGACTTGTCTTTAGTCCCGGATGGTTTATCATTCTTCCTGGGCCACCTAGCCTTTTCACCTAGATTCTGCATTGCAAGGATTAGTTCATGATTATCAACGGAAAACAATATTCTGAGATTGGAGGATATTCTTCATCATCCTCTTCTTGGTCAACAGCATGCACATTCTTGTTCTCGTTTCTATGGTAGGATTTGAACTTGTTGCTTTTGAAGGAGGATCCTTGCTTATCTTGTTTTGAGGATCCTACTTGTCTTTCCTGGATCCTCTTATCTCTAGCCGGATAAACCTGAGTGCTCGAGTTCTTACTTCATCTAAATTCCTGCATGGTGTCATAACAAGAGGATCATCTAAATGACTCCATGATTATTTTGAGTTATCCTGTACAAATCACTAGTTAATTTTCAAATTTTCTACTACAAGAGAATTGGTTATTGAATAAATTAACTAAATTGGCAAATGAAGTAATAGAGTAAGGGGGAAGACTTAGCAGCCACTTAAGAGCTGATCCAGTAAGAGTGGATCCAAATCCTTTACATAGGCATGCTTCCTTCCAATTTTTCTGGGATAGGATTGATCTCCATCCTCTCCCTGTATTGTGCTATATGCTCCCTCTGGATCCGTGTGCCATCATACAACTTCATGGTAGGGATATGGAACCTTTTGGGTACCTCTGCATCACAAATTGGTGGTGCAAAGCGAGATACCTTGTGGCTCCCATCTGCAATCTCTGGGATAGGCTGGCTTGACTACCCCTGGAACACTTGAGATCATGTCCTTAGTTTCTGTAATTCCCTGGCCATAAGCATGATTGTACCTGTATCCTGCATGAATCCATGGTTAATGGTAATGGTAGGATAATTATTTAAAGTGTTACCTCCCATTGGGTTCAAGTTAGGGAATCCGAATTGGCTGGGATTCTGGAACAATGGAGGACCAGTGGAAGCAATGGTCTGCATTGGAATGAAATCCCCTTGATGGACATCTAGACTTCCTGTTTGCAAACTTTTTAGGGATCCTGGCAATCTGTAAGGATCCTGGTATCTGGGATGATCCTGGAACGAAGGAGGATCGTGAACCTGGCATGATCCTGGAACAAAGGAGGATCCTTGGCCCTGGAATGATCCTGGAACAAAGGAGGATCCTTGGCCCTGGAATGATCCTGGAACAAAGTAGATCCTCGAAACTGCTGTGCCCCCGGATAGGCTCCCGGATTCATGAAGGATCCCATGTATTGAGGATAGGATCCTACAGGCTGAAAGTGTGAAGTCTGATGTCTGAGTCATTGTTACTGCCGAGGGTTGAGATGTGATCCTCCTGACTCCCCTATGATTTGCCACGTCC